>NC_142013.1:75776159-76447826 GCF_049901735.1 Notechis scutatus | reverse complement strand
CTCATTTCAATCCTGAGCTGTAAATATTCTTCTTTATTGGTACAAATTAAACTGACATGTCATTTAGTGGGGTACAAATTAATTTTTGCAATTTTTTTCATTGAAAAAATGTGCTTTTACATATCTAAAAATATGTGCTTTTACATCAAAAATTCAAATCTGCTTTTATTTTTGCAATTGTACTACATTTAGCTTGGTAATTCAACATGTAATCATATACCACACAAAAGTTTCTTGTAACCCAAATACTGTTAACTTTATCTTTCCAAAATTACACCTTGTTGTTACGAAAATTAAAGTTTTTTTGTGCATGAATCTTATCTAGTTAAGCAAAAAATAATCAATTTATTTATTTATTTATTTGATTTGATTTGCAACTGAATAACTGGATAGAAGCATTCCTGGCAAACAGACAACAAATGGTCAAAATTGGGAGCGTCCTATCAAATTCTGTACCTGTCAATAGTGGTGTCCCCCAAGGCAGTGTTCTAGGACCAACTCTCTTCATACTCTACATAAATGACCTCTGTGATCATATTAAGAGCAATTGCGTTCTTTTCGCTGATGATGTAAAGCTGTTCAATACCACAGACAATACTACTACCCTACAAAAAGATCTTGACTATGTATCAGAATGGTCAAACAAATGGCAACTTCAAATCTCAACAAATAAATGCTCTGTCTTACATATTGGCAAAAAAAATCAGAAAATAAAATACAAGCTGAATAGTCAAGATCTTGTTGATGACCCAAGCTCTGTAAAGGACCTTGGAATACTCACCTCTAATGATCTAAGTGCTAGAGCCCACTGCAACTACATAGCCAAAAAGGCATTAAGAGTTGTTAACCTAATCCTACGTAGCTTTTTCTCTGGTAATATCACACTACTAACCAGAGCATACAAAACATTTGCTAGACCAATACTCGAATACAGTTCATCAGTCTGGAACCCACATTACGTATCTGATATTAGCACAATTGAGAAAGTCCAGAAATATTTCACAAGAAGAGTTCTCCACTCCTCTACTCGTTGTAGAATACCTTATGCCACCAGACTTGAAATTCTAGAACTAGAAAACCTTGAATTATGCCGTCTTCGGTCTGATTTAAGCATGGTATATAAAATCATACATTGCAATGTCCTACCTGTCAATGAATACTTCAGCTTCAACCATAACAACACAAGAGCACACAATAGATACAAACTCAAAGTTAACCGCACCAAACTTGATTGCAGGAAATACGACTTCAGCAATAGAGTGGTCAATGTCTGGAATACTCTACCCGACTCTGTAGTTTCTTCCCCAAACCCCAAAAACTTTAACCTTAGACTGTCTACTATTGACCTCACCCCTTTCCTAAGAGGTCTGTAGGGGGCGTGCATAAAGTGCACCAACGTGCCTACCGTCCCTGTCCTATTGTTTCTCTTATTCTTCTTTTATTTTTCTTATATGTACCCATTTCATGTATTCACAACTATGTATACACTTATACTTATTATCTTGTAAACAATTGGCAAATCAAATAAATAAATAAATAAAATAAAATAAATAAATAAATAAATAAAAATAAACTGTTTGCTGTCACCATAACTTTAGTTGCATTCGTACAGCCATTGGAGAAGATGCATTCTGTTTCGCCCTTCTTACAGAGTTCATCAAATTCTTGATCTAGGGATATCATATTTTTTCCCTGGGCCCTCTTGACTTTATTGTTGTCAACCCAAAGTCTCTTGTCCCTTTCGATGAACAAGCCAGCATCTGTGAAGGTGGCGGTGGTAATGGCAGCAGTGGCACATAGACCAACATCATATCTTATGATCTGTATAGCAATATTTGTTATTTCTAATCTGTCTTTTCTTTTGAAGTAGAGGACACGTGTGTTTGGTCTAAGACCCCTTCATAACTTCCATCACATTCCTCTTGCTCTTCATCATCAGTCATAAGATATCATTACTTCATTTGTCAGTATTGAAATGTCTGGAATACTTCTTTGCCTCTCATTGTCTTGCCCCTTTTGCCTTTTTGCCTAGTCACTTTTGCTCAGGCAATCCAAAAGAACACTCTTGTCTCTCTGACCTTTAACAAAAGTCCCTCTCTTCCATTCCCTGTAGCACTGGTGCTAATAGTATGACAAAGGTAGCTAGTATGTAGTAACTGAAAAAAGTGCATTCTCCTGAAACCCATAAGAAAATAATATCAGATCATTTCAACTATCCAGGACACCCATTACATATCTCAAATTAGCTATCTTGGAAAAAAAGAAATCATGCCAGCATATGTGGGTGAAACATAAAAAAGCTAGTGTATTTCTGAAGGCCTTAACAAACAAAGTGGAATGTTTACATTTTGATTGATTAGGTGCTATGAAGTTAATATAAACTCTTAGTGTCCACTTAGTGAATCTAAGTCCCATCTATTTTTTCAAATATTTCATTCATCTTGTTTCTGGCCATTGTCCTCTTTTCTTTCCTTCCACTTTCCACTTTTTTCTCCTTTAAGGTGAATAGAGAGACAAACATCTCTCTGTGTCCCTCTCTTTCTCTTTATGTGTCTCTGTGTGTACATAGGTATGTAAAACAAAGTTTAAGTCATTTTATAATAATTGTAACTGGAGTAAACAAACCCTAGGATTGTGTGCCTCACTTGATAATTAAGTATATTGATAAACAGTCCTAAATTGCTTGACACCAATCATTTCAAAATACATTTCAGCAAAACTTTATCACATCATAAATAGATATACATTATATGATCAGTTTAGACATGTTATACATTTGACTTGAAATGTCAATTAGTGCAAGATTTCTATTCTCCCGTATCTAACAGAATTGCTTCAAATGTTGTTTGCATTCTTGTGAAAACACTGTTTGAAATTTCATAATGAAAAGGTCACATTCTGCTATCATAGATGTCACAGAAGGAGCAGAAAAAAAAAAAACAATAATTAAGATACATCACAAATCCATCAACAGTTTCCAGGTGGCGTTAAGAAAAAAAAAAAAAAGATTAACAGAGCAATTTTGTACATGTTTACTAAGAAATAAGTCCCAGTTATTTCAACAGAATTTTTTTTTCGAGGATTTTTTTTAATGTCAACATTCTCATACAGGGTTTTCCATTTGCCTTCATGGTGACCAAGGGGCTAGGGTTTTGTTTTCACTGTACAATCATTCTTGTGATTCACAGTCTTCTTGTTTCACCAATCTCAGTTCAATCTCAAATGAAGATGCCATGAAAATAACTCTTTCCATGGAATTTTTATTTAGTTCAGAAAACAGAGAAGCCTGGAAGGCTATAAAGCATGGAAAGATATGTATGGAAGAGAACCTACAATCCCATATCATCTGCCATCTTACAATAATATAATTTGATTCAAAACCAATCAGAAAAAGAAACTGAAAATTTTAAAAACAAACCAAAACCAAGACAAAACTTGGAGAAAAGAAAACTTTGGAAAATGTTTTTTTTTTTTTGGATTTTATTACTGTACAGTTCAGTACTGTACAGTTCAGTACTATACAGTAAAGAATGTCCATTTGATTTAACCATGTGATTTAGCCCAACACTGTGTACATTGCTGAGATAACCTAAGACCTCCCACATGTGCTAGTTAAATAGTACAGTCACACAGCAACTCAACTATTTTTTAGAACTCTGTGGGAGATAGACCTAGAATCAACAAGAATGACACACATAAATAAATCCTATAAAGAGATTAATCCAATCACTATGTGGCCCTTTGCTTTATGATGAAAAATAGCTGTAGCCTGGTTTATAGGAGTTAGAATATTTGAAATCTGAAAAAGGTCATAGGAACAAGTAATTACAATGTTAAGTTACTTATTACTACTAGCATCAGTCAAATTATATATATATATTTTAAAAATAATCAATTGGAAAAATCGGCTTTTTTTAAAAAAACATGCAGAATGCTTTGAAGGTGTTGGAGCTTCACTTGAATATTTGCCACAGCAAAGGATGCTTTTTAAGTCCTGTACACTTCTATTATTTACAGTTTGCAGAACCTGAGTTCCTCCAATTAAATGCCCAAGGGCTTAATTTATCTTTTGGTGAAATGTTTCTCTTTATTCTGTAACTTGGTCTGTCTTGACTATTCATAAATGACTGTATAGGAGGGAGGGTACTCTCTACTGAGCTGGAGCTATGCATGAATCTACAAGTCTTTTAAAACTTGTTTTGGGGGAAAATATGTATATGAGCTCCTCTAATAACACATAAAAATATAGATACATAAGGTTAGAGACCAAGGGAATTTCTATTCTTAAACTCATAATTCCATGTAGACCATCCTGGGGGAGAATGAAATTTTTATCTGATAATGGGTAAAACCAGTTGTGTTTAGCTATAAAGATACCTTTGTTTTAGGATCTCTCTCTCTCTTTTTTTTCTCTCTCTCTCTCCCTCCCTCTCTCTCTCTCCCTCCCTCCCTCCCTCTCTCTCTCTGCAAGCATGATGTCCCTATAGTTTTCTTGGCAAGATTTCAGGTTTATCATGCGTCCTTCCTAGGGATGAAAGACAGTGACTGCCCCAGCTGGCTTTTCTAAGGTAGGAGTAGAACTAACAGTTCTCCTGGTTTTTAGGCCAGCACCTTAACCACTATACTCACCTGGCTTTCTAATATTGCATTGACTGCCAAATCCACTTCCAAGTCAAGCTGGTGGTTATAAAATCTAAAGCTCTATATCTCTTCGAGCCTAGGTATCTTTTGCCTTTTTAGGTAGAATCTAATCTAGTATGTATAGTACTCTCTCTGCCAGTTGGGAAATCGGTGAACTTTCTCCTGTGAAACAGTGTGTCCCATTCTACTCCTAGGCTAAGTTGGACCTTTCCATTATGATAAGTTATGTTGAAGAAACTCTTGGGACAGAAGAACGGAATTAAATTTATAATATCCTGGATGAGAAGCCCAGGATGAGTAGCCCAGCTGATGTTGATTTTTGACTTGTGATTGTTTTTGTTATTTTGTTTGATTTTATTCTGGGCTTTTCTAAGTCATTTGGAGTCTGCAAAATTGATACAACATAAATGTCACCATAATGTTGCATAACTGTACAGACATGAATATGCAGCTTTACATGACTTGTAAAGACATTTATAAAACTACATATAATGGAGAGGAGGCAAAAAAAAAAGTAGCTGGTTTCCTTTAAGGTCTTCGTTGCCATTACTGTTGATTTTCTTAGTAGTCTAAAGCAGAGGTCTTCAAACTTGACAGCTTTAAGACTTGTGGACTTCAACTCCCAGAATTCCTCCTCCAGTCATGTTAGCTCAGGAATTCTGGGAGTTGAAGTTCACAAGTCTTAAACTTGCCAAGTTTGAAGACCCTTGGTCTAAAGGGAAAATTGCACATAACCCATGCTATAGCTACGAACTTCCAACACATGTCATGGTCTTTGATACATAACTTTACAAAATTTAAGGCAATAAACAAATACATTATATATCCGTCCACCAGGAAGTTGCTATCATAAAAAGACAGAAGAAAATGATATCTGAAATGCAGGTGATAGTATTAAATTATTTTGTAATCCATATTCCTAACACCATCTCACATTAACTCACAAAAGATTATAACATTCCAGCTTTGAATTTTATATGAAATGTCAAATATAATTGGACACAGAGGACAGGAAAAAATATTAAACATGGCAGTCTTAGAAGGAAACTTGACATCTCCACCAATATTCTGTATGTGGCCAACTAGTAATGGAACCTAATGCATCTTTTAAAGAAAATGTAACCACTTTGAAATCAGTTTGACAGCATCTGCCAGAGGATATTTAAACAGTGTTAGTGTTAAGAGATTGTTTAGCAAAGAATAGAAAGTGCGTTACTGTTGTTTTGTCAAGAAGGAAAGATCTGTTTTCTTATAATTTAGAAAACACTGTTTTGAGCATAACAATAGCTATACTCAGAAGCATTGGATTTAAATAATGGGGGGAAAAAATGAAATGTAAGCTCCAAAGTTGGATGCTGTGAATGGAAGAAAAAATAAAAATCTTCTTTTTCTTTTTGAATAGCATTTAAATTGTTTCAGTTTTTCTGATTTTTTATATAGCAGCGGTCACCAACCTTTCCAGCATGGAGGGAGGCATGTGATTTGCAGGTGCACGCATGGACACAGCTCCATTTGTGCGAGCAGCAGGCATGTGCTCCCTCCATGCACACGAATAGAGCTTCACACACGAGCAGAGGGTGCCTGCATTTGCATGCAGACCTCCATTCATGCAAGTGGTGGGTGTTTGATCAGAGGGTGCTTGTGGTCACATATGAAGCTCCACTTGTGTGAGCAGAGGCAGGGGTGGGTTTCTACCAATTCTGTCCACCTCTATAGAACCGGTAGCTCTGAAGAGCAGCAGACATAGAACCAGTTCTATGTCTGCTGATGTTTTTGCCCACCCGCCCACCTGGGCTCTTACCTGATCTTTATTTCCTGATTTTTCAACTTCAGCTGCCGAACGAGGCACAGCTGCAGTTAAAAAAGCAGGAAAAGAGGACTGTTTCAAAGGCTGCTTCTCTGCAGGCAGCTGCTGATGACGATTTACAGGAACGCGCTTGCAGCATGCAGGGAAGCACATAATAAATCACCGAACCTCGTAAATCCTGTCATATCCCATCCCTGAGCAGAGGAGGCTTGCATGCAAAGCTCCATTCATGCAAATGTAGTTTCATGAGTAAGCACAAGTGTCATCTGCTCACACTAGCAGAACTTCATGCACACATGCTTTCCTATCTCTCCCATGACCTGGTTTCGAACAGGCTGTAGCCTGGTAGTAGGCTGTGGCTCATTGGGTGAGGACCCCTGTTTTATAGATTTGCTTTTTAAAATTCTTTTAAATGTTTATTTCTGCAATTCTTGTACGCACGCCCCACCAAAGCTTATACAATCAAACACATCATTTAGGACATCTATGGTAATTCCATCCATCTATTGGATCAAATCCCCAATTATGAACCAAATCAAATTGGTTTGGAAATATCTGGTTATAGCAATCAAACAAGATTTCAAGAGAAGCATGGTATAAACACTCACAAAGCCTTATTATTGATTTCAGGACTTGGAGGGGCTGAGTGTCTGTAGAAAATTGATATATGTTTTCCCCTTTCCCAGCAAAGAACTTTCCAGAGTTCCACAAGAAGGCTGTATGGTCTTGCCACTAAGAGCTCTCTCTTTCACTCATAATTAATTGTTTTATAATGGTTTTCCAATCACCAATGCTTTGGGAAAGAGATATTTGATAATATGTTTGCTGATAATATGTTTGCTTATGGAACTATGCAGTGCTCTTTCACAGGAAAAGAAATACTAAAAAAGGAATATATTGGATTTGATGATTTAGTATTAGTACTTCCATGAAAAATGTTTGTCCCTTAGAAATCCAATTCCTTGCATAAAACCCTGAATGCAGGGAATTGTCTGAAACACTTTCAGTTTGGCTTCAGGGCAGGGCATAGAACAGAGACTACACTGATAAGTCTTGTGGCTCAGAGTAGGTTACTCAAAATGCAACAATTTGATCCTTCTGCAAACCTCTTTGATATTTCAATAGCATTAGTCATGGTGTCCTCCTGACATTAAAATTGACAGTGGAGGACACTGATTCATAATAATGATTATCCTTCTTGAGTGAGCAATTCTAGTTGGTTGGTTATGAAATTATGGTCAAGTATGCAAATTATAGTCAAGCCTTTCTCTTGTGTAATATCTACATGAAGTCAAGGGGAGGGCGTCTGATAGCAAAGGTGGACTATCACCAGTATAACAATTACATTCATTTATACATTTTCCTCCCATGCCAAACAGGAGATGCATTCTCAGATAATAAAAGACTCAAAGGGTAGATCCATATTTTCTGCTTGGCATTTGCCAATATGGGCAGTGGTGGGATTCATTTTTTTTTTTACTACAGGTTCTGTGGGCATGGCTTGGTGGGTATGGCAGGAGAAGGATACTGTAAAATCTCCAGTCAGAGGTGGTATTTGCCAGTTCTCTGAACTACTCAAAATTTCCGCTACCGGTTCTCCAGAGCTGGTCAGAACCTGCTGAATATCACCTCTGAATATGGGCCATTCTCTACTTCTGCATGTGAAAATGGTTGATGTTGTCCTCTATCCTATCCCAACTTGCTGGAAAAAATACATGTTACCTCTATTTCCCAGCTTTGATTCAAAATTTAAGCCCTATAAACTGGATGGTCTCCAGAATTTTGTTCTGTTTTAGCAGCAAGTATACCTCAATAGGTCCCAGTGCCTGGTATGTGGTCTCGCCTCTTCTGTTGAACAGGGGGAATAATCTTGAGAAATAGGAAGAAGAATCACAGTCAAGGCAGATAGGAAAAATCTGAGTCCAGACTTCCAGAGAAAGAAAAGAGAGACTTAAGCCAGCTCTGCAAAAAGTGGAGCTAATTACCACAGTGAATGAAGAACCAACAAGTAGGCAGCCTTTTTACTACTTCCCTGGGCAAAGGGAGGACTTGAGATTGTCTACAAGTGCTTCAGACATATACTTCTCATGAAGAGAACACAGGATAGTGGTTTCTGGCAGGTTTAAATTCTGGGAGATAAGGGAATTCCATTCATTCATTCATTCATTCATTCATTCATTCATTCATTCATTCATTCATTCATTCATGCCAATCCTTAACTTTAGAAACTCATGTTCAATTAATAACTCAGAGCTCCCTTTCCTTCATTAACAGTTAGTGGGCACATTTCCAACAAGGTCTCTTTGATATACTGTAAGTGCCCAATTATAAACTATTCTTCCTATACAGTTATATGGCTAGTATATAATCTTTCCCACTTTTTATCTAAAATCTGTTTTGGGGGGGCCTTGTGATTTCTATTTTTAATTCTAAGGCTTTTTATTGTTCTAATGTGTTAATTTAAAAGGGCTTAAATCTAAAGGTGATTTGTTATTTATATAAACATATTATGGGTATTTTAAAACTTTTGTTAAAAACTGTAGAATGATTTTTATTATGAAAAATAATAGCCCTACTTTGGCATTACTATCAGTAAAATGACCCACATATTATAAATAGTCAAAATATTATTTCTAAAATATTTTCAGAGTCTTTTCTTATTTTGGATGTTCAAATTGCATGATTACACTGCATATTGATGCATTTATTCAGAAATACAGATTGCCAATGAAAATTGTCTACTAGCCGGAGTATAAATAGTAAGGTAAATTTAAAGTATGATTGCAACTGAGACCAACTGCAATTTGCAATTATTTTCTATAAGCTAAAAATGTCAATGTTCTGTCATTATAATGAAGAATAATGGGATTTACGAACCGACATGCAAATTGCCCTAAAGTTTGGATATATCAAGCAAATGCAATCATATTTTTACTAATACTGTGCCAAACCTAGTATCAAATCACAATTCAGAGAGAAGCAGAAAGGAAACATATATGTTCATTTTATTTTTATCCTGTTTATCACTTCATGGTTTTGCCATTTGTTTTATTATTCTTTTCTAGTTAAATCCTCCTCCTCCTCTTCCTCTTCCTCCTCCTCCTCCTCTTCCTCCTCCATGACCCTACTCATTCAAAGATTATTTCTCCTGTAAAAGTTATTTTGTCAAAATAACAGCAATAAGGTAACAATAATAAGGGCAGGGTTTATATAATTGAAATAATGGCATGATACTATGAATATGCTATAAATCATTTAAATCATATTGGAGAAATTGTTCTCTTAGATGATCCAAATCTTTAAACACATACATAGAAGAATGGGAACGCAGACTTCTTTGTGTGTGTATTTACTTTTTTAATGTTAATTCATCTGGTCTGAAATGAAAATATTCAGCTACTGAAGACTTGGTGAAGACAAAGTTTGTAATCTATATAATATTAAAACTTGTGTCTATTTGTTTGTAATGTTCAATTTGGAGCAACAATTTTTTTGAACCAGACTGCCTCAAATATGCTATATACACAATGAATCTAAAATCTAGTGTCCATGTTCCCATCTGATGGAAATATGGCAAAATTGTGGCTATTTCAGTGCTACCACATTGCTTCGATGAGCTGCAGCCACATGATCATCTTGCATTCACATGCACCCATGCCCCTTTCCCCTGTATATGCTGTAGCATTTCTCTCTGTTAATTCGTACACAGCTTCTTCCACATCTTAGTAGCAATATGCACACTTTATCTAAGATTACCTTTTGTCTTCTTCCAGTGGCACCCCAATACAGCTGAGATGCATTTATATCACATCAAGCCAACCTCAAGGGCAGAATATAAATATGATTTACAATATTAGTGAGTTTGTGTGTAAGAGAGAAATGGAAAGGCATTTAAGGGTATATACTACATATTTATAACAACATGTAAGGATACAGAAATATTAAAACAAAGTGGGCCCAGATGCTTTATGCTAATAGAAGCAGCAGTGTATTATGTGTCACTTGCCTTTCCGACAGCTTTCCTGTGAAAGTTGGTGTGCACCAAGGCTCAGCCTTATTGTCATTGCTGTTCACTGTCATCATGGATAACATCATGTAAGATCTACATCACAGTGCACCCTGAGCCTTGTTCTCTGTAGATGATGTCCTGCTGACAGTTACCACCAGAGAAAAACTGAAACATTGTGTCCAGACATGGAACAGCTGTCTTAACCAATTTGGTTTGCATCTTAATGTCAACAAGACTGAGTTTCTAGAATCTAATACAATCACTCCATCATCCAAGTCAGTGGCAAAGATCTAGTAAAAACAAAACATTCCATCACTTAGGTTCCTATCTGGAAAATGATGATGGTATTAATGAGACAGTGTGCATGAGAGGGAATGCAGCATGGCTGCAGTTGAAATAGGTCACTGGAGGGATCTGCAATTTGCCTAAAATCAGAAGTATATAAAATAATGGTCTAGCTAATAGCACTGTATAATGCTGAGTTTGGACCATGCCTCAAAGGTGCTGACTGTGCTATTGAGGAGGAGGAGGAGGAGGAGGAGGAGGAGGAGGAGGAGGAGGAGGAGGAGGAGGAGGAGGAGGAGGAAGAGGAGGAGGAGGAGGAGAAGGAGGAAGAGGAAGAAGAATGGGGAAGAAGAAAGAGGAGGAGGAAAGGAATGAAGGAAGAAAAGAAAGAAAGAGAAAGAAGAAAGAAAAAAGAAACGCATAGCTTGTATTCTATTGGCAGATGAAACAACATTGGATTAAAATCCATGCTTCTATGCAGTGCTTTTCATTATCCTGTTTCTAGCTGATTTGAGCAGTTTTATATGAATAGATTGTAGACCCAACTTCAAATAAAATAACTGATTCTATATAGTAAGCATGTTTTATGAAATATAATTATAATAGGTTATAATGAGAAAAATAAAATTCCTTTAAAATGATTTATAAGGGAAACTGTTGAAAAGCTTGAGATAGATCATATTTGCAATACCATCATTTAAACAATACAGTCAGAGTATAATAGAAAACTCAGACATTTTTTTTATCACTCTTGGTAATTGTTTATTGTTGTTTCCCGAGACTAAACTCTGAACAAACCTGCAATTTCTTTGAATTACATAATTTATAAAATGTAAAGTGATCGCCTGGAATTAGATAGCTGCTTTTTGTTTAGATTCTGATTGCAGTCATAATATATAAAACACATCTTCACACAAAAGTCCTATTTCTTTGGTTACAGATCAATGCATTGTCATGCTTCAAATCAAACAATTGTAGATAATTAAATAATAGGATAATAACTCTATTATACAGTAAGTGAGATGCACTAGACATTACAGTTAAAGTCTAGAGCTGTGGTGGTTAGAATGCAGTATTGCAGGCTAATTCTGTTGACTGCCAGCAGTTTCCTCCTGATGGGCTCAAGGTTGACTTAGCCTTCCATTCTTCCAAGGTCAGTAAAATGGGGACCCACATTGTTGGGGTCAATATGCTGACTCTGTAAACTGCTTAGAGAGGACTATAAAGTATTATGAAGTGGTATATAAGTCTAAATGCTATGGCTATGACTAAATCAGTGTTTCTCAAGCTTGGCAATTTAAACATATCAGCTCCCAGAATTTCCCAGCCAGATATGCAGGCTGAGGAATTCTGGGAACTGAAGTCCATCCATCTTGAAATTGCCACGATTGAAAAATTCTGGTTTAAATTTTGATTAAAGCAGAAGAAAACCTCTCCTTTCCTGTGCTCCTTGATGTTCTGTTAATCTTTATCAACTCCTGGATTGAACAGATCTCTTATATCTAGAAATTAGGCAGCGGTTAAGCAAATATGATTAACAAAAGAATTTGGATTGACTTTTGCCTTATGTCAATTAGTGAATGAAAATGTTCAAAATTGAGTTGGAAAACCTACCAGTTATGTTTACCTGGGATTCCTGCTTTCCTTGGTATATCCTTTTTATATTTAAAGAAAACTTCTTTTCTCTTTCTCATAAACAATTACCTTCTGTTACTTTGAACATCTGCACACGTGGAATGCAAGAAAAATCCAAATAACATGCAACCAAAATTAACACATCTGCTGATCATAAAAAGAATACAAATATTGCCGAAGAAATGTGTTTAATGAAAATACCAATTGAATAATTGTTGGTTGGTTTTTGATCTTGACAAATGGGGAAAGGACACCTTGCAAAAAGTAATTTGACATGGGCGAACAAATCATTTAGTTTAATTTAAACTGTAATACAAACACACAATTTAATTAATCAAATACAACATTAGTAGGTATATAAACCACCGAAACAGGATTGAATATTGATTTACAGAAAAAATAGAAGATAATTGTTTATATGCAGTAAGTTAATTTTGTTTCAAATTCCAAGGCAAAATCAAAGTAAACTTATTGTAACTTTTATTTTTAATTAATCAAAGTTACTGAGATCTTGGAATATTTATGCAGCAGGTACAATTCTTCTGAGTTATCATACAAATGTTAGTGTTATTTTGAATTGATAGACTTTCTCGACGAATCATTTCTTCATGAATAATTTTAGCCAACCATTATTCCCTAAGCAAGATTTTGATTGGTATACACTTTACACACACAAACACACACACACACACACACCACCTTCAGAACACACACACACACCACTTGCACAGGGAGGTATTATGAATCAGAAAATGATAGTAGTTCACACAAAAATGTGCTGTTTTATTTGCCCATATTTCAAAGTCTTATGCTACCATATTAATGAGTTGGAAGACTCATTGTTATCTTATAATTTTAATGGAAGAAAAATTAAAGAAAGCAATTCCTGGTGTCCTGTGATTTCATTTCCATACTTGCAATTTTCAATGCAATGGCTTTGATTTAAACAAAATTATACAGGATATGTAGACATACCCAAAGCCAAGTGTATTTTGTGGGAATTTGTTAGCTATTTGTAAGCATTTTACAAACAAGGCAAGGTGGTCAATGGGCCAAATAAATTCTTCACTCTGAATTATTTGCTCAGCTGTCCTTGCCAATATTTTCTTCTTGTCCACAAATCAATTGAAAACAGAAAAGGAATTGGCTGAACTGTTTTCCACAATAAATGAACTTGACCAAGCATTTCCTTGTCAATGGGGAATTGGCCAGATGAATTTCAGAGAATAAATATCAATTCTTCAAGTTGAGGAGAAATTTCAATGCCTTATTCCCTGCTGGTTGATAACAGAGACAGGGACATGACTAGATGGACACTTCTGTTCCTAAATCTTACACTGAATACTATTTTATGAGGTTGATACTAAGATATCCGCCAGACAATTTTTTTAAAATTTACTTCTCTGTTCAAAGACATCAAGCAGAATGAATACCACAATATTGTGAATCAAGTAACCCCTCATTATATATAATTTGACTCCACGTTTTGGCCTCTGTGTAATATATAAGGCCTATTTAAAGATCCAGAACTAAATTATTAATAGCTTTAGGTAATTTAATGCCAGAGGGATTCAATTTTTGAATGAAAGAAGAATTCTTTATTAAAACTGCCTTGATATTTTACAATCCTGAGCAGAATACATTGAAGGAGAGGAAAGGGGACAAATGGCAAAAGTATTATTATTAAGAGTGCATATTACTAGACAATCTACGCTCCATTCCTTCCTTCCTTCCTTCCTTCCTTCCTTCCTTCCTTCCTTCCTTCCTTCCTTCCTTCCTTCCTTCCTTCCCTCCCTCCCTCCCTCCTTCCTCCCTTCCTTTTCCTGCTGCCTCCCCCATTTGCTTTACTTGGCAAAGGTAAGTGGCTGCTGCTGAATGGAGAGGAGAATGAGGTGGCATGCTGGAGTGCAGGTTAGGAATTTTACTGTATATTGGGTGAGTAAGAAGTGCTGCATAAATCAGGAAGCGTGTGTGGATGTGTTCAAGATAAGCTGTGTGGTCAGATAGGGCAACATGGTTTGTCAAGGCAACTTGGGTTGAAAAAACTGTGTGAGGTTTGCAGGGAGTGTGAGAGGTTCTGTGTGGCTTGAGCAAGATATGCAGAGGGTGATATAGGTCAAGAAGTGCACATGAAATCAAGGGGCTGTGTGAGAAGTACCAAGCAGGTCAGGGAGGGCACATGTGGAGGTAGAGGAAGGGAAGGGTGCTTGAGAATATGTGAGAGGTACCATGCAGATCAGGAATGTTGCATGTGGGAGTGACATGAGTTGGGAAAAGTACATGGAGATGTGCCCAATGTGACACTATGTGGATTAGGGAAGGCACACAGGGAAGGGTAGGGTCAGGAAGGGTGCATGGGATTCCCGAGAGCTGCTGTATGAGTTGGTGAAGGCACACAGGGAGGAGCATAGATTGTGAAGTGTGTGTGTATGTGTGTGTAAGAGATGTGTGGATCAGGGGAGGATCTCTTTATGCTGCGTCACCTGTAAAGTCATGGAATCAATGATTAATCAATCCACCATCCTCCACTTAGAGACAAACAACCTACTCTCTAACAAACAATTTGGTTTCAGAAAAAAACTATCCTGCAATCTACAACTCTTACACTGCAAAAACATATGGACTACACAACTCGATCAGGGCAAAGCAATAGACGCAATTTACATAGACTTCTATAAAGCCTTTGATTCAGTGGTACATGACAAACTACTCTTAAAACTAAAATCTTACGGTATCTCTGGACACCTGCATAACTGGATAGAAGCATTCCTGTAAAACACACAACAAATGGTCAAAATTGGGAGCATCTTATCCATCCCCATGTATTCAAAACTATGTTTTTACTTATACCTATTATCTTGTAAGCAATTGACAAACCAAATAAAATAAATAAAAAAGGATAACAGGAAATGGCAAAGGTAGGAGAGCACATGTGACAGTCCACAAGGACTGCACGTGTCAGGGAAGGTGCACAGGGAGGCATTATGAATCAGGAAAGTGTGCGGTGTGTGTGTGTAATGGGCCAGAAAAGGTACACTGTGGTTCATTCTTTCCTATTCCTCCTTCCTTTTTTCTTTCCTTCTTTTCCCTTCCCTTCCCTTCTGTGCCCTGTCCTGCCTTTCCCTGCCCTTCCTAGCAGGCAGGTAAGTGCCCTCTGCTAGGTGAGGGCAAAAATAAGGGATTGGGAGACTGGTTGAAACCTATCACAGAGCATTAAAAATGAAGATCATGGGACTGCAAAAGTAGTCCAGCAGCTCCAAAACAGTCAGTAACAATGAAACAGCAACAACTTCCCCAAATTTCATTTCCTTGGTATCATAGCATTTGGTCACATTCTGTACATTAGCCCATTTGAGGTACCTTGGTTCAAAAACTGCTCAGTTAAAGGTCATGACAATGGGAGTTTTAGAAGTATGTAGATAAAGGTGCACATAATAGGTATATTTTCTGTTCTGTAGTTTACGAATAGAATAGAATAGAATAGAATAGAATAGAATAGAATAGAATAGAATAGAATAGAATAGAATAGAATAGAATAGAATAGAATTATTTATTGGAAAAGTGTGATTGGACACACAAGGAATTTGTGTTCGGTGCAAAAGCTCTCAGTATACATTAAAGTGATAAATCATGATTATAATAAGATACAACATAAATCATAAATAACAAGATACAACACTTAGTGACAGTCATAGGATCCTAAATAAGCAATCAATATAAATCATAGTAGGATACTAAATAAAACAATATAAATCATAACATACAAGCAACAAAGTTATAATCATAAGAAGATAGTTTGACAGTGTTTTGGGAATTAGTCATTTAGCAGAGTGATGGCATGGGGAAAAAACTGTCCTTGTGTTTAGTTATTCTGGCATGCAATGCCCTATAGCATCATTTGATGGTAGAGGTTGAAACAGTTTATGTCCAGGATATTTTCACAGCTCTCTTTCTGGCTCACTCAGTATACAGATCCCCAATGGAAGGCAGACTGGTAGGAATATTTTTTTCTGCAGTTCAAACTAACTGTGTCTGTCTTGTTTGGTTGCAGTGCCAAACCAGACAGTTACAGAGGTGCAAATGACAGACTCAATGATTCCTCGTAGAACTGTATCAGCAGCTCCTTGGGCAGTTTGAGCTTTCTGAGTTGGCACAGAAAGAACATTCTTTGTTGTGCTGTTTTGATGATGTTTTGGTGTTAGGTGTCCATTTTAAGTCTTGAGATTTTATAGAATCTAGAAATGTGAAGGTCTGAACTATTGATACTGTGCGGTCTAGTATTGTAAGCAGGGGTGGGATTCAATTTTTTAAAAAACTGGTTCTGTGGGTGTGGCTTAGTTGGTGGGTATGGCTTGGTGGTCATGTGACTGGGTGGGTATGGCCAACTTGATGTCACTCACGCCAGGGGCACTTCTCCTCGCCTGGCCTCTCAAGACAGTGGGGATGCTGTAACAGTCATAAGTGTGAAAAATGTTCATAAGTCACTTTTTTCAGTGCCATTGTAACTTTGAATGGTCACTAAATGAACTCTCATAAGTCAAGGATTACCTGTACAAAAATACAAAAAGCTTCTTTGCTTGTAGGAAGTTAGCACCCACCCTCTCCTAGGAAAATGAAATATTTTAGGATATACTAATAAGGCAGAATATTTTCCCTAAAAAGAGAAGTAGAAACTCAGAAACAGAAACTCACCTCAAAAGTGGAAGCTCACATGCCCCCCAGAAAGGCAGTAAAAAAACACAAAAACAGTGCCATCCTTGTATCCTGCCTCTTGGAAGTATACCCCAAAAGGACAGTGCCAGATACCACTAAAGCAGTGAAGGAAGGCCCCCTCCCCAGATAGAAAAAGAAACCATGAGGCAGGAAAAAATTCAAACACAATACAAATTGCTGTTAGTAGCTGTTGCTTGTTAAACTAGTTACCAGAACAAATAGACACAGGAACTAGCCAGATTTCTCAACCCAGTTTCTTTTCAGGAACAGAGATTAACCTTTTTCCTTCCAAACAAAGCTGAATAGGGAAAATTATCCCAGCAATAAACACAGGATTAAACATCACCAAGCACAGAGTTAAACTTCACCAAAAACCAGTTTTAGACCAAAACTCAGAAAGAGTATGTAAACTCATGTTTGAATGTCAATCTTTCTAGCTAGCCAAGAAGCCTTGCTGAATGGCTCATCTTGGTTCCTTGTCATTAAAAAACTTCTTTCCACAGCTCTGCTTCATTATTCAATTATTTCTTCAAAGTGCTGATCATTGCATGCAGGCTGGAGTATTTCCAGGGAGTATTTCTTCCCAACAGCAGTGTAAAAAGCTTAAAACAATCCTTCCCCTTTAAGAAAGTACCAAGAAAGAAAAAAAACCTCCTTCGGAGACAGTAAGTCTAGGCATACTGCCAAGAATGTAGTAAGGGTGAAAAAAAAACAAAAGGAGATTTCTTCTAACAACTGGTTCTACGAACTGCTTAGAAAGTTAACAAGGAGTTCTATAGAATTGGTCAGAACCGGTAGAATCCCTCCCCTGATTGTAAGAGGTGGTAGTATAGGAGGATTTCTCCTAAAATCTACTATTATTTCTACAGTTTGGAGTGTGTTCAGTTCAAGATTGTCCCAGCCAGGCTAGTTGTTCAGCTTCCCATCTGTATGCAGATTCATCATCGTCTTGAATGAGACCAATCGCTGTTGTATCATCCGCAAACTTCAGTACTTTAACAGTGGGAGATGAAGTCATTGGTCTCCCTAACTGAAGAGTAGACAATACTCTTCAAACAAATTAAATTATGAGCATATACTTCGTAAGGAAGAGATGAGATGTTGAATGGCAATAACTTGTCCCACAAGTTACATTTGCATTTAATTTTTTTAGTATTAATATGTCACAACTGTTTATCTTAGATTGGCCACCAGGTGCCCTTTAGAGGTATGGAATTATAGTTTGTAAAATCCCCATTTTGCATGATTACAGACGATTATACCAATGTGAGAATACTGCAGTATGCTATACTATTGTGCAATAAACTGAATCCTCTTAAAATTCTTTTAGAATGCTGTACTTAACATTAATACTTTGTTGAATACGCAAGATCAGATCGGAATATCTAATTCACTGGGACCAAACATACTTTTAGCCACTTGGTAAAACTTCTTAATGTTTTGTTTTTATGTTTTATGCTATTGGCATATTTTAATAGATTCATAAAATGCTACTGAAGAGACAAGCCAGTTTCCAGAATCCCATTATAATTATTTCAGAGCACATTTATTTATCATCACCTGATGGAGTTTTTATTATGATTAAAGATTGAACATCCTAGCATATTCTGATTGTGCTCTTAAAATGAACATTACATACATATTTTATTTCACTTCATTTCAGATACAATTAAGCACACTTTCATTAACTTTGGGGCAACCATTTAATAAAATATTCATCATGATTCATAGTCATGCTTTCTCTAATAACAACTTGCCTAATTAGAGAAAAAATATACTAAAAACTATTCAGTTATATGATTTCAAGTTGATAAGAACAAAATGCCTTTTGTCAGATCAAGATATTTCATTAATCCGTGAACTAATGCACTTTTTCTTTAAGTGCAACATGACAATGCAAGAGGTTTCTACATTTAGACATAAGCATCCTTTATTTAGGAATAACACTCTATAACACTTCATGCTTATATCTGGCCCATGGGCTGCCCTGGAAACAGTAAAGGACCAACCCATGATGCCTCTGCCAACAAAAATAGAGCTCACAGGGCCTCCCAGCTTTATTTTAGCTAACAGAGGGCTAGCAAATCAAACTAAAAAGAAAACAAAAGGAGAAATCTTTCCCTTTTTGCATTTGAGCATGCAAGAAGGGACAAGAAAGGAGAAAGGAAAAGAAAAAGAAAAAGAAGGAAAGAGAGGAAGAGGGTAAGGAAGGAAAAATAAGGAAAGAGGGGAAGGAAGAAGGAAGGAGAATGAAGAGGGAAGGAAAAAGAAGAAAAGGAAGGAAGAAGGGAGGGAAGGAAGAAAGGAAAGATAATAATGAGAGTGAGGGAGGGTCTGAGGGAAGTTGTGCCTTAGCACTTGGCCACCACAGGGGCCCCCAATATGAGTGATGTCGAGTTGGCCTCTCCCACTCTGACCACAGCTACCCCAGCCCCCTGAAGTCAAACACAACCCTGATGTGACCCTCAATGAAATCAAGTTTGACACCCCTGTTCTACTATTTTCCTTTTTTGAACAACAAACTGCATGTCTTTCTTGGTAACTTTAAGACTTGTGGATTTCAACTCCCAGAACTCCCCATCTCTGTTCTAAATATACCATGCTTATTTACTACAAGCAAACTGAAGCAACCATTCTGTTCCACTGCTTAAACCTCAATGGTTTGCTTGAAGAAAGGCGCTTTCTTCAAAATGTTATTGAAGTAAAACACACTTCAGAACTCTCAACCCTCTTCAAATACAGAGAAGGTAGATGGAACACACACTTTTGTATTCTTCACTAACTGAAGTATCTTCTATGGAACTGTGCTACAAGATTATCATACTCCCATATGAAGTGATACTTCCCATATTAAAGTGATAATAATCCCAATAATCTATATTAGCTATAAATTGGTCAGCAGTTTTTTACTTGCACTCCATTGCACAGTCCTTTTATATAAATATTTAGAAACACTCATTCCAGTTAAGATGGGGTGGAGGGAGCCATGGCAAGAAACACTGAGCTCATTCTGTCTTCAGTACAAATGGTTTCAAATGTATTTTCATTCTCTTTCTGTCATTCTTTATCTCAAAACTGGACTCGAAACCTGCCAGTGTTTCAAATAAAAGATAATCCTCTATAAAATAGGATACATGAAGTAGGGAATATCTACAAGTTGCAGGAAGCTTAAATCTTGTTATAACAACCTATACAGAAAGGACAAAGGGTTTTTCTACCTATGTGTCTGTAGATTTCAAGCTTTCTTCTGCTTTGACCACAGTGATGGTCTATGGTCTGTAGAGCCATGTTTACCACTGCTCCTGAGTGGTGAATTTCACTACTTTACTCCTACTGGACCAGAAACACACACAAAAAGGGGAATGAAAAAGAAATAAAGAGGGGGGAGAGAAAGAGGAAGGGGCAGTAAGAGGGGAAGGAAAAGGGAGGGAGAAGCAGACATAATTATTATTTTACCTTTTTACCATTTCTCTAGAAAAATAAAGTGGTTGATCACTCCTCAATTTTATCTGGTTTAAAAAAAACAAACAGAAAATGAAGGAAAGGTCCTTAATATTAAATTATTTATCAGTTTTATAGCCAAAGACAGAAAAGTTTATATTTTGACACAGAAAAAAGTACGGATCTTGCAATGAAGATCTCTATCTTATTTTTTATAAGATCTTTTATGATCTGAGCCTTAACTTAGCTGTTTTAACACCCATCTTGAGAGAGGATTGAGGGTTTTTAAAAAATTATAAGTGAGTTCATACCTATTATTATTTTTATACAAATTGATGTGTATTATATTATTGCTTTTACATTTTAATGGATTGTATCATGGTTAGAGTCTTTTCATTTATACAGGTATAAAAGCTTTAAGAGAAACAGATAAATAAATGTGCTTTTTTATATAGTTAATTACATCTAAAAGAGCCAGAAATTATTTTGTGTATCACAAAATACTTAATTGTCCTCTGAACATCACTGCATAGTGCTAATGCTTAATACTGTTCTTGGTTAATTACAGCTCTAAATATGCAGCATGAGCAGGAGTGGGATGCTACTGATTCTGCCTGGCTCTATAGAACCGGTAGCTCTGAAGAGCAGCAGACACCAAACCGGTTTGGTGTCTGCTGCTGTTTGGCCCACCCACCCACCTGGGCTCTTACCTGACGTTTATTTCCTGCTTTTTCAACCTCAGCTGCTTTGCGTGGCACAGCTGAGGTTGAGAAAGCAGAAAAAAAGCAGTTTTTCAAATGCTGCACATCTGCGTGCAGCACTTATCAGCTGTCTGGGCAGCACAGCTTATAGTGTATTACATGCACGCGCAGCGTGCAAAATGGGTCGACAACATAATTACCGAACCGGTAGTAACACCGGTTGAATCCCACCCCTGAGCATGAGTTAATAGTTTACAATCACAAGCACAGATTAGAAGTAGAAGTGATAGAGAGATGCTGTCTTCATTGCTAGGAAAAAGTTTTCATTTGTTCTTCAAGCACACCTAATACAAGCAGTCTTCGACTTACAACTATCTGTTTAATGTCTGCTCAAAATTACAACAGTACTGAAAATGTCAATGAATAAGATGTATTAGAAAATTCTGATTTTAAAAAAATGCTTTTTTGTTCATTCATTTGTTTTCCCCTTCAGTAAGGCCAAAGAATTTGAAAGAATACAATAAATTTTGTGGTGACAGTTCACAAAATATTACTAGGTGCAAATAGAAATACATACTATTTCCATAGCAAGGAAGATAAAGCAGGAATGGTTAAACTGAATACTTTATTTAAAGAAGAAAATATGTTCTTATTTGGATATCACTTTTGGAATTTTGGAAAAAGAATGAAATTTTGATTTTGTTTTTGTTGATTAGAAATAGTTATATATTAATATGTAAAAGCAAAAAGTTGAGGTTGGGGTGTATTTATCTTGTACTGTACTAGGAAGAGTTGGAAGTCAGTGTTCCCTTTTCTTTCTTTTTCTCTTCCCCCTTGTATTTCACACCTCTTTTTCCAGTTTCCTTCTCTTAATTTCCTATTTTCTTTTTTTCTTTTCTATTTTATACAATAAAAAAATTACCAGAAAAAAATGATTTATGACTGTTTTTCACACTTATGACTATTGCAGCATCTCCATGGTCATGTGATCAACAATTCAGGTGCTTGGCAATTGGCATGTACTTATTTATAATGATTGCAGTGTCCTGGCATCATGTGATCACCTTTTGACAAGCAAAGACAATGGGAAAGCATAATTCACTCAACAACTGTGTTACTAACTTAACAACTGAAGTGATTCACTTAACAATTGTAGCTAGAAAGATCATAAAATGGGGCAAAACTCACTTAATGACTATCGTGCTTAGCAAAATAAATTTTGGGCTCAATTGTAGTCATAAGTTGAGAACTATTAGTAGTAACTTATGTGAAGCAGACATTAGTAAGTTCTGTTGATGCTTGGCTTTCAGGAAGTTGCTTGTTTTAAATCTTTCCACATATCCATATGACTCATTACTTCGCTTCACTGTGTAACAGCATACTGTAGCAGCACAAGAAACACAAGCTACATTTGTGTGTTCACTGAATTGAATGAGAGTTGGATTTATCCTGTACTTCTAGAATTGTATGAGCTTAGGCAGAAATCCCTCCATCTGCTGGGCTGAAAAATGGTTCTGCATTGGGGAAAAAATAACTCTTTCAGAAAAGAAGTGCCTTTTTTCCCAGGTAGAAACTACCAGATTATGCCAGGTTCTTGCAAATACAAACTGGTTACTAAGGCTATGTGCGCTTGAGATAATTCATTCTCTCATAAGCATATGCATCGTGGCCCACTTGACTTTTAAATCTAAAAATAAAACCAGAGAGGATTTTTTTCACAGGGAAAGCTGTAGGCAATCAAGGAAGAAGAGGTGCTATTAATAATCACAAAGTATTGCCTGTGTGTGTGTGTGTGTGTGTGTGTGTGTGTGTGTGTGAGAGAGAGAGAGAGAGAGAGAGAGAGAGAGAGAGATCCATTTTGAAATAATTTAAGTGTTTCATTTGCAAACCAAATCATGCTCTTTGTTTCAGGTGCAAATTTCCTTGAGATATTAGAAAACCTGACTTTAAATTATGGAGCACTATCATGCATAGCACTTATACACAAATTTCAATCTCTCTGGCTGATTTCCAATAAGAACAAAAAAAAAATGGCGAAGTTCTCCACGTTGCTGCAGACAACTGATTTCAGTGTAGTACTAAAATACATTGTTCAGTGCAGTGTGTGGTATAGTGCTTAATGAGAGTACTTCTTCTAAGAAATGAGCCAAATTCTTTCCTCCAACTATAAAATCAAACATAAAATTCCTTGTATTATTTTATTGTGATAGCTTTACTATAGTGATAGCTTTGTTCTTCAGACTGTATGTATGCAAATCAGATACATATGAAAGATACAGTTGGACATGTAGGATGTAGCAAATATTTCTTCAGTTTCATCAATTCTGATGAAAGCATTCTTGGGGTCAATTAAGTAATTCTAGCTAGAATAAATATATACAATATTGAGGCTGCATTATTACTACTGTTCCAGGGAGAAAACTCTGACTTTTTCTGATCTACACCAGTTCTTCTCTGCTACTTTCCTGACAATCTCTGCCATTGGCTTTTTCTAAGGTTAGATGTGTCAAACTACAGAAATCTTTGGAAGTTTCCTCAGGGTATCAACAGGGAACAGGAGCTTTGTTCAAACTATGTCAAGGAAAATACAGAAAGAATGGAAACACTGCTTGTTCCTCACTTCTGAGTTTGTCAGGGCTTTAGATTCAAACTTTGATCGGTAAAAATGGCAGCATGCTGAACATATGTATTCATTCTCTACTGCATTTTCACTATAGATAAAATGAAAGAATATTATTAACTCTTAAAGGGTATAATGCCTTAATTCAAGCTATAGTCCAGAACCAATACTGTATATCAATGTCTAAGTTGTTTTTGGAATGGTCATTTCATTTGTTAAGTCAAATCAGCCATTTGGGGAAAGGTTGACATGTTTCTGAACAGAGAATAAAACTCAGAGAGAGTCCATTTTTTCTTAATTCAATTGTTAATAGAAAATGATTTAAATGGACTCATTATTTAAATGGGGGGAAACTGCCAGAATCCTGACACAATAGATATTTTGAAAATATTGCTTTAAAAGGCTTATTATGCAGTGTATGATGGACATATTGGCTTCTAGGATATGTGCACAATAGTTAAAGAAAAAAATAAAATAAAAAATAAATGAGAATAATAATAATGAAAACAATATGTGCCTTATCTCTGTAGCATGTAGTTACAATCTTCTGATAATTATCTTCTGATAATATATTTCTAAGTTGCTGCAAAGCTTGACTGCACGTTGAAGCAGAGTATTTCATTAAAATATTAAAATAGTTACCTGGTATGCATCTCAATAATCAATAATCTATTGCATTAGTATGGTGCTAAAGAATCTATATGAGACACACTATGTTATGGTGGTTCTTCTTCCTCTGAGGTTAGTTCCAGTTCGTATTGGTGGGTGAGGAGAGGTCAAGGTCTAGGGCCATGCAGGGAATCATTTTCCTTTCCTTTTCAACATCCATCTGAAATCACTGGGGGTTCATCAGCATAGGTTGTAGTTTTACACCTGTATCCCTAGTTGGACAGTGGATGCTAAGTGTCTGGAAGTTGTAAGGGTCTGGTTGGGGAAAAAATGGCTTTGGTTCAACTCTGGCAAGATGGAGGGCTCTGGATTTTTGGTCCCTCAGCCCCAGGGATATTTCATCTCTGTCTCTAGATGAGATAACACTCTTCTGGATTGAGTTGATGTGAAATTTGGGTGTCTTCCTAGACACATGGTTCCTGCTCAAGCAGTTGGCAACTGTGTCTGGGGTGGCCCTTTGCACAGATTTGTCTGATACACTAATTGTAACTCTTCTTGGACTTGGAGGCTTTGCTTATAATCACTTATGGTTATTTCCTGTTTGAACTACTGCAATGTTCTGAACATTGCTCTTGAAGACCACCCAGAAGCCATTGGTCCAGAATGCAGCAGCATGCAATAGTCCAGAATAAGGTGGCATATGCAGTGATATGTGCCCCAAGGCTAATCAGGTAACATCTCTGTTAAGTGAGCTACACTGACTCCTGGCTTTTGTTCCCAGGTGCAATTTAAGGTGCTGATTATTATCTTTAAAATCCTATATGGCACAGGTTATTGGCAGACTGCCTCTTCCTAAGGATAACTACTCATCCTACCAGATCAGATAGGGTACGCTCTATTCTATTCTATTCAGGGGTGTGTTTCTACCGATTCTGTCCACCTCTGTAGAACCAGTAGCTCTGAAGAGCAGCAGACATAGAACCGGTTCTATGTCTGCTGATGTTTTTGCCCATCTGCCCACCTGGGCTCTTACCTGATCTTTATTTCCTGATTTTTCAACTTCAGTGGCCGAACGAGGCACAGCTGCAGTTAGAAAAGCAAGAAAAGAGGGCTGTTTCAAAGGCTGCTTCTCTGCAGGCAGCTGCTGCTGCTGATTTACAGGCACGTGACTCCCAGCGGGCGCGGAAGCTCGTAAATCCCAAACCGGTAGTTAACCCGGTCGTATCCCACTCCTGATTCTATTCTGCTCTGCTCTGCTCTGCTCCACTCTACTCCATTCCATTCAATTCCAGCTTTATTATTGTTTATAAATGACTCAAGGTAGTAAATATATATAATAATCCTTCCTCCTTACAATATTCCCCACAACAACCCTGTGGGGTGGGTTAGCCTGAGACCAAGTGATCCAGCCATTTCTTTTTTTCTTTTTTTATGTCTGAGGTGGGAATATAACTCATGGTCTCTTAGGATCCAAAAATCATCATCTTTGTCTATCTTTTTATATCGGTTTTGCAAAAATCCATTAGGCATTGCCAGAAATAATCAAGTAGTCCCTCACCAAAGAGTCCAACATCATATTCCTCCTTTTTGCTCTTTACAATTGTAACCATTCTAATGAGTTCACAAGATTTGATATTTCATCAGTCTTTGGCATTCAAGAGGAATCTTCAAAGCTTTTACTACTCTATTGTATAAATCCCATAAAGAGGTATTATTTTTCTACTTAATGTTGCAGTTGTTCCATAATCAGATCATTTTCTTCCCATAAAGAATCCTCATCTAGATTTGTTTTTCACAAATGTTTGATATCAAGATCCTTTTGTTGATTTGTATTTGTATTTTCATTTTGGTAATCTCAGTTTTGTTATCTTTTGTCTTCAACTCTACAATGACTATGTCAGGTAAAAGATGTTCTAAAAATGCATCCATTAAAATCGATATCCTTTCTGAAATTTTAAGACATAAGACATAAGAATTTATTTGTCATTACACTCGCTAGTGGGTACATCGAAATGAGGTGCTCTTCCACAAAGTAAAACTGGACAAACACCACTAAAAGAAAGAAAATTGAACTAAACACAACCAACCATACAATAATCTCTATGCAATTTAAAAATGTAAATACCCCATTTAATTCCACAAAAATCTTATGACCCTGCATTCAAACTAAAAACTGCACTTGGATAAAAACTGTTCTTAAATCTGGTCGTCCTTTAGTTAATATTTCTGCAGTTTATTAAAAATAAACCTCAAGATGAGAAATGTTTTACAGCTGACTTTGCTCTTAATTCTTTTCTGCCTGGCTCATTTGTTCCCTCTAGTGTATATGAAGCCTCAGTTCCTAATATAGGTTTAGTTTCATTTCAATTGTTTCACATATTATTTAATTATACACTTGTTTTTCAAAACATACAATAAAACTAGCCAGAAAATCTATCTTCCAATCTGTTTAAAACTTTCTTAAAATCCTTTTTTTTGCTTTTCCCCAATTGTATATTACTTTAAATTTTAAGTCTTTGCTTAAAATTTCTTGAATCCAAAAAAGAAGATAAAAGTCACTAAAGATCAAATTATGCTCATTTATGTAGGTCTCTAATATTCATAAAATGGTTAAAATGAAAAATTCTGAATGTGATTAGAAAAAGAATTCTGCTGGCTTAGTGTCCTTATTAAAGACTTTGCTATTGATGAGATCAAAGATGTCATCTCCCTTTGCTCCTAACACTCAAACCTATGAGAGACCACTGTTTTATGGCCTCTTGGAGTGAGGAACTACCATTCAGAGCATTTATGGGTGATCTCCTGCTCTCCTATTTGTGGAAATGTTTCAAGCAACCCAATCAATCTTTATTATGGTCACAGACCAGCAAATAAAAGCAATAAAACAACAATAGTAAAAATATACTAATAAAAGACAGATAGAATAATATATTGCCATTGGTGGTGGATTAACAGTGGGCAATTAAACTTTGCCTAGTTTTACATACATCATAACAGAATTTGGCCACATTTGTAGAAATTGCTCCTGACAGACTTAAAATACATAAGATTGCATCACCTTTGAAATGGAGATAGTAATCTATGAAAGGAATACATACTTGGAACTGGATAACTTGGAGCTAATATCTAACTATATGATAGAAATAGTAACTGGCCAGATATAGCTGTTCTTTACTCAGCAAAATAATATAGGAAATTAAGTGCAAACCAAAGTTAAGAATTTATTAACTCTTCAGTGTAATGCTTCTGTCAATTTCCTTCCATGGTTCCTCCCTCCTTCCTTATCTATGAACCTTTAGGATATTTACTTAGAGCTTTTAAAGTAAGAAAAACAAAAAATCATTTAAAAGTAACATGGAAAATACTTTAAAAAGTTGTATTTAAAAATGTACATTATGTTAAAAAGTATGCAAGATTTCTTTCTTCAAAAATTAAATAAAAAGTCTTTTTAATATAATAAATACATGTGACATAGCATGGTCCCAATTTAGATTGTTTCCTCAGGCGAAGATACTAAAGCATGGCTAATTTTAGCAGCAAGGATACAGCTGAAGAGAATTTTGCTCTCTGTTTGCCTTGAAAGAAGATGGAATTTCACATGCTCATTATCACATCAGGTTGCAAATGGAGTTAATTCAAAAGGCAGTGGACCGAGAATGCTTAGTGGGATTTTCCTGAATCACAAAACATCCTTTAACACAACAGAATTTATAGGCCTCTTGTGACATTATTATCTGGAGCCAACTCAGTTTTGAAAGGACCATTTTTAAAACATTTGCAGAGTTGTTTTTAAGAGTTTGATTTACCTCAGAGTACTTCTTGGCAGTTCATTCAACCAATTTGTTATTTAGCATATTTCCCCAGACACTATTGTTCTTCTAAAGTTCTGTAGTGTTTGGAAGTTTTAGAGGAATGAATCATGGCTTCTAACACACAATCCTTTTTTATAGGGAGTTGATGAAATGCTTCATATGTATTGTAAGAATTGGTGGGATTCAAATTTTTTTACTACCAGTTCTGTGGACATGGCTTGGTGGGTGTGGCAGGGGAAGGATACTGTAAAATTCCCTCCCCACCCCACTAACCTGCTTTCCACCTCCGTTCTCTTGTACAGGGCAACAAAAGAAGACCCAGTTGATCAGCTGGGACCTGGGAGGCAGAGAATAGATGGGGGCAGGGTCAGTCAGAGGTGGTATTCCAAACCACTCAACATTTCCACTACTGGTTCTCCGAACTACTCAAAATTTCCACTATTGGTTCTCCAGAACTGGTCAGAACCTGCTGAATGCCACCTCTGATTGGAAGCCTCAAACAATATTAATTAGGGTTGGTCAAAAAAAAATTTGCTGCTGGAAATGCAGCTTAGGAGTTTGAATATTAATTCATATGGTTGGATTATATCATATAATTGTCACATTTGGGGTGTACTGAAGTGTTAATATTACTATGGATGGATCACTGTATATTGATGTTATTCTTTCTTACATTGTGAAATGCTTCAATTGTTATGCATTGAATAACAATTATTTTGTTATAATAAGCTTCAATTATTATGAACTTGAATAATCATCAGACATTATGAAAAACTTTGGCCCTGAACTTTTTTTCTTTCAGATTTTTTCTTTCAGATTTTTTTTTCTTTCAGATTTTTTCTGAGAAGTTTTCACTTTGTATGCACAACTCTCATTTGTATTAATGAAAAATATAATAGAAATAGCAAACCAATGACAAACATTGTCCATAATATTGACTATAACACTTACGTGTTAGATGCAATAATTGATATAAAAACAACCTTATTATAAAATTTTCACTCTCATTTGATTTATTAGTGAGTTGATTTATAATTTATTGGATTATCCAATCTATTGGGTTGGTCAGAATTATTACATTCTTTGAGATAAGCTCTTTTTAATTGAAACCTTAAATTTGGATTTATTAGTGTCTACCTTATTTGTTATGTTTCCTTCACCTTTATCATATATTTTAATTATAATGCTTCTGACACAAATAAACATCATCCTAAAATATATTACTAATTAGACAAGCAAATACAAGTCATTATATACATTTTAGATTCTCTTCTAATGCCATTTTAGATTTTCATCTCAATGTCAATTTTGTTCAGAGTATTGCAGCATAAATTCAGTGCCAGAAAAGTAAACACAGATGACTGAGGCTTCATTTAACTTCTTTATAAAAAGATAAAGTAAATTTTACAATACCAGTTGTAGATTTCTCCAAAATACACAGCAGACACACAACAGAGGAGAGAAGCAGTTACATTTTCAATAGACAGACTCAGAGCTTAACATAGCTTCAAAGTTGCAGAGCTTGATATAGAGCAATGCCTAGGCTACTTCTAGTTTCAGTTTCTAAACAGTCCTCATTGGCTGACTTAGTTGCTATGCCTATTCATTGGCTGACCTTGTTACCATGCTCTATTCCAGTTCATGAATATACTTTGACAAATTTAATTCACAAAACCAAAAGAAAAAAAAACATGTATATTAAGGTCTGGAGCCTGTAACTTTGAGCAAAGTTCATAATGAAAGTCATAATAATACGCATGGTTTTGTTTTTTACTTGAAGATTTCATATAGGCTGCCACACCCATTCCTCTAGGGTAGAGATAACTTCAATGTTTTGAAACAAAATGTTGACTTTTGTGTTGTACTTGTGTGTATTCTAAGAATAAAAATAGGTGTAGCCTATTGTCAACAAGTATCTCTCAATCTGAAAGAGGCTGAAAAATTCAAGATGAAGTATTTTGTGAAATAAAATCATGCTGGGAAGAAAATTTTCTGAAACACAGATTCATAGTATTGTAGATATGATCTGTCCCTGAGAAGAGAAAAACAAAAAGTTTCCACATGAATACTTTTTAAAAAATGTATAAGCAACCTTGTGTTTTCTACATTTTATTGTCACTTTCCATCTTCTTTCTCTTCACAACCTTCAGATACATTTGCCCACACTGCTATTTAATTCAGTTGCCTGTGGCAACATGTCATCCTCTATTATGAACTCATGTTATAGATTTATAACATCATCTGTAAAATCACTGCAACTAGTAGGGTTAAATTTAAAAAAAACATGCAGAAAAGGCAGATGAATGGAAGGCCAACACAGCCTAAAGAACCGCCAAAGTCCCAACAAATGAAGAGAATCAGTGGTGGTATTCAACTGGTTCTGCCCGGTTCTGGAGAGCGATGAGCAGCAGAGACCGAACCAGTTCTTTCTGCTGCTCTAATGGCTTTGCTGTTGGGCCCACCCGCCCACCTGGGGTCCCATACTCACTTTTATCTGCTGAATTTGAAGCACAACTGCTTTGCGCGGCACACAATAGTGCCGCATGGCAGCTGCTGAAGCAACCGGGAGATTGTGCAGGCTTGCAGGAGGCGAGGTAGAATGCCTCTGCATTTGCACAATCTCTGTGCTAAGTGTGCATTTGGCGCATGCATGCATGCAAAATGTGTGCACACACGCAAAGCGCACCCACCAAACCACGCCCACCAAACCGCTGGCAACAATATTTGAATCCCACCACTGGAGAGAATGTTATGCCTGATCAGGGGGTTGGACTAGATTACTAGAAGACCTCCAAGGTCCCTTCCAACTCTGTTATTCTATTATGCTGATTGTGTCCTGTAGCTAAATTCCAACACTGCTGTAATATTTCTTCTCCAATGTCAAACATAAGTGTGTAAATATTACTTGCTGACATTCTAGCTACTTTTGGACAGACAAATGAAATGCTGCAATATAGCTCCAATGGAGGAGCCAAGACAAACAGGGCTGTTTCTTCTCTTTTTAATGTTTAGTTAGGGCAATCTGAGGTCTGAGAACTGCACATAAATCCTAAGAGGTAGGATATGAACTTCCTACTAAACGTGACATTGAATTATAACTTAAAATATGAAAGAAAAGGACATATTTCCATGGTGGGATGTATATGGGTCAAGGTAAGTTGATGGTGAGGGAAGAATGATTGCAGCCTGCTCTTTTTCTGTGTTAATATAGTACAGATGGGCAGCTTCAATTTCTTGACAAGGGCACCCTCTTATTCTTTTATTCTTCTTTTTGCCAGTCAGAATTCTAATCTGGGGACTTTTGGTTGACATCAAGGCGTGATCAGCACAGAGGAGCGGGGCTCCACATTCCCACGCTGAATCCTCTTCATCAGAGAGCCCCCCAGGGGGCTAAATTCACCCTGTAGGGGTGACTAACAAGGAGGGGGACCCTTCTGGTCATGGAGAGTGGTGGGTCTACTGGTGGACCCTGGGTTTTTTTCCCTCTTTGCTGAGGATGGAAGCAAGGTGACAAACATGGCCACCGTAAAACTGGGGCAGCCGAAGAATCTTAAGAATGTGCTGGAGTGATGAGAATGGACAGTGATCGGAACTGGGTAATGTGATCTTAACTTTTGTCAAGGATTTTCCCACAAAAAATTAATTCATGAAAGTGACTCTTTGGAGTACTTTTAAGCGGCGATTAAAGAGGGATAGAGAAAATTATACCCTAAAGGTACAAAACACAAAAAAACTGGGTATATAAATATTACTGACAGGACTTTGAATAGCCACGTCAGAGTGCTAGATATTTGATTGTTTATTGGATATTTTGTCTGGATTAATGAGAAATAAACTTAAACTGGATTTTTAATGTTGATTTTTGAAAGCAGACTTTTAATGCTGATTTTTAAGCTGAAGGCACCATCTATTAGTGAATGGATGTATATTAAGCCATACTCCAGGAAAGTGGCCTTGGACAGTTTTTGATAGGGGGAAATAACAGTTCTGCTTCATTTCATTATTTACTGTTCCATACTTATCTACTCTATGATAACTAGAAGCCAACCTTGAAAAACCTGGAGGATATCTAAAGGAATGACTTTTGAATACTGGAACTATTTAATAAACTAAAAAGTGGATTTAAAGAACTACTTGGAAAACTCCCTGGACTCTATAAATGGAATCTATTGACAAACTGTGTGATACAAAGAAGTTTAACCATGGCATCTCCTGGACAATATTAAGATTAAATAATCTGCTGGCTTTGGGAAGTAAGAAAGAATAAACCCTGGAGCTGTGACAGATTACTGACAAAATATTGAATACTACTTGGATTTTTTAAAATAAGGCAAAATAAGGAAGAACTGGAGACACAAAAAGAAATTATGAGGCAACTTCAAAATATTTATGATGCAAGGATGTGGAATACTAAGGAGATAAAGGACTTGTTACATGATATAACTGGAAAGACTGAAAATATGCAACAAGGAGCAATGAAGCAAGATAATAAAACCCAGGAAACAAGGGCAAAGCACACAGCAAACAGAACAAGAAGAAAAGAAGGAGGAGATTATAAGTTGGGTATAATAAAGTTGGGAGAATATATTCAAGGAGATAGAAAAATGGAATTGAATAAATCAAAGATATCTTTGATAAAAAGATAAGAGGATTTGGGAGATCTATAGGTGGACTGGCAACAAAAAATTTTGGGCAGGGAAATAAAGCTTTGGTTGAATATGAAAGATATAGATAAGGACCCAAGGGAGGAGTATGGGAGGCAAGCTAAAAACAGAAGTGTAACTTCCAAGAGGATGAGAGACGATGGATAGGAAGGATTTTTCTTTAAAAAAAATGAGGCTGGCATAAAACTAGAATAGATATAAACTGAAATAGAGGAAATATTGTTATACATTTTTTATCTAACACAACATTTAAAGTGAATATCGTAAGTTCAGATTAGAATATGAAAAAGGATGTTATTAGGCATGCTCAAAAACAATATTTTTACTATTAGGTTGAGGTAGCAAATATGGAAAAATGAAGAATTATGAGTTGATATAGTTATAGATAACATTAGATTAATGTAGAAACTTTTAAGAGTGGTCATATCAAAAATTAGAATAGATATAAAAATTTAGAAATGGGTGAACATTGTTATACATACCTTTATTCAATATATATATAAAGTAAATATTAAAAGTTAAGATTAGAATTTGAAAAAGGATTTTACTAGGTATGCTCAAAAATAAAAGTTATTACTATTAGAAGAATGTAGCAAATATTAATAACTGAAAAATGAAGGACTAAGCGCTGATACAGTTATGTATAACAACATTAGACTATGTAAGCCGGACTAATTCAGTAATGTTTTTTGTATTATTCTTGCTTTTGTATTAAAATGATGACACTCAGATACCACAATGTTCATGAAATGATATTGATATGCTTTTTTTAAAAAAAACTTTACAAGGTAGAATTCTAATCTGTAAATATTGAATTTCTAAATTTTCACTATTTCTATTCTCAAATACATACACACAACACACACAAACAGATACATGGATAAATATGTACAAACAAATATGAAAAGTTTTGTCCTAAATGGAAACTAGAAAGTGTGAAAACCAGACTACATTAAATTTATCCAGGATGTTGTTATTGTTGTTTTTGTCAAGTTTAGAAAGTTGCCAACCCATTGCTTGCAATATTTTTGGTTCTTGTTTGAAAGAAGTTGACATTCACATACAATTTTAATTTGCTGGTTATTTTCTGTTTGTCACGTAACCATAATGTGAAGACTTCACAGATGAAAACCGTTCTAGTTACGTTGAAAATAATAAAGCTTCAATATATTTTCATCAATAAACACTACTCTCAGTCTCCAATCTATGTGTTTCATGTTTTTGACTTTTGGAAGTTTTTCTGTGGAGAAATAAGTTGAGATTCTCCTGTCTTATTTCTTCTCTTCTCCATTTTATTCTTCCTTCCTGTGCAAACAAACAAAAGACATTCTTTGCATTGCACTCACAAAAATATGTACATTGTTTTTCTCTCTTTTGTTCTGTGTCTTTGATAAACATTGTATGTTTTTTAACACACGTAATAAGCCCATCTTTTGAAATGAAATGGGTTTATTTAAGTATTATGTCTTGACACATTTTTTTTTAAAAAAAGATACATCTAAAGACATTATTTTTCTAGGCATTTCTTGGAAAGAATGTCACAAAGGAAAGAAATACAACTTAAATTCCTACATCTGTCACTAAATCATCATCTTGTATTAAGAAAAACTCATTATAAAAATTCTAGATATCACTATTTGAAAAACTAGTGATAGTAATATAACAAATGAAAGAGCAAATGATCAAGAAGCTTTACCCATAAAAACAAGGCTCACAGTGAAAAATTGATTTAAGATTCCACATACAAATGACAAAAATTACAAAAAATACAATTGATAATTAAGATATTGAAGTGGTAGATAAATTCTGCCTTTCAGGATTGATTATCAATATATACTACCAGATCAATGAATATGTCACAGGCTAGCATTTGGTAAGATATTAAGGCCTTTGGGAAAGATATTCTTTTTTTTTTAAACAAATTTTATTCAGTTTTTCACATTAAAAACAAACATCTCTTTTTAGTGGACAACATGTTTCCGGGTCATCACCTTTACATACAAATATGACAGCAATTATACATTCATATATGCATACTTAATTCTATTATTACCTTTTCCATTCCAAATTTTCAGTAAGGAGAGAAACAAACACATTAATTTTAGCCTCTTTCATTAATCTCAATCGAAACATCTTTTTGTTTCATTTCAATTATTTCAAATATAATCCTTTAATATTTATTTTAAAAATAAAGATAAACAATATGTGTTTGCCTAATAATAATAATAATAATAATAATAATAAAAAATAATAATAAAGTTACCAATGTCTCTCCTTGCTTTTAATAGTCTATATTAACTTATTAATTTAGTTGGTTCTTTAGTCTGTCATATTCACTTTCCATTACACATTCTTTTTATAAATTCTAGATTAATACAAATTTAAACACTAAAAACAAAACAAAAACAAGTATAGGTTTCCTCCCTTTTACTGTTTTGAGTGTGATACCTCAATGATTAAAATATACCTTTATTCCCTCATCTTGATTCCCAATAAACCATTATTTTTAAGAAGTTACAATAATAATCATTACATCTTTTCATTTGGATTCTGCAGCATATTCCCCCCCTTGATTTTTATTAAGAGTTATCAGTATCTATATTACCCTATTTTCTAAATATTTTTAATTGCAGAAATATTCTTATTACCCCTTGTCACCCTGCAGAATCCCCTTTTTAATTCATCAACCATTATCTCTGAAAAAACAATTTCTTTTCAACATTTTACTCTTTCCGTATTTCTTTATTTCATGCCCCTGTTTCTTACTGCTTCTCCTCCCCCTCTTTTCCCCATATCTTTTCTCATTCCAGTTTATATCCCTCTCTTTCTTAATATCTTCCTTTCCCCTTTTCTGCTGGGTCTTTCTGCCTTTCCTGACTTCACAGGTATTCCCCCTTTTGATTGCCTTCTTAAATTTCAACTTTTTAACCTTTCTTCTTTCCCCACTTCTTTGTAGTGTTCTTTGTGTTAATTGTCTATTTAAAATGTCTTCTCCTTGAATTGAGTCCTCCTCCTCTGAAGCTCTTTCTTCTTGTTCTTCAATCGCCATTTCCATTTTTTCTAACACAGAGCAAAGTGATTCACCTCTTTCCTGTAGTAATTCTCTCATATTTCTAAGTTCCATTTTTAATTCCTGAAGAGATATCATCATTATACACTCTTATATTTTATGATCGTTAAAGTCCGCACACACACACACACACACACACAAAACACTTTTACTTTCCTTCTTCTTTCAATTTTCTAAAGTTCTCAGTTATTCCAGCCGAGGGTCTATACCAAAAACATCAATCAATCCCACAGTCAGTCTTTCCTTGCTTTTTTCTTTATTCTGGTTCTGCTTTCACTTTCTAAGATTATTACTTTGTTCATTCAGAAACAGGATGCTTTCCCTTTTGTTTGAGCTCAAGTTTTTGTCAAAAGGTGGCACTCTCCATTATACAGAGTCCTCACCTTTTCCCCCTATTTTTTTTTTTATGGTTTTTCGAACCTCAATATTCCAGCACAGTCCAGTCTCCAATTTGTAAACTTTATTATTATTATTATTTGACAATCTTAAGTCCAGCTTTATTTTATGCCTGTTTATTCCCAAAATATTTTAGTCCAATTTAGTTAAATATTTAGTTCTAGTTTCTTCCTTTCCCGGTTCGAAGCCCCGCTTAGCTGTCAAAAATATTTTCTTTTTTTCCCCCTGTCCCTTTGTAATTTTGCCGCTCACTTTTCTTTTCTTAAAAATTCCATGTTACCTTAATCCTGGGATACTTTTGTTTAGTTGCATTGCCCAGTTGTCCCGGTTCAGATGTTATCCACCTCTTTCTTCCCTCCTGCACAAATCTTAATCCAGCTGAGTCCTCTTCGGGGTGGCCATTCTAAACCACCATTGCAGTCATCTTTGGGGGGGGAAAGACCAAGCCCAGGGGGGGAGATGCAGCTCCCCTCAACCTAGCTTGCGGCTTCCTCTGACTCTGCCACCCCTCCAAGGCAGCTTCAGCCCCTAATCATAATAATCGGGGCTCTCCAACGAAAGAGCACGGACCATAGCCGCAGAGAGTCACGATCTACAGTCCATCAGTGAGGAGGCTCCGCCTTCTTCCGGGAAAGATATTCTGATATTCTGTCTATAGTTTTGTAGTCATTGGCTGACTTTTTAAATGTCCCAATGATACTCCAGGAAACAGTATTTATGCTTTTGAACTTTTTTGTTAGAGAAGATTCTTGAGAATACCATGGATAGTGAAAAAAGCCCAAACAAACATATGGATCACTGAAAAGGAAAATCAACTTACTTGTGGCACAAATGACGTGACGCAAATGATCCTTGTTCAGACATGTATGAGAAGACCTATCTTTCTTAGGAATTCTATATTGCTTGATAGGAGGAAAGAAAGAGAAGACAATGATTCTGTAAAATATTGGATGCACTTTGTACAAAGCAAAGTCTGAAGGACCAGACAGAAAAATGGAGCATCTTGAAGATCTAACTGTGTACTTACTGAATGCTGACACCAATTTGATGAAAAGATGTTTGGGTTTTTTTCTTTAGATAAAACTATAAATAATTTCAATTGTAAAAGGTAGTTCAGACCTTTTCCAAGCCAGCTAAAAGTTACCTAACCATTGTATAAACAAATAGATGGATTTCTTTGTCAGATTAGTTCAGCCAAGGCTAAATGTTTACTAAAAATGCCAGAATTTTCTTCAGATATCCTTCTGCAAAGCCAGAGAAAGCTATTATAAAGTCACTTTAAATTTCTGTTACACAATTTATTTGTTAATGTGGTTTCCACATTTTATTGAGCAGTATTGTTGTTATTATTTTTATTTGTGGGAGAATTTGGCCTAGTCTCCCAAAAGAAAATAAATTTTATCAACATTAGCACGTATTTATTTCAAAATATACAGAATTTGAATCTATTTAACCTTTATTTGAAAGATAGTAACAACCCAAGAAACAAGACAACAACAGTAAGATCTTAAAAGTGTATATCACTTTACTAAATGGATGTACCTATGAGACCATATATATTTTATATTATGTACAGATGACATTAATGTCTGGGAGTCCATACCAGTGTTTCTCAACCTTGGCAACTTGAAGATGAGTAGACTTCAACCCCAGAATGGCTGTCTGGGGAAATCTGGAAATTGAGGTCCTCACATCTTCAAGTTGCTTAGGTTCAGAAATACTGATCCAGACTGACCTATTGTTATTTAGATATTACAAGAATAGAACCCAACCAACACCATAAAACTGTGCATATTGACCTTTTGGGAATGAAATTAAAATGTTTAACTCAATTTTCTTCAAATTTAACTAACTATTTTGAAGTTAAATGTGGCTGTTTTAAACTCTGAAACTTCTAGAATGGTCCAAACATATCCAGTAGTCAGGGAATGCTACTTCAAATGTGAAACAGAGAAATTCAAATATGAAACAAAATATTGAGTTCAGGATGAATGGAGGGGAAAATGTTTCTACATTTCTAATACCCAAGAAGATAGACTCAAGATCCAGGTGGATCTTTACAGACTAGAACACTGGGCCGTATCTAACAAAATGAAATTCAATGTAGAGAAAAGTAAAGTCCTACACTTAGGCAAGAAAAACCAAAAGTACACATATAGACTGGGTGAAACCAGGCTCAATAGCAGTAACTGTGAGAGGGATCTTGGAGTCTTAGTGGACAACCAGCTAAGTATGAGCCAGCAATCTACAGCAGCAGCCAAAAAAGCTAATGCAATCCTAAATTGCATTAACAGAGGGATACGATTGAGATCAAGTGAGGTACTAATATCACTCTATAGCCTTAGTAAGACCACACCTAGAGTACTGCATCCAGTTTTGTTCACCACACTAAAAAAAAGATGTTGAGACTCTAGAAAAAGTACGGAGAAGAGCAACCAGGGTGATTAAGGGACTGGAGACTAAAACATATGAAGAACAGTTACAGGATCTGGGCATGGCTAATCTAGTGAAGAGAAGGGCCAGGGGACACATGATAGCAGTCTTCCAATATTTGAGGGGCTGCCACAGACAGGAAGAGCTATTTTCTAAAGTGCCTGTAGGCCAGACAAGGAATAATGGATGGAAACTAAACAAGGAGAAATTTAATCTGGAAATAAGGAGAAACTTTCTGACAGCGAGAACAGTCAAGCAATGGAACAGCTTGCCCTTGGAAATTGTGGGAGGGTCATCACTTGAGACCTTCAAGATTATCAGTTATTATTATACTTTGTTCAGTTAGACTTGGTATATTATAAGCAGACATTGAAATGTAAATGTAGAGTAAGTTAGGAGCATTTCTTTCAGATAAAATGCCTAAAGTGTTTGGGAAATAGTGAAGTTATTTCAAGAGCTAATACTATCTCTAAGTTTGTTTTTAACATGTCATTTTTTATATAAATGCTTATATGTTTTTCCCATTTTATTCATTCATGATCTCTTCTCTTGAAATTTAGTGGAAGCACAGAATGTCACAAAAGCTGCTCATTACCAAATAGATGACTATGTAATTTTTTTAAAAAAACACAAGACTTTCACACATTCCTTGGTCATTTGCTCACTAAAGGTGGTGCAACAAAATGCAGCAACTCATTTCCTAGAGTTAGAAATGGCCCAGGATTTTTTTTTTTTTAAAAAAAACAAGCTGCAGGGATTTCATTAACGTCCAGTGGGTTTTAGGTGCAATTCAAGTATTGGGGTTAGCATATAATGCCCTAATCCCAGAGATCTTCAGGTAGAACTATCTAACTGAAAAACTTTTGATGGGTCCTCTTATTTGGATGATGGAGAAACAGGGACATAGAACCACAGTTCCAGTTTGAGCTTCTTCGGCGACAGACTGAAACCTCGTCTCTCCGAGGCTTCGATCCGTGCTTGCCGCTGGAGCGCCCCGAGCTGGCTGGTTTTGGGGCTAAGCCACCCCGTAGAGGTGGTGAAGAGGGGGAGACTGCCTGCAGGGTTGAGGAGAGCCGCATCTGTCCTCCCCAGCTGGCCATTACTCCCTTTCCCGAAGGCAGTTGTAGCGGTGGTCAGAAATGGCCACCACAAAGAATAACTCAACCAGAAAAGAATGTGCAGGAGGAAGATAAGAAGAGAAAGTTTTGGTTGACCGGGTCAAACAGCAAAAGCAACAAATAAGGTACCCTGGAATTTAAACTTAACAACATTGTTCCCAAAGAAGATTTTGAAGCTGCGAAGGAGAAAGAGAAGGGAAAGGATTAGGTTTTTTTTCTTCCCTTCCTCATACTGACAGCTAAGAGACTTAAGCAAGAAACTGAAAAAAAAATCCACTTTGACATTAATAGGCATCTAAGCTGAAAATAAAAGTCAAAGGGATAAATAAAGATTTCTGGACATTTAAAAGTTTTTAAAAGCTGGGAAGGAGAAAAAAAAAGAATAGAAGGACAGGATCTGGAAAAATGGAGGAGACTACCTGGAATTAAGGAATGGAACTGTAATTAAAAGGAACTTACAGTGAAATTTTAACAAGATTCCTCAAAGATACATTTTAATGGAAACTTGGTAACAAAATAATATAACCCCAGGAAGAGAAAGTGGAAAAAAGAAGCAAGTAGAAACAGCCTTGAATTATTTGGATTACTTGGTGATTTTTGGTTTTTGCATCTAGATGACTAAAATTAACTGGGTGGTTGTTTAAAAGTTTTTAAAATGGTATCATTCTTAGAACTGAAAACGGAACTTAAAAAATGGAAAGAAGATGCACAAGAAGGGAGAAGTTCTTTTGGCTTCGTGTTTCAATTCTTAGAAATGGAGATCTGGAACTATGAGAAGCAACAAGAAACGCTTGCAAAACAAGAAGATTGGGACAAAGAAGAAGCCATCTTTAATGATCAAATAATTTTAAGTGGGGGGGGGAGAAAAGGGGAGAAAGAGAGTGAAAGGTTTAAGATTAGAAAAAAACAACCAAAAAGAAGAACAATTTGAAAGATAAGTATAATATTAGAAAGCAACAGAAGAGGGATTACAGATGAGAGAGTTAGAAGTAGAGAGATGAGGGGGTAAAAAGGGGAGGGAGAAGAAGAGGGGGAAGAAGGCAAGGAAAAGAAGTTGTAAAAGACAGAAACAAGAAATGGAGAAACAGGGAAAAGATATAAGGATTGTAACCATAAGTTTGTTTAGAGATAATGGGTGAAAATTTAATTATAAAAGGGATTCTGCAAAGGTACATAAGATAGCTTTGTTATATTACAAATAGAAATAACTTTAGAAAATATGATGATGGATAAAATATTTATTGTAATGCAGTGGGATGTTTGTTAATAAATAAATGAATTAAAATGATTGAGAGAATTAAAAGGGAACATTTTTAATTATTAGTAATGATTTATAAAAATATAAGTGAGAAATATGGAAAAAAAAGAATTCACTATGGAAAGTTTATAAGTGTTCCCAAGGAAGTATGATATTCAATTGAAAAGTAATGTTAAAGATGTTAAGATTTTAATGCATATTAATGATAGAATTGAATTGGAATGGAATGTGTTTTATTTACATATATATATAATTTTTTCTTTTTAAGAATATAGTGTCTATTTTAAGAATGTACCAAGCAGAATTCGATTGGAAGTTATGTATTATATTGAATGCTATAATCTTAAAGCTATACATTGAAGCTTAAATAAGAGCTTGAATGGATAAAATTAAAGGATATAAAGATGTCATACTCTAATTGGTAACTACAGGGAAAAATTTGTTTAATAAGAAAAGATAATGTGAAATTGTAACAGGACAGACAAAAGTATAAATATAATTATTTGAATTGAGATAATCAAAACAAAGTTGAGAAAATTAGAAGAGGGTAAAAACTATGTAGAAAATATAAAATGGTAATAAGATACGGAATAGAATATAAAAATGAGCATGAAATTGAGTTTTGTGTCTGTATGAAGAAGTGATAACCTGGGACCATGCTATTTTCAAAAAAGATATTTTATTTGTATTTTGTTTTCGTGAAAACCCAAGTAAAATTTTCAAAAAAAGAAAAAGAAAGAAAACAGAACTTTTGGGGGAGGGGGAAAAAACAGTATATAAATAAGTTTATTATTCTTTTGGAGGACTGTTCAAGGGTAGTGAACATTAGTATCCCTCAACAATTTGCTAATATTTTCACTAGAGTTCCAATCAACTCTACTCATCTATTTTGCCTTTATCTTGAGCCAGTCTACTTTTTTGTTTGCTAGTTTACTGAAAATAGTTCCAATGTCTTGATGAAAACATAGATGCTGCTGTATTTTTTACAAAATGGATGCTGTGTATATATATTTCCTTCAAAAAAAAAAAATCCCAGTGATTAAAGTTTAAATAATCTTAATAAATATTAACATCACAAGGGTTACTAGGGCTACTGAAGTTGTATGTTGCTATAATAGTGTTTTCAACAATTTTGTAATGGGAATAGTAAGAAATAATTCTTTTAGATAAGGTATTCTATGAAATAGAAATATAAAGCAATGATTTGTAACCACTGGGGTTAGACTATATGTAACTGGCAGAAATATTCAGATTTACAAGTCTTCCTGAGATAGTAATTCACCAAACTAGCATACTGCACATCTGGACAGTAGAGTACTCAATGTTTGACATGTTATTTCACAGCATTTTGAAATATGCTAGACATTGTGGTAGGGAAACCTCACAAGGTCGGAACAGTGATCTTGAATTACAGGAGACAGTTTGGAGTGTATTGAATTATGGCATGCTTAGTGTTGAAACAAAGTTGCTGAAAATATATTGCTATCTTGGCTTTCTCGTGGATTGGTGAACATTATAGTTCAGGACATCACAAATAATCAGTAGTATAGCATTAAAATGTCACATGCCAAGGCTGAAGAACAATTTGATTTTTGGGGGAAATAAAACATGGAAACAACACGTACTCTCCAGTCTCTCTTTAATAATAATAATTTTATTAAACAATTACGACAATAAACAAACCTAATATAAAAAAGAATAACCAGGAAAAAAAAAGAAAAGGCACAATAAAGAGGAGGAAGAAAAAAAGATAAATAGAACAGAAACAAAAATAAGAATGTAGTAACTAAAAAGAAAAGAAACACATCTTCATCACACCAAATATAAACAATTTTAGTAACTTATCATCTTCTCTTAAAATACAACAAATTATCTCCTCTTCCCATTCCCCTTCCCATTATTAAGCAATCAGTCAGGTTTTGTTTGTTTGTTTGTTGCATGTACAGTGTTATATACAGTATTTTTCCATATCATTCTTGTAGTCTATCATTTTAAAATAGAGCATGGTGGCTTAGGTGGTCAGGATGCTGGATTGACAATTTGCAAGTCCATGATTGAAGCCCGATAGCTGTTGTGTGCCCCATGAGCTCCCATCATTTGTTCCAGCTCCTCCCAGCCTAGCAATTCAAAAGCATGCAAATGTGTGTGGGTACCACTTCAGTAGGCTTATTAATGGGGACATGAAAGTAGCTCCCAACTGGGCATCCCCTGGGCAGCGGTGATGTCGCCAGCTGATCATTTCACCACGGAAGCACTTCTAACATGGAAACATAGTATAGTATCATTTTGCAATTCACTTTAATTCAGTATTGATCTTGTCAGAATAACAGAGTTGGAAGGGACCTTGCTATTAAGTCAGGTTTCACATAATCTGTAGCTATATATTTGGTTTTTCTTGCCTAACTTTACATTTTTTACACTGAATTTAATTTTGTTAGATAGTGCAAAACAAGCTCTACCTGACATACCTAACAAAATGACATTTTGTTAGGTATGTCAAGTAGACCTTGAATTGAAAAATCTATCTATAGAGACAAATGCAACTAAAATTAACTTCCATTGGACCTTCCATAGGTCCATTGTTCAAAAATTATTAAGTCCTGAATTTGTTCTGAAGTACTTTCTTTCCAGTTATCCATATAGCATAAGCACCATAACACAATCAAAAGTAAGGTAATTGCCCAGCTCCATCTACTCAGCCCTCCAAAAAACAATTGAGGTTGTAGAAGGACCAGAAAAGCAGATGGCCTATTATAAAACTTGTCCAGCACTCCAAAACTAGACTTGATTATAAAATATTTACCCCAGCTTTACACAGCATAACTAAGTTGAATTCAGCTGAAGTCTTTCAGTCATTTGACATGGAATGACAAGGGCAAGTTATTTATTTTTAATTAATTTATTAATTATTTAGTAAAGCCACATAAATAACTTTTCTACCATCAGTATATGTATGTTATCATTCTTATATTCTGCATTTTTCTTCCACATTTGCCATGTTGCAATAGGTTTCATGAGCTTCATGGTCTTGAAACAGTGACTGTTGGTTATTAACATTATTGATATCTCTGCCTAATGAACTGCTGGTCCCAACTTATCTTTTACATCATCGACTCTCATCTTCACCTTTTCCTTATGTAATATGAAAAGGCAAGAAGCAAGATAGCAGGATGATTTTTAGTGCCATGCCTTCTCTATTTTTTTCCCTTGATTGTCTGAAGAAAGTGAGATCCAAATCATTTCAGAATCCCCATCCTTATAGCTGCCTGAGTTTTAGGACAGGATAATGGGGAGTAAAGAAAGAATAGGAAAGTTGTTATTTGTTCCCCTTAAACTCTTTCCATCAAGCCTCGTCTTTCTTAGAGTCAGCATTTTGGCAGCTCAGAAATATTATCATGCAGCCTGTAATCTGATTTGGATTTATAAGGCTAGATTGGATTTATACTAGAAGTAAACTGGCAAAGAGAGCAAAGTATATGTATATCTCTTCTGTCTCCCAGGAATATTTAGTGGCTGAATAATTCATTCATTTTATGAATGAAATAAGATGCCTATCCCACCTACAGAAAGAGTTCAGAAAGTCTTAAGGTGCCAGGCACACCATTCAAGTTATGTAGGGCCACATCCTCATTCGTGGATGAATTTAGCACTGCTTGAAAGCAGCATAATGCCATCAATTAATCAAAGGAAACAACATTGGCAGACCCTAAAATCTTGCTCATTTTTTCAGTACTTAAAGACTTCTACCAGACAAGAGAATCAGACCATTCATCAGAATCAGAATGACTAAACGGCATTATCTATCAAGAAATGACCTTGGCAGTAGCCCTTAAGATATCCTTTGTATCCCTCTTTTCCTAAAAGGATCTGTATTACTTTACAAAGTGTGGTCAGTTAGAGTCTGTGGATATGCTAAAAGCAGAAAAATAACTACATTTTATGGCTTTTATTAGTCTTAGGATACATAATGGTTCAAAAATTTTGTTTTTATTTTCTGTCCCTCTATCCATAGCAATGAACTAAAGCTAATTCGGTGTGACATTATCCAAGTCTCCCTTTGTTTATATTTTGTAGTTCTATATATGTTGTGATCTTGATATTAGAGGCAGAATAAGAAAATATGCATGGGATATGCAAATAGATTTTATTTAGACATTGACCATATGTAGATGTGAAAGTTTGCTACTCAGGGTTTGAATAAGCTTTCCATTTTCACCCCATAGGAATCACTAACTGTAATGTGCAAACAAAACAGATTATTTTAAAATGCCTTATCAGTGTTTCATTTAATTAAACAAATACAATTCAGACATAACATTCTTTTTCAAGGTCTCTGCAGTTCAGAAAAGGATATTCAAATATTCATTGAATGTATACTTACATATGAAATAGTTTTAAATTTTAAAATATTAAAACTATGATGTTGTCAAAGCTTCATGGAATAAAATGTGACTTTTGTTATATTTCCAAGCAAGAGATATGAATTATTTTTACTAGTAAGTGAGGATGAAAGAATCCTCCAAAAAATTTATGTAAAATACTATCTATCTTAATCCTGATCAAACCTCCATAGGTAGCTTGAAATGCATATATATTCCACATTTGTGACATAACTGGGCTTAGTTGTTTTTTTATCACATATCTGAATAAGCCCCCACATTCTTTGAAAAATCTATCTGTAAATAGTAAATCATGTAGCTACTTCAGTGAAGAAGAGAATGCATTCAGTTAGAAATGATTGATTGGTTTAAAAATTTATAATAACAAACAACCAGTATATAATTACAAAAGCTAAAATGTAAAATGGCAGGTCCTCCCTCTCTCTCTCTACACACACACACACACACACGTACATCCACATTCCACCTCTACACGCATATTATTCCACCTATATTTTTTAAAGTACTGTATGATGACTGAGAGAAAAGGTGTCTTTTCACGAAAGAGTTCAATATTAACTCATATGTTCTCTACTTCTTTTTTAAAAAGTGGATTCCTATTTATACAATCTACTCTACAAGGCTTTAATTCTGCAACTTCCAAGAAAAAAATGATCAGATCAGGTTTTGTGATTAATAACTGTTTAATAGTCTTTCCACTTCCTACATGTTAGAACAGGGGTGTCAAACTCACAGCATCATGATGAGTTTGATGTACATGATGTATTGGGACTTTTCCCCCCTTTACTAAACTGGGTGTGGGCATGGCTAGCGCATGATGCATCCAACCCACGGGCCAGGAGTTTGACAGCCCTGTGTTAGAATATTGGAAGGGATCAAGGACAAGCCATGTATTTTCTTTGCCTTTATCTAATTCATAAGACCTAGGCCTTCTGTATTTGGGTTGCAAAAATCTGGGTAACCACTAGATGACAACAAAAGGATGCTGATAACTTTAACTGTGAGCTGTCTAAATGCTGACTAGATTTTTTTCAGCCAAAATATGGTTATTGGGGCAGTGATTAACAGAATCAAATAAATCATTGTTCCCATAAAAATTGAAAAAAATGTAATGCAATGAAAAATAATTACATTGAATATTTATAATATGTTAAGAATGTATATACATTTATGTCCCTAGGTTTTTGTGTGTTATAGTTACATATACATAAGATCTCCTCACCAGAGAAGACAGGATGATTCTCCAACTGTTGGGTCAAATGTTGACCACAGTTTGCTTGGCCTCTTTTTAGAATCTCTCTTTAGGGTAATGTCAGATGGTGCTCCATTCAAAATCCAAGAAAGAAATACTTAGTCTCCATTAATTAGAGAAAATCTTGAAGGCTGACATCTGGCCCTCCTGCAAAAGAGGTGTTAGTCCTATAAAAGATAAAAAATAGAAGATAACAGAAAATATACATGTAGCACCACAATACTATATTTTAGGGTTTATCAGGATATTTAGTACGAAATGCCTTGACAAGCTTAGAAGCTCTAACAACCTTCTCATTCACCCATTCAGACTGGGAAGCAGGAAAATGTTTCCAAACAACCAAATATTGGAGTCGACCCCTTTGTTTTCGAGAATCCAAAATTTCTTTAACTTCAAAATGTTGTTCACCTTCAATTAGCAATGGCATGGGAGGATTGACCTGAGTCAGTCTCAAGTCAGAGGTATGTTCAGGTTTTAATAAACTAACATGAAAGACAGGGTGGATCCGTCAGAGGGTTTTAGGTAATTTCAGTTGGACTGACATAGGGTTCACAATTCGTTCAATTGGGAAAGGTCCAACATACTTAGATCCAAGCTTTTTTGATTTTTGTGTGGTCTGCAAATATCTGGTGGATAAAAAGATCTTGTCACCAACTTGTTATGGTTTTTGTGGAGTTCTCTTTTTGTCTGCAAATTTTTTATGGGCTTGATGAGTATGGTGGTTTGACATTGAAATGAGACACAGGGAACTGTCTCTGAGAAAAATGCCAACCCTGAGAGAACTCAGGTAGCAGTATTTATTGAGAAAAAACACAAGCAAAATACAGTCTGCATATTCAGAAAACAATGACCTCAACAGGAGATTACTTCACCAGCATGAGAACACACAATCTTGGAAAGTCCCAGATGTTACCTTGCTAGGATGAGATCATACAGCCACGGAAAGTCTCATGGGAAAGTTTGGAAAGTCCCATGAGAAAGCACAACTGTGTATCTTGTACCTTGAACTTTCACCCATTTTCCTATTCCTTCTAAACTGGCAGAATCAAAACAGAATGAGGCACTCTGAGCAAAGATACTCCTACCCCCACCAAGAATGCCCACATCTTCCTAGACTTACTGCTAGTTATACAAAGGCCTTACAGAAAATGATAAAATGATCAATAGATTATATTACCACATTCCCTCCTTTTTTATTTATTCAAAGATAGGGGGTGTTTTAGTGGCATAGTACACAGTTCCCTCATGACCTGATCCCACACGCCGGAAGACTGAGGTACACATTTGTAATAGATTAGGAATACATTGAATAAAACAACATAATAAGATACATATAGCAATAATAATAACAACCCCTTGCAATAAGGAGCGAAACCATGATCCATCAGGAAGCCAGGACCACAGACTGTCCCAGAATGATGCATTAAACCCATCGGCTCCAGATTGATGCTGAGCAATATGATCTTCCATGTCCTGAACAGTTTTTGTAATGTTTGGCTCATAATTATGTATAAAAACACAACAATGTGAATGAATTAAAGCACAAACTCCTCCTTGAGCAGCTAACATAATATCTAAAGCATATCGATTTTGCAAAGTAACTGTACGAATTTCAGACATTTCTACATTAATCATCTTAATATTCTTTATAGTATCATTAAACATAGCAACAGTAAAATTATTTAAAATATGAATATCTCTATAGTTCATAGCAATTCCCAAAGGTGGGATGAGACCTCGAGAAATTTGTGTCCATAGATTACCTCCCATGGTTAGACCCGAATCCAATTCCCGACGATTTCGGATCCGAACCTCAGGAGGTAATGTATCTAACTTATAGATAACCGGAATGACAAACCCCAAAGTACATGTCCCTGACCAATTTGCAGGGATTTGTCGATATGCCCACAGTCCACATAAAAACCAAAACCCTTCCAGCTGTACATAACCTTGTTGACTTGCCGCTTGCATCAGCTGTTTCATGTCTAGATATTGATACTGGCCAAATCGTCAGACTCATTTTCCCATTTACCCAAGTTATGTTGTTCTCTGAACCATTTGTCCATTTAATAGTGTAATTGCAGACACTATGATTCCCCAAGAATTGTGAGTTTGTAATGTTTTGGAAACATAAATGTGCTGGAGACTGCAGTGCAGTCTTCACCTTGACTGTAAAGTTCATGGCATATGAAATGTTATGCTTTCCGGTCTGCAAAGTAGACCGATTAAATGGAACTCCATGTAGAGTCAGTCCTTCTCCCACTCTCCCAGGAAGGTGCATACACAACCAACAATTGGTGATGTTCAAGTTTTTGGCAGTTGTGCGCAAATCTTTAATGTAATTATTATCTGTCCACAAATCATCGCACCCAAATCTCCGGCACGCTGAACATGCTGTCGCTGCTCTCTCCGCACCCGAGCAGCCCAGGACAGATTAGGCAGAATCAGCAGGATCAGGAACCACAGATGCGCCATCCTGCTCCTCCGAAACTTCCTTCACAGGTGCCTGCGAATGATCAGGTCGAACACACCGACCAGGAACCCAACGAATTTGACCAAGATGTTCAACTGCTGCATAACCACGTCCCCACGTTATCAGCTCAGCAGGAACCCATGCCGGATCCGGAAGAAACCGCACCAACACCCGAGGTCTCACCGCATCTGTAGAAGGAGAAGAAAAATGCCTGCTGGCCGCGCTCGCAGGGGTTACCAGACAAATTTAAAAATTTAAAGTATATAAAGCTAGATTTAATTGATCTTGAATCGCCGGAAGCCCCAGGAGCTTCCCTCCTTTTTATTTAATTTAGTCAACATGGTCTTGAGCGTGGAATTATGACGTTCTACAATAGCCTGCCCAGTAGAATTGTATTCCACAGACCATTGTTTAGGTGTACCAGCAACTGAAAAAGTCTTAATGCAATGATTGATGACATGTTTAACCATCTCACCTCTTTGAGGGGTAGCCATTAAAAATCCTGAGTAAGTATCCACAGTCACATGTATATATTTCCAGGGCGCAAATGGCGGATATTGAGTAACATCCATTTGCCAAATCATTGAAGGTTTCAACCCTCTGGGGTTAACTCCCATAGGGATATTCGTGCCCTGCTTTGAACAAGTTGGACATTGTTGAATTATGGCAGCAGCTTCTGCAGTAGTAAGTTTAAATTGCTGTGCCAATGCTTTAGCGTTTTGATGAAAATAACTATGACTGTCCCATGGCTGGACAGTGAGGACTGAAGTTACAGCATTGTCAGCTTTGGCATTACCTTGTGATAAAATTCCAGGCAAATTACTATGACTACGAATATGAGCAACAAAACACACATTCACACGCTGCTCCAAACATCCTTGTAACAGCAAAAGCAATCTTAAAATATCAGGTGATATTCCAGGAGACAAATAAGAACCTGCTACAAAGGGTAACAAATTATACACATACAATGAATCCACTATTAAATTAAAATCCTGATTGTGAAAATTTTGAAAAGCCAAAACTACAGCAGCAAGTTCTGCCTGCTGGGCAGACTTCTGCTCTGAAGTCACTTTTGTATGCCAAATTCCAGATTTATCTTTCCAAACACAAGCACCAAAAACTTTCCCTCCATCAGTAAAAACTGTAGGAGCATCTGATATGCCCAATGGTATCCTTTCTTACATTTTGGGCACACTGATTTAGGACGAACACCCTGTCCCATTGATCTCTTATTCTGCTGACTTTGACCTCCTCCAGGAGCCCGACATTGCGCTTTAAAATGTCCAGGCTTCCCACAATTGAAACAATTCCCCTTTTGAGCATGTCCTGTTTGTAAAGCCAGAGCTAAAGTTTCCATGTTAAAAGACTGACTCCCTACCTTTCTACATGCATTAATCAAATCCGCGATTTCTCGCTCTCCACTTGCTACCAGTGGATTTAAAATCTTTTGCAATCTGTGCTAGCTTGTTCTACTGCTAACTTAAAAAGCAACTCTTTCTGGGCGAATTGATTATCAATTTGTCTTTCTATAGCCAATTTCAATCTGCTAATGAAATTTTCATAGGGTTCATTGTTCCCTTGTTTGATGTTAGTAAAGGTCTTCTCACCACCTTCGCCATCAGGGAGAGACCCTATGGCTTGAAAAATTATTTGTGGGAGAAGAATGAACCCTTCCTCAGGCATACCATCTCTCTGTTGTTCCACTGTTGTAAAATTACCAGCTCCGTAAAGCTGATCTGGGGTAACATTTGCTGTTCCCCTCTGGACTGCCAGCTGTCTCCATTTCTGATCTAACACCAAATATTGAGCTGGAGTTAAAATCATATTCAACAGAGCTTTCCAGTCAGCCGGAATCATTTTATTTCCATAACCAACTGCTTCTAACAATGCCTGAGTATATGGCGTTCTAACACCATATTCTTTTGCTGCTTGCTTAACTTCCCTCAAAATTCTGAGCTGTAAAGGCTTCCACTCCCGCTGCGGATTTAATGCAGCATCCATGACAATTTCCACTGGATTAAGTTGAACTTCTACTCCAAACTCCACCAAATCATCTCCTGATAATTCCCCTCTATTCTTTGCTTCTTGAATAGCTGCAGTAACTGCATCCACCTGAACCCTTAAAGGTAAACTCTTATCTTCTGACAAAGTATTGCTAGCGCCAGACAGTCCCCCAGATTTATCTGGAGGTGCCGTCAGGCAACAAACGTACCGCATGGTAAAGCGGCAAACCTTCTTCGGGGGTGATAGGAGCGGTTGTTCATAAGTAGCTAATGCATCCATAATCACTCTCCAGGTTAACAAAATTGAAGAAGGGGCACGAGGTTCCTCGTGCAAAAATTTCCCTATCTTTTTCCAGGACTCTACTTTAATACTACCTCCCTCCGGATATGACTTAATATTTTTCCAAACATACTGTAGTAAGTCCTCAATTTCTTTCTTTCCTACAGCACAACCCCTACTGCCAATTCCAAACCCAAAACTATTCCCAATGATCCCTCTCAATTCCCTGATGTGCTCTTTCTGAGCCTTCGAGAGATCTCCCCCATACTCACGAAAAGAATCTATCTTCGTCCAGCGAAGAAGATGAGGGCCCAGTCGGCGTCCGCGACGATGAGTATAGGATGCGGGAAACGTATAGCTTTCCAAGCTATCACGTCGGGGTCACCATTTATGGTGGTTTGACATTGAAATGAGACACAGGGAACTGTCTCTGAGAAAATGCCAACCCTGAGAGAACTCAGGTAGCAGTATTTATTGAGAAAAACACAAGCAAAATACAGTCTGCATATTCAGAAAACAATGACCTCAACAGGAGATTACTTCACCAGCATGAGAACACACAATCTTGGAAAGTCCCAGATGTTACCTTGCTAGGATGAGATCATACAGCCACGGAAAGTCTCATGGGAAAGTTTGGAAAGTCCCATGAGAAAGCACAACTGTGTATCTTGTACCTTGAACTTTCACCCATTTTCCTATTCCTTCTAAACTGGCAGAATCAAAACAGAATGAGGCACTCTGAGCAAAGATACTCCTACCCCCACCAAGAATGCCCACATCTTCCTAGACTTACTGCTAGTTATACAAAGGCCTTACAGAAAATGATAAAATGATCAATAGATTATATTACCACAATGAGTATCATCTAATGCTTTATGGGTAACCGGCCAGGTAAGCTGGAGCTGTGTTATCCATTCATCTAATGACTGAATGTTAGGTTTCTCCTGTGGAAGCTTGGGTATGGGTACAAAGTCTTATCCTGAAGCTACTTTAAATGGAGGAAACCCAGTACTACTATGTACCGAATTGTTATATGTCACCTCAGCGAATGGCAGTAGGTCAGCCCAATCATCTTGCTGATAATTTAAAAACATCTAAGATACTGTTCCAATACTGAGTTAGTCCTCTCACAAGCCCCATTGGTTTTCTCAGATTCAGAATAATGTCAGATGGTGGTCCATTCAAAATCCAAGAAAGAAATACTTAGACTCCATTAATTAGAGAAAAGATATCTTTTACTGGAAGTCAAGTGGTAGCAACAAAAGAATTCTGAATCTGAGAAAATGAGCACGTAAATCACATATACAAGGTGATGGCAACGTTCCCACCCCCAATAGTTCAATTGGCTCATCCAATTAAAAGTTGTGTATAGCATCATGTGGGCATCTCCAGGTGGTGATGAGGCCTCTGTCTGTTGACCCTGACATATTTTGATAAAGAGTTGTGGCTGCGCATAGCATAGCATAGAAGCCTAAGCAAGAAACATCCCCCCCAACATATACAGTTCTGTTTTGTAATACCTCCAGCTTGCTTCCCATAGCCATGTCCCCCCTCCTTCCCCCGTTACTTATGACAGCCGAAAGATGCAAAGCAAAGGAATAAAATCTTGAAGGCTGACATTTCTCTCTCTCTCCCTCTCTCTCTCTTCTTAGCTAAATACAAATATTTCTTATGCAGCAAAATGGAAATCTCTAGAAGACTGCTTAAAATGAGCAATTGGTCCCTTGAGGCATCTGGTGCCATTAGATGAAAACATTCAACAGTAGGGACCCACCTATCTGACCTTGTGTTATGGGCACATAGCCTTGGGAAACACTTGCCTTTTTCCATGTAGGGCTTCAACACTAATAAACTTTCCTGCACTTAGAAAGCAACTGGAAGCCAATACAGCTCACTTAACAGTAATGTTATGTGGGTGAACCATAGGACACCCAAAACTGTATGTGTCATGCCATTACATTCTGAACCAGTTGCAAGTTTCAGGTGGTCTTCAAAGACAGCCCCATGTAGAGCTGAAGTGACTAAAATGAGGGAGCTGCTCTGGACATGGGTGACTTGTCAATGAGTGAATCCTTTCTAATGACAACCTGACCTTCTCCAAGTAATATGTTTGCTATTCACCTCTGTATGTGTGAATCATAAAATATCACAATGAAGGACTGATTAGTTATCTGGAGTTTGCAATAGTCATATTAATAGTCATATTAATCACATTAATGATCACATTAAGAGCAACTGCATTCTCTTCACCGATGATGTAAAGCTATTCAACATCACCGACAATACTGCTACCCTTCAAAAAGACCTCGACTATGTGTCAGAATGGTCAAACAAATGGCAACTTCAAATCTCAACAAATAAATGCTCTGTCTTACATATTAGCAAAAAAAAATCAGAAAATAAAATACAAGCTTATAGTCAAGACTTTGTTGATGATCCAAGCTCTGTCAAGGACCTTGGAGTACTCATCTCTAATGATCTAAGTGCTAGAGCCCTCTACAACTACATAGCCAAAAAGGTGTTAAGAGTTGTTAACCTAATCTTACATAGCTTTTTCTCTGGTAATATTACACTACTAACTAGAGCATACAAAACATTTGCTAGACCAATACTTGAATACAGCTCATCAGTCTGGAACCCACATTACGTATCTGATATTAACACAGTTGAGAAAGTCCAGAAATATTTCACAAGAAGAGTTCTCCACTCCTCTACTCATTGCAGAATACCTTATGCCACCAGACTTGAAATTCTAGACCTAGAAAACCTAGAACTACGGCACCTTCGGTTCAATCCAAGTATAGTACATAGAATTATATATTGCAATGTCCTACCTGTCAATGAATACTTCACTTTCAACCATAACAATACAAGAGCACACAATAGATACAAACTCAAGGTAAACCGCACCAAACTTGATTGCAGGAAATACAACTTCAGCAACAGAGTGGTCAATGTCTGGAATACTCTACCTGACTCTGTGGTTTCTTCCCCAAACCCCAAAAACGTTAACCTTAGACTGTCTACTATTGACCTCACCCCTTTCCTAAGAGGTCTGTAGTGAGCGTGCATAAGCGCACCAACGTGCCTACCGTCCCTGTCCTATTGTTTCTTTTTATTTTTCTTATACGTATTCATTTCATGTATTCATAACTATGTTATACCTGTTATCTTGTAATCGCTTGACAAAATAAAATTAATTAAATAAATAAATAAATAAATAAATAAATAAATAAATAAATAAATAAATAAATAAATAGTGGTGAATATCTGTTGCTTGGGTGTAGGATGAGGATGAAGTTTTCTTCTCCGAGCTTATGAATTGATTCTAAATCAACTGCTCAGTTAACCAGAGACAGCACCGACCCTCAACCAACCCATGGAAGCTTATCCAATCAGCACTTCACTTCCCAATAACCTTCACCTGATGTAACTTCCCCATCACAAGACTCCCACTCACACCTGACCTATCATACGACCCACACCTAACACACCCACATCTAACCATGACAAGACCACCCAAAGGCCTTATGAACAGAAGAACACTGGCAATGATATCCCCTAAACTCCACTGAGGATGTTATCTAGCCTGGTAATGAAATGTTCGGAAACCAACCCATAAGCTCGGAGAATGAACGTTCACCCTTATCTGGAGATTTTCAAGTGGAATTATTCAAATAGACATCTTTGAATTTATACAATCCATCCTTATGCACAGTATAGCTCAAATGACCTGACATTATTTTGCAGAGTTGACATGTTGATGTCAGTAATTGAAAGGATCCAGCAGGAATTTAGTTGTATGGAATGCATGAGAGTGGAGATCCTTTAATTATTCTGTACCTTCTAGAATATTCTAAACATTGCTCTTCCCAGGTGCTTAATGCTAATTTATGCTGTTGCATAAATTCCCAGATATCTTCTTTCAAAAACATCATTTATAGGATATTTACCAAGTCTTTCTGTGGATCTACTCTTATTTATGTTCTCAATAACTGCAATGGAGTCTATAGCCAAGGTGAATTTTTCCTGCAGACTTATATGTGCTGTTCCCACAGATGTCAAATCATATCATTAAAAAGTTGCAAGAATAGATAAGATTTCCACCCTTAGCTCATCTCTAGATGATATTTAAACTTTGTTTTAAGTTTTGGGTGAACTCTTAAACTATATTTAAGAGTCACAGCCCTAACAAGAGAGCTACTATAGATGAATGGTTTGAGGATTAACATTTTAAGACCTCTAGCATATTGTGATAATCCAGGGTTTGGTGGAGAGAAAAAAGCCATCATGACATTTTCTCACTGTTCTGTTATTGAAACAGATGCCTTCACTTTAATCTTACCTTAATAAATAAAATATAATGAAGTTGAAAGACTAGCATTGAATTCCTTTCACCATTTTTATCTGAGCTCTTAATGCTATTTTAATAGGAACTCTGTATTTGGAATAAATTGTCTTGCTATCTCACACTGCAGTATGTTCTTTATAAACTTTGGCTGAAAATCTTTCAATATTGTGATAGTATATGAGAAAGATACTGCAAAGAAATGAGGGCTTTTCTAGTACCATTTATAGATGGTAAGGGATAGCTTTAAAAAACATCAGAGAATTGAACTGTAATTCAAAGCTCAGTGAACTTTCTTCTTTCCATAAACATAATATAAACATTACAAAATATTTACAAATAAATTATTAATATCTCACTTAAGATTTTTTCTTTGTATTAATGTGGTTTTAATTGGTTAAAAAAATCTTCAATGAAAAAATGTTTTTGGTATCTAGGAACAATTTTTATTTCCTGGCATCAGCAATTAATTTATTTTGAAGATGTTTGTGTTAAGTATGGAGAATAAAGGAGACCAGACATCTGACCAGTGACTTCAACTCTTTAATAAAGTGATAAACATAACAGAGCAATGCTATGGGCAGCAGTAACCCTTTTATATGGTTAGCTGCTGCCTTATTAACCAATGAAAATGTGCAACAGGTTCAAACTACTGACCAATAAGGACAGTCCCAAAAGTGGCCAATCAGGGACTGGTTCTGGCCCAATCCCAAGTTGTTGTATAAGGACCAATCAAGTGTGCAGGTTTTCAACCCCTAATTTGCATTTAGGTTATTCACTTTTATTGATTCACAACACCCCTCCCCTTGGGTTCCGTTTGAGGGAGCTGTGATAAAATCCTCAAGATAGGCAGGCCGTTTGGTCTGCCTGGATGATTTCCGAGGCTCCACCGGGTTTTGTCTAATGTCCGGTTCGTGGAGCGTTTGGATGACCATTGTTAAGTTCTATTTCGCTGCACGGCGATTCCGTGCTGCATTCACTGTGGTTGTCTCTGCTACTGCGTGTTTCTTCGGGTTTTGCAGTTCGTTTTCCCCGTATTAAAGTTCCCTGGAGACATCAACTCCCTCCCCGCTTCACGTTCCGGTGCTTCGCTGGGCTGTAGGCTGTTGACCTGCTATTAGTTGTATCAAAGTCAATTTCCTCGATACTCCCTCCCCTTGAGTTGGTGAACCGGGAAGTCATGGCCGCTGGGTGGTAATCTCGATCGGAGTTGGTCTATGTGGCGTTTCCACACCCTCCCATCGTCTGTTAGCAGGCGGTAAGATCTAGGCCCGTGAGGTGGGTAACGGTTGCGGGTATCCATAACGGTCGCCGGAAAAGTTTTTGGCAAAGATTAAATCGCCTACCTTAAATTCCCAGCATTTGCTGCTGGAGCCGAAAGGTTTTTCCGGTGCGAAAGCGGGTGGAGCCGGTCAAGGTGCGATCGTATTTTCCGCCCCATAAGAAGTTCAGCGGGTGTTTTGTTGGTCACGCTGAGGGCGTGATGTGCTGCAATAAGAGGATCCGATTGATTTTCTCGTCGATGTTGCCAAATTCCATTTTATGCAGGGTCTTTTCACAAATTGTACCATGCGTTCTGCACGCCCATTCGCCGCAGGGTGCGCGGGCGAGGTCAGCGCATGGCGGATGCCCCGATCAGCAAGATATTGTTCAAAGGGCAATGCAGTGAACTGTGGGCCGTTGTCCGAGACCAACACGTCCGGAAACCCGTGCGTGGCAAATAGTCTGTTTAATTTATTAATAACTGAGTCGGTTGTAGTTGTGTGCATTCGATGAATCTCGAGCCAGTTAGAATAGGCGTCGACAGTAATCAGGAAAGTGTGACCTTTGGTAGGCCCCCAAAGTCAATATGAATACGGGACCATGGTCCCTCGGCGTTCCCATTCGGTTGGGCTTGCTTTAGGTGGGGCGTTGCTGGCGTCCTGGCAACGTTGGCACGTAGTGACCCAGGCCTCGATTCGCTTGTCGATTCCGGCCACCAAGCATAGCTGCGTCGAGTGATTTCATCCGCACAATGCCCGGATGTCCTCATGCAATAACGCCAACACAGTCTGTTGCAATTTGCTAGGATTACGACTCGATCGCCCCACACGATACAGCCTTTTGGGAAAACAGCTCGGTTTGGCGGGCTTTGAAACGCGCCCATTCAGGTGCAATTTGGTCCGTCGGCCACCCCCGTTCAACCCAGCGTAGTATGTGTTGCAGAACTGGGTCACATTTCGTTTCAAAAGCAATGTCTCTAGCCGTCAAGGGTGGTGCCTGTAGAGTTTCAATCTGTAGTGTTGACAGGGTTGGGGCTGGATCCACAACAGCGTCTGGGAGTGGTGTTCTGCTTAATGCATCAGCGTGGAGAATCGATTTTCCCGGGCGGTGCTGCAAGGTGTAGTTGTAGGCCGCCAGGAATTCAGACCAACGGGTCATTCTGGGGGACAATATATACGGGGTTGGTTTATTACCCGCAATGATCCCCAGTAGCAGTTTATGATCAGTGATTATTGTAAACGCACGGCCATAAACATATTCGTGAAATCTTTTAACTGCAGCAACAATAGCTAAAGCTTCTTTGTCCAGCTGACTATAATTTCATTCAGCTTTAGATAAGGTTCGCGAAAAAACGCGATGGGGCTTCCGCTCCGTTTGGTAACACGTGGGCCAGGATTGCCCCAACCCCAAAAGGTGATGCATCACATGTGATAGTGAGTGGCAGGGTCTCGTTGTACTGCATAAGTACTGAATCAGAAGTTAGCAATTTCTTTACTTGTTGGAAAGCATGTTGTTCCGTTGTCCCCAAACCCACGTTGCTTTTTTGTCTAATAGTCTATGCAATGGTTCAGCTACTGTTGCTTTGTGGGGTAAAAACACATTATAGAAATTGATAAGTCCAAGGAACGCCTGTAGGTCTGCCTTGTTCCTTGGGTGGGTGCCTTTTAATTGCTCGTAATTTGTCTTCGGTGGGATGAATTCCTTGGCTGTCCAGGAGGTATCCCAAAAATTCTACTTTTTCGGTACATAATTGGCATTTATCTTTTTTTACTCTGAGGCCTGCATTTTGGAATCTTCGTAAAACCTCTTTGAGTCGTTTTCTAGGATGTCTTTGTTAGGTGCGGCGATGAGTACATCGTCGAAATATGGGACAACGCCTTTTATCCCTTGTAACAACCTTTCCATTAAACTCTGGAAGATTCCAGGGCGACGCTTACCCCCGAATTGGAGCCGGTTGCATTTAAATACGCCCCTATGTGTTACGATCGTTTGCGCTCGGCTGTGGTTGGGTCTACAGGCAATTGTTGATACGCCTGGGCTAAATCTAGTTTGGCGAAAACTTTCCCGCCGCCCAGAGAATGGAGTAAATGTTGTACTACCCGTACTGGATAAGCACTTTGCTGCAGTGCGTGGTTTAATGTGGCCCGGTAGTCTCCGCAAATTCTTAGGAACTCATCAGGCTTGATAGGCGTCACTATCGGGGTTTCCCAACAGGCGTGGTCGGTGGGTTCCAGTACGCCTTGTGCTATCAGCTTATCGAGTTGTTCGTCGATTTTAGGCTTTAAGGCGAACGGCACCCGCGGCTTAAGGCGGATGGGTGCTATTTCAGGGTTCAAGTTAAACGAAATTGGGGTCCCCTTATACTTGTCTAGTCTGTTCAAAACGTCTTGGAATTCTTGCACGAGTGCTTCCTCCCAATCGACGCCGGCCTTGTGGACTCCGGCTACAGTGATTCCGAGCGGCCTGAACCATTGGAGGCCTAGAAGACTAGGCCTGTCTCGATCCACGACAGTCAGTGGTAGTGCGACGGTGCGGTCCTTGAATGAGACCTGGAATCTGCGGGACCCGGCGACGGAGATTCGGTTGCCCTGATAGTCTTTGAGTATAACCTTTTGAGGGTTAAGGTCTTGGCGGCGAATCGATGGAATAAGCTGTTGGAGCGTTTTCCACGACACCATCGAGAGGAAGATCCTGAGTCTACCTCCATCACACAAGGTTTGTTTTCGATGGCGACCTTTACTCGGATTTTCTCGGCATCAAGGGATGTAGCGTGGCCTATGGTGATTGTTTGGTGGGTCTCTTCCCGCCGGGTTTCTTCACGTCTGGTGGAAGTGGTGGACGGTTTGTTTCTGTAGGAGTGGTTTAATTTTTTCGGTGTTTGCCGAAGAATCCTGAAGATTGGCATTCGGCCTGTCGGGGTTTGGAGTTTTGTTTGCTTCTGCAAACCTTTGCAATGTGACCTCGTCTCCCGCAATTTCGGCAGAGCGCGAGGAACTTGCAGCCGGATCGTGGGTGATTGGATCCACAACCGGCACACGGTCGAACGGAGTGTTGTGTGGACTGGTCTCGCTCCGTTCGCAGTCGGTTGATCTCTTCCCCATCGCTGTCGGATGGGGACTCTAGGTCTTCGTGGTGAGTTGATACCGGGTGTCTCTCTGAGCGAGGCGAGGTATCAGTGGCGAGTTTACGTAGCGGTGCGTTGGTGCGGCGCATTCGGGCTGCCGACTTCTTGGTTGCCTCTGCTGCCGAGGCTTCTTTAAGGGCATCGGTAAGACTGATGTCCCCCTTAGCCATAATTTTACTCTGGATCGTGCCGTCTTCTAGGCCCAGAACCAAACGGTCCCGGAGAGCTTCTTCTAAGTCTGCGAATCCGCAGAGGCCTCCAAGGTTTCAGAGGTCCGCGATATAATCAGCAAGGCTTTCACCTTTCTGTTGGTCCCTCCGGTAATATTCGTGTCTTCGGACTAAGGTTGGCACGGTGGGTGCGTAGTGAGCCCGCAGTAAAGGCTCGAGGCGTCCCAGTCCATCTCTTTTACCTCTGCTGGCTTGGCAAGTGACTTTGCCATTTTAAACAGGGTAGGGCCGCAGTGGGTTAGAAATATAGCTCTTTTTTTCCCGGCTGTTGCATTTTTCAGATTGTTGGTCTCCAGAAACATCTGGAACCTATCCATGTACGACTCCCAGTCTTCGGTTTCTGGGTCGAATGGAGCGGGTGGTACGACACCGCTGGCCATGTTGCCGTTGATGGTGCGTGTTCAACCACGTGCTCTGTTAGTTGCTCTGTAGGTTAGTCAGCTCTTCGGTCTCCGTATCCCACCTTCGTCGCCAGTGTTAAGTATGGAGAATAAAGGAGACCAGACATCTGACCAGTGACTTCAACTCTTTAATAAAGTGATAAACATAACAGAGCAATGCTATGGGCAGCAGTAACCCTTTATAGGGTTAGCTGCTGCCTTATTAACCAATGAAAATGTGCAACAGGTTCAAACTACTGACCAATAAGGACAGTCCCAAAAGTGGCCAATCAGGGACTGGTTCTGGCCCAATCCCAAGTTGTTGTATAAGGACCAATCAAGTGTGCAGGTTTTCAACCCCTAATTTGCATTTAGGTTATTCACTTTTATTGATTCACAACAGTTTGTATATTTGTATAGATATCCATCCAAAAGAGAGCCAGTTTGGTGCAGTAGCTAAGACACTGGAAACTGGAAAACCATGACTTTTAGTCCTGCATTCAGCACAAAGCTGACTGGCTGACTTTGGGCCAGTCACTTTCTCTCCTCTAGGAAGAAAAAAATGGAACAATTTCTTGACAAAAACTGCAGGGACTTGCCAGACAGTCTCTGAGAATCATGTCTGACTGAACAGAAGGGAAAAAATCTATCCAAATTGAAGAGCATTTTATGAAATACTTTTTTTTGTCAATGAAGTTTGTATAATAAAGATTATACAGTCTCTTTTATATTTAAGGCCGTAGCATAGTAAAATATGATTAACTACATTATTAGTTTAGGGTGTGTGTGTGTGTGTCTTTCTCTGTGTGTATGTATGCATATGTATAAACACACATACACACACATTATGAAGTTAATGTATCCTAAAAGATAAGTTATAAACCATTTATAATGAACCCCTGCAAATTTGATTTTGCAATGTTATCACCAAACAAATTTCATTGGTTGTAAGTTAACAAATCTAATCATAGTACTTAAGTGATCCCTGATTGTATGAGACAATCTGACAATTAGGAAGAATAAAATCAGTTCACAATCTGCATCCTTACAAGGATTTGTTTTTATCTTTTGCTGTTAACAGCAACATTTGCTGAGGATGTAAAAACTGGCAAGACAGAGTCCGTGGTATCAAAATATTCTTTTGTATGTGACACACAGAAACAAGATGTGGGGCCTCAGTCAGTCAAAGCTGTGACTGTCACCTATTGCTCCAATGCTCCACTTTTGCAGCTTTCTCCTGACTGTTAATGGATTTAGAGTCATGTCACCAAAGGATTGGCCAACTTAAATCAAGCTCAGCATTATAGCCTAGACCTAGTCAAACAGTCCTGATTTAATTCAAAATGGAGACCTGAGAATTTATTTGGAAAAAAAGAGATTCCTGCAAAGGCTATAATGGAAATGCATCAAAATGCCTGCAGCTGCTTTATTTATTTATTTATTTTTGACAGAATGGGATATAAATTATTTGGATTATGGAATCTTTAGAAGGTAGTCATCCTGCCTGGTTTTAACTTAATTTTTCTCAGGCTTCCTTGTATTTTATTTTATATTTTAAATTGTTTATATATGTTTTAATTTTTTATATTTTTATTTCTTATTTTATTTTATTTTCTGCATCTCTTTACAGTTGATGGGGGAGGGGGACCAGTGTTCCCATTTCCATGCTGTCCAACTAACAGCTTACAGAGAAATTATTATGAAGTGATATAGAAAAAGCACATTTAAACTAATCCCTTGCTTGAAAACTACTCCCTTTGTTTTTTCTGAATTCCAAGATTTGGTTTACATTGAAAACCAAATAAAGTATGGCTTTATTCCCTTTGTGAGATACTATAGAATTGGCATAAGTATTGACAAATTCAATACTTACTGGGATAGAGTTATCACTGCTTGTGATGGCATGGGATGCTGGGTAAGGTAAATTGGCAAAACTGGACTATTTCTGACATGAGTCATACTTTAGTTTGCTGACAATATTCAATGTTACTTCATTTACAGAGATGACAAAAACAGGCTGCCAGAATACCAAATAGAAAGTGGCACATTGCCTTGTGTAAGAAGATTTGGGCAAATATCTATGTATTAGCCTGGTACCCATTCACTCATTGGTATTTCACAGATGCATTCTGACTCAGGAATTCTGGGAGCCGAAGTCCACACATCTAAAATTTGCCAAGGTTGAGAAAAACTTGTCTATGTACTTAAACCTATCCCTCTCACACATAATTTAAAAGTAAAATTTGTCCCAGAGCATTATGCACTGGGTTCCAAAAATGTTTCTTTGAGACATTCAATCACTGGCAAGTGATGTAAGCTTACTCCAATATTGCAGGATTTAAAAGTAAGCTTTTGAACCAATGGAAGGTATGAGAATGGTCAATCCTTGAACCTGTATTCAAGTTTTGGGAAAAACAGTAAGTCTTAGATATATTGGGAAGACTAATACATAAGTATAGCATTGTTCTAGAACAGAAGTGAATCAGATTAAGGCTGTCCACATTAAAGAACTTGGGACTCAGACATTAATGAAGTTAAAAGCAATATTATTTTTGCTACTTCAGAACTGCTTTAATTGAGCAGCTTTTCTTTATTAGAAAAAATTGTCAGAGAATTTATCACGCCTCTCAAATTCATGTTCAAATTTTTCATATATGGGAGTGCAACTGCAGTACAGCATATTGTGTTTAACAACCCCAGAAGCAGAAGAGAATCTGCTGAATTTCCATTTGATTTACTGCATCAAAAGTGGTCTACAGTTTGTGAATCTGCTTCAATTGAGTAAATGTTTACAAAAAGGTGAAAACGGTTCTTCACTGAACTTAAGCACTGTTTTTTAAAAGTTTGCAGAGTTCTAGTTTTAGCCTTCCATTTTTATACAAGCCACAAAGATTGATTCAGCCTTTTAAACTAATTGCAGAAGACTAAAAATTGTAGATATATCTAAATACTATCCTCTCTGAGTAAAATATATATTTCAGAAACATAAAGACTATATCATTTATATTGAGGGCAGAGTGGATATTCTAATGGTTAAATTAGCTAAAATAAATCAGAATGGTATAAAAAATCTTATCACTCACACACATATATTCATTTCATTTAAGTTTTCAGGAAATATTTCATTTCCTAAATGAAATATTTCATTCAATATTGCAAAACTCTAATTTCTTAACATGGGTTAATTAATTTCCAGTCTGCTAAGAAGTTGTTATGACAATCATGAACTACTCTTTATCCTTCCATGCAATTGGCCTATTACAATTTTTGGATAATGGAAAGGTAGATAATAAATATTACTTTAAAGTCCTTGGAAGAAGAATTTCATACACATTTCTTAGAAGTCCCCAAAAGGTATTATTCCCTTTTGATTCTAAAAAAATGTGCCAGTATTTTCATAACAGAGCTCCAATCTTAATCATTGGAATGAATAAAAATTCATTTTGAACAAGCCTATATAACTTATCAGGTCTATGTCATGATGGTCATGAACACCTGAGCTGCTTCACACTTAACACCCATGGAAGGAAGATTGATATTTTCCAGTACTATAAGTCTGAGAATCTCTATTACTAACCCATTGACAGCATCAGACTGTGATAAGAAGCCACTATGGAGTAGCAATGATCCTATCTTTTTCTTAGACCCTAAATTCACATACACACACAAAATCTCATATGGACTGAAAGCTGTGAACCTCACAGATGGCAATGACCACTTTCCTACTCCTGCCCTGGAGTTAAAATTCACCTAAATACATTTCCAAGAAGAAATATCACCCTTCTCCTTCACAATCATATTTTAGATTAAGAGCACCACATTACAGGCATATGAAAGAATGAAAGTCTGACTCTGGGAAGGAAAAAATGACATTAAAGAATAGAAGAGAAAATATTATTTGATCCTGGGGGAAAGTAAAGAACGAGGAAGAAACTCAAAACAAACCCACTTTGATATTGCTTGGCATACATTCTATTGTAGAGAAAAATTTCTTCAGGCTTTCAGGACTGTTATTCTATCTTACAATAGTAGGGATCACTCTTGAAATCCTTCCTATTTCTTGACCTTGTTTAACTGAAAGAATTAACTATATTACTAATTTAATAACTGAGCTTCTGGGGATCTGAAGATGGGGTTGAGTCCAATGGGTTGGAAGGTAGAATTGGTGCACGATATTGAATATGACCTCCCCAAGATTCACTCTCCCTTTACCTATTGCTGTATCTTCCCCTACTCGAATGTTGCTGCCAGCTCCTACTCACAATCAATCAACCTCTCTGAATATTTTATTTCTTCCCCAAGACCAAGGAGATGCTTTATCTTTCAGGTGTTAACTAGCCACTCTGCAATAACTGGCTTGTCAGAATCTTTTGGCTCATTTTTGCTCCCAAAGATCCATCAACCTAACTGCTTTTGACCATATATACCACAACTGGTGCACCCAATTCCCTCATTTTCAACCAGAACTAATAAGGATAATAAAATGACCTTCTCATTATGAATTATATATTGGGAGTATCTCAATAGGATAGTTGCTGCACCCAAAGGAAAAATAAGTCCATCTCTGTTGTCTCCAATCCACATCCACCAGAATCCTAAACTGTAGATCAAAAATGCACTCAGACTTAAATTGCTGTGATGTCACATTATAAAAACAACTGACAACAATTTGAAGAGGCAACTCATTGTCCAATCCAGTAACATGTGTAAGAGACAAGATGGCTGTTGCTCAGAAGGGTGGATTCCACAGAAGCCACAGCATTCAGCTCAGCCACTGAACCTTCTAGCTGCTATTTCTTCCTAGTATCTCAATACATTAACAGCAGATGGTCTTGACTGCTGCCAGACAAATGCTTATTGTTGCCACCACTGATGCCAAGTAGTGCTATGCCTAATAGCTAATCTTCAGCACCCCCAGACAAGTTCACAACAATGCTCAACAGATGATCTTCAATGTTATTATTGCTATCCCAAGATACTTGTTCTCTGAATCTGGCAAATCATCTCCATCTCTAGTGCATTTGACTTCTTTTCCAGCTGTTAACTTATGTTCAATGGAATCAGATGTGTCCAGAGCCATTTCTTGTCAATCGCTCTGGATCATACCAGCCTCTATCCTTCTCACTGCCAAAATCTTTAAAAGCTGTCTACAGTTCCAGCAGCACCAGAAGCCATTACCTCATCCACATACCCTTATGTGCTGAATGTTTGTGGGCTGGCAACTCTGACATTTTCTGAGGAAATCCCAAAGCTATTGAGCCTTTTCACCAATTATGGGAGAGAAGTGTGAGAGGAGCTTCCTCCCATAGCACTTGCCCAGAGTTGTTCAATGCAGCTCAGTACTTAAGAACATGAATCAGCTTTCCTCTTTGCTTCATTGTAATATATCACATTGCCTCCATGGCACAAATCGCTTCACTGAAGTGCATGTAAATTACTTTGCACTGCCTATTAATTATAGTTGAATGCATATATTTTCCTTCACAATGTATTCATTTATTTGTGAATACAGTTTAATGTGGCATTATCTTGCTGTGCTGGGGTTTGGCTGCAATGGGGACTGGCCTAGATTGCTAGGAGAGTTGTTGGCTAGAGTTGCAGCATCCTCGCTCAGTATGCAAGCTACAACATCTTTCTAAACTGAAGTCATAAAAGTGACTCCAAGGGCAGATAGAGTATGTTTGCTTTTCAGTTCAAGAGATTCATTTTTGTTCCTGTAGTTATCTTTTTATATGTTGATTGCAGGTTTTTCCCCTGCAAAGATCTAAATCCCCTGTAATGCTCTATTTGTCTCACAAGATTTAAGCATTGCAAAACTTTTCCCCAAATGAATTATTCTACCCTAGCTTTTGTTTAAGACATTGAAATAGAAATTGAGCCTTTTACTTTAGTTTTCTCCCACCCACCTGTATTCCAGGTTTTGTTGCAAGTGGGACTTGTTGAATATGCAAGGACTTGCACTGTTTAATTTGGTTTCTGAAACAAGCAAATATCAAAAATATGAAAAGGGCCAGGAGGAGCATAAGAAAAAATAATAATTACCAGCAATAAGACAGAAGGGAATCATCCATTTTTGTATGCAAAAGCCAACCAACCCAAACCAAAACCATTAACAGTAACACAAACCATCATGGCAGATATGGAAAAGAAACATAAATAAATGAGGCCAAGTGACTATGACTTGAAAATCAAATATAAAAATCCAAAGAATGTGACCATTCAAAAATTCAATAGTCTTATTATATTGTGATTGATAGAAATAAACAATTTTTGTTATTTCTGCCAACAGATAAAAGAGAGCCCTTAGCATACATAAAGACATTTCTGCTACAGGTATTTCATTTAATCTTCCATGCTTATGAAGGTTAATGAGCTTTTATTGTGTGTACTTTCCATTATATAGACACATACTCAAATTCTATTTTTTCATCTTTTAAAAATTAGAATTATGCTTTTTTACTAACAATTTTACAATAGAGATAGGATATACATTATTGAGGTATAATTCCAGCATGCCTCCCAATTGTCATGGCTTCTAAAAATATTATTTCTGCTACATAAATTAAGCACCAAAGTAATAGAAGTCTTTCATATACTTGAAGATCTACTATGCAAATGACAACATAGAATTGCTCCGAAACAATGGAATAGATGTGTGGGAATTATAGAAAATAGATTTTTCCTGGATTTCTGAAGAATCTGACTAAAGATAGAACCTACTCATTAGTAGAATATATTTCCTAAAAAAGTGACTAATAGTAGTCTCCTTAACAGATGTCTATCCAGATTTTATGTATATAAAATCTGGATAGACATCTGTTAAGAAGACTATAATTATTTTCAAGCCCTGAAGATCATACATTTAAGAGGATATAACTCTGCAATTTTATGATTGACTTTTAAAAGTATTCACAATATCTTTGGATTGAAGTTCCCTGTGAAATATCACAAAAAAGTGGTCACACTAGAATATACTTTCTTGGGAATAAAATAAATTTATGTGGAACTGACACTAAATTCACTATTGGGAGCTATGATGTTGACTTGCCTCTCCATACTTATGAGCCCCTTTTATCAATGTCTTCCAGCTTCATGATAACAGTCATCTCACAAGGGTAACCAAGCAAGTTCACTGTGGAAGAATCAGGCATTTTTAACAGACAATAAAAGATACCTCTGCTTCTTAGGCACTAGGTTGTTGTTGTTATTGTTTTTGCATGTTTACCTTTTATACTGAAAGAGGCTCTCTCTAGTTGCAGCCATTTCCTTTTTTGTGGGACTTCCATCATTTTTGAGGCTTTGTGAGGGAGGAGGCAAGAGGGAGGAGCTGAGATAGACAAGCCAGACGAAGAAGCCTGATACAATCTGAAATTAAAGCATGTGGAAACTATTTCTGAAACTATTTTTGTAACGTTTGGCTTAAAGTTTTCAGTGAATTTTATTTCATTACCTGACTCAACAGACTTGGTTTTCAGAGTTTAAAGAGTTTCATTTTTAACAGCTTTTGATTGGTCATTTGTGGTCATATGCTGTAAAGCTCTGATTTTTTTTTCCTGTGGCCTTTTCATATAATAGTGCTGAATTACCACAAGAGGGAACCAAATATTATAATACTGCTGACTCTTCTTAAGAACACCCTTAATCTTTTTAAATCCAATGAAACATAGGTTTCAACCCTATAATTCTGTAATTTATAACTTTAAAGCCTTTTTTTTATTTTAAACCCAAAAGTATGGCTACAATGAAGAAGACAGAGAAATTAGAATGTCTATCAGGTGATATAGAACTTTTAAAGCCATTTATGGACAAGTACATGTCAAAAACTCAAGAGCACATCCAAAATGTCGGATTAAAGCTAGAAACCAAGTTCAATTCACTTGCAAGGGAACTCCGGGAAGAAATCATATGTCTGAAAGGAGAAATGAAACAGGTGAAAGCCAGAGTAGATTGTATGGAGCATGGATTGGAGAAGATAAACTCTTTATATGAAGCTGAACTGGATGAGATAACAACTCTGGAATCTTGGATTAGATAATTTCAATTAAGATTTTGTGGAAGACCTGAACAACCAGGAGAAGATTAAAGATGGTAAAGGCCTTGGCCTAGTTAATTAATAAAGAGGAAAATGAAATGGAAATCGATCTTGATAAGACTCACAAATTTGGCTCTACAAGAAAGTTATCAAAGGATGTTCTAATTCATTTTGCAAGAAGAATAACAAAGGATCAGGTCTGGAATATCATTTTAAATATAGGCAGAAAATGGAAAACATAGATATTTTTGTTCTGGAAAGGAAATTCTGCTGAAAAGACAGCTAAAAGATAATGTGATGACTGTCTTAAATATTATTGAAGACTTACAATATCATAATGAGAAACAGGCTGCCTTTATATTTTTACATGCAGAGAAGGCCTTTGATAACCTAAATTGGCCTTTATGTTTAAGGTGTTGATAGAACTGGATTTTGGAGAGATTTTTATCCAAGGAATTAAGTGATCTACACATTACAGAATGCAAAAATCATTATAAATGGTGACCTAACTAACTCATGTGAAATTCAAAAAGGTATAAGACAAGGATGCCATTTCCCCCCTCTGTTATTTATTTTGGTATTGGAAGTTCTGAATAGAGGTATTGGACAAGATGATAAAATAAGGGGTATAAATATTAAGAAACAAGTTTATAAATTGAGGGCTTTTGCTGATAATCTGGTTATATTTTTATAGGACTATATATTTTATGAAGAAATTGAATCAGTTTGAGGCTTTGATATGTTTCAAAATAAATAAACAGGAAACAACAATGCTGATCAAGAATATGCCTTCTCAGGGTAATGACATATTGAATAAAAAGTTGGGTTTTAGGGTTGAGAGAAAAGGTGAAATACTTAGGGGTTATGTTGACAAATACAAATATAAAACTGTTTCAAAACAGTTTGGAGGAATAATTAAAACTGTTTGGATATTAAACAGGATTTACAAAGATGAGATAAATTGCACTTATCACTATTGGGTATAATCCAGGGCTGGGATTCTACTGGTTCAGTCCGGTTCTATAGAATCGGTGGTTACCGTTCCCAGTAGTTCAGAGAACCGGCAAATCAGACCTCTGGCTGGCCCCACCCCTCTCCACCTGCTTCTCTGCTGCCTGCCTGTCAGTCCTTATCATGCATGTGTGACATTGCATGTATGTGCAACAGTGCTGCCTGCAGCCTGCTCTTGCGCACCTGCCAGGCCAGCCATTGCTGCTTGCCTTCTGCTGAGGCCCTGTCTTTACTGATTTCCCTGGGTGAGTGAAGCTCTGCAAGCACCGGTTGCCTTCCCCCCTGACTTGCCTTTTGCTGCTGCCGCCGGTTGCATTCCCCCCCCCCCCACTTGCCTTCCACCAAGGAACATATGGAGAGGCTTGTATAGGATCCGGCCAGGTCAGTGGCTGCTTCTCTCACCTGCTGCTGCACAGCAGAAAGCTTCCAAGTGTCCCCTCTCCCTTTAGAAACAGCTGTCAGGCAAGCAGAGAAGCAAGCCAGGTTGAATCCTGCTTCTCTCTGCTTGCCCGGGAGCTGTTTCTGATGGGGGGGATTCAGAAGCTTTCTGCTGTGCTGGGAAACTTTTGCTCTCCCAAAAACAGCAACAGGAAAGTACACGTGGAGAGGCTTGTGTCAGCAAGGCGCCCCTTGATTAGGTCTGGGACAGTTGACGGAGGCTGCGGGGAGCAGAGCCTGGAAGCCCTGATGCATCACATGTGTGCCCACATGGATGGTGGGAGGTGGTGGACATGGACTGGTCCTGGAAGCACCAATGCTGCCGGAATCACCATTGCCACCTTCCTGCTGCTGCATCCCCCACCCCCCCTGCAGGTATGGTGAGTGTGAGCCTCGGGACAGGTGACTGACCATCTCAACTGCTGCTCCCACTGACTGTTTTTCATGCCAAGAGTGGAGATGACAGAGAGAAAGAGAGCAGCCCTCTTAGTAAGGAAAAAAGTCACGCATCTCCCCATATTCCTATCGCCACGAGTAGCACCTTTAAACTTAGTGCACTTCACAAATGAGGAGGATGAGGCTGCTTGTGGAGAAAGCAATATGGGGAGAGGAGACGCACAACTTTTCTCTGTGCTGAGCTGCTCTTGCCAGTGACTCCAGACTGTTTTGTGCAGCTAAGACTTGATCCAAACTTGGTCTCCAAACTTGCTGGCTGGAGAATTCTGGGAGTTGAAGTCCACAAGTCTTAAAGTTGCCAAGTTTGGGGACCTCTGGACTAGATTATCAAGGAAGAGGGTAACATGCAGCAGATGCCTTGCAAAATTTAGTAATACCACAGATTGGCTGTTTACATTGAAATTAGGTGCAGATAGTGATGATAGGTAAATTATTGAGCAGTTTAGTTTGGTATTTATTTCTGTAGGCTGATTTTAGAAAGCTAAACAGGATCAGACCTGGTAAGTACTTGGCTGGGAAGCCAACACAAAATAGGGTGTGGGGAGAAATGGGGTTGGGACAGAAAGAAGAAAGATAGGATAAGATAACTTTTATTGTCATTTTTTTTTACGGTAAATACGCTGGCACACATTAAAAGTGAAATATATATACATATCCATAAACATACTTCACACACATATGCACATGCTGCACACACACACACATAAAATCATTGCCCATTTTGAATACATAGTGGAAAGGAAGAAAGAATATTGGATACATATACACAAATGTGTGTGAAAAAAACTGCAAAGAAATAGGATTATGAAAAACAGCTTCCAATCTTAGAGTTGTAAATTGGAGAGAGAAAGAGAAATGAGAAACAGAGAGAGGGAGAAAGAGGGAGAAAGAAAGAAAGAAAGAAAGAAAGAAAGGAAGGAAGGAAGGAAGGAAGGAAGGAAGGAAGGAAGAAAGAAAGAAAGAAAGAAAGAAAGAAAGAAAGGAAGAAAGAAAGAAAGAAAGAAAGAAAGAAAGAAAGAAAGAAAGAAAGAAAGAAAGAAACAGAGATACCTGTTTAAAAGAAAATAGAAAAATGGTGTTTAAGGTTGCAAACCCTTGGGTTTGGCAAACACCATGGTCGTTAAGTGAACCTTGTGGTCATTAAGCAAACACTGGTTGTTAAACAAGTCTATTTTCTCCAATGGGCATTTTTAACCAGAAACCAGAAGGAATTTTTGGAAACTGGCAAAAAACATAGAAAACCTCTGTCACAAGACTATGTGGGATATCAAGTAGCTCTGGGGAGGTCAGTCGTAAATTAGAACACTTGCTAAGCAACTGGCCATTAAGTGACCACTTATATTTGGTTTGACCACTTATATTTAGTTTGCCAGTCACATGGCCACCTAGCTACGCCCACCCTAGTCACATGACCACCTAGCCGCACCCAGTCAGCAAGCCACACCCATCCAGTCACGTGACCACCAAGCCGCACCCACAAATTAGGCCATGCCCACAGAATAGGGGCACACCAACATGCCTACCATCCCTGTCCTATTGTTTCTCTTATTCTTTTATTTTTCATATATGTACCCATTTCATGTATTCACAACTATGTATACTCTTATACTTATTATCTTGTAAACAATTGGCAAATCAAATAAATAAATAAATAAATAGAATCGGTTGTTAAGAAATTTGAATCCCACCCCTGGTATAATCTCTATAATCAAGATTAATTTCTTATCAAAGATGTTTTTTTTATTTCAGACATTACCAATACCTACAACTGACAATCCATTTAAACAATGGCAGAAGCATATTTCTAAGTTCATATGGCAAGGGAAAAAAACAAGAATTATATATAAGCTATTGCAAGATGCTAAGGAAAAAGAGGATCTACCAGATATGAAACTGTATTTTGATGCATGCTGTTTGATCTGGGCGAAAGAATGGGTGTATCTCCAGAATAAGAGATTACTTGAATTAGAGGGCCAGGAATTAAGGTTTGGGTGGCACAGCTACTTATGGTATGATAAAATTAATGTTGATTTTAATAATCATTTTGTTAGATGTGGCATACGAAGAGTTTGGAATAAATATAAAACAAGGCTTTCTATGAAGATGCTCCTTTGTGTGTCACCCCAGGAAGCTTTCTTTAGAAAAGAAATGGTGGCAAAGCCAGACTGGTTGATGTATGGTAAAATTTGATCTTTCAACTCTAATGTCCCAATATTAAAGCTGAGGGAAGAACTTGAATCAGAAGGTTATGTTTGCCATTGGTTTACTTATTAATAACGTAAAGAAAGGTTTAAAATGGATTAAAAATGCTATGGATTTGACTTTGTTAAAAATGAATTGGAAATTTCATTGTGTGGCAACGAAGAACATATTATTGCTAAGATTTATAAAATGTTATTGAAACTGAACTTAGGAAAATGAACATGTATAACCTTGTATGATTCAGTGGACAAGAAAATTTGGATATAATGTGATGCTTAAACAATTGGAAAATATGTGGACGAAAGGTTTAAAATTTACATTAAATTATAATTTAAAAGAAAATTTCTATAAAATGATGTATCATTGGTATTTAACTGCTTGGTATTTAACACCAGATAGATTATCTAAGATGTATAAAAGTATGTCAAATGAATGTTGGAAGTGTAAAAATAAAGAAGGGACTTTTTATAGAATAGAATAGATAGAATATAATTTTTTATTGGCCAAGTGTGATTGGAAACGCAAGGAATTTGTCTTGGTGCAAATGCTTTCAGTGTACATAAAAGAAAAGATACATTCATCAAGAGTCAAGAATCATAGGTACAACACTTAATAATAGTCATAGGGTACAATAAGCAATCAAATCATACTAGGAAACAGTCAATATAAATCATAGAACTGTATTTTATCATCTATGATGGACATGTGATAAAGCAAAAACATTTAAAATATTATTCATATTTTAATATAGAAAAATTTGAAAATTGAGATAAAAATGAAACCAGAACTTTTTCTTTTTGGACTAATGGAAAAAGAATTGGAGAAAAAAAAATGAAAATTTGTTACTATATATGTTGACAGCAGCTAGACTATTATTGTATGCACAAAAATGGAAGGACACTTCAATTCCTACTATGGATGGGTGGTTACAGAAGTTGGTGGAATTGACTGGAATGGCAAAATTGACTATTTTGATTAAAGAAAAAGAATATAAGTACTTTTGTTTCCACATGGAGACCGCTTCTGAACTTCGTGCTTGAAGTGGAAAAGAATGAAACTTTGTTTTTAGGTTTTACCAAATGATAGATCTGTATAGTAATGGTTTGTTCATATTATTATGAAAAAAAAAGTTGTGATTTGATGCTAATGCCTTATTATACTGCAACAGAGAGTTGGAAGCCATTGCTTCTTCTTCTTTTTTCTTTTATTATCCTTCCTCACTTCTCTTTTCCTTCTGCTTCCCCATTGCTTTTCTACTGACTTTTGTATTTTGTATCTTATAATATTTTATAACTCAATAAAAATATTATAGAGTCATCCTAAACAGAAGATGGGTGATATATAGATTTAATATATAAAATAAATGTCATCTTTGATGCAGTTTTCCCCAATTTGTATTTTCCAAAAGCATTGGGAACACATGACCCATGAGTCACCATTGTAATGATGGTTAGAAAGGGAACAGCCTGAAAACACAACTTAGAAAAACAAGAATTCTAGTTCTTCCTCAAACAATAGATTTTTGTAAAATATGTACATCTTTCCAAAATTTATTTCATTTGTTTATGATTTATCAAGCTTGTAATAACAAACCTACCCCATATGTACAAGGAACAGAAACTTACAAAGGACATATCACAAAAATGTTACCAGATAAATGTCTGTGATATGGATATTAATAACCGCTCTTATATTGAATGCCACACTGGAAATTTACTTTCACAACAGGGAAACATGGGCGGAAGAGTGGGTGACTTTTTGTTTAATTTGGCAGAAGCCTTATTTCACTCCTGCTTTAATTCCTGATTAAAGTAGGACACTATTTTGCTCTATTGTGTTGTGCTGAAGGCCAGACTGAAAGATCAAAAATGAAGTATTATAGAAACAGGAGCATCTGAGCCACCAGCTTCATTGCAGAGCTCTGGGACTGTCTTCAGTTTTCTGCTACATCTCATGACTGTTTCATAGTTATCCTGAACAAACAAAGACAGAATGAAGGGATTCTGGGAAAGTTCAATAATGACCTTGGCAGGTAGCAAAGAATAGAACTGAGGAATTATTTACTGTGCTTGCCTTGAAGGGATAATTTGGGAACTAAACCACAAAGAAAGTTTGGGAGGGCAGGCCTGAAATTAGCAATATATTTTTAAATATTAAAGTTATTTAAAAATAATGGTAAGGGACCTATTTTCTGCTTTGCTGGTGGACAGCTTGTGATCTACAATTCTGGATTTAATAACAAAAGATATTCCTTTTTTGAGTTTTTTTAGACTTTATTTACAAAAGATTAAAACACAAACAAACATATAAATATGTAAGAATAAAAAGAACATAAGTAGAACAATAAACATATTTCTTTCTATTACATTTGATATTAAGATTGATAGCTCATAGTAAACAGTAGTAAGTAATCATTGGCAAGTATTCCTTATCCCTTATCAATTACCTATTAGTTAATAAATAATATATTATTCTGCTATTACTATTGGATTATAACTGTACTGGTTAATCGAATGGAGCCTTCATAATATTTATATAATAGACAAGAAGCTTGAAATCGTTATTATTATACATTCAATATATACAACTATACTATATGTCCTGGGTTCATTTATCCTGTATACCAGTGGTCCCCAACCTTTTTTGTACCAGGGACCGGTTTCAAGCAGAAACATTTTTTCAAGGACCGGGGGGGCGGGGGGGAAGAGAATCCGAGTTTGGTAGTTTGCTTGCAGACGTTTCATTACCTGACTAGGTAACATCTGATGTTGTTACCTAGTCGGGTAATAAAACGTCTGCCAGCAAACCACCAAGTTCAGGGAGCGCCTCGGCCCTGCCTCCCTCAGCCCCATCCCTCAGGTGTCTCCCTCCCTCCCTCAGGTGTCTGCCTCGTTCCTCTCTCAGTCACTCTATCGCTCCTCCAGCAGCCCAGGAAGAAACTGCTTCAAAGAAGCCGGGGGGTGGGGTGGCTTTTCCTGTCGCCACAGCTTCCCCGAAGCGCCCGTTTCACCCCCACCCCGCCCGCCCGCCCGCTCGCGGTTCAATCCACAGTGCTCCGTTCTACCTGCCTGCCTGCCTGCCTTCTTCGTTTCGGAGCAGCTTCGGCTGATAAAAAGAGGCGAATAGTTATTATTCTCAGCCGAAGCTGCTCCCAAACAACCAGACAGGCAGGCAGGCAGAACGGAGCACTGTGGATTGAACCGCGAGCGAGCGGGCGGGCGGGGTGGGGTGAAACGGCGCTCGGGAAGCTGCGGCGACAGGAAAAGCCACCCCCGGCTTCTTTGAAGCAGTTTCTTCCTGGGCTGGTGGAGGAGCGAGAAAGCGACTGAGAGCTGAGAAGGAACGAGGCGGGAGGAAACCGAAGCCGTTGAGCCAGAGAGCAGGACAGGCTTCGGTTGCTTCCTCCCTCCCCTTCTTTCATTTGTGTCCTTGATCCCCGATCCCAGCAGCATTCACCGAAGGCGAAGAAAGCCACCATTTTTTTTATTTTTTTTTCTTTGCGGCCCGGTAAAGAGTGCTCCACGGCCCGGTACCGGTCCGTGGCCCGGTGGTCGGGGACCCCTGCTGTATACCATTTTTCTTGCACTCTACCCAACTGTACCACTTGTCCCAAACCAAATAATACTCTGACTCTTCCTTCCCATTTAATTTGAGCATGAGCCTCTCCATTTTGGTGCATTTGTAGCTTTTTTGAATAATAATACATCGGGCCTTTTCCAATATTGTGCTAAAGAAATTCGCGCCGCTATTAATAAGTGGATGATCAGATATCTCACTTTGGGAGGGTATTCCCCTTTAATCATTCCCAGGAGGAACAGTACTGGTTTCCACTCCAGTCCACATTCAATAATTTCTTCTATCCATATTCTTATCCTTGTCCAATATTTTTTAATCTCAGGGCATGTCCACCAAAAATGGAAATAGGTACCAAGTTTCTCTTTGCATTTCCAACAGCTTGGATTTGCTGTTGGATATATTTTAGCTAATCTAGAAGGTGCTAGATGCCATCTATATATCATTTTATATAAATTTTCCTTATGTGGTATTGATTTTGTAAATGTAAGATTTTTTTTGCCAAATTTCCTCCCAATCATCTAAATCTATACTATAACTGAAGTTTTTTGCCCAAGCTAACATTGGTCCTTTCACAATTTCTTCAGCTAATTCATAGTCTAGTAAAAAATTATATAATTTGGATATCATATTTTTCTCTGGGCCCAGGAGTATTTTATCTAATTGAGTATCTTTTGTTTCAAATCCATGTTCTTTTGCATCCCTAATATGTCTCATTTTTATTTGCAAAAAGGACTAGTTGTCAATAAATATTCCTTGGGTTTTTAGCGCCTGAATTGGTTTAAGTGATTCCTCATTATCTAGTATTTGGTGGTATTTAAGCTTTTTGCTTATGTCCATTGTGTTAGGATGGAACATCGCCTCCATTGTTGAAAGCCACCTCAGGATTTTAGTATAATGGTTTCTTCTAATATTTATCCAGATTTTAATCAAGGATTTACATAAAGTGTGTCTGGAGAAATATGAATGACTTTTATTATTTGGGTTCCACAAAAATGTGTGCCATCCTATTTGCAAATCATGGCCCTCGAATGTTAAAATTCTTTTGTTTTCCAATTTAATCCAGTCTTTTATCCACATTAGTGCCATTGCTTTGTAGTAGGTCTCCCAGGCAGGGAGACAAAGGCCACCTCTGCTTTTATTGTCTTGTAAATAGACCTTTTTAATTCTCTTTTTTTTCCCTGCCCAAATGAATTTCATAACAATTTTGTCTACTTCTTTTGTTTTGTTTTGTTCTTTCTTTTGTCCAGTAGTACTGGAATTGTTTGAAATAAATACAAGATTTTGGGTAGGACATTCATCTTAATCGTTGCTATTCTACCTAATAGTGAAACTTGCATTTTGTTCCACTTTCCCAAATCCTTTCCAATTTGTTGTAATAATTTGGTATAATTGTCCTCCCTCAGGTCTTAGCCAAATGCCTAGATATTTGATCTTATTCACGATTTGTAATCCCATCATTTCCTCTAGTTCTTTTTGCTTACTGTTTGTTAGGTTTTTAACTAACATTTTGGTCTTTTCCCTATTAATTTTTAATCCTGACAATTTACCAAATTTGTCTATTTCATTTAATAATACTGGTCCCAAATCTATTGGTTCTTCTATGACAAATACCATGTCATTCGCAAATGCTTGTAATTTGTACTCTTGACTTTTAATTTTTGTTCCCTTAATTTCTTTGTTCGATCTAATTCTGTCCAATAATGTTTCTAGGATTGTTATGAAGAACAGAGGTGACAACGAGCATCCCTGCCTGATGCCCTTCAAAATACTCTCAAATGGTTTGGTAGCTTCTCCATTTATCAGTCCGTTTGCCTTTTGTGTGGCATAAATTGAATTTAGCATATTTGCAAAATTACCACCAAATTTCAAGTTAATCTGGTGTTTCATAAAATCCCAGTTGAGGTTATTGCCTCTTTTAGTGCACTCAAGGTTATTTCTTTATTAAGTAACTCCTTTTTATCCTCTGATAGTGGATGTATAGCTCCTTCTTTCAAATATTCTTCTATTTTGTTTAAATCTACTTTATCTTGTTTATATAAATTCTCAAAATACTCTCTTACAATTACTTTCTTTTTTTCTATTCCTCTATTTTTGTTCGCTAATTGGTATATTGTTCTTTTCTGATTTTCTTTTTTTTAATTTATACGCTAGCGATCTACCAGGTTTATTTGTGTGTTCAAAATAATTTTGTTTTGTATATTGTAGCTTCTTAATTAATTCTTCCTGGTCTAAAATGTTCATTTCATGCTTTGCTAGCACCAGCTCATTTCTAATTTGCTCATCTCTCGGAGTTTCCATTTGTCTGTTCTCCAAATCTTCTATTTTTTTTATTAGGGTATTTTGTTTTTTCCCATCTTTTTTATTTCTATTTGCTATATATGCTACAGATATTCCCCTTAAATACACCTTTGTTGTGTCCCAGAGATTCTGTAATGAGGTATCCTGTTTTTTATTCAATTCAAAAAACCCAATTAATTCTTTCCTATTTTTTTGGGTGTAACTCTTTTCTTTCAATAGTTGTGAATTAAGTGTCCATCTACTTTTCTTATGGATTCAGTCCTTTCAATCTATCTGCAGCGGGTTTTGGTTGCCCAGGTGTTAGTTAAAATCTTTATTTCCTGGATGTCCTTAAATAAGTCACTGTTTACCCATGCCATATCCAATCTAGACCATGATTTATGTGGACTGGAGTAGAAAGTGAACTGAGTCACCCCTGGGTTTAACTTCCTCCAAGCATCCACTAATTCTAGTTCTTCAGCCATCTCAAAAAAACTTTTGGGCAATATATTCCATTTTTTAAAATACTTTTGTTCACATGCATAATATTGATTGTTATTTGCAATTGCATTGTAGTCTCCAAATATACAAATTCTTGGGTTGCCAATTTCTATCAATTTCTCATATAAAGTTTTATAAAATTCATTCTGATTTTTATTAGGGGCATATATCCCCACTAACAGCATGTTTCTATTTTGTAGGACCACCTCTACCATTAATATTCTCCCCATTGTATCGTTATAAATCAATTCTGAGGTTATTTCCTATTTAATATACAGTACCACTCCTCTTTTTTCCCCTCTGCTAATGTTGTGTACATTTTCCCCAATCTTTTATTTCATAGATAGCTCTGATCCTGTTTTTTAAAATATGAACCTCTTGGAGGCATATTATATCAGCTCTCTGCTTCTCTAATTTGAAAAATATTCTCTTCCTCTTTGGTAGGTCATTTAATCCATTAATGTTCATCGATATTAGTTTCATTCCTCTTTCCATTTACCCTCTAACTTTTATCTCTCGTTAGTTTTAGCCATTGTTTGACTCCTAGTTCTCACTCCTGTCTCTTTTTGAATGGCTATTTCTTCTCTTCTTTCCTTCTCTTTCTCTCTCTGCCTCCCTCTAGCTTTAGACTGTGATTCTTCTTGGCTTGAAGTCTCGGGCTCATCTCTACTATTCAGTTCCTCTTCTATTCCATCTATTTGTTCGAAGAAGACTTGTGCCTTTGTTAAGCTGTCTATTTTCACTCTCTTCTCTTTCCATGTTGCCAAGATACCATCTGGAGTGATCCATCTAAAGGAAATGCTTTTTTTATTAAGATAATTAGCGAGGAATCAGTAATCTTTCCTCTGCTCACAGACTCTTCTTGGCACCTGCTTCAGCACAATTACTTCTCTACCTTTATATTTTATTGTTTCTTCTCTTGAGATCCTGTAGATTATATCCTTAACTCACCTCCTAGCAAACCTGATATGAACTTCCTGGGGGAGTCTGCGCCTCCTCGTGTAACTTGTGTGAACTCTATACACATCATCCAATACGTTTACTATCTCATTTTTATCTCTTTGTAAGAGTTCCGCTAGTATTTCAGCCATTGTCAATGCTAGGTTTTCTTCTCTATCTTCCTCCACATTCTGAAATCTAAGGTAATAGGAGGCTCCATCCATCTCAAAGTGGATTAAAATCTCTTCCATCTCTTTGTTCTGGTCTGTAATTTTTTTATCTATACCTTCTAGTTTCTTCTCTGTTTGGTTGGCTTGTTCTTCAATTATTTGAATCTTTTCTTCATTTATCTTGATGGATTCCTGAATTTGGCCCATTTTCCCATCCAAGTTCCTGATTTCAATTTTCATTTCCCCTATTTCATCTTTCAATTCTGTTTTCATTGTTTCTCTATCGGCCCTATTTTCAGTGTGGTTTTTTTGACATCGACTCCTGGAGTGCCAACATTGTTCCTTGAATTGCCAACAGGGTAGCTTGACCCGACTGAGAGCCAGTTGAAGTATTTCATTTCTCTGGGGCCAACATCCCTTTGATCATTTGTTGTGTCACTGGTGCAGGGCTAGGTAATGCTACTGATGGTGCAGATTTTCTCCCAGTCTTTGTGATGGTAGTGGTACTGCTCGTCATACCTTTATTAATTCTATATTGTTCATCCACTATTCTAGTTATATTATCCCAGATCGTGTTACCAACTACCATCAACTTTATCAATATTTTATGCTTTTGATTTCCCTTATTAATAAATCTGAAATTCTTATTATTGAATGGTTAAGTTAATTTCCAGTCCCCATTTGTTTTAAAGCTTATTGCCAGTTAATCAACTATGTACTCAAACGTTCAAAACCTTATCAATTGTTATTAAACTAACTTCTCACTTAGGAATAAATTAAGGACTTAATAAACCTTAATAACTATATTCTAATGTCAGATCTCAGATAGTCCAGTGATTAGTCTCATTAATCAACTAAATAAATATCCCACACTGTTATAATCCGATATATTTGAATTAGTTGCAATAGTTTTTTTCTATTGTTTTTCTAAGTAAAGTATAAAATTCAAAATTTAAATTAACACTTCTTAACTCTTAATAGACCACAATATCCAACCAAGAGAAGGAAAAAGAAAGAGAAAGAAAGAAAGAGCAATTGTTTATGTTGTCATTGTATAACATAATGTACTAAATCAATGTACTAAATTCATTAATCTACAATAAATCAGCTATATATAAGAAAGGGAAAGGGAAAGGGGGGGAATATCCGAAACAGAGAAATTACAAAGAAATTAAATTATAAGGTTAATAAATATCACTTTCCAGGCCAAATTCTATACAGAATAACCAATCAGTATTAGTCTCTTATTATTATTTAAGTATATATAGATATATTAAGTATATAACATAGATATATATAGAATAAAACTATCCAAGCCCAGTAAATTCAAAGGGGGGATAAATACTTCAAGAGGGGGGGTATAGAATTTCTTATTATCTTACTGTCACCTTAATATCTTACTATTAAATAATAATGAATACCTAAATACATAACTAACTCTATTCAAATTTTGAATACAATAGTAGAGACCGCCAAAATGGAAAATATTTATCCAGCTTATTTTGCATCAATTTCGTTCTGTTCTCAGTTCTATTAATCACTCCAGTTACATTGATACAATTTACCAAGGTCTGCTACTTTCAATGGCCACCTCCAAAGTCTGCACCATCATTCCTCAAAGCTTTCTTAAAGTTATGTCCAAGTCCCAAGTCCCTTTCTCAAGCAGAATAGATTCAATAGTCTCGTTTCAAGCAGTTGATGACAGAGTGTTCCTTCCAGTAATATCCCCTTGTCTCTCCTTCTCGATTTTCTTTTTTAAAGTTGTATTTCCACTATTTCCCAGTGTTGGGGGTAGAAAACTAGATTGCTGCCGCCACTTTCCACCTTCACCCCTTTCACTCTACATTTCAGTAATACAAGCAGTTCTTCTCCCCATGATGTTCCAGTTGTAATCCAAAAGATATTTCTCCTACCGACAGTTTGCCCGATCTCAGCTTGCTATCTCCTCACTGCTTCCTTTCCTTGCTGGTTTGTCACGTCTTCAGGTCTGTCCGTGCCGGGCTGACTTCTTTCACCTTGGACTTTGGGCTCTCTTCCTCACGGCCTCAGGATCACAACTCCTGATTGTGCTCCAGGAGTCTCTCCTCACTTTGGTGATCCCTCCAGGATCCAACCGCACCACGAACGGCTATCCAAAGGCAAAAAAAACCAAATGCAGGGGAGCAGGACAGAGTTCTCCTGCACCGCCACGATACGACGTCCTATCTTATTATGTCACATTGGAGGGAAGTCTGCTGCTTTATGTAGGTGTCAGATTGGCACAGGTTCTCACAGGTTGTGCATTTCAGTCTGGGGTGCTGGCCAATATTTCAAGTCGCTTGACAGCCAAGCATTATTTCCCTCAAATCTGCTGAACTTAAAAATTAAATCTAATGCTATTGCTGTTTGAAAATAGGAATTCCTTTGCCATCTTTGCTGAGAAAAGTGCTAAGACAGGTAAATCAAATAGAATATACAAGCAAACATGAACAGCAAGTAAGGTACAAAATGATCATTCTGTCCTCTGACCTTTCCGAATATCACAATCATTATCTATTAAACTTGTAATCCATATAATTATAGAAAGAACATATAATTTAAAGCAAGGCTGGATAACTTTGTTTTGATTGCTATAGTGGACACATTTATTTCAAATTTGTCATATACTGTTTCTGTACAGAGAACTATATGAAAATGCATGCTTACATATATGGGTTTTGCATTTTCAAAAAAATATGTACCCCTGATAATAGGCATATTTTAGAACATGCATTTCAGCTATTTATTTCCCTTAATTATCTCCTCATAAGTTTCCACAATATATACACTTTTGTATGAATGTTGAAATCATTGTACCACAAAAGTCAGAGAATAAATGTGTCCCGATGTACAGTATGTACTGATTTAAGAACAAATTATTTATTGTATTAGGTCAAATTATACATGAAGAAAAGATCTTTCTTTCCATGTCTGAAAGCCAGACTGATGCATTGGTTGAGGCTAAAAACCAGGAGATTGTGAGTTATAGTGCTGCTTAGGCATGAAACCAACTGGATGACCTTGGGCCAGCCACTCTATCTCTTAGCCCTAGAAGGAGGCAATGACAAAACATTTTTTTTTAAAGTCTTGCCAAGAAAACTTCAAGGACTAATCCAGGCATTGCTAGGAATCAATAGTGACTTGAAAGTGTATGCATATGCACGTACACACACACACAAACACACACACACTTCCCATGTCTAAGTTTTGTATATAAACAGAATGACTTGCCTTCACCTTCAAGGATCAATAGTTCATATCAAAGGTGTCCATTGTAGTCACAATGGCATCAAAGTACAATACATACATCCTGACATCTTGGTTATTGTGTCATGAAGTGTGACAATATGTTAGTTATATTACAAACAACATGATGCATATGTTACAAATTTCCTTTCCTGACCTTTCAGATATCCATGCTTTCATCTGTTCACCTAGGCCCGGAAAAGATAAGAGGACAGAAAACATTGCCCATATGCTCGCATTGGTTCTGTTTTATATCTAATGCCAGGGAACATTTTTACCTCAAGTAATATCAAGTAATATCAGATTATTAATGTTAGTGCCAGATTACAGATGCATAACAATATATTATAAAATTTAACCAATTGTGCCGTACTTTGAAAAACTTCTATTAGCTCTCAAATTAAAATAATATTTTTATTTCATGATTTCTTTTTGTCATCAAGGACACTTACCTCCATTGAGAAAGCCAGTATAGTGTAGTGGTTAAGGCATCAGCTAGAAACTGGATAGCATGAGTTTTAATCCTGTCCTTAGACATGAGATCAGCTGGGTGACCTTGGACAATTTACTATCTCTCAACCCTAGTAAAGAGGCATTGGCAAACCATTTCTGAAAAACCTGACCAAGAAAAGCAGAGGAACTTGTTCAGGCAGTTTCCAGAGACAATTGAATGGAAGGCAAAAAAAACCAACCCCTTCCATTAAGTTCAACCTACTATATATTACTAAGATATCTTAAACAAACAAGCAAACAAACAAACTTTGTGTTACAAATATTGGCAATATTTTTTCTCACTGGAGAAGGTTATTTTTTATTTTTAGCCAGGGACACATTAAAATATTCAAAAAAATAATAATTAAGGAATATTTGAAAAAAATACTTAAAGAAAATAAAGGTGGAATAACAAAAATCTAAAAAAAAAATCCTAGGTAACAAAAAAGTATTTTATCATAATATATAGAAGTTAAAACAATGATAAAAACGGTATTATAGACTGAGCAAAATTCCTTGCATCACATGGATGAAAACAATCAGAATTATCTAGGAAGAAATATAGCCCCAAGACAGTTTGGGGAAGCTGGGTCAACTTGTCAGTGGAATGATGCCAAGTAGAGTGAGTTCAATTATTAGGCAAAATGGGTCTTTCAGGAGGGTAGCAGAACTGAGGAAGTTCATTATGAAGGAGATGGAATGTTGAAGACATCAGTTGTTAGAAGATTGAAGGTTGTAATTGTTTTAGATTGCAATTTCCTTGTAAGAATTTCACTTGGTCTGCAATGTGAGATAGTGATAATGTGAGATTGGTCTTGATATGATTGGAAGGCAGATTTGTCTGGAGGCAGGTAGGCAGGTCAATTGAGATGAGATTAGGCAAAAAGATGAACTAGGTTTGAACTTTGTTAGTCCAAATATATGTTGAGGGACAACAGAAGGATGCTTCTCAATTTTTTTAAGCTTTATTTTTTTTCCACTACAAAGTAAAGTAAGCTTATTTAGATTATACATCAGGAAAAAAGGCAAGTTAGTTGTGAACAATGCCTAGAAAAAATTATGTAGTCTTCAACATATGCCAACGCTAGAATAATAAAGAGTCAAGGATTTTTATTTTAATAAACTCAACTAAAGGAAAATATGCAACAAATCTGGTAATATGATAAAAATCACATGACACTTGCCTTGAATGTTGTGAATTGAAAGAGCCCTTTGGCTTTTTCCCTAAGCCTTTTCCTCATGAACCCAATTGTACTCCAGCACTCCTGTGGAGCAACTTTATTGGTTATACTGCCACTAACTACTTTTCTACAGAGACTTTTTCACTGGTGCTGAATTATTCATCAGGAGATTAAGTGGTGACCTCCTCCCCTGCTTTGATTCCTTCCTGTAGCTTAACTGAGTAGGAAGATATGTGTCCTAAGGTTAAAATTCATTCAGAATAAGAATGCTGATTCAGTAAGAATTCAAATCTTTTGTATGTATATCAAGATTAAGGAACTGGATAGGAGTTGAAAGATGAAAGTAGAAAGAAAAATAAGAACAATGTTTAAAGGAATTAATGTAACTTCGGCTGTTTTAGTCAGAAAAACTCATGAAGCCATACATAGAACAAAGACAGAGTGAAATGGAACAAATATGATACATAATTCAACCTATCAAATGTTATATATATCTATATAAAGTATCTAAGTATATCTAATAGATCAAGTAAACAAAATTTGAATCTACGGTATATATAGCTTGTTCCAAGATTGCTATATTCTTCTGGAATATTCAGCCTCAGAGTTCTGCTTACTTAGCTTTTAATCAGTTTAGGAAGAAATGTTACCACTTCTTTTTAAAATCCTGCATGATAGGCAAATGTTCCTCTTTCTGATTGGCACTTTAGGATTTGATTTTCCTGGATTTTGACTGTCTCAGCTTACTACCTGAATTGACAGGTTAGTTTTTGCTGCTGAATCAGATTTAGTTCTTCCTTTAACTCTTCGTTAAATTCAGGCTGAGGTTTTTTTTTAATTTTGCTACAAATGTATTAGTTTATCATGTAACATGAAGCTGAGAGCAGAATACGAAAGCTAGCAATCATTAACCAGACCAAAGAAATGAGGAGACTGAGGTTCAGAGAATGGGAATGAATGTTAGCTTCAACAAACTGATCAAAACAGTGCTGAAAAGGAATGAAAGATCTTTCTGTGTCTACCTATATCAGTATTTTTCAAACTTGGCAACTTTAACATGCTGACTGAGGAATTTTGGAAATTGAAGTCCATACATCTTATAAATGCCAAGTTTAAAAAACTCCAGCCTACACTAAACCTAACCCTGCAACCTTCCCTATTACTTCAAGATCTACTAGGACTTTTCAGCAGAAGGCCAAAATAATTATGAGTTCAGTCAGACAAAAAGATTTTTTTAAAAATCTCCTTGGTTTTCCAAGGTCTTCCAACAAAGGTCCCTGGGTCAGAAAACTTTTTCTGTCCCTGAATCTTATATCATTGTTCTCATTAGAAAAGGACCATGCCTCTAAACTTATATAGTGAGGCTACTCACCTATGAATCAACAGAATACGTTTCTGAGGGAAGGAGAGTCAGACAATACTTCATTGTTTTCTAATTTATTCCTCTCTTTAAACTTGATCTCTAATTTAGTAGTTCTATAGTCTTAATAGAATCAATGGCCAAATCAATGACTCAAAGTGCTATATCTTTCTTGTACTGAAATTGATACCTTTATGTGCTAAAAGGAATCTATCAGGCATTTCTGAAGGAAAAAAGATGGAGTGTCTTCATTAACCCCTTCTATAACCTCTTCTGTACGCAGAAGCCACAGATTACAAACATGATTTTAAAAGGACCTGAAGATGGATGTTTCTGAACTTCTGTCTTTCAACAGCCTTGTTGATTCCTAAAGCAGTTGGAAGAAGGAGTAAATACCTTCATAAGATAATATGCCAGAATGGATATTGTATGCTTTTCAGTTGCCCACGGAGTCTTCCTTGGAACTTCTATGGTTAGTTAAAAAGAATCTAGAAAAAAAAAAGTCAACTTTTTCTGCAACACTTCTGTTCAGATCAAGAAGAAACCTAGTCACCTAGTCACAACTTCAAGGAGTTGCTGGGAAATTAAGTCTTTTAGTAAATTGCTTTCCAGGTTCTGGAAATAGTCCCCCTGAGTCTTTGAAATGGCTCTGTTGATTTAGATTTCCCAAACTGGAAGAAACTGCCAATTTCATCTCCCCTAAACACAATTGCTGGGTTACATCCTGCTGATGTAGTAAGAGAAGCAAAGAAATGATGCTTCATGGCTCTTACTGTCCTGAAGTAAGCCCTGGTCAGATTTTTGTTTTTCCTGACCAGCACTCTAAGCATTATTTCTGCTCCTTTCTGTAAACATTCTGTAGATATCTTTGCAGAGAAAATTGTGCTAGTGAATCAAGAATAATTGATTAAACCAATATAGTGGAGCTGTTATTTTCAGAGAGAGCAAGAGTGAGGAGGTGAGAGAGGGAGGGAGGGGCTTGTCCGAAATATTACAGTAAGTATTGCAGAATGCAGAATATCAGAGTTGGAAAGGACCTTGGAGGTCTTCTAGTCCAACCCCCTGCCTAGGCAGGAAACCCTACACCACTTCAGACAAATGGTTATTCAACATCTTTTTAAAAACTTCCAGTGTTGAAGCATTCACAATTTCTGCAGGCAAATTGTTCCACTGATTAATTGTTCTAACTGTAAGGAAATTTCTCCTTAGTTCTAGGTTGCTTCAATTAATTTTCATCCATTGCTTTTTGTACTGCCTTCAAGTGCTTTGGAGAATAGCTTGACCCCCTCTTCTTTGTTGCAGCCCTGAGATATTGGAACCAGATGTGGTATTCAGCAGGTTCTAACTAGTTCTGGAGAACCAGTAGAGTAAATTTTGAGTAGTTCAAAGAACTGGCAAATATCACCTCTGACTGACCCTGCCCCCAATTATTCTCTGCCTCCCGAGTCCCAGCTGATTGGCTGGGACTTCTTTTGTTGCTCTACACAGGAGAACGGAGCTGGAAAGCAGGTTAGTGGGGTGCAGAGGGAATGGAATTTAGCAGTATCCTTCCACTGGAGTGGGGTGGGAATGGAGATTTTACAGTATCCTTTTCCTGCCACCCCTATAAGCCATGCCCACAGAACTGGTAGCAAAAAAATTTGAATCCCACCACTGATTTGAACATGTCACCCCAAGTCCTTCTTTTCATTAAACTACATATATCCAATTCCAGCAACTGTTCTTTATATGTTTTAGCTTCCAGTCCCCTAATCTTTCTTGCTATTCTCTGCCCTCTTTCTAGAGTCTCAACATCTTTTTTTACATTGGTAGCAACCAGAGCTGGATGCAGTATTCCAAGTGTGGGATTACTAAAGCATTGTGAAATGGTATTAACACTTCATGTGGTCTTGATTCTATCCCTGTGTTAATGCAGCCTATGACTGCGGTGGCTTTTTTGGTAGCTGCAGCACACTGTGGGCTCATATTTAAGTGGTTGTCCACTAAGACTCCAAAACCCCTCTCACAATTACTACTATTGAGCAAGGTACCACATATAGTGTACCTGTTGATTTGGTTTTTCTTACCTAAAAGTAGAACTTTACTTTTTTCACCATTACATTTCATTTTGTTAGTGCACAGTGACTTTTGTCTTTTGAGCTGGTTTTATTAAATATTGATAATTGTCTGAATTCAAAGATAATTTATAAGTATCATATACAGGTGAAACTCAAAAAATTAGAATATCATGCAAAAGTTCATTTATTTCAGTAATGCAATTTAAAAGGTGAAACTAATATATGAGATAGACTCATTACATGCAAAGCAAAATAGTTCAAGCCGTGATTTCTCGTAATTGAGATGATTATGGCTTACAGCTCATGAAAACCCCAAATCCACAATCTCAGAAAATTAGAATATTGTGAAAAGGTTCAATATTCTAGGCTCAAAATGTCCCATTCTAATCAGCTAACAAGCCATAACACCTGCCAAGGGTTCCTGAGCCTTTAAATGGTCTCACAGTCTGGTTCAGTAGGAAGCACAATCATGGGAAAGACTGCTGATCTGACAGTTGTGCAGAAAACTATCACCCTCCATAAGGAGGGAAAGCCTCAAAAGGTAATTGCAAAAGAAGTTGGATGTTCCCAAAGTGCTGTATCAAAGCACATTAATATAAAGTTATGTGGAAGGGAAAAGTGTAGAAGAAAAAGGTGCACAAGCAGCAGGGATGACTGCAGCCTAGAGAGGATTGTCAGGAAAAGGCCATTCAAAAGTGTTGTGGACTTTCACAAGGAGTAGACTGAGGGTGGAGTCAGTGCATCAAGAGCCACCACACACAGATGGATCCTGGACATGGGATTCAAATATCATATTCCTCTTGTCAAGCCACTCCTGAACAACAAACAATGTCAGAAGCATCTTACCTGGGCTAAAGAAAAACAGAACTGGTCTGTTGTTAAGTGGTCCAAAGTCCTCTTTTCTGATGAGAGCAACTTTTGCATCTCATTTGGAAACCAAGGACCCAGAGTCTGGAGGAAGAATGGAGAGGCACACACTGCAAGATGCTTGAAGTCAAGTGTGAAGTTTCCACAGTCTGTGTTGATTTGGGGAGCCATGTTATCTGCTGGTATTGGTCCACTGTGCTTCATTAAGTCCAGGGTCAACACAGCTGTCTACCAGGAGATTTTGGAGCATTTCATGCTTCCTTCTGCAGACGAGCTGTATGGGGATGCTGACTTCATTTTCCAGCAGGACTTGGCACCTGCCTACACTGCCAAAAGCACCAAAACCTAGTTCAATGACCGTGGGATTACTGTGCTTGATTGGCCAGCAAACTTGCCTGAGCTGAACCCCATAGAGAATCTATGGGACATTGCCAAGAGAAAGATGAGAGACATGAGACCAACCAATGTAGAAGAGCTGAAGGCCACTATTGACTCATCCTGGTCCTCCGTAACACCTCAGCAGTGCCACAGGCTGATAGCTTCCATGTCACACCACATTGAGACAGTAATTGCTGCAAAAGGGGCCCAAACCAAGTATTGAGTACATATGCATGCTTATACTTTTCAGAGGTCTGATATTGTTCCATGTACAATCTTTGTTTTATTGATTGCATGTAATATTCTAATTTTCTGAGATTGTGGATTTAGGGTTTTCATGAGCTGTAAGCCATAATCATCACAATTATGACAAATCATGGCTTGAACTATCTTGCTTTGCATGTAATGAGTCTATCTCATATATTAGGTTCACCTTTTAAGTTGCATTACTGAAATAAATGAACTTTTGCACGATATTCTAATTTTTTGAGTTTCACCTGTATTTCCTCACTCAGGAAGAAAAATATTGGAGCAGTTCTAATAAACATAGAGTTCTTCATTAAAATTGAACAAAAGCAAAATGAGAAAATAAATTATTAATAGTTTTTTTTCAGTTGTAAATACATTTCTGGTAAGATCATCGTGGCTGTGCTAAAAGCATCTTAAACTTCATATTTGGCTTGAAAAAGAAGTTCTGGTAGAATCAACCTGGCTGTGTTAAAAGCATCTTGTACTTCATACTTCATTCCCTAAAGGCATAAACTGAAGTTACAAGGAAGGTGACTCATATATCAATAAGTCTCTACAACATTATTGTGAAATCTTCAATTTTATACTACAGGTGGCCTCTCCAGCTGCGCAACATTCTAATAATGGGAAGACAACCAGAGGCAAAATATCAATTTATATGTCTAACATCTTATTCTCTTCTTTTTGGTAATGAAAAAATAGCTCAGTCAAGAACTAAAGATAAAGATTTGCTTAACTTTGAGAAATTCACAATGAATCACAAATAAACAAGAGTACAAACTAGAATTGCTCATGGGTTAACTATCTAAAGATGAGTAAAAGGAATTTGTGGCACCTACTCCAAAGAGAGAGAGAGAGAAAACTTGAACGGAAAAGATCCTTGGTACCACTCCAAAAGAAAAAAAAATGATTGCAGACAATAGTATCTCATTAAAAAATAGAAGTATCTAAATAACAAGTGTTTGCATTGTTCATGGAATTCATAGTCTAGAGTTGAATTTGTTAGAAATGTTATTTCTGTGAATAATACCATGAACCAATGTGAAAACTACTCTGTGGGCAGATTCATGCAGATGAAAGTGGGTGTGAATAGCTCATACACATCATTTCCTTCCCTGACTATCCTGTAAATTGAATCCATCCAAGTCCAAAGGCTGCATTACAAATAGTCACATTTAAGATTTTTAAAGCAGTTTCTGTCATGTTATCATTCTTACAGTGAAGCAGTTGCACAAGCTTTGAAAGTTTCCTTACCTCTATATGACCAAAGATTTGCATTTATTTTCAATGAAGATTTAACAAATGAAGAAGTTTAAGTATTAGTTGAAATCCTATTCATGTAAATCCCAGTGCAACATATTTGTATGATTGTTTCATTTGATATGAATGACAAAACTATCCTTATGACAGTGGTACATGGTAGCTTTCCAAGGCTGGTCTCTTAGTATACCATCCTTTCTTACTTAATTATCTCACTGTCCAACACTAATGTGTGGTGGTTTTTTTTTACTATGTATGCTTACATGTATGTATAACTCAAAATTTATAGAAGCAACATTTCTATATATTAAGACGATGCCACATATGCAGAAGATATTAGGGTAGAAATGTAGGTATTTCCTAAATGTTAAAAAAATAAAATAAAAGACTGCTCCTCCTGAGAGATGTCACTAATTCTTTCTCAGACTGCTACCCAATGCCTGGTCATGATGCCAACCACACAGAGAGTCAACTTTACAAAACTATACTGTTAAGGCTTGAATTTCACTCTACTATTACTTCATCCTATATCTTCCAAGGTCCCATCTTTAATAAACTGGCCAGTCATTTAAACCAGTCATTATGAAAAGGCAGGAGGGTGCACAATGGGGAACTAACAGGGCAGGAAAGAGTTTTTAAAATTTGCCCTTTTTCTGATGACCTTTTTTGGTAGTCTTCTTCTTCTTCTTCTTCTTCTTCTTCTTCTTCTTCTTCTTCTTCTTCTTCTTCTTCTTCTTCTTCTTCTTCTTCTTCTTCTTCTTCTTCTTCTTCTTCTTCTTCTCTTCTTCTTTCCTTCTTCTTCTTCTCCTCCTCCTCCTCCTCCTCCTCCTCCTCCTCCTCCTCCTCCTCCTCCTCCTCCTCCTCCTCCTCAGATGTTGATGATGAAAATGATGATGATATCCATTCAGTCGTATTGTCTCTTGGTGATTCTATGGGCCGGGTTTCTCCACATCTTCCAATCTGGCATGGCTTCTTTGAGTTTTTCTATGCATTGGCAGGTGTCAGCTTTGATGGTGTCCAGCCAACATGATCTTTGGTGCCCTGGTTTCCTTCTATTGCTAATTCTACCCAAGATAATTGTTTTGTCCAATGAATTCCCTGCATGACATGGCCAAAATAAATGGACATAGTTTTGTAATTTTGCTTTTCAGTAACATGTTTGATTTTAGTACTTGGTCCAGTACTTGCTTGTTGGTCACCATTAGTGGCCAAGGAATACACAGGAGTTTTCTCTGTCACCATATCTCAAACGAATCAATTTTCTTCCTGACTTTCTTTTTTAATGTCCAACTTTCATAACCATAGGCAGCTATGGGAAACACCATAGAGCAGACTAATCCACAGCTCAGATATTATAATCCTAGTAAAGGGGAGAGTATATACAAGAATTGGTCAGGTAATTAAACTGTGCTGCTGACAAAGATAAGGATATATTAAACACTTGGGTTGTACATGCTTCAAAAATGATTAAGAAGTAGTGCTTTGGCTCTTCTCTACATGCTTCAAAAATGATTAAGAACAATTATCTGTTGCTGCTCTTTAAAGCAGCTGGGTTAGTTTTCATTAGTTTGTTTTGTTTTTTCTCTTTTTGTTTCTTTTACCCAAGCTTTTACCCAAACCTTAGCGTTATACTTTCAGAATTATTGTATGGTACAGGCAGTCCATAGATAGAAGCCTGAAAAAGAGGCTGTTTTACTAATTAACAGAGAGATGTGATTTTAAATATGCAAAGTTGAATTAAATACTGATGAGCTATTGGTTCCTATTCATTTACAAATCTTGTTCTGCCCAAAATTGCTCAGGAATATAACTAGCTATTTTTAAAAAACGGAGTGCTATTTAAAACTACACATATTATAAAATTTTGTCTATGTCTATGAAATATGGGGGGGTTGTGTATTTTATAGGTTCTATTTAATACATTTATCGTTGATGAACACCCAACTCCTACATACCTGAGCTACAATTTCAGGCTGTATATAATTTGTATATACAGCCTGAAAACCAAGCAATATGTTTTATGTCAAAATAAAAGTGTCCCAGAGAGTTCAACTGCCTATGATATATCCTGCAAATACACCTACTAACCAGGGGAATATACTATAGACACACAGTTTGGGGCTTTCATAATTTCTTAGTTTTCCTTAGAAGTCAGCTAAATTAAATGAACTAAGCAGAAATAAAAAAAATAGGCTTGGAGAAGGACTGAAATATAGGAGTGAAAGAAAAGATGTGTTCCATAAGTATATTGTGATTGACATGTAAAAGGAGTTGGTTCATTTCCCCACCCCCCAAAATGGATGCCTATTTGGAAGTTACTTTGCTGGGAATTTTGAGGGTGATGTAAATGGTGTGTGGAGATGTTTGATTGTGCTGGTCAGCCAGCAACATTAGTATCAGTTGCCTGGGCCAACAAAAGGAACTGGAAAAGTAGCAACACCTGAGGCAGCTGGTGGATCAAGCAGCTAAAAGGATCTGTTGGAAGCCTATCAATATCTTCCTAAGTGGCAGCTGTCTTTGTTCCAGGTTGGATGTAGATGATTTCCAGTGCCTTGAAGATGGGAAATGTGGGAGGGCACTCAGATAGGGAAATAGGGGAGATAGTAAGGAAGGGCACTGCAGTTGTGATAGGCATGGAGAAATACAGTAGAAGACACGGAGTGGGCTGCAAGGTGACTCCAATGTTTAATACTGACACCACATTCTGACCCCCTGTGCTGAGTCACAAGGCATGGTTTCTTGACCTTTGCTGGCTCAGTTTTTTGGCTGCTACTGCTTAATGCCAGGTCTACCTGCAATGAAACTCACTTCATCCATAATATGACTGAGGATGGAAAGCTGACCTGGCTAGTGTCACCAAGACTTGGTTGGGCATCGAAAGGAATGCTCTCTCTGAGATATGCCCTCCTGGGTTTTGAGGGTGGCATGGCATGGTTTTGTATGATTTATTGTTTAAAGCCAAAATAAGAAATGCTTTATTTTACAACCTTTAAATTAATTTTGCAGGTCAATAGATACTAATATTGTTTGATCATTTTGGCATTGCAGAGATACAAGTAAATAAATAATAAGCCAGGAACTTATACAACCTATTTGGTTACTGTTACACATTAGTGTCAGGGAAACTAAACTGTTAGCTATTTATAATCTTAAACCATAACCTCATGATTCCTATGTACTTATTTACAGGAAAATCTTTTTAATCTATAACATCATCAAGCTTCACATAACTAAGTTAATCTCTTTATGTATTCTACTCGATATCACTCAGAGTGATAGTGCAAAGACAAATATTGAAATAAGAGATCACCAGGACCTAAGCTCAACTAAAGGCAGACTTTAGATGATAACTAATACAATCTTCTTGTCCCTTTCTCTATTCCCCGATGAAAAAACTGTCAGCAAAAGAAGTCAGGAATTTCCCAAAAGGATCATGCTTCACAGAGCTTGTCTTTTAAAGATGTCTGGGTAATTAAAGTCCCCCGTGTCTACTATTTCATGCCTCAGAGCAATCTGCAATTTGTTTTGGGAAAGCATCACCCATATCTTCTCACTGGTTGGGCAGATGATATTGGCTTTATTTGTTTTGTCATTTATTTTAACCATGAGAACTCTGTATAGTTTCACTATTCATCCACTTGAATTTCTGAGCAGGTTTGTATATTCACGCTTAGTGCTCCTTCTTTTTTTCTATTCCTTTTGTTCCTTTTGAACAAATTATATCCTTCAATTGCTATATTAGAATCATGGGACTCATCCCACCAGATCTTCATCACACGTTTCCCTACTAAGCATTCAACCTCATCTTGTTTATTTCCCATAGTTAGAGGTTTAATGTGTAGACAGTGAAGACTGTGAGCTTTATGAGCCAATGTTATTCCTGGTTTTCCACTGAGCAGTTTAACGGGTCCCATGACAGGAACATTCCCACTTGTCCAATGCAAAAGTCTTTATCTATGGTCCTTAATTCAGGCTTTCTGTTTCCAACTTCCCAGGATTGTTTCTCCTTATCAAGCTCACTGTGTTTTAATCAGATTCATTTTTATGAGTCCTTCTGAGGCAATTCATCTCATCCTAACAATTTATCATCCAGATACTTCTATATTTCAGTACTGCTAGAAACTATGTACCCAGGGACACATTTGCATAACCAGGATTCATCTGATTTGCCCACTTATCTTTCCACTCCCTTTCCATGGAATGAATGAATGAGTCACTGTACTACCCAAATCACCAAGTTATCAAACCTTATAATCTGGTCTGTAAAATTTATATTGATATAGTTGAAACTGTACTATTTATCCAGACATATTACCAGAAAAATAATTATTATATTTTATTTATTTAATCAAATATATAGCTGCTATACTCAGCATGAAACTTAGTGTATGTTATCAAAACAGTAATAATCATATGAAAATGACACAATACACTTAAAACAAAATAGACAAAAACAAAGCAAAAACAAAAAACAAAACAAAACACATAAACACAGAGGTGCCGGGCAAGAGTAGCATAGAGAAGGAACATTTGCTGGTCCAGCCAATTCGTATTGCTGGAGTGATGAAATAGCAATAGCAATAGCACTTAGACTTATATACTTGTTTTATAGTGCTTTACAGTCCTCTTTAAGTGGTTTACAGAGTCAGCATATTGTCCCCAACAATCTGGGTCTTCATTTTACCCACCTTGGAAGGATGGAAGACTGAGTCAATCTTGAGCCTGATGGGATTTGAACTGCCAAATTGCAGGCAGACGACAGTCAGCAGAAGTAGCCTGCAGTACTGCACTCTAACGACTGTGCCACCAAGGCTCTGATAGACAGTTCCATGTGAAGATCTTTATAGGTCAACTACCACTTTGAATTGTACCTGGAAGTGTGGGTTTCCAATAGTAGCAATTTTCCTGATATGGGTGATCCCATCGGGGTACCTTGTACTTGTTTATAGATTGAACTTGAAGTATGTGTTGAGGCACAGATCCAGAAGTTTCATGATGGTTTCTGTAGACTTGGAGTGTTTTGTTGTGACGTCATCTTTGTGGGTATGTTCAGTGGTGGTATTCAGCTGTTTCGACTGCTTCGGCCGAACTGGTAGCAAGGATTTGGTATGGATCGCCAAACTGGTAGTAACTTCCGCCTGGCCACGCCCCCAACCTGGTCGCCTGGTCACCGCTCACTTGCTTGCCCCATCCACCCGATGCCCGATGCTCTCTCACCCTGTCTGCCCGATACTTGCCCATCTAGTCATTCCTTAAGGTGTTTTTTTTAACCTCCCGACAATCAGCTGTTCCTACGAACAACTGTGCCGGGTTCCCGCTTCTTACTGTTTCACCAGGAGGCTTCCTGAGGCCTTGGAAGGCAAAAAATGGATGGAGGGGCACCCCTCCATTTTTTGCCTTCCTGGGCCCAGGGAAGCTTCCTGGGAGCAAAAATCCCCCCCCAAAGGCTACTCTGAGGCCAGGAAGGCCCCAAAACAGAGCGTGGAGGGGTGCTGCATGCCCCTCCTATGCTCTGGTTTTTTCCTTCCTGAGCCCCAGGGTAGCCTTCTGGGAACAAAAATGCCACCCCCCCGAGGCTCCCCTGAAGTCAGGAAGACCCAAAAACAGGGTGGGGTGTGGGTGGTGCTGTAAAAAAAGCCACGCCCACCCAATCACATGGCCACACCCACCTAGCCAAGCCCACCTGGCCACTCCCACAGAACCTGTAGTAAAAAAATTTGAATCCCACCACTGGGTATGTTGTTTAGTAAATAAGTGGTATATGAATCCTGGAAGTGTACTAGTAACTAGTGAAGTTTGCAGAATAGAGACATTTGTAGGCATACTGAAAAACATTCATAGCTATTTAGGCTGATGCATTCTGGACCTACCAAAGGTTCCAGGTGGTCACCAAGGGCAACCCCATGTAAAATTTATTGTAGTAACCCATGATTAAGGCGTGATTAAGCTGTGACTGACAATGAAAACTTCCTGATCCAGGACTTCTTGATGTAAGGCTTGAGAAGATTTTATAACTTCCTTAATTCTTTTTGCTATTTCATAATCTAATGTACCCGATTAGCATTTTGCTTCCATTCTTTATAGTGCTTAGTTGTCAACCACAATAATTCTTCTTTGCTTTCTTTCTGGATGCTTCTGCATCTATTTTGTCCTGTAGAAATCTATTTTTTATTTATCATTTCTTCCAGTCTGTTTTTCAAGCAAAGATCTCAAAGCTTTTTCTTCCTTCTAGTGATGCCTTTTAAATCTTTGGGAGGGACGGGTTGGTTATCATTACAAAGACTGAAAATAACAGCAGGAGATTCTCAGGGAGATTTTCAGAGTATGCAAACAGGCAAGTGCTTTCAATAAAGTTTGGAATTGTGGGAAAAAGACCAAAGGAAGGCATGTAAAAAGGAAGGCTATTAATTTTTGTCTTGCCCACTCACTGTCACCTAGCTGAAATGGCTTCATTTCCTGAATTACAATACAGCCCTACTTTCTAACCATGCTCACCCAAGTGTCTGGAAAATTTACTGCTTAATTCATTCCCATTTTAGGGGATCTTGACAATTGCTTTTTTCCACTGAACTTTCTCCTTTGTTAGATTCTCTTTTTTATGGAAGTTTCTTCATCTGTCAGTATTTATTGTAATACCTTATTTGTTTGATATGATAAATCTTCACTCTCATAAATTGAATGCTACTAGCTATTTCAAACCTGACATGTTTTTTTTAAAAAAATATTTGCATTATTTTCAGACAGGGATACAAATATGTTTTGAGTATTCAGGATGATGACTGAAGAGTTCTCCCATTCATTTGTGTTTATATGTCTTGTGGTAAAAATAGATTTTAGACAAAGAAGTTTTACTACTTTGCTATATGTATTGTCAAAGACTAAGTCCTTTGTTGTGGTAAAAATAGATTTTAGACAAAGAAATTTTACCACTTTGCTATATGTATTATCAAAGTAAGTCCTCAAATGATCTTTATATTATGGCTATTTGGAATACTTAAGTCTGGCTTAAGCCTACTTTCATTTTGATTTAACAATCTACTTTGTTCCTTCAACTTCCATGACATATCTAGTTATTCAGATATATTTTTTACAATTTAAAAACAGTGCTTATAAGTGATTGTAGGAACTTCTATAGACAATTTTCTATTCTGATTATGAGAGCATTAAGAGAATTCTTGATAGGACCAACCACTGATCCTTCTAAGACTTTTTGATAGATCCACAATCTTTTGGGACAAATTGTGTAATATGTCATCCACACATGGCACTGGGCAAATTTGAGGAATTTTAATCTATGAAGAACACTCAAATCTAGCAATGTAAAGAGTAGATATAGTAGATATAGTAGATATAGACCCATGGTTACAGTGGCTGCTTTAAACCTCTGAACCATTATCAACAAACTATACTAAAGTGTCCTGGAAACATTGTAAGCCCTGGGATCCCAAGATCAATAATGAGACAAGTCCTGCTGTTTATTCAGAAACTGTATTGAAGCAACACATTAAGTTTGGCACGTTAAGATAATTTTCAGTTTATATATGACTTCAAACTAAGTTAAATACAGTCAATTTCCCCATATATATGCTGATAAGAAATTGATCTTATAAACTGCAAACACATCACCTCTTCTTCTATTTACTCAGGCTTATCACCTACAGAAGATCCAGCTGAAACAAAATAGACTCATGATGATCCAACTGTCAATTGTGTCACTGTTTTATGTACTAGGTCAGCTTCTTTTTCTCTGATCAATCGACAAATAAATTCAGATTTGTTTTGAAATCACTGGACAATACAAATAAACTAGATTAAGTTCTATGAGAGATTGGGATTGTATTGTTTATCAAAGAATAAAAGCTATCAGTTTATCCAGAAGAAAATAGTTCTTTAAATTTTTATCTGCTTTTTCCAGTTACAGGTTTCTGGACTTTCTGTGTGATTTGCCCCACTACCGCCCCTGCCTTTCATGTCTGCTGTATTTGCTTGTCTTGATTTGGATATATTTTCTCATGTAATGAATATTCCCAATATGTATTTTTTTTTTGAAAAATTTATTGATTTTTGAAAACAAACATAAACAAACAAAACATAAAGACATAAAACATATTTTTTGAAAGCAGCATAGTCCCGGGTTACATCTTTTCGTACAGACACAAATTCCAGTTCATGCTCATTTTTATATTCCATTCCATATCTTATTACTATTCTACGTTTTCAATATAGCTTCTCCCCTCTTTTAACTTTCTTAATTTTATTTTATTTATTTCATCTCAATTCAAATCATTGTACTTATATTCTTTGTCTGTCCTGTTTCAACTATCTACTATCTTTTCTCATTAAACAAAATTTCTCCTGTAATCACTGATTGGAGTATGACGCCTTTATATCTTTCTCCTAAAATTATAACACTTAATATAATACATAACTTCCATTCGGATTCTGGTTGGCACTTTCTAAAATTACATACTGTATTTTAAAAAAAGAAAAACTTATAAATGTATAATATAATTAGAACAACAATCCATACCAATTCAATTCTATCTTTAATATTAATATTCATTTAAATCTTAACATTTTACACATTACTTTTCAGATAAATATCATACTTCTATGGGAACACTTATAAACTTTCCATAGTTAATTCCCCCCCCCACTTCACTTATATTTTATAAAACATTGAATAATTAAAATGTTCCCGTTCCTTCCTAATTCAATTCTCTCATTTATTTTATTTCATTTATTTTGTTCACAAAAGTTTCACTAAATTACACTGACTATTTTATCCCTCTTTTTAATCATATGTTATTTCCAATTTTCTAACATTATTTCTATTACAAATATAACAATACCATCTTATATGCCTTCACAGAATCACTTTTTCAGTTAGATTTTCACCCATTATCTCTGAATAGATCCTGTTTCTTTACATCTTGCTCCAAACCTTTATAACTTCTCTTCCTTTCCTTCTTCCCTTTCTTCTTCTCTCTCCCCTTTTACCCCCCTGTCTCTCCACCTCCATTTCCCTCTTCTGTATTCCCTTTTTCTGTTGCTTTCCCACATTATATCCACTTTTCAAATTATTTTTCCCTTTTTTGGTTGTTTTTTTAAATCTTAAATTCTCCATTCTCTCCCCCTCCCTTTCTTCCCCAGACAGAGTTACTTGTTCATTAAAGATGGTTTCTTCTTTGTCCCAATCTTCTTCTTGCACAGTCTTTTCTTGTTGTTTCTCGTAATTACGAATCGCCATTTCTAAGAATTGAAAACCGGAGCCAAAGGAGCCCTTCCCTTCTTGTGTCTCTTCTTTATATTTTTTAAATTCCATTTTCAGTTCATCCAGAGATAGTGCCATTGTAAAAAAAAATTAAACAACCACCCAATTGTTTTTAGTCATTCAAATATAATATCGAAAAATTCCAAAGTCACCAAGCAATCCAAATAGACACAAGCTGTTTCTTTTCACACTTTCTTCTTTTTTTCACTTTCTCTTCCTGGGGTTACTATTTAGTTACAAAGTTCCAGTTAAAATGTATCTTTCAGAAGTCTTATTGAGATTTTACATTAAATTCTTTTGAAGTCCAGGCAGTCTCCTCCTTCCAGATCTTGCCCTTATTCTTTTCCTCTCCCTTCCTACTTATAGACAAAGAGGATTTTTTAGTGTCCAGAAATCTTTATTGTCCCTTTGGCATTTAATTATATTTTCAGCTTAATTATTGGTGCCAAAGCGGATTTTTCAGATTTCTTATTCAGCTCTCTTCGTTGTCAATGTGAGGAAGGGGAGAGAATTAAAAAAAACTTTCCCCTTTCACTTTCTTTCTCTGCTTCCAACTCTTCTTTGGGAGCGATTTTATCTTTTATAAAATTTAAATTCCAGGGTACCTTAGTTGTTGCTTTTTATCCCGGTCAGCCAAAACTTTCACTTCTTATCTTTCTCCTGCACTTTCTTTTCCGGTTGAGTGCTTCTCTGAGGTGGACATTTCTGATCACCGCTCCTACCGCCTTCGGGAAGGGGAGTTTGACCAGCTGAGGAGAAGAGATGCAGCTCTCCTCGACCCTGCTGGCGATCTCCCCCCTCTTCACCACCTCTATGGGGTGGCTTAGCCCCGAAACCAGCTGGCTCAGGGTGCTCCAGTGGCAAGCCCAAGCAGAAACTGCGCACGATCGCGGATTCCTGCCTGCCGCCGAAGCCCTGCAAACTGGAAGTCGCCCTAATATTCCCAATATGTATTGATACACAAATGTAAAATGGATACAATGGCCATTCTTTGAGGATTGATAATTTTTAATGTTTTTAAATGAATTTAAAAGGCATAGAAAATCCCTTTTAAATGTTTTATTAAAAATAGTGGCCCCAAAGATTAGAAACTAAAGGACACAGCCATCTTAGTTTTAAAGTTACCTAAATAACTCCCTTCCCAAGCACAGTTTATCCAAGATGGAAATTTTTTGTTCAGAGATAGCTCAAGCAAAAACTCCAGAAAATTCTATGGCCAGAAAAATCTCCAGTCTGGGAGGACTCTTTGGAATAGATCCAGCTCCTGTCCCACTTCTTCTTTCCTAATTATTTTACTGTTCTATATTTCTATTGCCTATTATTAGCTGAATTATTGTACATGGGTACTTTGCATTATAAAATATTAAAGCATAAAACAGTCATAATATACCAGATGCAATAACTTCCTTCCTTCCTTCCTTCCTTCCTTCCTTCCTTCCTTCCTTCCTTCCTTCCTTCCTTCCTTCCTTCCTTCCTTCCTTCCTTCCTTCCTTCCTTCCTTCCTTCTTCTCTTAATTTTGGTTTATACATATACACATACACATAAACACATATGTTTAAGTGCACCAACATGCCTACCGTCCCTGTCCTATTGTTTCTTTTTTATTTGTATCCATTTCATGTATTCATAACCATGCTTATACTTATATCTGTTATCTAATACTTGCTTGACAAATAAATAAATACATAAAATAAATATAAACATCTACAGTATATGTACCAGCAGGATAAAATGGAAGAAGAGTGGAATAAAACTGTATGCAAATTAATTAAGAAGGTAGCTGAGGAAGTGATAGTGACTTTAAAGTGAATTAAGAAAGCAAAGAGCAAATATCTATCTTATTCTCCTAAAATGGAAAGTCAAATAGACATTAAAAAGCTTAATCAGACTGTAGAAAGGGAAAATATTATCCATGTCTTTACCTCGGGCTATAGGTTTGTAAAGCCATAACAGAGAATAGATAGAAAAGAAATCTAATGAGGTTAGAAAATGGATTTTATATACCTCAAGGTAATAATGGTAAAAGACAGCTCTGCTATAAACTGGAAAATTGTTATTTGAACAAGAACAGTAGGATCATGTGAGCTCTTCTCTATGAGATGCCAATAGGCCAAAACCAATAGGCCAATAGGTTATTAGGTAACCAGATGTAAAATATTCATTTATTTTTTGTGAGCATTCAGAAAAAGTCTTGATATAGACTTTAAATCATATGATTTAAAAGGCCATGTTTTCTTGATTCCTTGTGGGTCACATAGAATAAGTTCAAAGGTTAAAAATAGCTACATTCAACTTCAAGTCTTTGATAAGGAGGCCACAGTTTTCTATTGCTCAAGGGATAAATTTTCTTTCAGACAATTTTGGAGGGACAAGTTTGGTTTTTGTTTTGTAACACAAATGAAGGACAGAAAAGAAATAGTAATAATTGTAATCTCTTTTTCATGCAGACTTCACTGTTGAAGTATTTAAAAGATTCATCCATGTGTATATATTTAAGTTTGAATTCAACATCTTCATAAATGATTAAGATGAAGGGATAGAAGAAAACCCATAAATAGCAGATGACATCAAGCTCGGGACAATTGTTAACACTTTGGAAAAAATTCTGAGACCTTAGAACAGGAAAAATTCTGAGACCTTCTCCAAACTTGGCAACTTTAGGATTTGTGGACTTCAACTTCCAGAATTCCTCAGCCACCCATGCTGTCTGGGGAATTCTGGGAGTTATAGTCCACAAGTCTTAAAGTAGCCAAGTTTGGAGACCCCTGCTTTAGAAAGTATGCAGAAAAGAGCAACAAAGATGAAAAGGATGTAGAGGCTAAATCGTAACAGTTGGAGGAACTAGATATTTCTAGTTTATCAAAGAGGAAGATTATTGGGACATGGTAGCTAACTCCTAGTACTTGAAAAGCTGTCACAGAGAAGAGAGGATTGACTTATTTTCCAAAGTACCAGAGGTTGACAAGAAGTAAAGGGTGGAAGCTTGTTAAAGAGAGATCCAACATTGAAGTAAGGCGAAATTTTATGATAGAACAATGGAATTGCTTGCCTCCCAGACTTTGGGTGCTCCATCATTGCAGGTTTTCAAAAATAAACTGCACAACAATTTGAATGAGATGGTATAAGATCTGCCTTGAGTGGGGTGAGGATTATACTATAAGGCCTTTGAGGTCCAGCCCTATGATTAACTAATTTTTAGAGGATAATCCCAGGTAGAAAAGATTGCTACAAAATATGAAAGGAAAGTCAAGAGCAGTACAATAGAGCAGCCTTTTGTCAGGGCTCTGAGATACATCATTCATCTCACCCTTGACCCTGGTCTTCTCCCACACCCTGGATGTATATTCTCCAATGGGACACATCCATAGTCAAGAGTCATCAATCATGCTCTCCAATAATAATCTTGCACACCAAAAGCTTAGGCCGCCTAGCAATTATCTATGCAAATATTTAAGGTATGCATTGCTTCCCCCACTCCCTTTCTGCTGACAACTCTAAAAAACGAGAGAAATATTTTTTGAGTTGACACCTTTTACATATATTTTCTCCGATTAAAGTACATAATTAATAAATACAGATGTGATGATCAGTAATATAGTTGCAAAAAATCAACTGTGATTTGATTTAGAATAAAAGATTCAAGAGCTGAATAAGGTTTAGGTCAATTAACATTTTAGTAGATTAATTCAATTCAATTCACTTTGAGATTTTTCTATTTCTGGTTCATAAATCAATCTTTGGGCAGTAAATCACCCATGCCAGAATGTTATTCATGCATTCAGATAGCAGGAAACACCATTTTCCAATAAATATTTTGATATAACATTATGACAAAATAGAAGCAAATAACTTAATAAAGTATTTTTGATATAACTTTACTTTTAATTCAGCAAGGACTACATATTAAGAGTAAACTTAAAATTAACTTAAAAAATAATAATATAGAAATAGCATGAAGTAGGAAAATATCAATAAAGGAGCATATTTGTAGTTCAGGGTTGAAATGGGGGGATCCTTGGTGGTCTCTGAGGTTGTTTGGTTTTGTTTTTGCAGACATCTAATGATGTTACCTAATGTCAGCTGGTGCTCCATTCAAAATCCAAGAAAGAAATACTTAGACTCCTTTAATCAGAGAAAAGATATCTTTCACTGGAAATCAAGTGGTAGCAACAAAAGAATTCTGAATCTGAGAAAATGGACGCGTAAATCACATATACAAAGTAATGGCAATGTTCCCACCCCCAATAGTTCAATTGGCTCATCCAATTAAAAGTTGTGTATATCATCATGTGGGCATCTCCAGGTGGTGATGAGGCTTCTGTCCGTTGACCTTGACATAGTTTGATAAAGGGTTGCAGCTGTGCATAGCATAGGATAGAAACCTAAGCAAGAATGTACCCCGCCCCAGTTTATACAGCTCTGGTTTGTAACACCTCCAGCTCACTTCCCATAACCATTCCCCTCTCCTCCCCCCATTACTTATGACAGCCGAAAGATGCAAAGCAAAGGGAGAAAATCTTGAAGGCTGACACCTAGTTTGGATAATAAAATGTCTGCAAGAAAGCAAGTAACCTCAGAGAGTACCCTGGACCCCTCAATAGGGAGATACAAATAGAAATAGATAAAAAGTAGAACCAGAGGCAGATGCCAGAAAATGATAATCATTGACTTGGGAAACCTGACTGAAAAAAAAGCAAGTATACTTGAATACAATGCTATGTAAAAATATTTTTTTCCTGAAGTTCACTTGAATGGGTAAGATGTGTGTTGAAAAAAATGGTAAAACCCCATAGGTAGAAACCCAAGGACTTATTTTAATTCAACATCTGGCTACTTTAAAGATTTATACCTCCTTCACCTCTCATTGTCTCATCCACTTCAACTTTTTGTCTTTGCACTGAACCCCTTAGCTCAGGATTAGCTCCTATGGCACAATGTTCCAATTTAGTATTTTATGATTGGCAGAACAGTAGTTGCATCTTTTACATCTGGCACAAAGTAATGATTCATTAAAACTTGTGATCCTTTCACCTTGTACCATTAGTCTGATTTTGACATTTTCCAGTGCCCATCTCATAACAGCTCTTCCTTCCAGAGTTATTTCACTTCAGCATATCTCTATTATAGACAGAGAATCAGGGACAAGGAATAGAATCAAAACTGCAACAATTTTTAAATTCTGACTCTATCTATCCCTTTATCAAAAAGCAGCAAATAAAAATAAGCACTTAAGCATAACAAAGAACTTCATTAGATAAATACAATAATACTAAGATTTTAACAGCTCATGTGGCAGTTTTCATTACAGGGAAAAAAAACCAACCCCTCTCAATCATTGCTGCAGGCCTTATGAAGCAAAGAAAAGCAGTAAAAGGAAAAGATGAAGAGTGTTAAGCAGAGGTTCTGACCAATTCTGGAGAACCGGTAGCAGAAATTTTGATTAGTTCGGAGAACCAGCAAATACCACCTCTGACTGAAGATTTTACAGTATCTTTCCCCTGCCACACCCACCAACCCATGCCCACAGAACCGGTAGTAAAAAAAAATTGAATCCCACCACTGGTGTTAAGTGATCTGGTTTCATAACTTGAACTCTCCAAAACAGGATGGTCCACTATGGTCGAAGCTATGAACTTGAATTTGAAATCTCATTTGAAATTGTAAAACTATTTTTTTTTTTTCTTATTTGCCTTTTTCTGCTTTCCAAATGTCTCCTGATATTTCAGAACATACAAAAATGTGTTTTATTTGATTGCTATCTTTGTCACCATGGTACCATTTTAAATGTAGCAACTGAGTTTTCAAAACCTTTTAAACTGTTTTCTTCCATTCTGTTTAATTTAAGGTGCCATTTCTGTCTGCGTTAACACACACACACACACACACACACACACACACACACACACACACACACACACATGTAATGGTTGCTAGTTGTTTACATCTTCAACTTTAAAATGTAATCTCTGATATTAGCAATAGCAATAGACCTATATTCCATTTTGTATGCTTTACAGCCCTCTCTAAGGAATTTACAGAGTCAGCATATTGCTCCAAACAACTTGGATCCTCATTTTACTGACCTCGGAAGGATGGAAGGCTGAGTCATCCTTGAGCTGGTGAGAATAGAACTGCTGGCACTCAGCAGAATTGCTCTCTAATTTTGTGTTCTAACCCCTGCACCATCATGGCTGTTCTATTATTATGTTAATTGTCACATTTAAACAATAAAGGTTATTGAATCTGTATAATTCTGGCATGCTATCAGTGTTTCTAAACTGATTTTGGGACAATCCTTTTCTTCATTAATTTACCTGAAACATTTTTTCCGTCACAGCATTACCAACTATTTAATTTCTTCCTCTTTGTTAATGATAATGATTCAGCCTCTTTTCCAGCCTAGATAGACTTTGAAATAATAATAAGTAATAGAATTCAAACAGACAAGCACCTGCCACATAATACCCCAGACTTAACTGTTGATAAGAAAGTAAAAAAAAAAAAAGTCTGGATAGTAGATGTTACAGCACCTTGAGACAGCAGAATATTTTATTGATTTATTTTTATTTATTTATTTTGATTTGTCAATCGCTTACAAGACAATAGGTATAAGTGTATACATAGTTATGAATACATGAAATGGATACATATAAGAAAAATTAAAAAAAGAAACAATAGGACAGGGATGGTAGGCACATTGGTGCGCTTATGCACACCCCCTACAGACCTCTTAGGAAAGGGGTGAGGTCAATAGTAGACAGTCTAAGGTTAAAGTTTTTGGGGTTTGGGGAAGAAACCACAGAGTCAGGTAAAGTATTCCAGACATTGACCACTCTATTACTGAAGTCGTATTTCCTGTAATCAAGTTTGATGCGGTTAACCTTGAGTTTGTATCTATTGTGTGCTCTTGTATTGTTATGGTTGAAGCTGAAGTATTCATTGATAGGTAGGACATTGCAATGTATGATTTTATATACCACACTTAGATCAGACCGAAGACGGCGTAATTCAAGGTTTTCTAGGTCTAGAATTTCAAGTCTGGTGGCATAAGGTATTCTACAACAAGTAGAGGAGTGGAGAACTCTTCTTGTGAAGTATTTCTGGACTTTCTCAATTGTGCTAATATCAGATACGTAATGTGGGTTCCAGACTGATGAGTTGTATTCAAGTATTGGTCTAGCAAATGTTTTGTATGCTCTAGTTAGTAGTGTGATATTATCAGAGAAAAAGCTACGTAGGATTAGGTTAACAACACTTAATGTCTTTTTGGCTATGTAATTACAGTGGGCTCTAGCACTAAGATCATTAGAGATGAGTATTAATATGTAAGGCAGAGCATTTATTTGTTGAGATTTGAAGTTGCCATTTGTTTGATATTCTAATATATAGTCAAGATCTTTTTGAAGGATAGCATTATTGTCTGTGGTGTTGAATAGCTTTATGTCATCAGTGAAGAGAACGCAGTTGCTCTTAATGTGATCACAGAGGTCATTTATGTAGAGTGTGAAGAGAGATGGTCCTAGAACACTGCCTTGGGGGACACCACTATTGACAGGTACAGAATTTGATAGGACCTTCCAATTTGACCATTTGTTGTCTGTTTGACAGGAATGCTTCTATCCAGTTATACAGTTGTCCAGAGATACCATAAGATTTTAGTTTTAGGAGTAGTTTGTCGTGTACCACTGAATTAAAGGCTTTACAGAAGTTTATGTAAATTGTGTCTATTGCTTTGTCCTGATCGAGTTGTGTAGTCCATATGCTTTTGCATTGTAAGAGTTGCAGATTACAGGATAGTTTTTTCTGAAACCAAATTGTTTATTAGAGAGTAGGTTGTTTGTCTCTAAGTGGAGGATAATGGATTGATTAATAATTGATTCCATGATGCAGCATAAGGAGATTCGTCTGTAATTTTCAACTAGGCTGGGGTCTCCCTTTTTGAAGATGGGGATGACCGTGGCTTGTGACCATAGGTTAGGCAAGGAGCTGGTCCTGAAAGATTTTTCAAAGATTATGCTTAGAGATTTTGCTATGGCAGTGGATAGCTTTTTTAAGAAGTAGGCATATATTCCGTCTGGTCCAATAGATAGAGATGGTTTTAGATTGCATAGTGCTTTTTCAACATTGTCTTCTGTAAAATCAATATGTATTAGATCATTGTAGTTTTCTGTGGTTCGGCTAGGAAATACTGGACATGATCCATTGCTGTTTACAAATACTGAGCCAAAGAATGTGTTAAAGATGTTGCCTTTAATGGTGTCATCATTGCAGTCTTTACCATTAGGTCCTATCAGGGGTGGGATGGACCTTGAATCTTTTAGTTTGTTGTTTACAAAATTGTAAAAAGCGCAGGTGGAATTGGTGCGTAGAACGTTTTCCTCTTGTTTAATGTGATAATTGGTGCATTCAGTCTTTATCTGGTGGCATACATTTTTGTACCTGCTTTTGAAGTTGGGAATGTGACCAGATTTGTTTTTCCGCCAGAGTGATCTCTTTTTGGATTGAAGTTTCCTTATTGTTGTGGGTAATCTTTTGTTGTTGTTGTTGTTGTTGTTGTTGTTTTGGGAGTTGTTATTGGTACACATAGTTTGATGACTCTTTTGACTTCAAATAAAAATATGTTGTAATGGTCTTCAACAGTATTGCATCCAGTGAATATAGATTGCCAATCAAGGGATGAGAGATCGTTGTCTATAAGATCATAGTTGCCTTTTTTGAAGTTATAATTAGGGATTACATCATTGTGATGATTTTTGTGTGGGCGTATGTTGAGGCAAAAGTCAATCATATTGTGGTCACTGTTGGAAAAGGGTTCTTTAGTTTGTATTCCATAAATTAAATTCAAAATATTGCAGAAGATGAGATCGAGGCAGTTGTTAAGTCTAGTATTGGTGGTTACTAGTTGTAACAGCATTGTAGAAGGTTGCATGTATGGGTTCAGTTGTACATTCATTTAGGGTCCTGTTAATATGAGTTAGATTGAAGTCACCAAGAAAGATAAAAGCATGTGGGCAGGATGTTGCCCATGTTAGTCATGAATTTAGCTTGTTTACATGTTTGATGTCATAATCAGGGGCTCTGTAACATAGTAAGAATTGAAATGTGACATTTAAGGATAGTTCACAGATGATGGTCTCAGGAAGAGCAGGCTCCTGGGTAACTTGGATGTTTTTTTTAGATGTAAGGACTTTTTATAGAAGATAGCAACACCACCTCCTCTATGAATTTCATGATCTGATCGGTAAACATAATAGTCTCTTACTGTGGTAATGGAGTCAGGGAGAGATGTGTTGAGCCATGTTTCACAGACAAATATGATGTCGAATTTAGCCATATTTAGTAAGAGAAGAAATTCAGGTATTTTATTCACAAGGCTTCTTGCATTGAGTAGCTTGCATTTAATACGAGCCGTAGTTGGAATTGAGGTAATTAGGGATGTGCATGCCTAGTCTTGGGTGATGGTGGATTGGTTGAAGTAGGGTTGTGGTTGAAGGTTAAAGCTGAGTTGTGGGTTGTGTGACTTACTTTTGATACAGTCAGCATGGTAGTCAATGTACAGGTCCTTCTCTCCATTGTCTAGACATTTTTTGAGTTCTGTGTGGAGTACACGGGAGCGGGCATGTTGCTGTATGGTTAGGTCGGGCGAGAATAGAAGAGAAAGAACTGAAAATTACAAAATACAAAGATCTGCAAAAAGAATTAGAATAATTGTGGCAAAAGAAAGCAAAGATAGCACCAGTAATGATAGGCACCTTGAGTGCAATCCCAAAATAACTGGACACCACTGGTATTCACATAATTACCATCGACCAATTGTAGAAAGCAGCTTTACTTGGAACAACTTACATTTTATGCTGATATCTTTAACACCATCAAACAATGACATCTCCCTAGGTCCTTGAGAATGACTTGATAGGTGGATAAAAATTCAAAATCCAGTCTAAACATCTGGCTAACTATGCAACGAATAGTCATTTCATCCTTAAATCATTTAGCAAAGACAAAAAAAGAAATAACTGGCAGAAATCAGTTCAATATGCTTGGCATAAAGATTGTTGTTACTTAATGTTCCAGTAATAATTTTGCAGCTTGATCTGAAAACTATCTATGTATATCAATTTCAGCATTTCATTTTTGTTTCTTTTTAAAGGTGGGGAATGTTGAGTGGTGACAGATCACAGCTTGAATGATTAAATCATCTTATACTTCAGGAACATAGAAAATACTTTATATTTGTTCATGTGCTCAGTGTATTTATACTGAACTATAGTGACTCTTCAATATTTCAAGAAATAGAGAAAATACAGATATGTAGCACAGCAGAGTGTTTTCTTTGGTTGACAGGAGATCCATCCATCCATCCATCCATTCATCCAGAGTAGATGCTCTACCACAGAACTACAATTTTTTTGTTTATCAAATTATTGGAACTCTCTAGTGCTTAAGTTCAACTGTGTCATAAAACACAAAATAATGATTTAGTTCTTTGAATTTACTCATTTTCAGGTCTCTAGCTCGAATAAAATGGGCTATAATAGTCTGTGAGCTTGGTACAGCAGAAAGTTTAAAGACAATTAGTAGTTCAGACATAAAGTAACACCAAACTACAAACCATCCCATCAATTTGCCAGAGTTATTATTTTATCAAAAAAACAAGAACCATCCTGCTAAAATAGGGTATAATTAGTACTCTTGTGATTATAAACAGAAAAGCAATGTCAGTGAAATTTACAATCAGCTCAGATTTGATTAATTATTTACAATTAACAAATTATCAGTTTGGACGGGCATGCAGTTTTTACTTGAAGTTTTTCTTTTGAAAAAACAACAACATATTATATTTCTACTGCTCATGAGAATATATTTTAACACATGCCAAGAGAGAATAACTTAAAGTGTGGCAAAACTTTAGGGGATGATTCCCCAGCACCTAAATGCACAATTGATGTTCAGTAGATGACAGTGGTTTATTTTACCAATGAATGTCCCCTAGGAGTATGTTCCCATCCACATTAAATTTAAGTGTTTTTTTTTTTTCTACATGTAGATAAAAAGCCCTGAGATCTCAAGTTAAACATTAGGTATCATATATACTAACCCAGTAATCATTCTAAATCTGGAACTATATCTTGGAAAAATACACACAGAGATATTGTTCTGCTCAATATGGAAATATACAATGTTATAGGCTCAGATCTACATATAAGACATTAGCTTAATTATAAAACTCAGAATAATAGAATCATAGGGCTGGAAGAAACCTTGGAAGTCTTCTTGTCCAACTCCCTGCCCATGACAGGAGTCCTTATATCATTCCAGACAAATAGTTATCCAATCTTTTCTTGAAAACCTTTAGAGATGGAAAACTTAACAACTCCCGGAGGCAAGCTGTTCCATGCATTAATCATTCTCACTGTTCAGAAATTCATCCTTATTTCTAGGTTGGGTCTCCCTCTGACAAGCTTCTCTCTGTCTCTGATGAGGTTCTACCCATTGCTTCTTATCCTACTCTTTCCCCCTGAGTTAAAATACTCACTCTTCCAACCCAACACCTGAAACACTGGGTCTGCTGTTGAAGTGTTTAGTTATGAAGGATAACCAAACCACCTGTTCAAATACACAGTGACACAAAAAATAATTCATACCACCACCACTATCCATGGTCAAAAACCTTTTGAGGGCAGCTAATTTCTGATAAAGTGTGAGTGTAAGGCAGGGGTAAATTTGCCTTCATGGTCAAATTGACCAAGGGTTGCATTTGTTTCCTTCTTTTTTACTCAGAAATAAAACCTTGCTACTAAATGTACAGTATTTCTGTTTGCTCTTAGCAGCAAGCAATACAGCAACATTCATAAAAGAGAGTGTCTTTGGAATTGGTTGAAACCGCATTTCTTATCGTTTCAGAATAATTCTATATATCTAGTCTAGAATTTAAATAGGATAACATTTCTTGTAAGTATTCATTCATATTGCTAAAACCTTGCCACTGCCTCGTTCTATGTTTCAAAACATCTGTGTTTTCTTCATAGTTCTTCTGTTTTATGTTTTTAATTGGGATAGGACATTGTTATTTTGTTACACATGGAGAAGAAGGCTGGTAAAAGCAAATAAATAAACCTGATGCCTAGCTCAGCCTATAATTGAATCATTATAATTGTGTATGAAAACTTCTCATTTCAGAAACCATATGAAGATGCACCTATTTAAGTAAAATCACAGACCACACATTTGGGTGCGTCAATGAAAGGGTGGCCTTCTTGCTTGATTGCAAAGAGTCACACACTAAAAACATTAATAGATTATTCAGACTAATTATTTCTGATTTAGATTCAAGCTTGTGATCCTAAGTATACAGGAAGATATAATCTTAATTAGTGGAGTGCAATAAATGACCTGGGCCAAATGAAAGCGCCAGCATCCTCATAGAAGCTGTAGCCAGTAGATTACATTTATTCATGACCACCTGTACTAATGGCTTTGATTGTAGATAGTTATTGTTGGTTGTGTAAACACACAGGCAAAACTTCATGTAATCTTTGAGAGTAGAAATAACTTTGATCAGTTATATATAAGTTAAAAAGGGAACATAGCTAATAATGTATAATAATCTCTATGCAATTATAATGTTTCAGATTATAGAACTCATTATCCATTATTTTTGTAGTTGCCAATGTCACCTGTGGCTTTCCTTATCATTTATGAATTTACATGATTGTGCTTTTATTATCCAAAAATGTAGAATAATCCAGAATGTATTTATATTTCAAAATATACACTTTACAAGATATTGTTGGGAATTTTTGCGCTGTGTGTGTGAAAATAAAATACCTATGGTTCAACTTTTTCTATATAACCCTATATGGTTTTGAAAGTCCTATCTTTAGTTCAAACATCCCTTTTCTTTGAGCACACAATCCAGCTCCTCCCACCTATTTTGATCAACTACTCACAAATAAAAAGTGACTGAGCATTTTATGCACAGCTAATTTGGACAGCTGAAGCAGTGGTGGGATTCAATTTTTTTTACTACCGGTTCTGTGGGCGTGGCTTGGTGGGAATGGCAAGGGAAGGATACTGCAAAATCTCCAATCAGAGGTGGCATTTGCTGGTTCTCCAAACTATTCAAAATTTCTGCTACTAGTTCTCCAGAACTGGTCAGAACCAGCTGAATACCACCTCTGAACTGAAGTAAAAAAGATGGGATTTATTTCATGGTGGCATAACATACACATGACATTCAGAGAGATTCTTTCCGTAACTTCCCTGAGCATTAGGTAGTAGTAGATCAACTGATTTTTTTTTTTTCATTGAATTGTGTGTTGTCCCAAATTTGGGTCTGAGCTTGGCGCCAAAGCCAATGAAAATAACCAGACGTGAGGTGTAGAATTGATTTCCTTTTATTGAAGAGCTTCAGCAAAAGGCAGCAAAATGCCAGGACCCAGAACAAAGGATTTCACAAGTTTTTACGCAAAGGTGCTTTTTCAAGAAGTAACTGGACTTTCTGGTTTTTTCTGGAAGACATTTTGTTTCTGGCCCAAGAAGCAAAACGTCTTCAAGGAAAAACCAGAAAGTCCAGTTGCCTCTTGAAAAGCACTTTTGGGACAACTATGACCAGGATGACTGAGAATCTTCATAGACAAGTTTTTACATAGTTTTCTAAAGCAAGATGTAGATGCCTAACAAGTATCCTATTGGCTCCATGCCATTTAGTTCCTAAATCTCAACTAATGGATGCTGCAGGAATTATTTAACAAACACACTATTGGCTCTACATCTTCCCTATTTTCTATTTTAGCCATATGTCTGGTCTGGTATGATGGTATGACCGGCAATCGGCTCTTAATCTTTGACAATTCAGTATCTAGGCAAGCATTGCAAGTCTGCACTTTCTGCTTTCCTTTGATCTCTGTTAGGCAAGCTTTGCATATCTTTCCCTTCTTCCTGTTTGTGTATATGCCAGAACAATAAAGAGCTGATTCATCATATGAGCATAAAATTTGTTTGCAGTCCACAAAGCTTTAGCGAAAAAAAACTCCTTCACCACCCCCTCACACACACCTCTCTCACACACAGAGAATGACTTTCCCTCACTTGACTCTTGCAGTTCACAGTTACCTAAATGTTTAGCCCAAGAGCTTCCATTCAAACAGACCTTTGTATCAAATCTATTATAGTTTTGCTAATTTCTAAATTTGATTTACGCATTGTCACTTTGACTTCATCTTTCTAACCACATCCCCATTCTTCTGATATCTGTTTCCTAACACTCACAGTTTGTTTTTTTATTCTAGAAAGTTTGGTATGCCAACTATCTGATAAGATTTGAACATGCCTCTCTGACTTCTTTAATAGATGTTGGCTCTAACACTTTTGTGGCTTTCTGTTAAATTTTGTAATACTTCTGACCTTGGTATTTTCTGCACTCCAGAACATAATGGGTAAAAATGTCAGATAACGTTGTTTAATTCACATTTTTACTCATAAACTGCTGTGTATATTGTAACAAAGTTTACTATGCATATATTCAAGATACATGCATACACTATGTGTACATCAGGAATAGCTTAGTATGAAAATAAATATGCATTTATTGCAATCCTTTTTTAAAAAAACAAATTTTATTGATTTTTTAAAGACAAAAAAACATAGGACATAAAGGCATAAAACCTCCTTTCTAAAAAAATTACTTATAAGTTTTAACAAGGCAAATAAAACATTATTTTTAAGGCATAGTTCCACATTATCACATTTCCATTTAAGCACATATATATCTTTTCCAAATTTCTCATTATTTCTCCCTTCACTTTTATTCAATTATATTTCTTTCTATCAAGGTTTTATTAATTCTCAATCAAATATAAACATTTATACAGCATAGTTCCAAATTATCACATTTCCATTTAAACACCTATATATCTTTTCCGAATTTCTCATTGTTTCTCCCTTCACTTATATTCACTTATATTTCTTTCTATCAAGGTTTTATTAATTCTCAATCAAACATGAACACACAAAATACAAAACATAAAACAAGACATAAAAACATAAAACCTTCTTAATTATCATTTGTACATGTCTTTTCCAAATTTCTCATTATTTCTCCCTTTAGTTTTATTCCTCCAAGGTTTTATTAATTCTCAATCAAACATAGCTAACCAAAACACAAAACATAAAACATAAAACTTCTTTTGAAAAGTGGCTTAGCCCCGGGTTACATCTTTTTTTACAGACCTAAATCAAATTCATGCTCACCTTATATACCATTCTTATCTTATTTACCATTCTATATTTTCTATATAACTTCTCCCTTCTTTTCACTCTCTTAATTATATTTTGTTTATTTCATCTTATTTTAAAATCATTATACTTGTATCTTTTGTCCGTTCTTTTCCAATTATCTATTTATCTCTTCTCTTTAACAAAAAAAAAATTTCCCCTGTAATCACTTTTCTATCTTTCCCCTAAAGTAACACTTAAGGTAATACATAATTTCCGTTCTGATTCTGCTTAGTACATTCTACATGTTGCATTTTAAAATAAAAAAATAAATAAATTTATAATATAGTTAAATATATAATTTCCATTCTAATTCTAATTCTACTTAATACATTATTTTAAAATAAGAAAATGAAATAGTAAATTTATAATAACATTAAAACAATAACGAATTAAGCTATAACTAAACATTAATCATTTTACACATTCTCTTTAATATTTTATTAAATATTGAGATCTATCATTATTAAACATTTTAATATTTTGTTAAATCTTATAATATTCCAATAGACTATTTCAAATGCAAATACTACGATACTATCTTATGTACTCTTGCAGAATCTTTCTTTAATTATACTCTATCCTTTATCTCTGAAAAAAATCTGCTTTTTTGCATCTTGTTTCAGACCTTTGTGGCTTTTTTTCCCCTTTTCCCTCCCTTTCTTCTCCAGTCTGGTCTTTTTGCCCCCCCCTCTCCTAACCTCCACATTTTTAACTTCCCCTCTCTGTTGTATTTCTCTTTTCTGTTGCTTTCTAACATTGTACCTTTTTTTCACCTTATTTTTCTTTTTCTTGGTTGTTTTATTAAATCTTAAATTCTCATTTTTCCTTCCTCTCTTCCTATTTTCTTTCTTAATTGAACTTTTTTGTCCATTAAAAATGGCGTCTTCCTCTTGTTCTTGTTCTTCTTCTTCTTCTTCTTCTTCTCCTTCTTCCTCATATATTTGCTGATATGTAGAAACCGCCATTTCTAAAAAGTGGAAGACAGCTCCCAAAGAATCCTTGCCTTCTTGTTCTCTTTCCTTTAATTTTTCATATTCCATTTTTAATTCATCCACGGATAGTGCCATTGTAAATTTTTAAGAACAACCCAGATGTTTTTAATCTTAAAGTAATTTCCAAGTGTCAAAGTTATCAAACAATCCAAACAGACACAAAATATTTCCTCTTCTTCTCTTTGCAGTTTTTTCCTCCTGGGGCAAAATCCCTAAATATATTTTAAAGCCATATTACAGTTAATTGCTGATCTTATAATCTTCAAGGTGTCTCCTCCAACAATTTTTAAAGGTTTTTTTTAGTCCTCTCCTTCCCACTTATAACAAAGAGCTTATTTTTACCTTAAAGAAGCAGGTTTTTCAGTGCTCATTTGCTTTCTCCGTAAGGAAGGGGAGTGAACTTTCCTTTCAGCACTTTCGCCGTTTTAACAACTTCTTTTGGAAACAAATGTATCAATCCAAAAGTCAGGTTTCCAGGGTGTTTAAAAGTATCTTAATGTCCCGGTTCAGCCAAGAAAACTTCTCCTTCTGATTCTTCCTCCTGCACAAATCTTATCCGGTTGAAGATTCCTTTGTGGCTGCCATTTCTGACAGCCGCTCCATCGCCTCAGGAAAAAGGAGTCTAGCCGGCTGGGGAAAGGGGTTGCCCGGAACTCCTCTATCTTCCGCTGCCCCTTCGGGGTAGCGACAACCCCCAAATCCAGTTGGATCGGCGGTACCTCAGCGGCAAGCGCAGCAGGGACCCTCAGAAAAGCAGATTCCTGCCACCGCCGAAGCCTTGCAACCGGAAGTCCCTATTGCAATCCTTTTTTAATGGCAGAACAATATGAAAATTTCTAAAAATTACAACTGAAATGCAAGTAAAAGTGAAATAGATTTAATATAGATTAAGTCTGTAGCTAATTCCTGGCCAATCTAGTTGACTCTTCTAATTTCTTTTTTCCCCACAGGAATACTGTTTTGTATAGCTTTCTATCAAGAGGAATACTATTGCTGTTTATCCATTCTGAGCAATTCATAAAGGAGGAAATATTCTATAGAATTATCACTACTGTTTCAATCTTTTACAGGTTTTTTTAAAAAGATGATCTAATCCTTTGATGGTTTCTTTGTACTCAGAAAAAACTTACAAAGCATACTGGACTGTAGATTTTTCTTTCAATATGGAAATGAATGACCAAATTGTTTTTTCTCTTTTCAAAAAATGCTGCGTGGAATTGCTTTCTGAATGTGCATGCCTGAACAACAGAAGAATGCTTGAAAAATAGTCAGACAATACAAATAAAAAAAAAGCTGAAGTTATCATCTCAAAGCTTCTTCTCATCTTTTTAATAGGAAATATTGAAATTGAGAGTATGAAGGAGTGAGCATTCTAGGCATGGAAAGGCTAAATTCCATTCCTGAGCAAAAGAAAAATATTTCAGTTTAGTATTGAATTAAAAACCCTGACCTGACAAAATGAAGCGGGGGAGGGGGAGACAGAAGGTGGTTTGAAAATGTATTTGTATTCTCCCCAGAAATATATAATGTGACCCATCTTTCCCTGAACTGTTCTGTTGGCGAAAACAATCTATTCCTGCCAGATAGAGATGGGCAATGGGTCCATGAGCCTATATGCAGTTCCTTTTTTGATATTCTCTGTCATTCCCCACCCCTGTTCCAGTTAGATTGCCAACAATCTGTTGTCTGAAAACAGTCGTATTTTCAAAAATAGACTTCACAGAGCTTAGAAACATACTAAGCAATACCAAATTTCATTCCCCAAGTTGGTGTAAATGGAAAATCCCAGCCTCTGCCCTTTCTGCTTCACTGATCCACTTAGAGTTCTGCCCTCAGAATGTATCTTTTTACTAGATGACATTTTCCTTCCATGTTCTTCTTTTCATTGTAACACTTTGTTTAAAAATGAAGAAATTGGTTCTCAAAATTATAATATATATATTTTTTAAAATTAATCTCCTTTGAGTCAATTCCTAAAACCATTGTGGAATGTCCATATAGTTTTCATGGCAGAGTTATGGAAATAGCTACTGATTGATTGATTGAATGATTGATCAGCCTTGTTTACAATCTTCAGATCTCATACTGGTTTCCAATCCAAGTATTAACCAATAGGGCTTTACAGAATTTCAAATTCAAATATAAAAAATCTACCTTCTTTTTTAAAAACATGCAGCTACTCTCAGGAGTTACTGATTAGTAACCACCCTGTCATACACACCATGGCTGGATCTGCTTAGCTTCTAAGATCAGCTAAATGTGAGTAGATGGGTCTGTAGCTGTATTTTGTAGTCTTAGTGGAGTACTGTATTATTTTCAACATACAAACCATACTTTAAATTCAACAAAGAAAATGAACCTGTACAGTACATTTGTCTTTAAAAGTACTGGAGATGCAAAGAACTGTTTTAGCCTTGCTAATACTGAATGGATACAGGCTTTTTTTCTTTAAATAATCTCACATGTATTAAAAACTTCCATGCTGAACAGTCATAAAGGCATAGGAAGAAAAGAAAGGAAGAAGAAGGTATAAAGTATCATGCATCTGCAATATCTAATTATGATTGCATCATTATGTTATGGATTATCACCAGTCTGTATGTTGTCAAAGAATATTTTAATGGTCATTTGTCAGGAGACACTAGTACACCGGTGTCAAGTTCGATTGCATCACATGATGTATCATGACGTATCATGATAGTTTTTGCCTTTGCAGAGCCAGGGTGGGTATGGTGTGCATGTGGTGCATCTGGCCCATGGGCTGCCAGTTTGACACCCCTGCACTAGTAGTTACAACTTAAAAACAAAAACATTATATGGACACACTTACACAATCAGTGGAAATTACAGAGCTATTCAATGTCTATGGAAGAGTCTATATAAGGAATTTGCTGTACTTTATACTTTGGAAAAACAAATCTGAGAGACTATGTGTCCCAATAGGAAATCTCTAGTATTCAGATATGGCTGAAATATCACATGCAGAGTCTAAATTTCTCCACTGCAAACTATTATCTAGATTGGCTGGAGTTGCTACAAGCCCTAAATCAGCCACATAGAGCTGGATAATAATACACTGCTCAAAAAAATAAAGGGAACACTTAAACAACACAATGTAACTCCAAGTCAATCACATTTCTGTGAAATCAAACTGTCCATTTTGGTAGCAACACTGATTGACAATCAATTTCACATGCTGTTGTGCAAATGGAATAGACAACAGGTGGAAGGTATAGGCAGTTAGCAAGACATCCCCAATAAAGGAGTGGTTCTGCAGGTGGTGACCACAGACCACTTCTCATTTCCTATGCTTTCTGGCTAATGGTTTGGTCAGTTGTTGTTTTTTAACAAATTTTATTCAGTTTTTCACATTAAAAACAAAAATATCTTTTTAGTGGACAACATATTTCCGGGTCATCACCTTTACATAAAAATATGACAGCAATTATACATTCATATATGCATACTTAATTCTATTATTACCTTTTCCATTCCAAATTTTCAGTAAGGAGAGAAACACATTAATTCTAGCCTCTTTCATTAATCTCAATCGAAACATCTTTTTGTTTCATTTCAATTATTTCAAATATAATCCTTTAATATTTATTTTAAAAATTAAGATAAACAATATGTTTGCCTAATAATAATAATAATAATAATAATAATAATAATAATAATAATAATAATAATAATAATAATAATAATAATAATAATAATAAAAGTTACCAATGTCTCTCCTTGCTTTTAATAGTCTATATTAACTTATTAATTTAGTTGGTTCTTTAGTCTGTCATATTCACTTTCCATTACACATTCTTTTTATAAATTCTAGATTAATACAAATTTTAACACTAAAAACAAAACAAAAACAAGTATAGGTTTCCCCCCTTTTACTGTTTTGAGTGTGATACCTCAATGATTAAAATATACCTTTATTCCCTCATCTTGATTCCCAATAAACCATTATTTTTAAGAAGTTACAATAATAATCATTACATCTTTTCATTTGGATTCCGCAGCATATTTCCCCCCCTTGATTTTTAATAAGAGTTATCAGTATCTATATTACCCTATTTTCTAAATATTTTTAATTGGAGAAATATTCTTATTACCCCTTGTCACCCTGCAGAATCCCCTTTTTAATTCATCAACCATTATCTCTGAAAAAACAATTTCTTTTCAACATTTTACTATTTCTGTATTTCTTTATTTCATGCACCTGTTTGTTACTGCTTCTCCTCCCCTCTTTTCTCCATATCTTTTCTCATTCCAGTTTATATCCCTCTCTTTCTTAATATCTTCCTTTCCCCTTTTCTGCTGGGTCTTTCTGCCTTTCCTGACTTCACAGGTATTCCCCTTTTGATTGCCTTCTTAAATTTCAACTTTTTAACCTTCCTTCTTTCCCCACTTCTTTGTAGCGTTCTTTGTGTTAATTGTCTATTTAAAATGTCTTCTCCTTGAGTCGACTCCTCCTCCTATGAAGCTTTTTCTTCTTGTTCTTCAATCGCCATTTCCATTTTTTCTAACACAGAGCAAAGTGATTCGCCTCTTTCCTGTAGTAATTCTCTCATATTTTTAAGTTCCATTTTTAATTCCCGAAGAGAATCATTACACACTCTTATATTTTATGATCGTTAAAGTCCACAAAAAAACCACTTTTACTTTCCTTCTTTCTTCTTTCAATTTTCTAAAGTTCTCAGTTATTCCAGCCGAGGGTCTATACCAAAAACATCAATCAATCCCACAGTCAGTCTTTCCTTGCTTTTTTCTTTATTCTGGTTCTGCTTTCACTTTCTAAGATTATTACTTTGTTTCAATATTTCTGTAATGTTATATCCACACAAGTTCATTCAGAAACAGGATGCTTTCCCTTTTGTTTGAGCTCAAGTTTTTGTCAAAAGGTGACACTCTCCATTATACAAAGTCTTCACCTTTTCCCCCTATTTTTTTATTTATGGTTTTTCAAACCTCAATATTCCAGCACAGTCCAGTCTCCAATTTGTAAACTTTATTATTATTATTTTTTGACAATCTTAAGTCCAGCTTTATTTTATGCCTGTTTATTCCCAAAATATTTTAGTCCAATTTTGTTAAATCTTTAGTTCCAGCTTCTTCCTTTCCCAGTTCGAAGCCCCGCTTAGCTGTCAAAAATATTTTCTTTTTTTTTCTCTGTCCCTTTGTAATTTCGCAGCTCACTTTTCTTTTCTTAAAAATTCCATGTTACCTTAATCCCGGGGTACTTTTGTTTAGTTGTATTGCCCAGTTGTCCCGGTTCAGATGTTATCCACCTCTTTCTTCCTTCCTGCACAAATCTTAATCCAGCTGAGTCGTCCTCTTCGGGGTGACCATTTTAAACCACCACTGCAGTCGTCTTCAGGGGGAAAAAGACCAAGCCCAGGGGGAGAGATGCAGCTCCCCTCAACCTGGCTTGCAGCTTCCCCTTACTCCGCTGCCCCTCCAAGGCAGCTTCAGCCCCTAATCATAATAATTGGGGCTCTCCAACGAAAGAGCATGGACCATAGCCACAGAAAGTTGCGATCTACCGTCTGTCAGCGAGGAGGCTCTGCCTTCTTCCCTGGTTTGGTCACTTTTGTATTTAAGATGAAACAGCAGTATTTGAGTACATGGCAAATATGGTAAGCTAAATTCAGTCAACATGAAAAAAAGGATTCACCAGGAAGACTATGCTAGGATGTGGGCATTTTTGTTAGGTCATATAATAGGCAAAATGTATAAGGAAATGGGATTTCCATGTATTTTTCCCAATGACTAGCATATATACAAATGGAAATGTATGGTACACAGGTAACATAAACAGACTCATTCATTCATTTTTCTCACTGATTTCATGGAGTCCTAATGCTAACCCTAGGAAGATTTCCATCTCAATGGGATTTTCTAATACATTTTTGACTAATGACAATTATAAGATCAAATCAAAATGTGGTCATACTAAGTATAGTTTACCAATTTGATCCATTCTGTTATACTGATTTTACTCAGTGATTTGATGAGGCCCTAACACTAACCCTAAGCAGATGTCCGTCTCAATGGCATTTCTCCATGCATTTTGCCTTAGAACTAAGATATGATTGTTACAGCAGCAGCCCCCAACTTTTTGGGCACCAGGACTGGTTCTGTGGAGAGGTTTTCCATGGACCAGAGGGAGCTGCCTGCATCCCATGGGTGGGGCTATGCTTTTTACATGGCCCAGTTTCTGGCACACTGTGGTCTGCTGCTAGTCTAGGGATTGGGACATCCCTGTGTTACAGTATATGCAAGGAATTTAAAATAAATCCTCACAGAATTACAAAAACTTTCATTACCTTAATAAGAAATTATAATTCATAAGTATGTTATATGAAATTCTTCGTGATAGTTCTCTGTAGAACTAGACAGTTTGATCAAAGTATATGATCCAAATGTTGATTTATGAGGTTAGGCTGTCCCCAAAGATTAAATGCTTCATGCTGCCTGAGCACACACAACCATACACAGCATTGTGATTAAGTTGGGTTTGCTGAAAGAAATATTTTAAATTGTTTATTAAGGCTGCAGATAATGTGACAGTTCCTAAACTGTAGAAGAAACCATTCACTGGCGCTTTGGATATATATATATATATTTGGAGAGTAGGTGCTACCATGCAGATAACTGTGGTTACAAGAAAAAGCTATTTTTGAAACTTACAGGAGATTTTCTTTTTAGTGCAGCACAACAGTGTTTTGTTTTAAAATTTTGAAATTACAGAAGAAACCTATACACAATACTACTAAATAATGTATGTAATAATATGCTGTTGTATTAGCAAATGCTTGTGCATATGTTGAAAGTTCCTGGTCTTAGAAAAGCCAATTATAATTCACTTTCTGATTAATATGAGTGTGCTTATTTTTATTTTGGCCTCTTTATGATACAATACATATTAATGTCTCTGGGGTCATTTGTTTGATCAAGAAAATTTTTTCCACAGTCTTGTGTTTGGAAACACATAAGTCTAATTGTTAAAGCACATCAACCATATGAAAAATGCCTATTTATTTTGTGGTAAGAGCTCACATAATAAACATGTCCTGGATGTACTTTTCATCATTTGAGTTTCAAAGATGTTATCAAAATATTTTCTGGGCATGAAAACTCCTGTACTGCTGCTGCTAGATACTATTCATGTAGAATGCATTCCACTAGCTTATATGGGAGATGACCAGAGGGTGAGTAACTGTCAGTATATTTGATTACATCAGTCTAATAAAATGGCTTGTATTGTTTATTCTATACTTGTATATATTAAGTTTATCAACATTCAACAAAGATGTAGAGCACTGACATCTTTATTTCTAAACCCATGGTTACTGGGCGACCTATTTCACAGGATTATTGATGAAAGGAATGGAGAAAGTAATGCTATGTACAAAGTCTTGAGTATTGGACTAAATTAAATACATAAATCTAAATGTAAATATAAAAATAATCATTAGTTCTATCTTAATGTTTTATCCAAGGTTCTTTAGTTTTAACTGACTAGGCAAATGTTGATCAATCTGTATTTTTCTCATAACTTTTATGAACTATATCCATTGGAAAAGAAAAGAAGGAGAAATAAATATCATGAGTATTAAAAAGGCCTTGTTAGTAAGCATTTTTCACAGTTCACTAAAGTCCGAGACTTCTGCTCTTCTCTGATTTGCTATAAAATTATTTTATATGTCTCCAGTGAGATGTCTCTTATGTGGAAGAAAAATTATGACAGATATACAAAAAATATTAAACAGCAAACCAGCAAAAACCATGGTTTGCCAATTATAAAAATGGGTGTTATTATTTCCCCAGTGTAACATATGGCTGTGAAGGTTGGACCATAAAAAAGCTAAACAATGAAAAAATTGTTCCTTTGCACTGCTATGAATGCTAAAGAAAATTATTGGACTGTAAGAAAGACAAATCATTCAGTACTACATGAGGCAAAAATAGACTTTTCTCATACATTTTAATAATGAAACTAAAACTTAAGAAATTTTTGGACACATAATATGAAGACAAGATTCATTGTTTGGAAACATTGAAACTTGAGAAAGGAGTTGACAGAAGACAAGGCAACCAAATATTATATCTGAGAGGGCTGTGATAAATTTAGAATAACAGAATAAGAGAGTTGGAAGGGATCTTGGAGGTCTTCTAGTCCAGCCAAACTTTTGGATCTCAGGGACCACCAAACTCATACTTTTAAATCCCGAGGCCCACTAATACTATTTTTTAAAAGATAATATATTTAATATAAAATTTTTATTTTTTATATGAAACATAAATTGAATATTATATATATATATATATATATATATATATATATATATATATATATATATATATATATATATATATATATATATATATATATATATATATATATGCATTCAGCTTTGTTCGGGTATTTTCCCACATCATAGTGTGGTGCTTTTAAAGTTGTAGCAACGTTTCAGCAGAATCTCATCTGCCATCATCAGGCTTCTGTATAGTGTTAGTCTGACTAACACTATACAGAAGCCTGATGATGGCAGATGAGATTCTGCTGAAACGTTGCTACAACTTTAAAAGAACAACTACAATGACGTGGGAAAATACCTGAACAAAGCCGAACGCCATATATATATAGTGGGTGGGTGTGGGTGTGTCTGTATCTGTGTCTGTGTCTGTGTGTTTTCTAAGGTTTTGGCGGGTATTTGTATGTGGATCTTTGGTTTTTCGGGTTTTCTCCCGCGTAAAATTGGAAGTATCTAAGTGACGTTTCAATGAAGTCTCATTCATCATCTTCAGGCTTGTGTTTTCGGCTTTGTACTTCTCGGAGTAATGTGAGCTTGCAGCTGCTTCTTCCTTTTAACTGCTAGTGGGGGTGTGACTTGATTGAGTGGGGGATTGGCTGTGTTCTGATTGGGTGGGGGTGTGTTCTCATTGGTTGGGGTTTGGCTGTGTTCTGATTGGCTGGGGGTGTGTTCTGTTCAGTTGGGGCTTGGTTGTGCCCAGCCAATCAGAACACAGCCATCCCCCAACCAATCAGAACACAGCCAAACCCCCAACCAATGAGAATCAAGTCACACCCCCACTAGCAGTTAAAAGGAAGAAGCAGCTGCAAGCTCACATCCGAGAAGCACAAAGCCAGAGACACAAGCCTGAAGATGACGAATGAGATCTCATCGAAACGTCACCAAGATACTTCCAATTTTACGCGGGAGAAAACCCGAATAACCAAAGATCCACATACAAATACCTGCGGAAACCTCAGAAAACAAACATACATACACACACACATGTATATAAATGCTTATTTAATTATAACAAAATCATAAATGCTTAATCATAACAAAACATTTATTGAAATTATTAAATTATTAAAGTTAGTGCAATTATTACAAAATATTGAAACATTTAAATATTACATATTAAATAATATTTTAGTGTGATATTTGTTCCTGCTTGTTTGAAATAAGTTTGAAATAAGAAACTGTGGGGTAGAGCGAAGGGAAAGGAAGGGCCTCTCATCCTTTGGGTTTGGGGGAATCCAAAGTCCTGGTGTTTTGTCTTTGTTAAGAGTAATGTGTAATTAGTATTTTTTCCATATAATTTCACACTTGTGAAAGTTTGTCAGAAAGCACGAAATACATTTCCACTCCATTTTCATTCCAGTCATAACAGGACAAACATTTGAATGCACAGTACTATCCAGGGATGGGATCCAACCAGTATAACTATGGTTCTGTTGCTCGGCGTCACGCGTGCATGCACGAGTCGTGCGAGTTGCGCGAGTGAAATTTACAACCTGCTGAGCTGCCCGGACAGCTAAGCAGCGCTTCATGCAACTGCGCAGCGGTTGGAAAAGCCCCTTTTCCTGCTTTTTCAACCACAGCTGTGTCGCGCAAAGCAGCTGAGGTTGAAAAGCAGGAAATAAAGGTCAGGTAAGAGCCCGGCATGTGGGTGGGCCAAAACAGCAGCAGACATAGAACCAGTTCTATGTATGCTCTCTGTTTGCTGCTTTTCAGAGCAACCAGTTCTACAGATTCGGTAGAATCCACCCCTGGTACTATCTAACATTTTCCTGATATAGGTCACTCTGCAGCAGTCAAGCCATGCAAATTCCCCTTCTCCTCCATGGATTTAATTCCCTGGCAGCAGTGTTGGATCGCTCCTTCCTCTTTCTCTCTCTCTATTCCTTCCACTCACCCCCACCCACCCACCTGGAGGCTGGAAAGAAAAGACACAACCATGCAAATTTCCCCCATGGATTTAATTTCCCAGCAGTGTTGGATTGTTCCCTCCTCTTTCTCTCTTCTTTCCACCCACCCCCACCTGGAGGCAATGGTTGCTGCAGCCATCCAGCAGAAGGACGAGCAGCAGCTGCTGCTTTTCTTCCCAGGTCTTTAATGCCTAGGACGATTATGAACTAACTGAACAGCTGCACTTATACCCCTCTGTATCAGTGTAGCCGCTCAGTTAATTCTAATCCGCCTTTCTTTCCCACCACCAACAGCAAGCCAACCCTCTCCCCGACATTGGTCTTACCTTCAAATTGCTCTCTGCTTCTCAGTCAAAGTGAGTTTTGCACTTTGCCGAAGGATGGTGGTCAGCAGGGGTGGGGGGCATGTGGGCAGAGCAGCCTTGTTTTCCCGCGCGGCCCAGATTAATTGCTTTTGGGGGCCATTTCTTCTGCGGCCCAAAATTTTGCCGCAGGCCACCAGCAGGCCACAGCCCACTGGTTGGAGACCGCTGTTCTAGTCCAATCCCTTGCTCAAGCAAAACATTCTATACCAGGGGTGTCAAACTCATGGCGTCATGGTGGCATTACATGACATGACATGACTTTTCCCCCCTTCATTAAATTGGGCATGGATATGGCCAGCGTTTGACACATCTGGCCCATGGGCACCAAAATTTGACAGCCTGTTCTATACCATTTCAAACAAGTGGTTATTCCAATCTGTTCTTAAAAACCTCCAGTGATGGAGCACCCACAAATTCTTTTTTTAAAAAATAATGCTTTATTGGGTTTTTCTCCTTTATACATATTACCATTGCTTAATAAACAGTACTGTGACATTTTGTATACATTTACATATCCTATCTGATACTTTCTGTACATACTACTTCCATACCATCTATGTCTATTATATACATTATATACATTTTCTTTTCATATTTCTATTGTCAATACAGAAATACCAAGTTTCCCATATTGCATAGTATTCTGTATCTACCATCCCTTTTTGTTCCATGGTTAATTTATCAATTTCCGCGCACTCGAAGATTTTTTTAATTATTAAACTTTCAGGAGGTATGAAGTTTTTCTTCCAATACTGTGTATAGGAAATTCTTGCTGCTGTTAATACGTGTAACATAAGATATTTTATTTTTCTATTATAATTTCTTTTTATTATCCTTAAAAGAAATAATTCCAGGACAAAATCAATTTTGCTTCCAATTAACTTGTTGGGCTCCGAGTTCGCTATGGACCCCATCAGCTCCGAACGCCTCGCAGCAAGTCAGCTTGCTGTGGAGAATGTCACCTTATCTCTGCTGGTGCTGGATCTGTATTTCTGCTTGTATGCTGGCCAATGGTGTTGAGAGTAGCTGCAGGATGGATTCTAAAGCATCTATGGGGCTGGAGGATGGATTCTGAAACAACTGTGGGGCTGCAGGGTGGCTTCTGAAGCAACTGCAGGGCTGAACATGGCTCTTTTCATGTATTGATGTGGTGCATATTGTTAGAGGGGGTTGGGGCACATATAGGTGTTAAGTAAGCCTTAGGTTAAACATGGTGAAGGTGGCACCAGGTGGAGATCAGTTAGTGAGGGTCAGAATAGGTTAGGGATGTAGACATGTTATAGGGTTAATAGTATTTAGGGATAATGGATTAGGCATGGCCAGAACTAGAACTGCGTATAGGCCAGGGTGTGGTGGGGTGTGTCTCAAGATAATGACAATAAAAGGAAAGGAAGCAAACTCAAACCCAATGCTAACCTTTCCTGGCTTCTAGCCTTTCTTATCAGAGAAGAGTATTTGAAGTTTGCTGATCTAATGAATAAATAACCATTGCACTACAAAGGAGCTGGAGTTTGTATTCATTTCAGGACAAATCTTCAATACTCAAGGACTGTCTGAGATAACTCATCTAACCACATTTGTATTATTTTCCAATATTTTTTCACTTTGGGACATGACTATCAAGAATGAAAGAAGGTACCTTGTTGTTGTCCATATTTCCAGCAATTTGGTTTTAAATTTGGATAGATCTTAGCCAATCTTGAGGGTGCCATATACCAATGGTAGAACATTTTATGCTGATTTTTCTTATAAGGTTTGTTATTTTATAATTTTTGTTATTATATATTTTGTTTTATGTTTGTTATTTTATATTTTATAATATAATGAGGTTGTGGGAGGAGCTGCTGGCTGCCTGTGAAGGAAGCAGAGGGTGAGTAGAAAAAAGCAGAGGATAGAAAAAAGAGAGGCAGTTTGAATTGCTTCCATTGCATTTCAAATTCCCAGAGGTTGTGGGAGGAGCTGCTGGCTGCTTGTGAAGGAAGCAGAGGGTGAATAGAAAGGAGAAAGATAGCGGCCCATGTGCCTAATGGCACGCAAATCATATAACTATAAACAAAGAATACCAATAAGACATTTAGAGTAAGTGCACTTGAGATTGTGATTTTATTTTATTTCAAAATGACCGGCTTAGTTCAGTGTAATACTTGTTTTACAGCTGTCTTTCATAGTACTCTTTTCAAACTTGGATACTGTCCTCTTTGTAAAAAAATTACCAGTCTACATGGACAGATTACCTATCTAGAATCTCTAATCTGTGCTCTCCAAGCAGAAATTAGGTGCCCAATCCAGCCATCTATTGAGCTGCCGTGCTACCAGCCCCCACTACCACAAAGATCCTACAGGAAAAGAGCAGTATGGACAACCGTGGGATCTGGCAGGGTGAGAGCTGTGGACCATAAACACAAAGCTTTTGTTGTGTCCCAGCATAACAGACACAATGCCCTTGCTGACCTTAATAGGGACACTAAAGTGACAGGTCAAGGTAGTTGTGATAATGATAACTTAAGTAAGCCAGGGATCATGGTCCTAGAAGAAGAACTTACTCTGGGAAGGAGAAAGTGTGAATCAGGTATTATGCACCATCCACACAAGAAGAGAAGCCACTTCTGGTTGGGGGCTCAATTGTAAGGGATGTAAATTTAGGAAAGAATACTGAGGTTTTGAAAGAGGTCAGGTGTCTACCAGGTGCTACTGCCAGCAGAGAAAAAGAAGCGTATTCTTAAGATAGTCAAGAATGCCAGCAAGGACTGTGATGTTGATGCTATTATACATCTTGGTACAAATGATCTATCCCAGAAGGATGTATTTTCTGTTCAGAAAGACTTCCAGAGCTTGGGGTATGAACTTAGTAATATGGGCTGTACGTTTATCTTTTCAGAGGTTCTACCAGTATACAAGGAACAAAAAGGGAAAGGGCAGCGTGTAGAAGAGTTTAATATGTGGCTAAAGGAGTGGTGCAAAAGGGAAGGCTTTGGTTTTATTAGTCATGATGTCTGCAGCTGGTCCAATGAAAAATTGTACAAAAGAGATGGCTTGCATCCATCAAAGAAAGGGACTGAGTTACTTGGCATTAAATTCACAGATTTCCTGGATAAACATTTAAACTGAACAGCGGGGACAGAGAATTAATGGATTCAGAACATCTCTGTCCTCAGCAACCTAAAACTGATAAGGATACCAGTGCATGCAAAATAGATGTTTGTGCAGGTAAGATTATCAACCTTGATGCCAACCAAAATCAAGCACTTAATAGTGAGTGCCATACCATGTGCACTAATCAAACAGGTGGCAAGAAAGTAGGGGCAGGCAGGCAGAACACAGGTTATGTAGACAGGAAACACAGTGTCAGACATAAAGATCTCAAATGCCTATATACAAATGCACAAAGTCTGGGGAACAAGCAGGGTGAACTCGAACTACGAATACATGAAGGTAAATATGATATAGTTGGAATAACAGAAACTTGGTGGGATGAAACCCATGACTGGAATATACTGGTAGAAGGATACAAACTATTCAAAAAAAACCAGACCCCATAAAAGAGGAGGTGGAGTTGCACTGTATGTAAAGGACCACTATATTGCTACAGAAATGCATGAAACCAAAGATGAAAACCTCCTAGAATGCATATGGGTCAATATAAAAGAAAAAAAGAATGACATGGCCATAGGCGTATATTATAGGCCACCCAATCAAGCAGAAAAAATAGATGTCCTTTTTGCCAGCCAACTAACAAACATATGCAGGAAACACACAACAATAGTAATGGGAGACTTCAATTATCCTGATATCAATTGGAAAACTAATTCTGCACCAAGTGAGAAATCAAATAAGTTCCTTACCAACCTAGCTGACAACTTTGTTGTCCAAAAGGTAGAGGATGGAACCAGAGGAACAGCCATACTGGGCTTAATTCTTACAAACAGAGAAGAAGTGATAGAGGGAGTTGAAACTGCAGGAACCTTGGGTGAGAGTGACCATATCATACTAGAATTCAACATAACACAAACACAAGCAACAGAACATAATGACACCAGAGTCTTGGATTTTAAAAGAGCTGATTTCAATAAACTCAGAGAGAACTTGGGAAAGATTCCATGGATGAAAATCCTAAAGGGGAAAACAACTCAAGAATCTTAGGAAACTCTAAAAAGTATGATCAAAGAAGCCCAGGCCAGCACAATACCACTGAGAAAGAAAAACAAGAAATCCAAGAAGAAACCAGCATGGCTACACAATGATCTCTTTGGTAAACTGACAGAAAAAAAGGACAAGTACAAAAAAATGGAAAGAAGGACATATAACTAAGGCAGAATATCAGCAGATAGCCAGAATCTGCAAAGACAAAGGATAGCAAAGGCTCAGAACGAACAAAGACTTGCAACAAAAGTCAAAGATGATAAAAAAAGTTTCTTCCAACATATAAATAACAAGAAAAAAATCAAGGAAACAGTTGGTCCACTAAAGAGAGAAGATGACAAGGAACTAACAGGCAACAGAGAGAAAGCAGAACTGCTTAACTCATTCTTTGCCTCTGTCTTCATGCAAAAAGAAACTATAGCTCAACCCATCAAAAACATAACTGTAAAAAACAGACAAGAAATAAAAGTTAAAATAAGCAAAAAAAATAGTAAGAGAACACCTGTCTGATCTTGATGAAAACAAATCACCGGGGTCTGATGGATTACATCCCAGAGTTTTAAAGGAGCTAGCAGAGGTCATCTCAGAACCACTGCACCATATCCTTCAAAAATCCTGGAGCACCGGGGAACTACCAGAGGACTGGAAAAGAGCTGATGTGCTTCCCATCTTCAAAAAAGGAAAAAAAAACAGACTCAGGAAACTATAGACCAATCAGCCTAACATCAATACCCGGGAAGATACTGGAAAAGATAATAAAAAAACAGATCTGCCAACATCTAGAAACAAGTAAAGTAATAACTAGCAGTCAGCACAGGTTTGTTAAAAACAGATTATGCCAAACCAATCTTATTTCATTCTTCAACACAGTGACTAAATTAGTAGGGCAGCAAAATACTGTGGACATAATTTAGATTTCAGCAAGGCATTCGGTAAAGTAGACCACAACCTACTTCTTAGTAAGCTAGAAAAAAGTGGAATAGATAGCACCACCACTAGATGGATTCACAACTGGCTGGCAAACCGTACTCAAAGAGTAGTCCTCAATGGGTCTAAGTCTACCTGGAGGGAAGTAAGCAGTGGGGTGCCACAAGGTTCCGTCTTAGGCCCAGTACTCTTCAATATCTTCATTAATGACTTAGATGAGGGAATAGAAGGGGAACTTACCAAATTTGCAGATGATACTAAACTGGCAGGAATAGCTAACACCCAAGAAGATAGGCTCAAGATCCAGAAGGATCTTGACAGACTAGAGCACTGGGCCATATCTAATAAAATGAAATTCAATATAGAGAAAAGTAAAGTCCTACACTTAGGCAAGAAAAACCAAAAGTACGCATACTGGGTGAAACCGGGCTCAATAACAATAACTGTGAGAGAGATCTTGGAGTCTTAGTGGACAACCAGCTAAATATGAGCCAGCACTGTGCAGCAGCCACCAAAAAAGCTAATGCAATCCTAAATTGTATTAACAGAGGGATACAGTCAAAATCAAGGGAAGTACTAATACCACTCTATAAAGCCTTAGTAAGACCACACCTAGAGTACTGCATCCAATTTTGTTCACCACATTATAAAAAAGATGTTGAGACTCTAGAAAAAGTACAGACAAGAGCAACCAGGATGATTAGGGGACTGGAGGCTAAAACATACAATGAACGGTTGCAGGAACTGGGCTTGGCTAGTCTAGTAAAGAGAAGGACCAGGGGAGACATGATAGCGGTCTTCCAATATTTGAGGGGCTGCCATGGGGAGGAAGGGGTCAAGCTATTTTCTAAAGTGCCTGTAGGCCAGACAAGGAATAATGGATGGAAACTGAACAAGGAGAGATTTAACCTGGAAATAAGGAGAAACTTTCTGACAGTGAGAACAATCAACCAATCAACAGCTTGCCCTAGGAAGTTGTGGGAGTGCCATCAGTTGAGACTTTCAAGAAGAGATTGGACTGCCATTTGTCAGAAATGGTGTAGGGTCTCCCGTTTGGGTGGGGGGTTGGACTAGATGACCTACAAGGTGCCTTCCAATTCTGATTATCTGTATCTATTATCTGTATCTGTATCTAATTCTTATTCCAAAATTTCCCCACTCTTCTAAGTTGATAGTATGTCTGATATTTCTACCCCATGCAAACATTGGTCCTTTCACAATATCTTCTGCTCTATCAAATATTTATATATCTTTGACAATAATTTTTCATCTGGGCCAATCAAAATTTTAACCAGTTTTTGTAGTTCATTATCTATTCCGAATTCTTCACTGTCTTTTTTATATCTTGTTTGTATTTGCATATAGGGCTACCAATCTAAACTTATTCCCTGCTCTTCCAGTTCCTGTCTGCTGTTTAATTTCCCTTGTTTGTCTAAGAGTTCCCTATAGCTGGCCATTTTATTAGCATCCATTGTATTGGGGTAGATCATTACTTCCATGTGGGATATCCAGCTTTCAAATAATGTTTATTCTTTATTTATAATGTTTATTCTTTATTCTTTATTTATGTTTGTATCAATGCATCTCTTATTTTATATCTACAGAATTATAGATAGGGTTTGTTTCCTTTATCCCACAGGAAAGCATGCCACCCTCTTTGTAGGTCTTGCCCTTCTATGGTTAGTATTCTTTGTTTCTTAAATTGTTCCAATCTCGTATCCATACTAGTATTGCTGCCTTATGATAGAGTTTCCAATCCGGGGGTCCAAGGCCACCTCTGTTCTTACTATCCTATAAATCTCTTAACTTTATTCGCACTTTCTTATCTGCCCAGACAAATTTTGTAGTTATTCTATTTAATTCTATATAAAAAAATGTCTAATTTTATAGGAGTTGTTTGGAATAGCTATAGTAGCTTTGGCAAACCATTCATTTTAATTGTTTCTATTCATCCTAATAACGATAATTGTAAAGTCCCCAATTTTTCCAAGTCTTTTTTAATTTGATTCAAAACATACTAATGTCTCTGGTATCATTTGTTTGATCAAGAAAAAAAGTAGTCCTTATTTGTTCCTTGTTTTAATGATCTATAAAATGTTTCCACAGGCTTGTGTTTGAAAACACATAAGTCTAACTGTTAAAGAACATCAACCATATGAAAAATGCCTACATGTTTTGTGGTAAGAGCTTACATAATAAACATGTCCAGGATATACTTTTCAGCCTGTGTAATACATGATTCCTTCTCATCATTTGAGTTATGAAGATGTTATCAAAATATTTTCTGGGCACGAAAGTGCCTGTGCTGCTGCTACTACATACTATTCATATATGCCATGTAGAATGCATTCTACTAGTTTATATGGAAGATGACCAGAGGGTGAGTAGCTGTCAGTATACTTGATTACATCAGTCTAATGGCTTGTATTGTTTATTCTATACTTGTGTGTATTAAGCTTATCAACATTCAAAAAAGATGTAGAGCACTGACATCTTTATTTCTAAACCCATGGTTACTGGGTGACCTATTTCACAGGATTATTGATGAAAGGAATGGAGAAAGTAATGCTATGTACAAAGTCTTGAGTCTCTAGCCTTAAAAGAATCTACACCAGTTACCATACTATTAAATGTGAAGCTGATGGAGATTTACAGGGATTAGTCTATTTGGTAGGATATTTCACTATTGATATATCCCCTGGAGACAGTGCTTTGACTTCTATTTACTATAGTTTCAGCTTAATGAGGCTTTCACATATTACTAATGCAGTATTATTATAAGTCAATGGCTGAAATCCCTCAGTTTGGTATAGTCAAACATTAATAAACACATAATAATCTTCTGGATGTTTGAACCCAATCACTGCAAAGGTTTCCATGAAAATATTTACACTGAAAGTTCCATAATTAATAAGAATACAGGTAGTCCCATTTGGTGATTGTCTCACACAGTGACTGTTCACAATTTTGTGGATGATAAAAAGTAATTTTGCATATAAATCATCATATTTATGACATTCACAAGTATGTAAAGGAAGGAAAAAGCTGAAATAAAATTATAAGCATAGTTGTGGTTTCACTTAGTTACCATTAACTTAATGACAAATTTACTGGTACCAATGGGGTTGCTGACGAAGACTACATGTAATTTTTACCTTATCATAGTACCACTGATAACCACAAAATTATAAATTTGCTTTTCAATGTTCTTGAATGGAAATGATATTTAGTGCCTTATGAAGCTTCAGCCAAAAATCTGCACTCTGAATGCAAATCAGCTTTATTTTAAATTTTGATCTTCTCCATGTTTATTCCAACCCATGTAGTTAGTAAAATTATAAACTGTCTAAGGGCACATCAAACCATGAGAGATATGGACCAAGTGGCACATACTTAAGGAAAAAAATCATGGAGGCAGTTGTTGAAATGATTAGAGAAGAAGAAACCATATAGGATAGAGGGAAAGGGCTCAAGATCAAATCTTTAATGAAAACCTTAAACAAATTGCTCAGATTCAAGATGCATGCAGAAAAAAAAAAGTTGAAATGAGGGAACTGTATCCTGCATCTGACCCAATATATCATATTTTCATATTTCTCATATGAAAATTTAAAACAGATTTTTGTCATGTTGACTTAGAAGTATTAGAAGGTTGTTTTTATTTATGTAGCAAATTTATATAGCAGCCCATCTCAAGAAACATGTGTGAGTGGTGTAAAAACCACAGTTACAACTAAAACAATATAACATTCATGAATCTTAAACACAAATAAAAACCTAAAAACCAAGATTGCAGGAGGGTAACAATCACCAACATAATACAAGTACTTTGCAGAGTCTCCATAGGTGCTGGGGTCAGCAAACTATGGTGGAGAGAAATCTGAAATGTACTATGTGAAGACATGCAGTGAAGTAAACGAAAAGGAAGTAGGAAAGTGAATTGTTATATTTTTAAGTAAATTTAAGAAACATATGAAGAAGAAAGTGTAGCTCCTTGGACTAGTATGCTATTTTGAGAGGTATTGTTTAAATTGCTGTGAGTAAAAATGATAATTTCATTATGCTTTACCCTCAAATGATTCCCACTTCATTTGATGAGTTCATGCCTGAATCCATATTTCAGCAATAATAAACACACATGAGAAAAGAAGAAACAGTCTGTCCTGATACAGAAATATCAGGCTAGGTTACTGATTATTAGTCTCTTATGTATCACTGATAAAGGAAATGACATCCACAATTGTACAAGGCAGACTTGGTGTATAATGGGAGCTTTTCACTTTGATAACATGACACTCGAACAGTGTCACAGAGATAGTAGCGTTTTTCCCCATTTCCCTCTAGATAGTAGTGTCAAAGGTGCCTTGATGGTAAATGATACTATTGTCAGATTTTAGTCTATATTATATAAATAATATCCATTACTATAGATAAAATAAATCTCATTTCAGAAAATTGAAATCTTCCCAGTAATCGTAATAAGTTTTAAAGTGAGACTTTCAGTTCAGTTTCTCCTTTCTTTGCCAGGTGATTAATTTCAATACACAGTGACATATGATTAATTTTGGTACAACTTTTATAATAAAGCTTTGTTTCCAATGGTCCATTTGTTTCTTTCCACCATTTGGCAGTCTATTATTTGTGCACCAGTCTTCACTTTTGTTTCTTCAACTCTTAAGTATGTATTCCCAGAAGTAGCATGTATAAATATATTTAACTTTCTGCAGACGTACATCATGTGGGAAATATATAAGAGAAGTACTTCATGTGGAAAAGCATGAAGAGTTATTGAGATATTGTTATAAAACAACGGTATAAATGTTTGCAGTGAATTTGTCTTCAGAACCAGAGGTTTTATTTAAATAATAATGAGGCAGAACATATTTAAATAATAATGAGGCAGAAATATTTCATTCAAACAACTTCATGTTGTTTGAATGAAATATTTAATTAATTAATTGGCCACCCATCTTACCACCGGTAATTCTGCGTGGCTTCATTCACTTCCTACTCAATGAAGGTCAATATGGAGCACTCAGCACTGTTATATATTATATTATTTATTTAATCTATCATCTCAAGATTCTATGAGGAGAAAAAGGACAAAATTATCACTGGTTCACGATTCATGAAACTATAGATGCTATTTTCTTTATTTTTTTTTAATATAAATTTTATTTGGCTTTTCACAAAAACATAATACAAATAAAACATCTTTTTTTGAGAATAGCATGATCCCGGGTTATCACTTTTTCATACAGACACAAACTCAATTTCATATTCATCTTTGTGTTCTATTCCATATCTTATTACTATTTTAACATTTTCTCCATAATTTTCCCCCTCCCTTGATTTTCTCAACTTTATTTTTAATTATCTCATATCTAAATTCAATTATATATCTTTTTCTAAGTTTCAATATCTTTCTAATCATATTTATACTATTGTCTGTCCTGTTTCAATTTCATATTATCTTTTCTCATTAAACAAATTTTACCCTGTAGTTACTAATTGGAGTATGACCTTTTATATCTTTTAATTTTATCCATTCAACTCTTATTTAAACTTCAATTTATGCCTTTAAAATTATAACATTCAATATAGTACATAACTTCCAATCAAATTCTGCTTGGTACATTCTTAAAATATACACTATGTTATATATATCTATATCTATATCTATATCTATATCTATATCTATATCTATATCTATATCTATATCTATATCTATATCTATATCTATATCTATATCTATATCTATATCTATATCTATATCTATCTATCTATCTATCTATCTATCTATCTATCTATCTATCTATCTATCTATGGTATTCAGTTTTGTTCGGGTATTTTCCCACGTCATTATAGTTGTGCTTTTAAAGTTGTAGCAACGTTTTGGCAGAATCTCATCTGCCATCATCAGGCTTCTGTATTGTGTTCGTCTGTGAGTCAGACAACTGTAAAAATCATATATATATATGATCCCCACATGCTTCCAACTCAAATTCCATTCCAAAACTTCAGCCACTCAAAGGATCCTGAAAAGAACGGAATTATCCGTAATCAGAAACAAACTCCACAAGAAGAGATTCCTACTAGACCAAAGCAACAGAGACCTACTCACACTCCATCGCAAACTCAGCGACAAAATCCACCCAGTACTCTGGGACAAATCCAAACAACTAGCCTTCTGGAGAACTGAAACAGAAACCTCCCACAAGACAGATACACACACCAGGAAACTCCACAGACTAGAGAAATGCCAGAAACCCAACCCTTCCCCACAACAACACATGAAACAAACAGTACACAACATATCAAACAGAACTCTCACCATAGCAGAAACCAATGTCCTTTCCAAAGGATTCAACTTTGCAGTCGCCCCCAAATGCATCCCCACTGAAAACATTATATGTGGAGTTGAAGCTAGCCTAACCAAAATCAACCTAGATGCAGCCAACAAAATCAGACTTGAAGTCACCAACATCCTCTGCTCCAGCAACCCACCCAGAAGCAACCTACACAGAGAAGAACAAAAAGCACTCACCAACCTGAGGAAAGACAGCAACATAGTCATTCTCCCAGCAGACAAAAGCAACACCACAGTCGTAATGAACACATCGGACTACCACTCCAAAATATCCAACCTACTCCAAGACCCCGCTTACAAACCTCTGAATACTGACCCCACCACCTACCTAGAAAAAACCACCAAATCCAAAATAAAAGCGTCTCCCATCAGCGAAGAGATCCAGCAGAGAATCATCCCCAGAGAAAAATCATCCAGATGCCCTAAGCTCTATGGCCTCCCCAAGATACACAAAGAAGGAATACCACTCAGACCCATAGTCAGCTCCATAGGCTCACCTCTACAGAATCTTGCTAAATTTCTCATCAAACAACTCCAGCCCTACACAGAATCCATCACTTCACACGTACAAAATTCCTTCCACTTCATAGAAACAATAAAGAAAGAAAACCTACAACCCAGCGACCTACTTGTGAGCTTCAATGTCATATCCCTCTTCACCCAAGTACCCATCAAAGAAGCCTTGACAGCCATCCAAAACAAATACAACCCGCCCCCCCCAAACACATCCTAGATCTGACCAACCACTGCCTAACCAATACATACTTCATCCACAATGGACAAAGATACAAACAGATAGAAGGAGCACCCATGGGATCACCCCTCTCACCCATTATCACTAACCTATACATGGAACACTTTGAAACCAACTCTCTAGACAAATCTAAGTAAATGCTGAAAGAATTTTAACATTTTCTTTTAGCAAGCCATTCAAACAGTTTTTTTGTTTATAAAGCAAGAGTAAGCACTGTTCCATTTGTGATAAACAATTCAAAGGAATTAAATAATAATAAGATAAATTACAAACAAAAATATCAGTTAGCTAAACTAGTTGATCTAAAAGTGAAGGTGGAAAATTCCCATGTTTAGTCATTCTGATAATCCCTCAAATTGTGTCAAGCCAACAAACAAGCACAATGAGATTACTTAACTTCAATAATGCAAACTAAACTAAGGAGAATGTGAAAGATATCCTAAACATTTTTAACTTGATGTATTAAGGAATCTGAGAAAGGAAGCAAAATTGTTTCTTGGATTCTCAGGATGTTCTCATTTGTTCTTAGTACTTTACTTAAAATAGCTGCCTTTAGTTCTTAGTGTTTAGCCTTTAGTCTAAGATGAACAGAATGAAATATCTTGTTGATAACATGTAAAATTCAAAACCCTCAGAGCTTTGAATAACTGTTTATGTCCCGATATATTTGGGTGAGAATTTCCAGAAAGGAACAACTTGGGAAGGCTGGTTTAGAAAGGAAAATCATTGCTCAGTAAGCAATTTCAAAATCTAGTAAGATTCGAAGAGTTATATAATAATGAAATATTTAAATAAAGCAAAAATGGTTTAAATCTTTAAATCTTGAAATAGTGGTTCCCAACTTCTGGAAATGATTGGTGATCTACAAGTATACTGCTGATGATTCCTTTTTTAAGTGAGCAAATCATTTCTATTATTTATCTATCTATCATCTATCTATAATCTATCATCTATCATCTATCTATCATCTATCCATCTACTATATGTATCTATTTATCCATCATCATCATCATCATCATCATCATCATCATCATCATCATCCCCCCTTCTCTCTCTCTGTCTATCTACCACTGCCACCACTACCACCATCAATAATTATCTATCTATCTATCTATCTATCTATCTATCTATCTATCTATCTATCTATCTCTTAGAAAATGAACAAACTTATCAAAGCAGTTTTTTTTTAAAAAAAAAATCAGTGTTTGTCATCTGGTTAAGTCATGATACTGCAAGTATCATGTTGCAATCCCTCAAAATCTTGAAAACAAAACACCATGCAGATAGTTAAATAAATCAGTCTCAAGTAAATATACTCCTATAAAGAAGTTTGACAAAATAATATTTTATGATGTTTAAGTGAATAAGTTGTTATCTTGAGTAATCTGTTGATAAATATATGTTAAACATGATATATAAACAGTAGGCTTTTCACCTACAGTATTATAAATGAATAGCTAAGTTTGTACTTTATTGCACGAAATTCAGCATAGGCCTCTCTGTATCATAGCCATATTGATGCCAATACAATTAAATGTTATAATGAAAGTTCCTCCCTTTACTATTTGTGTTGTGACATTGCATGAGAGAAAATAGGAAGAACAATCTGCACTGCAATATTCTATTTGCATTTCATTAGTTTTCCTTATTTGTCTAAGTGTATTAAGGTAAACATATTTTTAAAATGACAAAACTTGATCTGCTAGTAATTTAATTGCAAAAATACTGCTACACTCTAAATGAACACTGTATGACATTTTGATCTGGTTTTGATCTGTTTCAGTGTAAATATGTTATTCTTCTTCAAAGAATGAGTGAAAAAACACTGCATTTAAATGGTCAAAAGATTAGTTTCAAAGAAAGTTTGACAATATACTACAAAAATTGCAAATATATCCATAAACTGTAAAACTAATAGTTTAACCAACAAAGAGTCATACAAAGAGATTTATACTACAAAATTACAAAAGAAATATGACAGAGTAAATATGCTAGAGTAAACTAGTGGGGCAATCCAGGAAAAAAAGGACAAGACCAGTTTTCCGTTATTATTAACAGCCAAAATTGCTGCTTGGAACAAACAAGCCTTGATTTGTTGCTAATATTAATAATTAGCTTACACTTGTCTAGGAGCAAATTTTGGGGAAAATCCTGAAGTAATAGGACTTATTATTACAACATGGTAGACATCCCACTCCACCTCTCATTTTTCAAATAGCTGCCATCATTTATTTGCATTTTCTCCTGAGCTGAAAATGCCCCATTGTAGAAGTTGTCTCAGGATAACTTCTGGGCTTTATGCAGAATATAAGTATTTCATGAGTAGGTTTCAGGTTGGCAAACTACTGAAAAAACAATTGAATAATGGAAATTCACACTATACACAATACATTATTGTGTCACATAATATCACTATGAATATAGATTCTAGAAATAGCAAGATATATTAGAATATACATTTTAGATATAATTCACTTAGAATGTAAAGAATATTTGGTAATGTAATACATATAATGTCAGTATCAAGGTAATTTATATTACAGTAACAGCCTAATTAATGCAATATCTTCCTGAGGACAGGATATTGTCTATCCTTTTTTTGAACACTAACCCTTATAGATTTCTAGAAGAACATATTTCTGACTGTGTATTTGGCTGAGTTGGCACAGTTTCAAACTGAGCCAAGTAAACTAGTTGTAGATACTGACAAGCAGTCTCCAAAGATAAAATTTCTTGCTCAAGGGCACTAAATTGTTTTAGTTTATCAGCTTCACCTATCAGCTGAGCCAAAGTATTAATTCTTTTTCTTCCTGCCAGTTTTTCCAGTTGATTGACTCTACTGTCATTTCCCCCCCTTCTTGATTCTTCCAGGGAGTCCACTTAGCATAAGAAAATGAATCAAATGTCAGATACCAAATGGAGTCCCTTTGACTGCACTGCCAAATTTGAACAGTGTAATTGCTAAAAATCAGCAAAACAATTTTCTATTTTTTCAGACAGGAAATACACAGAAAGCAGTCTCCATAAAGTTTAACCTTCACACAATTCTACCCATATTTCTATAAACCTTATCCCTTCCAGATGTATGATTTTATCTTATTCTTTCCTTTCTTTTACATGAGAGAAATCACAAAATTACTGAGTATATTGGAGGTAATATCCATAGCAAGCAGTAATGATATAAAATACTATATTTGCATGGTGATGTCTTAATGAAAATCACCTACCCCACATCCCGACATCTTGAGACTTGGACATAAATTATATTTGCACTATCATGCTCATTTCCTAACTTGCAGTTCTCTGTTTCTGACTTTGAATATAAAAATATGTTACTTCTCTTTCTGAGTCTTCTCTGGCTATGAACAAAACTTGAATTATTTCAGTTTAATAGGTATCCAACATTTCTTCCTACCTTCTATATTCTCTTATTACTGTGTATTGAAGTTGCACAGCACAGGGATCTATTATTTTATATTTCTTTTATTCTTCCTTTTTTTTCCTTAAAAAAAATTGATTGTTATGGAGTCAGTCATTATTTAAAACTCATGAACAGCTGAAATAGATATCATTTACCTATTCTCTTCCAATCTTTAGGTAGACTTTGTAGACTTTGACCCACAAAGAGAACTTTAACATGGATCTCCAAGTGCAGCCAGATTTTTCACAGTCTTTTTTTCAATAACTTTTGAAGTGTCTTGAACTGCTGGGCTTAGTGCCACAATGTAAGTCAACCACTGCATATTGGTTAATAGCACATCTTGCAAGAACAAGCCCTGAAGACACCATATTTGGTCTTTCTTGTATCATGGCAAGCAAACTCCATGGTCATGTCAACAAAATCCACCTTTTACCATCCATCTAGAAAAAGACCCTAATTCTAGGTATTAAATTGATATGTAATTATAATAAAAAGAGATGATATTGGTGGTATTTATCATGTCAAGGTGAAAAGACCACATGAAGCATTGCTGTTTAGAAAACTGAAATCATGGAGGAAGCAAAGAAGATGAATTTGCATAAAGTGAACAATAGCTTGTCCATAGAAATCTGCAATCTCTTTCATCATTTCAAGGATAAAATATGTCATGTGTCAAAAATACCCCTAGTCAGTTTAGGAATGATGTTCAATCTCTTTCCAAAAGGTACATTACTTGCTTATCTGGATGAGATACTTTGAGAAGGAAAAATGAAGGCTTACAGAAACAAAAATAATTTATTGTTATATTTTGGATAGTGACATTTTTATTATTCATTAGAAGAAATTATTGAACTCTGTGAGATTAAAGTTATTTAGTTAGCCATCATGTGTCATATTTATTTCAATATGTTTATTATAATTTTGGATTCCATGTCATTACTTTATAAAAATGTTAGGGAATAAGCTAAACATAACTGTAATGTGGAGCCTCAAAAACCATCAAATCCACTTACTAAAATCACATAAGAAAGATGCTCACGTTTAAAGTGAAGGGATCCAAGCAATCCAATATCTTGCACCACCAGTCATAATATTGTTCTGGCAATTTTGGAAGACAATTAAACATTTTTATTAAATATCATATACAGAACTGAACATATAATACCAGACTAGTACCATGTCTACAATTATCCCTTCTTTAAATTGACTTGATCATTCAGAATCCCACTGAAAGTAACAGGATGACTTGATCCTCTTCACTTCCTGATGGCACTTTTGATATATTTGCAAATAAATTTCCAAATTTTCATATTCATAAATACATATTTTATTCAAAAATAAAATATCTGGACAAAGCAGACAATTTATGTCTGGACCAGAAACACTTTAATACTGAAAAAGTAAGTGATTGAGCATTCTGTTTATTGCCAGAAAAAAATGTCCAATACTTCACAACTCAAATGTGTTTTAGGAAAGGTTGCCCAAGTTTTTCAAAGTTAATTTCTGAATAAGTTGGAATGGATTAACATAACTGTTATTAATTTAAAATATATTCATTTCAGTACCATGTACATACAAATCTTGCACACCTTGATTGAGAAGTAAATAGTTAGTTCATGGGGAAGTTAATTCCAAGTACATACAGTAGATTAGACTGTATGTACCTAATTATTACTATTGTTGGCTGGATGTATTTGATATATGCATTACATTAAGAATTTTAGAAGGAAAATTCCACATGACTTATCAGATGATATTTTCCAATGTCAGATGGTTAATGCAAATGTGCATTTTTTATACTTCATTGGATAACATTTGTCTAACAATAGCCTTCCCTTCAGCCTGAAGCTTTTGAACACAGCAATATATTTCTAGTCTTTCTTAAGTTTCCATATTAATCTCTTTTATATTTAGGGAAATTACCTTGGAATATAAAATGTAGCTCTGTCTAGCATTCCAGGAAACTGATGTGTATACTTTTGTTATACATTTATAATAATTAAGATAGAAGCATCTCTCTGTCTCTTCCCTATAAGAATGTTTTTCAGAAATGAAGCTTGATTATTGAAGTTGCTGTACAGTTTTGTAACTGATGAATACAAATGTTAGACCATCACCTTCTGCAGGAAACTCTGCAGGAAAGAAGCATATCACTTTCCATTAAAAAGGACCCAAATATATTTGCATTCTCTAGTGTCACCAGGTTCCTTGACAACTGAGGAGGAATCTCTAGAGCTAAAGATTTCCCAAGAGTTTCATGTGTGTGGCTGTTCATTCTTCCCTAAAAAATTAAGTTAACAGCTTGTATGGGAAATATGAATTATTGACAGCCAGAATAAACAAACAATATAAAGGGGTGTATGAGAGAAACACGAATTTCATTTACATTGGTAATACCCCAGAGAATAATATGAGAAAGCCTATGCAGGTGTTAGCACTTCCTACTCTCTCTCTCTCTCTCTTGGCCAGGTTCTATCTCATATATTAATAAATTAATAGTTTTGGGGAAGCAAAAATAGATAGATAGATAGATAGATAGATAGATAGATAGATAGATAGATAGATAGATAGATAGATAGATAATCCCCTCTGCCTCACACACAAGTTTTAGATATATTTGCCTTGTACAGTATACTTGTACATCACCCATTTAACTATAAACTTGGTATTCAATTGCTTTGAAACACCACAAGTTTGGTACTCAATGCATTTTGACATGAGCACTTTGTCCCAGTGGGAATGAGCGAACAGTTCTTTTGTGATCCCTGTTGTAAATTCACAAGTGACAATGTTGAACAAGATCCAAGAGAGATGGAATCAAGCCAAAAACATATCTTTTGGTAGGGAAAAGCTAGATATCAAAGAGACTTTCATTGTAAAAATTGACAAACTGTTTAACACCCTCAACTGCACATGTTAAATTGTTCTGTGTACCAAATTTGGCTGCCATGCTGGCTATAAAAAAGAAGCTCTCATTAACTGTATCTGCCCTAAGGAGACAAAGATACCAATGAAGGCATTTACTTTTGTTAAAAGTGGTTCTTTTGAATCGGACCAGATTGGTTTGAGAAATGACTAGTGAAAAGGCAAAAGTGGCAAAATGATGACAGACAAAAGTGCACTAAATATAAGCAGAAAAGTATTCCAGATATTTTGATACTGATAAATGAATGATGAAAATGAAGAGGAATATAATGGAAGTTATGAAAAGGCCTTAGACCAAGCACTCATGTCATTTACTTTGAAAAAAAAACACACCAGAATACAAGAGATTAGAAATAACAAATATTGCTATGCAGAGCATAAGATACAGTGTTGGTCTATGTGTCACTGCTGCCATTACCACGGCCATCTTTATAGATGCTAGCTTGGTCACCGAAGAAGACAAGAGACTTGTAGTTGATCACAACAAAGTCAAGAGAGCCCAGGAAAACTATAAAGTCCCTAGATCAAGAATTTGATGAGCTCTGTAAGAAGAGTGAAATAGAATGCATCTTTTTTGATGGTGGTATAAATGCAACTAAAGTTATGCTGAAAGCAAACAATTCAGACCAGCAATTCTCCACCCAATACCATTCAAGAAGAACATTTTTCTGTGTGCGGAGAGTGGGGTGGAAGATACCTTTATCATTTTACTTCAGACAAAGGTTCAAAAGCAGGAAAACCTGCTCAAGTGATTGCAGATAATCCAGTATATTTAATGAAGAAGAAAGGCACTGACAAAAAGTTTGAAGGCCATTGGAGGACATTTAATACTGTCTGTGAAGGGGGTCCCATGCACTGGGTAGAGATCAAGCTTGGCCAGAATTTGATCTGGTTGGTGTGTGTACTCCACATGAATGAATTACCTCTATGATACTTAATCACAAAATTGGATGGGAAGACCTTGTCTAACACTAAACAGGCAGATGGCAAAATCCTATACTGCAACAAAAATTGACACTGATTCTTCATTCACCAGGGTTTCAATTGGTGAGCCTCTCATTTCACTGAGTGACAGTATTGTAAAGGCTCTCTCTACTGATCAAGCATGGTATAGGATGATATAGGCAACAAGGACAGGAGAACTTCCCACAGATCTGGCTCTTTTGGAAATTGGCCCTGTAAGCCATTCATGCTTGTGGACAACAGCAAATACACTTTGTCAAATATGGGTTTCAAAACATGGCTTTAAAGGCAAAACTTTCTAAAACTTAAGAATGATAGTGGAATACATCATTGGTATGTACTACTGGCCTGCATCATGTGTTGTTCCAGCTTCAGCAAGTCAGACTGCAAAAGAAGGCTGTAGTAAATGTTTTGCCAACCATTCAGCACTCAGCCTTTTGGTGAAATGATAATCTAGACACTCTTGTGTTAAGATGACATTCAAGAGAAGAGTGCTAGTGTGCAAAAGATCATTAACTTGAGAGGTTCAGATGATGCTGAGATGTTTTTCTGTACATGCAAGAAAAACACATTTAATCAATGCCAGAGCATTTACTCTGCTGGAGCTGACTGACTGGTCTGAAGATTTATATGAGCCACCTTTGATGAGCAAACTGACTACAATAAAAATAAAGAAGTTCATTGATGAACCAATGCAAGTACCACAGTGGCCCTGTCATGATCAATCAATGGAGAGAAGTATGAAATAGGTCACAGAGATAGCAAGCAGAGTGTATACACATGAGAAATGTGAGGGTTGTATCAGAGGCTTGAAACAAGTTGGCTGCTGATGTTGAAAAATGAATCAAAACAAGACTTGATGAAACTCGCTTAAACATTTTTGTAACTCAGACAACTGCTTTCTGATGTTAGTTTATGATTGCATGGATTATTGTTTATTTAGCTAGATAAAATTCATGCAGAAAAAAGCTTTAATTTTTGTAGCACAAGGTGTAAATTTTGAGAAGATAAAGTTAACAGTATTTGAGTTACAAGAGACTTTTGTGGGGTATAGGATCATACGTGGATTTACCATACCAAGTTAAACATTGTGCAATTGCAAAAATAACTGCAAATTTGAATTTTTGGTGTAAAAGTACATATTTTTAGAACCTCTCACTGAAAAAAAAAAATGCAAAAATTAATTTTACCCAATTAAATGAAATCTAGTTGTAAAAAAAAATGTAAGCCCTCATTTCCAGCCTGCTATTCCAGGCCTGTTATTTCTAGATGTGCAGCAATTTAGATACACCTCTAAAAATATAATTTGTGGTGGCCTTAAAATGTTAGGGAATACAGGATGAGGAGCTATTTTTTTCACAGCAGCAATAACTTCTGAAAAGTTGTGGTGAATAGAAGAAAGTCATCATGTGAGGCACTGCTGGTGGTCAACAAAATCAGGATAATTTGTTGGAAGAGACCATCCTTCCTCCCTTGTCTCTAGCAGCAGAGGCCAGTTGTCATCTCTACCTGCCATACTCTTACTGTTTAATATGACTTCTTGAAAAGGACAATTTAATATTTTATTTTTTTTAATGCTTTGGATCCCCTTAATGGACTATGGAAGTGTTTGTCAACCTTGGCAACTTGAAGACGTGGGTATTTCAACTCCCAGAATTCCCCAGGTCCATAACTCCTCACATTGCCAAGGTTGAAAAACACTGGACTATAGCATGTCTAATATCTATTTTTATTTTTATATTATTATTATCTCTTTTATTCATTAAACATGAAACTCAGTCAACTGAAGATTTTAAAATGTATCACAAATACCAGTGACTGGTGCTAATGGTTGATACAGGTTGCTGCCAGCGTGCTAAGTATTAACCAAATATCTTCTTAAAATATACAATGTTCTGAGTAGCACAGTTTTTTGCAGTTCTGCTGGTGTTATTGCAGGAAGCTGCAATTTCATGATGTTTTTTGTAAAATTCTTAGACATGGTTCTAAATGCCCCAATTACAATGGGTATCACTGTTACATGTTTCATCCATAACCATGTAGTTTCAAAGGGGCCAGGTCATGATATTTTGTGATTTTCCCCAGTTCTTTTTCTTCAACTGTGGTGTCTCCTGGTACAGCAATATCAATAAATTGTATGCTTTGGCCATCGACAACCATAATATCTGGCGTGTTGTGTTCCAAATGGTGATCCATCTGTATTCAAAAGTCCCACAAGATCTTCACTATCTCATTTTCGACAACTTTTTCCACTTTATGTTCCTATGACTTTTCGGATAGAGGTAGAGCATATTTTTTTACATAATGACCAGTGGATTAATTTAGCAACTAGATCATGTCTAGCTTTGTAGTCAGTTTGCACAATTTTGCTGCACTCACATATTAAGTGTAAAACAGTTTCAACTTTGTCATGCAAAGTCAGCAATTTGGACAGTCAATGGATTTTTGTATCTTTGTCCTCAAGGCATTAGTTTGTAGTGCTTGTTCTTGAGCAGCAAGTATTAAACCTTCCGTTTCTTTCTTGATGGTTCCTCTCTTTAGCCATATCAATGTCAAGTTGCTATCACATTTTCCTTCAACGTTTTTCAAGTGCTGTCCATGCAAAGCTTTGATTTTCCATCCATTTAATCTGTCATCCAGCTGTTTTTCCTTATATTCTGCCTTTGTTTCTGTTTTTTTTATAATGTTCTCTGTTTTCACAGCCTGCAGCAATTTTTCTATACTTTGGTTCACATAATCATTCAAACTTCATTTTTCTTCTTCTACAGTTTGATGGATTTGCAATAGCCCTCTGTAGAAGAAGAGAAATGAAGTTTGAATAATGATAATAATGATGATGATTAGGATTTATATGGCTGCCTATCTCATAAAATGATTCTAGGCAGCTCACAACAATCTAAGTCCTAAGTAAAGAGAGCCACAGTTACTAATTTTAATATTTATTCTATTAACAAATAATACATAAGAATGACATTGGAGCTTAACATAGATTTTAAGTATTTCATATTTGATGGATCATATCTTTCTCTTTATGATTGATTTATATTTTTAATACATAATATGGCTTAGAAAAGTGTGTTGGGTACAGATAATTTGTGTGCAACCAAAAGCCAGAGCTGTTAATAATCAATTACTTATTTCTTATTTCATAAAATGAGTTCATAAACTGCAGACTTACACATATACCAAATATTCTGAACTTATGTACATCTTTAGAAGTAGAAGTTCACTATTTCTTTCAGAAAACTAATATATCACACTGAGCTTATTTTTTTTAATATTTGATCAATATTTTAAATGCTGTAAACAGAGTTCATGTTTTATTTTCTTCAACCTAGTTTCAGTACATTCTGGAAATAGAATTTGTTTGTGTAGCTGATTAACCAGGATCAAATTAGGTCAGTCTGTGTTGACACAGTATGGAGCGGTAATTGGTTTTTTTAATTGGTAACTGTGAACCAGAATGTAATCAAGCTCAAAGAAAATATAGTGTATACCATTAGCCAGAAAAGTTTCATATCTCCCAGAAATTTTTTTGTTAGCTATAAAATGCAAACGTGATTACAATTCTGTATAATTTATTAAAGAGCCATTGGTGCATTATGTAGACTCAGCATAAACAGAGGGAGTTTTCTATCACAGCATGGAAAATATACAGTAGTTAGGACATCTATTAGCTCTTCCCAGCTGGGAAATATTTATATGTGTGTATGTGTATATTTATTTTACAAATCTGAAGAGATTCAGAGAGCTTTGTTAAGCCTGGTTTCCCCAACGGGTGTTAAGGAAAACAAACTAAACAGAATGTGCAGCGAAGTCAGATAGGAAGACAGGTAAATGTATGAGATAAGCCTTCTCGTTAACACGCAGTAAAAATACAGATATGCTTGTGCTATCAAAATTATAATTTATTCCATTTAAGAATTATAGCATAGTCATTATAAACAGTCCATTAGTCATATACCAAATTCAGTCAATTCTTGTCGAGGATACTCTAATTGCAAAGTCCGTGTGGAATAGCCAGTGTCAGTACACATATAATAAATCTGTCCAAAACTTATCTTCTCTCCTGTTGAGAAATATCTTCAAAGTAATCCAACACTTCTTCTCCTCCCCGATCCAGCAAGAATGCAGTCTTCAATAAGCCAGCCAGTAAGAGCCAGAGAGTGCCTTGCTGCTTATATAGTACTTTTACAGCTGCACCCTTAATTACATTCCTTTAGCTTAAAGTCACATACACTTTATCTGACAAACCATGATTCATCATTTTATTATCTTTACCCAAAACAGTTAGGGTAAAACAATGTTATCCCTAACAAGCTTTGTCTTAATTTACTTTGGCTTGACAGAAGATGGCCACTATGTAGTAATACTTCACTAAATGTTCAGTGAGTAAGTACTATTTCCCCAGCATGTTTTTAGACCAATCTACATAAATTAGAGGTACTTCCTTAATGGAAGATATATTTTGTTCTGTACATGAAACAGATGAATTGTGAATCATTTTTCAATTAGATGAGTTCTGGGTGAGTTGCAGCCTGGTTCACTTGAAAGCCAGTGCATCTTTATTGTACTGCTTAACAGCAACTATAGATGTATCTTGGGGAGGGGGGCAAAATCCCCCATTGTTCCTCATAATGTAGACTTTGGTTAAATGCAGTGCATATTCCACTATGAAAAACCTGGGAGACTGCAAGTTCAAAAGCACTTCACGAATTGATCTGAAGATGACCAATGATGTTCAAGATACTGCATATGCTAAGTGTTGTACACAAGATGCTGTAGAGTAAATTGCCACCTCAGTTGTATGAATTAATCACTTGCACAAATGGTTCATTGGAGTTAGATCTAAAGCAGGAGAACAAAAGATGTATGAAAGTAATGTGATATAGTTTTTCAAAGGCTGTATTGGTCTCAAAGTAATTCATTTAAAATGTTCAGTATTTGATAGCAATTGATAACAATGTCGGAAAGTCTGGCTATTCTTTATAAGAGAAACTATATTCTTCCTACTAATGTTTCAATTGAAAACCTCTATATAATATAATTTGTTTTTAGATTTTTTTAAAAGCTCAGCAGTAAAGCTTATTAAATTAAAGGATTAAAATAATAGTACCCCCTACCATTTCATATATTTCAGAAGCTAGAAAACATTTAAAACTTAAACTAGTTTTGAGTGCTATCCAAAACTGTAATATAGGAGGCAAGTGGATATAATCCTTCTTAGTCCAGAGTTCAGGTTTTAATGTTCTGCTATTGCCCTGTAGGTGTGTTATTATCATGTTCATAAATTTTTAATTGTTTTAGAATGCTACACCTAGGCTCATGACTAGGGCTGCACTCTAATTATGAGTGAAATAAATTGACTGCATAGGGAAATATAAATATAAAAATAATCCTGTCCATATTTGAATACCTCTTACATTGGAATATCCAGTAAAAGAAAATTAAACAATTCCAGTAAAGGTGATTTACAAGTTGCCTTAAGTCAGTCAGTTAATACTCTAGACAAAAAAAAAAAAAAAAGGAATGGCTTTATATCTTTTCTTTTAATAGGGATATTTTTGAAAAATGAGTTATGCAATAAATACCTTAAAGTCACTAGAAGATTGGATTGTATGACCTAAAGGTGGTAATTATGCAATTATATTTACAAAGTAAGATATTACTATTGGAGGGATGATTTGGCTTTAAAGATTGTTCTTTTAAACATTTATCTCAACCAACAAAGACTATTAAAATTCAATAGCCTAAATTAACAATTAGATGACTATTGAAAAAATGAAATATTGGAAACATTATGTATTCCAGATCATCTAAACATGATGCAACTTGAATTGAGGAAATATCTAGACTTATATAGGATAGTAGTATAAATATGTTTATACGTTATTTTCACCGAAGTTTCTTAGATACTGTACCAGTTAAAGCAAAAATAGATAAGATAGCAATAGTTGTGAAGCAATATACCACTTCAGAGTAAGATAATAGAACAATAGAACAATGAATAACGAATAAAACCATAGTCAATGACAGAGATGAGCAAACCATTTGAATGAGTTAAAAAGCAGTTTCCAAATTTATAGATTTAAAAAAAAACCACCCAAATCCTAAGGAAGGAAAAAAGATAATGCCTTCCAGAAATAAAATTCCATTGCTTAAAAGGGCCTCCCCTCTTATAGCAGCTATGTTCCAGTGGTGGGATTCAAAATTTTCTACTACCAGTTCTGTGGGCATGGCTTGGTGGGTGTGGCCACGTGGTCATGTGACTGGGGGGGTGTCAAAAGACAGAAACTCCCTTTCTGGAGCAGGGGGTTGGACGTGATGACCTCCAGGTACCTTCCAGCCCTAGATTGTGCTGTTTCAAAGCATCCTCTGAAGCTGTGTCTAGTGCAGGGGTCTTTAAACTTGACAGTTTTAAGACTTATGGACTTCAGGAATTCCTCCTCCAGTCATGTTAGCACAGGAAGTCCACAAGTCTTAAACTTGCCAAGTTTGAAGAACCTTGGTCTAGTGGCACGGTTTGTGGTCCTTTCTTTCTCTACTTTCTCCCTCCTTCTGTTCCTCCCTCTTTCTTTCTCTCTCCCTCTCTCTCTCTCTCTCTCTTCCTTTTTCTTTCTCTTTCTCTTTCTTTCTCCCCTCCCTTTTTTTCTCCCCTCCCCTCCCTTCCTCTTTCTTTTTTTATTTTGCAGCACCCCACATATCCCGTTTTTGTCCTAGTGGGCCTTGGGGAACCTCCTGGGGGCAAAAATGGGGCACAGGGGTGCATGCAGCACCCCCCTGCACCCCATTTTTGGCCTAGTGGGCTTCAGGGAAGCCTCCTGAAAAAAGCAGCATTTTGAAACGGGGGAATCAGCTGCACCGCATGATTTAAATTAGCTAGAAAGCAAGAAATCTGATGATTTCCTGCTTTTTTAGCTAATCTAAATTTGTGGCACAGCTGATTGTCAGAAATACCAGTTTGGCTGAACTTGTAGCAATTTTTTTTACTAACTGTTTGGCTGAACCAGTAGCTTATTTTACTTCCATTTCGGCTGAACTGGGCCGAACCAGTAGAATTGCTCCACCACTGCTTTGCTCCCTAATTTAGTATGAGCCAAAGTATAATGTTCACCTCCAACACTGCAATTTTCATTGGAAATGGTTCTCATATTTAAAAATCTATCCAGGCATTAAGAGTACAATTCCATTAAAGTATAAAACTATAGTTGAATTATTATAGCTGGCTCTTTCAAGCTTATCATCATAGATACTGAGTGTACTTACATTGCTAAAACAAGTTCACTATAGCATTGGAAAAGGGAAGCTAGTTTATATATGCATTCAATCTTAAACTAGCTTCCCTCCTACCTATCTCTATGCTTTATAAATTACAGCTGCATAAATACAAGTCATTATTTCTTGCTCAGAAATTCTCCCTTTTTATTCTCTCTTTTTTATTCTTCTCTTCTGACACTAAGCTGTTTGATATGAACAGTAAATCAAGAAGAAAGGTCTGCATATTATTAATTGTATCTTTAAATATTCATCAAAAATATACCAATTGGGTTTAATTTTCTACATGTCCCTTGTGCTTCCTCAATCTGCATGTTTTCCCCAATCTAATTGATGTCTCCTTGTCCATTTATGTCAAGTACTTGGATGGGCCTTTTGTTAGCTGCTACAGATAAAAACATAATATGTGAGTCAAAGCTAGGGCACAGTGATTTATCCACTGCAAGCTGCTCAAAATATTTTTTCAGTAATAAACACTAAATTTAATATTGCAGTCTACATTCAATGTTCAAGGGCAAAGTTCAGACATTTGGAGGTAATGGCAACAATGGGCACCTAGAAACTGGTTGCAACTAGTAACATCTGGCATTCTAGCTGTCCTTTGAGCAAGCAACTAGTGCAATTATAATTAGAACTCAAAGTTGCCTCTGTTTTGATACAATCATACACACACAAATACTAAAAACAAGTTTCTGCTGAAAGAGATTGGACTGGTCATGAGTTCAAGCAGCTGGATCTATTAGAGATTTCCAAAGTAGGATTTACATTTGGCCTTTTATATATATTTGCCAAATTTTTAACTTGACAAAGAAATACACTGGAAAATATCTTTAATGATGGAACATTTTAATGCTACCAAATTCATCAATTTCTGTTCAGAACTACCTTCACTATAGTTTTGTTCGTCAATCCAGATTTGAAAAAAAAAAGTTTGATGATCAATATGCAGATAAAAGCCTCTGCACGTGGAAAGGGATAAAAGGATTTCTGATTTTTTTATTTTATTTTATATGTTCTGAATTGCTAATCCTGCTGTGGAAAACAGTATCAGGATGAGCTCTCACATTAAGTCCTGCCTCTTGCTGGGGTACATGTTTTATCTCCACATTGTGGAGTGCCCCTTGCACTTGAAAGAAAGATAAAATTTTGCTGTAACAGAATAATTTCTGCAGGACACAAAGGTTAACATCTGTAATCTTCAAACATTCTACAGCAGGCTCTACCATCTCAGTTTAATTTAGCAACTTACCTGCCTGAAAATGAGATCAAGATGGAGAAAATTCATATTTTATCTCTCTGCAGGTACAGACAAGAATATGTGCTTCTTTCTGATAGTGGATTCTGATTGCATAACTTTTGCATCTGATTAAAAAAAATAGAAACAGATTTATAGTGGATAATGTATCTTCAAATCTGTTGCACTTTTTGTGGGTCTTCCTTCCTTCCTTCCTTTACACTAAGGGCACTGGTGATGTTTTTAACATCTCCACTTTTAAATTAGAAGTATGCATGGAATACAAAATGTACTTTGCTCTGCATATGGTGCAAATACAGTACATTGTGCTGTATAAGTTACATTGCTACATTCCTGGCTGGCTGGTTAGCTTTTGCTGCAGTCCATAATAGTTTGTTGCAGTTTTGTCCCTGTGGGATCCAGAGCAGATCCTCTACTTCCAGATATAGCAGCTAATTGGATTTGGAACTGACTCTTCATTGCCAAGTAGAAATTTCAGAAAGAAAAGAATTAGATTCTTTAAATACATACATCAGATTTATATATCTTTGTAATAAGATTTTTAACGATTTGCTCTATAAGACACAATAGATTTACACAATTTAGATCATAACAAAGATTGTTTGGTTATACTGAAGCAAAATGTGTTAACCCAGTATGATTGTACACAATCAAATTTTCTTGATCAAATTGGGGATCAGGGAAAAGAATATACATACTCAGAAAGACTAGACTAAAGGAACACTGCAACATTCAAGTCAACCTTTGAAAAACCAAGCAGTTCTCATACATTGTATTAAGGGAGGAACAAAATATCTGTAGCCTGAGGTGGGTTATTATTGTTTTTGGCATATGCAAAATTATGTCATTATGACTGCTGATAACGAAAAGCAGCTTCTGCCATTTTGAATTTAAAAATTTAATGAAGGCATATCACAACCATAGATTAGTGCTATTATGATCACAGTATCTGAACTGTCTGCCTTGGGTAAGCAATAATAATCCTAAAATATTTTTACAAGTGAGATAGATCTTGAATAGCTCATTCACACATGCAAAGCAATATATAAAGCCACAGTCACAAAGAGATATGTGAACTAGTTAGCTCATACTGAAAGACAGCAGGAGAGCTACAGGAAGGACAGTAAAGACCACTATTTAGCACTGGCATAGGATTGCATTAATTTATGCATGAACATCTGAAAGCAGACATTGTATGTACAAAGTGACTTGCACATCTCCACCTTGTATACCTAGTTCACACATAGTGAGTTTTATTCTTGCAGTTTCCTATTATTCCTCTGTATCTACTCATGGTCTGTCTGCATGTATCTTTATCTCATTAGCAACTAGGAAATGGTCTCCTCTGTTCAAGGAAATGGAATATTACTTTCAGCCACATGTCTATTAGCAGAAAGCAGTATACATGCAAGCCAGCCAAAAGGTTTTGAAATGTTAAAATTGAATTCTAACATGCTGATAGAATATTGTAACTGCTAGTCTGCTGAATCTGAAATTCTCTACAACAAAACTAAAAATAACCACCTAGAGGAGAGGAGGGGAGAGAAAGAAGGGAATGCAGACAGTTCAGGAAATGAAATCAACTATTTGTCTGGCACACATCTGCTTGCCTTCTCCCAAATATTTCGGTACACAATTTGCCAAACATTTGAACTAGACACCAAGAATTCAAAGACTTTTGGCCTGTGGTTTCTAGTCGGTTCTTGGCAGTATCACCAGGAAAAACTGCCAGCCAGGATTCTGAATTGATGAAAATGTCACTTTTCAGATTGCAGGACAATAGCAGATGTTTTTTTTAAAAAATAAAGGAATTACAAGTTCTATTTTGTGTTGATTTTTTACATTAGATACTTACTCAACATTACATGAAGCTGATGTGCAACTTGTTTTAATTAAGTTGCATTCTTTCTTCTTTTTAAATAGGCAACTCAACCAATTATTGAACAAAGGAAACAATTTATACCTTTTGTAACAACTTTTGGGATATAGTTAGATAGTTAGTTAGTTAGTTAGTTAGTTAGATAGATAGATAGATAGATAGATAGATAGATAGATAGATAGATAGATAGATAGATAGATAGATAGATAACAAAGCCAGAATTTACCTCATCTTCTCTTCTTTTTGCAAGAAAAAAACCTGTTTTCTTCTTTTGCCACCATTTTGTTGTAGGTTTTGTCCGTATTTTTTTGTGACTTGTGATTAAGTTCCTGGCTCATCTGAATTCAGCAAAGAGTCCCTTCTAAATAAGGTGTAACGACAAGAAAGCACGGTGCTTTTAAGATTTTTCAATTCTGGCTGTTTGTTTGAAAATGAAATTATGCAGCTTAAGAAAACTGCTAGAATATTTAAAAGTGGTGTTTTGCTGACACTAGGCATTTTTAGTGTTTTGAAACAAAGTCCCGAAAAGAAAACCTATTTATCAGGGAATGAATTGACTGGAGACAATAATATCTAAATTGCACTTTTGTGAAGGTATGAAAGTTAAGATATTAAGGTCTTCTAAAATGTCAGACTTTCATGTTTTTATGTGTATGTTGTTAAAATTCTGAATAATTTGTTATTTTAATAAATAAATAAATAAATAAAAACCAAGAATATCAAGAATACTTTTATACATAATGTCTACTTAAAATTTTAAGTAATACATTTGGGCAAGTAAAAGTAGTTTGCATATGCTTCATTTAAATATATGTGATTTTGGTTGTCAATCAAATATAACGAGTAACATCTAGTTTCACTTTCAAAGGTTGAACTAGGCTTCAAAAGTTTCAAAAGGGATCAATGAAAAGCCAAATAGCCATTTCCAACTTTCCTACATCTCTTTTGATACATTGGTGAACCATTCTCTCTTCCATGGAAGACAGAATTCACAAAAAAAGGGATAGAATAAAAAGCTTTTTTTATTTTCTAAGGGGGTTAAAGAACCTCCCAGAGAATCTCTCGGGAATTTTGAGGGAACACAAATGACAAACAATTTTTGGGCGCACTTTCCTTGCCAAACAAATAGCTTTATGAAATCTTTTCAAGCTTCATCCTTTTTTCTTGTGATTACCTCTCTGCTGAAGTTGTTTCTATATACCTTTAATAAAAGTTCAGCATTATGATCATACATTTTATAATATCCCAAATATTACCCTTCTCCCTTCTGCTCTTGCGGTGCAAATGCTTGCTTTTCAAAAGCAACATCAGAAATCAATATAAGCACATTAATTCCCCTCTCCAGCTGTTAATAATAATTAATACAGTGTCATAATCCCATCATACCTTCCCAATGCAGCATTTGAATAATTATTTTCTATTGGATTCTAGGCAATTAGTTTTTATTATTTCTGAAATCAAATATGCAAATGGAAGAAGAAAATGTCAGTTTATCAGATTAATCATGTAAGCCATATTTTGGATTTGGGGAAGAACTTTTCAGGCACTCTAAAACAGTACACTGTTTCAATTGCACATTTGGTATTATACATGTATATCTTAAAAATGATTTTACATTGTAGAAGAGGCTAAATTTTGTTTCTATATTTACCTGTGCAGGTTCTGTTCCATGACATGATTTACATCCTTTCCCCCCAATTAGGTAAATCTCTAACAATAAGCTCAAAGCTAAACCGGCTTTTAAGGAAGTATACAATTATATCAAATTCAGAGGACAAAAGGACAGTCTAATTACATCTTATCCCTTCTCAAAATATTTATTCTCTGCATAGGTGCAAAATATTGTGGAAGACTAATCTCAAAGAAGTACAAAGTAATAAAGAAATGACACCTCTCTCTCTGTTTTTTTTCGCTTTCTCTCTGACTGTCTCATTCTGTCATTCTGTCTTATATTTAATAAGTGTGCTTACTTTTGGCATATGGGGAAATAGAGTTACTAGTTCTTGCTGTGAAAATCTAGACAATCACTTGATGGTATTAAATAGTTAAGAGTCTTCTGTATATCTCTGCTTGTGGATACTAAAAACCCAATTTTGATAGCTCCAAGGAACATATAGTGAAAGACCATTTGCTACCACAACCTTATTGTAGGTATCTTCTTTCCATTAATTCCAAAAGTATAGCTTAGAATTGTTCTGACTTTGCTTCAGTGGGAAAGAAGAATTCATTGGAGTCTGAGTAGATTTTATCCAAATTATTGTGTCTATATAGGAAATAATCTGGTCCTGGCAACTAGAGGAAGTCATGAGATGCAGATGGATGATTCAAATAAATGATTAGTTGCTAGATGGTTGAAGAACAGATAATTAGACAATGTTGTATTTGTTCTGAATCTCTGCTTCTCTTCACTAGAATGTCCTTATTAATCCATTTTGGGTATGATAGAGGTAAAAGGACTAAATGGCAAAACTGATGCTCTGGAGCCTATTTCTTCATATTTTTATTGGTCAGAAATAGAGTCTTCCCTTTTTCTTTTTTCTTGATTCAGACATCATCTAAAGCTTCTTCAAATATTTACCATCTTCCATTAATGTAGGGCTGATTTTGACTTTTGGCCATATTTGCCCCCTACAATCCTTTTTGGCTACCATTTTTAATTGAGAATTGGACAATATCTAGGCTAGAATTATCCATGAAGTTATTAGTTTTGATCAATTAATTCATGTATAATTAACTAATTCATGTATAATTAATAATTAATTTGCAGCTAAAGAGAGATTTTCTAAGCAGCAGAATAAATTTCAACTTGGTGAGTTATAATTCTTTTTGGATTGCAAAGAAATATATGTGGGAAAGGGATTTAAAAACATACAAATATCTGGCAAAAAAATTAACAAGAAAGTTTAAAACACATAAAGTAGATACTTACTTTGAAAGATTAATTTTTTATTGAAAGTGCTAGAACCAAACCTCCTTTTTGTTTACTATTAAAGAGCATAGGCAATTGGCAGAATTGTACAAAAAAGGGTAAAGTTAATATGAACCAGACTGTGATGCGGACTGTAACTATGGAATGTCACTGGAAACAAAATTATTAAATGCCAAAGAAAACAAAATAGGAAAAAAGGGGAGCTTGCCTTTTTTGCTTTCCCCTGTTTGAAACACTTTTTAGTGACAGTATTATAATGATAATTAGAAAAGTGGTGACAATGGAGGGAAAGGAGTTACACTGGATTTGCTTCAGACAGTTGTTCAAAAATTGGGCATTAAATTAGCAGAAATACTTGACAGTAAACTACTAAATCACTTGATGTCAATTTGACAGTTTTTGAAAAAGAGATCAAATGAAAGACTTGTAAAGATGAAAGAGGAGATGAAAGAAATTAAGCTCTGTAAAGCAAGCATCTGAAGTAAACAATTTAATGACAAAGTTAAAATTTGAGAGAGTAAGACAGAACTTATTGATAGAGAGTTGGAAAGAGAACTAGACAATCTGACTTTATTGGAATTGACAGAAAAGGAATTTTGCTTCAGATTTAGAGCAATCCTTTCAAGAATTTTGATGAGGATATTAGAGAAAATATTATTAAAGCCCTGGTAAATTTGGAACATTGGGATAGGGAGGATATTGATGCAGAATTTGATAAAGTATGTAGAATAAATTCCAGACTTATGAGAATGAGAACTGTTCCAAGAGATCTTTTGGTGCATTTAATCAGGATGAAACAAGGGATCAAGTTTTGCAGTAGCATTTTAATATAACATGAAGATTGAAAAGACAGATATAATTATTCTTTAAAAAATTATATTTGAATTTTGTGGAAGAGAGCCCCTTATAGACCTTTTATGTGAAATAGAACAAATGAACTTATGATTTATGATTTTGATAATTAGACAGAATGGATAATTGAAAGAGAAAGATGCTGAATTGCACTTATAACTACTGTAAAGAAAATTGAATAATGTTTCTTTGTAGCTTTGTTCTTTTCTATTTTTACTTTTTTCTTTCTTGAACTTTTAATTTTCTTTTCTTTCTTTCCTTTTTCTTACTTTGTATTAGTTTTTTTTAAATTTCCTCTTTTAAATATCTTTAATAAAATTACATACAGTATATTTAAAAAAAGATTCTTAAAACTGTTGACAGATACCTCTGGAGTGGCTAAACTAAGGCCTTCAGGAAAGAATATGTCCACTAAGGCATGTATAGTACCACGGTTCCCTAGATGGAAGCATGCTGTAAGGATTAAACATTCAGTGCCACTCGCTTTCTTGTCCCAGCTATCAAATCCCCCACAGAAAGCATGTGATGAGAAGGAACAGTATTGCCACACTAGAAGCAAGCTTTAGATACTGAAAAATCTTGCAAAAATATCAGCGAGAGAAGTTTATTCACATGGATAGACATAATTAGAATGTATTCTCTCTGGAACAGAAAGTCCTGGGGAAGGATCTGTCCTTTCCATAGGAAACAGCATCAATAATTATTTTAAGTCCTGTTGTAGAACAAGTGGAAGAGACATGTCTACCATGAGAACTATTGTAGAAAAAAGCCCACAATTTTTCTAGAAGAGCTGAAGCCTATCTTTGTTTTTTTTCCCCTGTGCTAAGAATGAATTAAATCAATTTATAAGGATTAGATGAAAGCTGATAATAAAAGCCTCCCAAGTGTATTTTACAGAGCAGGTAGCTGAAAGAACTTTCTTTGAAGTTCTTAATGAGCTACATGAACATATCCATGTAGAAAGACTGCATCCTCTTTTAGTAAATGAAAGTGTTTAATTTTTTATAAAATATACTGGTTTTGAGTGCAATGTGGGTTTAGTTAACAAAATATTTTATTTTGAATATTTTTTTTTAATTTTGAATAGTGATATTACTAGGATATTAACTTCATTTTATTGGATGCATAAGATAATGGAGAAGACATTGACACATTTGTTTGAGAGTTGATCACAATCACATTGCTTTGGTTTAAGATCTTGAGGTGTATCAATACAATACTGTGAAGAGAAATAAGATTTAAGATGTTAATGTAGTATTGAACCAGTATTGAAGCTCAATGGTGTTCAAAGGAATCTGGATTTATTTTATATTGGCTGTGGCTTACAAGATTTGTTGACTTTCTTGAAATATTATGCTACATCAATGAGATATGACAGGGATTCAAAAGAATTTGGATTAGAAATAAAAAATACACAATTGGATAAAATACTCCTGGGTCCAGAAAAGAACATGATATCTAAATTATACTGTCATATAAGACTCATAGAACTACTGAGATTTCATGGATACCAATAAAGGAGAATATTTATAGCTCAGGATTGAAATGGGGGATCCTTGGTGCTCTGTGAGCTTGCTTGTTGTCTTGCAGATGTTTCATTACCCAAATTAGGTAACATTATCAAGCGCTAGTCAGGAGTGTGGTTTGCTGTCAGTTTATAATCTGGTGGCTTGCCTGTCAGTGTTGATGGGGTGGTTTTAGAGATTCTTTGGTCAGGCTGTTTGCTGTTGGTTTCTTTGGCAGTTTCTTGATTTGGATATTGTTTACTTGATTGTTAGTCTGATGTTAACCTTGGAGTTAATCTATGCTATGGACAGCAAACCACACTCCTTATTAGCGTTAATGATGTTACATAGTTTGAGTAATGAAATGTCTGCAAGAAAACAAGCAAGCTCAGAGAGCACCAACGACCCCTCATTTCATGGATAGCACTTCGTCATGACAACCTGGTAGGAAGTTGGTTTCTAATTAAATTGCAGATTTCATTACAATCTGAAAAAACTTTTTTTACAAAAAGGAGAGACTATCAAAAGCATTCCTCTTTATCATTTGCTGAAAGTCATTCTTTAATGTTGCATTATCTACAGCAATAACTGAAATATTTGATGAACAAAAGATTTCATATCTCACTGTAATCATTGAAGCAGTTAGAAAATTTTAAACTGTAAGCTTAATAACATTCCAGCCTCCCTTTAATTATCACGCTGTATTATCTAATTTGTCAAGTAATAGCTTATGCTTCTCTTCTTTTCCTCCATTTCTATTGAATACTTCACACTATCTCTACATTCTTGTTAATGTCGGAGCAAAATGCTTCTTTATAAAAAGGTTGCTAATGGGTACTTGATGTCCAGCCTGACATTCACTTAAAGAAATCCTGATAAATGTAGGGGGAAAAAATGTGCCAGTATTTCTCTGATGCTGAAAGTTTTATTTCATTTTGTGGTTGAAAATGATGGTGTATTTTAAAGTAAAAATAAAATGAAATGAGGGTCCTTAAATACATATATAATCAGCAACCCATTTCTTGTCTATTTTCCCATTTTAGAGCAGCTTTTAAAAACCAAAGGCAATGATTGTTTTTAAAAAAAGCCCCAAATTAATAGTATATATGTGTATATTATTATTAAACATGTTTTAAAATATTTTGTTTTTTAAAAAAAGGAAGAATGGAATTGCTGTCCTCAATATTTATCCCAGTGGTACTTGTCCATACCCTCATTACAAATGCAAATTCTGATCTGCTTCTTATCACCCAGCAGTGGGCCAGGAATATTGTCTTAATGTTTAGGGTCAAAGCTGAATGAATTGCAACAGTTTATGCATACCTTAGGCGACTGTTCAATGCTGCTATCCATTGGACAATATGGATCATTTTAGAGACAATGCTGTAAGCATTTAACATGCTTCTCTAAACAGAAAAATTCCCCCCTGTGTTGCAGTACAAATGAAAAATGGCCATCCTATTCACTTTCTTTTTAATAAAGAATTCATTCTCTGTGGCAATAGGCCACAACAACATGAACTTGATGAAAACACATATTTTCTCCCTCTTTTTCCTCCCCTTTGTCTCTCTCCTACCTCTTTAGTGCTCTTTCATTGCTACATATTGACAGCTGCATTTTTCATCAATAGTACTACAATTCCTGGGTTATTTTTTAATCATATACCACAAGAGTTTTGAATGACACAAAGAAAGCAGTGATTTTTTATACACTTCCCTTGACTTTTTTCTGGAATGTTTTGTTTAACAATGAATTGTTTATTATTGACTTAATAGAATTAATGATACTGACTTTGGTATATACTCATGGTTCGATAATTATAGTTCACAATAACTTATTTTTATACTAGTGTTCCTTTTATATTATTAAATCAGAATTCAGTTAATAAACAAAACTTTCTTTGATAATATCACCTTGTATCCCATATTTTCTTTTCCAATAAAGGAAAGATCCTTATATTACATGACATGTGGTTATTTCACATGTATTAATTGACTAGTTTATCTTATATCTATATAAATTATTAATTAATGTTCAGCAATCTAGAACAGATTGCGCACAAAAAATAAAATTCCAATCTTTATTGAAATGATAAGCATTTCTGGGCAGAAATAGCATATCACATTTCTCATCTGAGCCCTCACTTTGCTACACCTTACATGCAGTTAGAGGGGTAGTTAAGAGAGGGATTACAGATATGAGTTTCAGGAAGAATTAAGTCAAATCAGTAGACAATTCCATTGCATATGAATAAATTGAAGTTACTCCCCTGCAGACTACTTAAAACCACTTCTTTTCAATAGCCACTTATTAGAGTAAGTTTGATGCCCTTCCACCTACAGTCCTACAGGACACATGTAATAATATATCAACTCCTCAAAGACTTTGCCCATCTGACCTGGAAGACAGAATTGACTGAACATATTAAGATATAGGTTTCATATAGAAAATCAGTCAAAAATATTATTCCCTTTACTTAACAGAAGTGCAGGCTGCCAAAATTTATATGATAGTCATCTAGATATCCTTCATCTAAAGCCAAAGGTCAGCAGCAATGAATATTATATATTTTAACTCCAAAGTGACATACACAATTGCAATATTTTATTGTTTTTAGAAATAAGGGTTGATAGCGATGCAATATTTTGTAATAGCAAAGATTGGAAAAGATGAATAGATTTTCAGAATATATTTTAATATCAGTTTCACATCCTTGACCACCATTTCTTTTTCCAATACCATACAGTCTTCGCAACCTTATGACTAACAAACCGAAGAATTTTAAATGTAGATTAACTAATTGAATATGTACCATCAAATCATTGTGACTTCTTATGTAAACACATATGTAAATTTTCTCCATAAATCAATGTAGATTAGGCCAAATATATCATTCAGATTTCTATGAACACTTCCAAAATACAAAAATTTAACCCATGCTCCTCAGTTCCTCTGGAAGGATTATTCATATTTGGTAATAATCTCATATAGATCATTAGATGTAGACTTACTTACAAACAGAAATAAGACTTTGGATCAGTGCTGCTGTTCTCATAGTTTTCTGTGCCCTTCTTTTTTTCAAGGGCACAGAAGGAAACAGAAGTTTCATTAACAGAAGAGTCCTCTGGGTGGAATTCTATTAAGGTAGTTTAAAAAGAAGGGACGGAATACAGCTAATGTGTTCCACACTAGCATAATTTTTAATAGGATACACTGCACTGCTGATAAAAATAACTTTAGAAGGAAAGTTTTATACTACATTTTAAAAGGTTTATGATTTGAAACAATTAATGTGTGCGTAGATTCTTTTCATCCATTAGGTTGAGCAGCTATATGCCATTTATAATAGTTCTTGGTTTGTTTGTTTCAGCAGAAAATTACCCTGTGTGGTACATATTGCCAATAATTCCATAAAACATTTATGTTTAGATGAATAAATTAATGCATATCATTGAAAAAGCTTGTACAGTAAGCTGCTTTGCAAAATCTCAGGGGAAAAATTCTTCAAAAAACAATTTGAACATTTTAACCATTTTCCTGAATGTTAGCCCATACACACCAGACATCCTTGATATTAATGCCATAACTATTTGTATTAATCAATGGATGGGTCAGGTACCATGATATACCAATTTGGCTGAAATGCCTTGATACTGTGGTAAATTGACATGTTCCATCTATGGGACATTTTGTGATATTTCTATAGATGTTGAGACTTGGAAAAAGTGCAAAGAAGAGCAACTAAGATGATTAAAGACTGGAGACAAAAACATACGAATTGGGTCTGGCCAGTTGAGAGAAAAGAAGGACTAGAGATGACATGATAGTATACCAGTATTTGAAGGGCTGCCACAAAGAAGAGGAAGTCAGTTTATTTTCCAAAGCATCAGAAGGCAAGATAAGAAACAATGGAATTAAGAAGGAACTTCCTAACAGTGACCACTTGTGGAACTTGCCTTCAGAAGTTGTAGGTACTTCATCACGGGACGTTTCTAAGAAAAGACTGGAAAGCCATCTGTCTGAAATGGTATAGGATCTCCTGCTTGAGCAGGGGATTGGACTAGAAGACCTCCAAGGTCCCTTCTAGATCTATTCTGATTGATTGAAATATGGTTCATTTGTAAAAAGGAAATTGGTGCAACAAGCAGTCTAAAAGACAGTTCAGATCTGGAATAGATGGATAACATATAAATGAGAGAGGACAGGTATATCTTCAGTTGTCTAAAAGAAGACAATGTGGGAGTCAACCTTATTTCTTTTGGGATCAAGTTCCATAAACATTAGTCTACTTCACTTACCTTTAATTAAAAAGTTTTAGTGCACTGACCCACTTTTTCTCAACCTGCCTAACTTTTATATTCCTACTTTTCTTTTTCCACTTACTACTACACAATATCTTTTATTCTTGTAGCCTTTCATCCTCATCTTAGAATGACTCGACCTAGAACATTTTAGAAATATGATCTGTAGCCAATGGACTTGCTAATAATATTTGTGGAAGTGGGGGAAGGAGGTCTTAAATGTTATAATCCTATATAAAATAAGACATGCATTTGAGAAGCTGTTAAGCAGGAGTTCCTGCCATCATAAGGTAATAAAATAAAACAATAACAGTGAAAGGGCAAAGCCAATTGGCATAAGAGAATGATGATAGAATTTGATTTTAACATGTCCTGTAGACATCTTGAATGACTAGGTTTTCCCTCAGGGAAAACACATTTTCCAGTGCTCCAATGACATTATATTTCACATAGAGCAATTTTACACTATTAAGTGCTTTGGCATGTTTGGATATAAAAAGAACATCAAAAAGTATCAAAATAAATCAGAAGAAACATATTGTAATGATTGTCCATTCTTTACACTTTACATTTTAAATAATCATATTACGAGGAAAGTATAACTTCTATTTATAGACTCTGTACTTCCAGGTCACACAACCCATCTACCTTTTCAGAACAGAGTTGCCACTTTGGATCATTATTGCTCAGAGCTTGGAAAAGGCCTATCTAAAATCCATTTATTTCCATGTACACTTTTCTATATCTTTAAAAAAATATGAAACATTTTTAGTGATTGTATACTTTACAGTTGATGTGCTTGATGTATGGTGATCAACAGAAGAGGTTTTTGTTTTGTTTTATCTTTCTGGTTCCAGGAAAAGCTCTTTTTAATTACTCCAGTCCTTTCACAATGTATTCTAAAGTCGGTTTTTGCTACAAATACATTTTATTCCCTGACCTCAGGAAATTTGTATGCTGCTGCCATTTTCAGTGATGTTTGTTTTGCTTTAAATGGCAATAAAATTTGAAAGGCTGTTCATCGGAACTTTCAATGTTTTAAAAATAATAAACCAGTAAATAAATATTTACCTTTTTCTAGAGAATAAAACATAATAAAGCAGACTTTCTGAATATATTCCAATTCCAAACAAAGAAGCAAAATTTTGGTATATTGATGGGAAAGTGGGTAGACATATATCTACCATATTAGTAAGGTGTGAGAGATTAAATGTTTTTCATGGTAATATTTTGAACTAAAACTCAGGGTTATTCAATCAGCACTAAATCAATGCAAGACTGAAGGCTGGATAGCAGGATCTGTGAATAATCTTATAGGATATAGAAGTATCCTAAAGAACCCACAAATGCAACCAGTCCACCTCTCCACTGTTATTTTAGGTAAGGACTATCTTTCCATTTCTACTTTATCCTACTGCTATCAACTGCTGAAATGCCAAAGTAAAAATCTGACATAATCACAAGCTTTGTCACCAATTGCCCATTTCACTATACTGTTATTTGAAGCTCTCCTTGTTTATAATCCCCCCCATTTCTCCCTGTATTGGGAATCAGATTAGGGATCAGATTGATCACAGAATGTATTTGAAGGTATTGAGAGTTAATACCAGCAGGAATCCTCTCTTAATACCAGATTGAAAAGAAGGTCTAGAAGACAGAAAAAGAAAAACAATTTACCTCTGTATCGGGGTTGTTAGCTGGATACTGGATCTTAAATAGATAGAACTATGTAATAGATCAGAATGTTTGATAGAATTGGGTATGCCTAATTTAATGAAAAGAAGGACTAGGGTGACATGATAGCAGCAGACAATATTTCAGGGGTTGCCACAAAGAAGAGGAAGTCAAGCTATTCTCCAAAGTATCTGAGGGCAAGACAAGAAGCAATGGATGGAAACTAATCAAGGAGAGAAACAACCTAAAACTAAGGAGAAATTTCCTGACAGTTAGAACAATTAATCAGTGGAACAACTTGCCTCCAGAAGTTGTGAATGCTCCAACACTGGAAGTTTTAAAGAAGAGATTGGACACTCATTTGTTTCCTGCCTGAGCAGGGGTTGGACTAGAAGACCTGCAAAGTCCCTTACACTCTGTTATATGGAAGATTTCACAAATTCCAAAAAGTGCCTGTCTTGTTCACCTGAATTTTATTTGGGAAAAGAGAAACACAAAGGCAACAATTATACATAAAGGTATTCATATAGTTGTTGTGTGTGTGTTTCACTAAAACTCGGTATGATTATATGAATGGAATATATGATTCATGCAGAAAATATGATCTAAGGGGACATTTTTGGAGTTGAGGTTTTCAAAGTACCATACAACATCATGATGAAGAATGAGAATTTATGAGAATACTAAAAGAATAACAACCAGCCTCTGAATAGAGTAATTGTTGTACGCCTGTCGTGCCAATTTAATAAACATGAATTATAAAGGGAGTGATCCAGTCTTGTCAAGACAAATCAAATTATTTCTCCAACTCAGTGAAACAAGTCATGTCACCAACATGTTCAATTCTTTCACAAGGCAAGTTCAAGTACAGCCTTATATAAACCTGATAATAGACATTGCAAATTCAATTTCTGGATGGAGTATATGAACATGGGAACAAAGACAATAGAACTACAGTTAGAATTAATCAAAGGTTTTTAAAAATATTTTTATTGGTCACATAATAAAATTGAAGGGCTTTAAGTGGGAGAGGAGAAGGAGCGCAGGGCAGGGGAGAGAAGAAGAGGAGAGAAGATTTTAAAGGACTGTACCATAATTTCCTTATCACACTTTATTACACTTCCTCTACTTTTTCTATTTTAAACAAAAACCTTCCTGCATTGAAAAATATACAATCTCTCTCCCTCCCTACCCCCCTCTCTCTCATTTTTTAAATCAGAGGACTATTTATTTATTTTTATTTATTTATTTATTTATTTGATTTGCCAATTGTTTACAAGATAATAAGTATAAATGTATACATAGTTGTGAATACATGAAATGGTTACATATAAGAAAAATAAAAGAATAAGAGAAACAATAGGACAGGGACGGTAGGCACGTTGGTGCGCTTATGCACGCCCCCTACAGACCTCTTAGGAAAGGGGTGAGGTCAATAGTAGACAGTCTAAGGTTAAAGTTTTTGGGGTTTGGGGAAGAAACTACAGAGTCGGGTAGAGTATTCCAGACATTGACCACTCTATTGCTGAAGTCGTATTTCCTGCAATCAAGTTTGGTGCGGTTTACTTTGAGTTTGTATCTATTGTGTGCTCTTGTGTTGTTATGGTTGAAGCTGAAGTATTCATTGACAGGTAGGACATTGCAATGTATGATTTTGTATACCATGCTTAAGTCAGACCGAAGACGGCGTAATTCAAGGTTTTCTAGTTCTAGAATTTCCAAGTCTGGTGGCATAAGGTATTCTACAGCGAGTAGAGGAGTGGAGAACTCTTCTTGTGAAATATTTCTGGACTTTCTCAATTGTGCTAATATCAGATACGTAGTGTGGGTTCCAGACTGATGAACTGTATTCGAGTATTGGTCTAGCAAATGTTTTGTATGCTCTGGTTAGTAGTGTGATATTATCAGAGAAAAGCTACGTAGGATTAGGTTAACAACTCTTAATGCCTTTTGGCTATGTAGTTGCAGTGGGCTCTAGCACTTAGATCATTAGAGGTGAGTATTCCAAGGTCCTTTACAGAGCTTGGGTCATCAACAAGATCTTGACTATTCAGCTTGTATTTTATTTTCTGATTTTTTTGCCAATATGTAAGACAGAGCATTTATTTGTTGAGATTTGAAGTTGCCATTTGTTTGACCATTCGGATACATAGTCAAGATCTTTTTGTAGGGTAGCAGTATTGTCTGTGGTATTGAACAGCTTTACATCATCAGCGAAGAGAACGCAATTGCTCTTAATATGATCACAGAGGTCATTTATGTAGAGTATGAAGAGAGTTGGTCCTAGAACACTGCCTTGGGGAACACCACTATTGACAGGTACTGGATTTGATAGGACGCTCCCGATTTTGACCATTTGTTGTCTGTTTGACAGGAATGCTTCTATCCAGTTATTCAGTTGTCCAGAGATACCATAGGATTTTATTTTTAGGAGTAGTTTGTCGTACCACTGAATCAAAGGCTTTACAGAAGTCTATGTAGATTGCGTCTATTGTTTTGCCCTGGTCGAGTTGTGTCGTCCATATGTTTTTGCAGTGTAAGAGTTGCAGATTACAGGATAGTTTTTTCCTGAAACCAAATTGTTTATTGGAGAGTAGGTTATTTGTCTCTAAGTGAAGGATGATGGATTGGTTAATAATTGATTCCATGACTTTACAGGTGACGCAGCATAAGGAGATTGGCCTGTAGTTTTCAACTAGGCTTGGGTCTCCCTTTTGAAGATGGGGATGACTGTGGCTTGTGACCATAGGTTAGGCAAGGAGCTGGTTCTGAAAGATTTTTCAAAGATTATGCTTAGAGGTTTGGCTATGGCAGTGGATAGCTTTCTTAAGAAGTAGGCACATATTCCATCCGGTCCAATAGATAGAGATGGTTTTAGGTTGCGTATTGCTTTATCAACATTGTCTTCTGTGAAATCGATATGTATTAGATCATTGTTGTTATCTGTGGTACGGCTAGGAAATATTGGGCATGATCCATTGCTGTTTACAAATACTGAGCCGAAGAATGTGTTAAAGATGTTGGCTTTAATGGTGTCGTCACAGCAGTCTTTACCATCAGGTCCTATCAAGGGAGGGATGGACCTTGAGTCTTTTAGTTTGTTGTTTACAAAATTGTAAAAAGCGGGTGGAATTGGTACTTAGAAGGTTTTCCTCTTGTTTAATGTGATAATTGGTGCATTCGGTCTTTATCTGGTGGCATAGATTTTTGTATCGGTTTTTGAAATTGGCAACGTGACCAGATTTGTTTTTCCGCCAGAGTGATCTCTTTTTGGATTGAAGTTTCTTATTGATATGGGTAATCTGCTTTTTTGTTTTGTTTTGGGAGTTGTTGTTGGTACATATAGTTTGATGACTCTTTTGACTTCAAGTAAAAATATGTTATAATGGTCTTCAACGGTATTGCATCCAGTGAATAGAGATTGCCAATCAAGGGATGAGAGATCGTTGTCTATAAGATCATAGTTGCCTTTTTTGAAGTTACAATAGGGGATTACATCATTGTGGTGATTTTTGTGTGGATGTATGTTGAGACAAAAGTCGATCATATTGTGGTCACTACTGGAAAAGGGTTCTTTAGATTGTATTCCGTAGATTAGGTTCAAACTGTTGCAGAAGATGAGATCGAGGCAGTTGTTTATTAGCTAAAGATCCAACTTTATAATTGAATAGGATACTTTTTAGCAGATTGCAATGATTAATATTTTATCTCCCATGCACTATGATAAAAATGGTTTATTTAATATGGTATAAAAAAAATCTAATAACTGTTTTCACATTATTAAATGTGAAAGCAATTGTTTTGTTTTATTTTTCTTCATTATGTACAGCCCGTTGAGGGTTTTCCTGTAGGGTTATCAAATTAAATGGAAACATTGCTTCTGTTTCTTTCCTATCAAGCAGGGAAAACACAGCTTGCCAAGTAAAGGTAAAAACAAAATCTGCATCTTTTGATGCTGTTTTCTAAACAATCCTAAAGAGTTCAAAAGCTTCATCCTTGATGTATAATACAGTAATTTAACATAAGAAGATAAGTTAACGTTTACTGTTATTTTTGCTGTGGGTACATTGGTACACATTAAAAATGAAATTCTGTTGCCTGCTCTCAAAAGAAACTATATATCTACCCATACACATAAATAACATACATATACTCATGCTATTACATACATACATGCATGTGTGTATATATACACATACACGTAAATACATACACATGCATACATGCATACATACATACATACATACATACATACATACATACATACATACCAGAAATAAGAAGCTTGAAAGTTCACAAGTTGATGCTATATGGAACAAAACTGGGACTGAAACTAGTTGTTCAAATACCATGAAGCCTCCTCCCAAAAGGTAACAAGGAAAGCAGGTTGTGAAGAGGATATGTACCATCCTGTGGACCCTGTTCAAGCGTCGCTTCCTTCTATTCATCATCCTGAATAGAAGGAAGTGAACTACCAATAATCTTTTCTGCCATCGTCACCACTCTCTGCACCACCTTCCTGTCTGAAGCAATAATGTTTCCAAACAATTGTAAGTCAATATGACAGGATGCTCTCAATTGTCCCTCTATAGAAAGGAATGATCTATATCATTTGATTTATAAGATTGACCTATAAGATTGTAAACGATCTTCTTTCATGTCAATATTGAAGAAGGCAGGAGATCTGAATGCCAAAATTTCAGCAAATGGATATTGATATTTAGAAGGTGTAAGGTTTAGCATTTCTGATACTGAATGTGAGGCTTCTTTTTAGTTAATAGGGGCAGGATAATCTTGGTGTCTTTATGGGAAACTGCCAAGCACCAAGCCATATTAATTGACCATGTTCGCCTTTGATAGGTAGCAAGTTTCAAGGATTAGGCAAAGATTTTTACACAGCTTCTATAGCATATGCAATGGGCAGTTCCAAACAATGGATTTTTTCCTCCCTCAAATCAGTTGGACTACAACTGAAAATTAGTTAATATTGGTACAAGCTGCTCCAACTGTTTGTGATGCCTAAGGATGCTAAGAAGATTAACATGATTACATTATGGAAGACAACCATCTGCCAAGCAACCTACCACTCCTATTTAGTTTTGATCTGCCTTGTCTTGTTCACAGGTAAATATATTGTCCTTCCTTATTTTTAAGAAGTTTATTTTTAATGTAGCATTCTCCTATACTCATGAGTGCCATATTGCTTCCTCCTGTAAAATATTTGATGCTTGCTTACTAAGAATCTTGTATTTCAGCTCCTTGGAAGCTTAGCATATGATAATACAGGATTCAGAAGGTATTCGCTCAAAAATTTATGTTAATAAAATTTTAGATCTCCCTTCAAATGGCACAAAGTCTTATCAAGCCATATGTTAAAAGCATCTTTCTGCAAGGGAGGAGAGGAGAGGATTTTTGTAAGATGCCATTTTGATGTAATCAGATATAGGTGGGAGGATCATTCAAGCCAAATTACTGTAAGAATTCAACAATGGGTCATTGTAAAGTCCTGTTTAGTTCTATTTTTCTCTTGGTAGCCAAGCAGCTTCCAAATAAAATGACATAGATAGTCATGAATAATAATATATAAGTTATTCATTTTCATCATCAGTTGGCATTTTTAGAAATAATAAACTTACTATAAATAGAAATATAGACATATTAACTTTCTATGAAGTTGCCTTGCCTCTTTTAAAACCATCTTATTTGATTATCTTTATACTTTTTATGACTCCAATATGTATCTATGAATTAGGGAAAGAAACATTTTCTGTTGTTAATGGTTTTTTATTATTATTCAGTGATCACTATTCATACCATACCCCATAGGACATAGGCAGCATACATCTAAATTGTTAGCAGAAGTATAAATTAAATGCAGGGGAAGCTAAACTAACAAACTTAACAAAAAGAACTGTAATCATAATTATTTTTGTTGAGAGAGTAAATAAATAAATAAAGAAAGAAGAAAGAAAGAAAGAGAGAGAGAGAGAGAGAGAGAGAGAGAGAGGAAGGAATTTTGATCCTGATAAGAAAGAGGGAAGGTGGGATAGGGACAGGGAGAGGGAGAAGTGCTTTCCAATTTTCAGTTGTGATTTAAGACATTCAGGAAGACAAAGAGATAGCAGACAGACAGATTTTTCAGTTTTTGTTTTCAGAAATGATTCTGTACCATTGAACAAAAATGTCTTTTAAATTCCCAAATAATTTATAAAGATTAAAATTTTACCTTGGAATGAGAAAAGAAGGCTTGCATTTTCCTCCAAAAGAGAAAGCAATAACAACAAGAGCAAAAGTAATGTAGATTGTGTGTGTGTGTGTGTGTGTGTGTGTGTGTGTGTGTGTGTGATTTGTTCATTTTCCTTCTTTGGGTACTGAGTGGAAAAAGAATGGGGGAAATGAAAAATACAAGGACAATGGTTTCTAAGTTGTCACTGCCCTTAATTTATATTAATCTGCATATTGTGAGTTCTGTTAGTAGTTTTGGAATGCTTCATGGATAATACTAATTTTATTAGATAGACAAATGACATACCCATGTTTCCCTGAAAATAAGACTCTGTCATATATTATTTTGCTATCAAAAAAGGCACCAGGTCTTATTTTAGGGGGCATATCATCAGTTGTATGCATTGCCCCCAGCCTCCTTTTTGCTGTCAAGGGTCTTCAGTAACTTCTTTGGTGGCTGGCAAGGCTTTCCTGAAGGCCTCTGCAGCCAATAACAGAGTTCCAGATCAGTCTGGAGCTCTGTTATTGGCTGTAGAGGCTTTCAGGAAAGCCTTGTGGGCTGCAGAAGAAATGGGCTGGCAAGGCAAATGTCTGGGTGTCCAAGGCTTGGCTGCAACTGTCTGAAGGTAAGTAGTAGGGCAGCTCCATCACTTCCCCCCCCCCCAAACCCATCCTAACTTAATTTTTACCCATGCACCCTGGAGTGGATGGGGTCTTAATTATGGTTTATTTTGGGGTAGGGATTATATTGGTCACATGTGTAAAAATCAAGCTAGGACTTACTTTTGAGGTAGGTCGTATTTAATAGTTGGTGAGCTATATTGGAATAGGACTTGGGGATTTTAAGCATTCCAGTTAAGGAACCCCTCTTGTCCAAACTGAAGAATGTTTCTGATAATAGTGATAATGCTTTCCATGGTCTCTAGCACATGGTTAATCTGCATTGTGAGTCCTATACTTCTCTTCCTCTGAGACTTAAGAAGTGGATCAGAATGTAAATTATCTTTCATATTTTTACTTTATCAACTTTTGCTATGATGCTTCCAGCTCACAAAGAAAATAAAATACTATGTTTAGTAACACATATGTACACATGTAGAATTGTCTTGTAATGTACCAAACAAAACAGTAAGCAATATATTTATTTGTTTTATTTATTTTTCACATTTCTAAATTGCTTGTCTTCTTCAAAGATATAGGGAGTGTTCTTTCTTTTCACAGATTCTTAGATTACTACCCTGAAAATAAGCCCTAGCCCGATTTACATGCCTGCAACTAATGAAAGCACTACCCCCAAAATAAGCCCTAGTGAGAGAGTGGGCATGGCCATCATAGGAGGCAGCAAGCATGTGTGGGCTAATGGTGTCTGGCAGCAGCCACAGCCTGTGCAGCACAGGTGAGTTGAGTACCTTTGCAAGCAGCAGGCAGAAGCCAAAGCACAGGAGAGGCAGGCAATCTGAATGTGATGCATGGGCTGTGGGAAAGCCTAGTAGTGGAGGGCCAGAGCGGCAGCCAGCCACGGGAGCCTCATTTTCATGTGGTGACACCAGCAGACAGAAGCTGAAGCACGGGGCAAACAGGCAATCCAGATGTGGTGCATGGGCCAGGGGAAAGCTGAGTGGTGGTGGCTGGCTGCAGGAGGCTTATCTTTGAATCTCTCAGCTCTCAGCTTGCCTGTAGCCCGAGCAGCATGTCAAGATTGCCTGCCTTCTGCTCCATGTATTGAGATTACCTGCCTTCCACTCTGAGCCTTCTACTCCATGCAGCCTCAGAGTACACCCACCAAAAGATTGGTGGGCTGCAACTCCTTCTGGATATCATCAGTCCCCATGCACTTGCCAGCTCTTGTATGCACACCAGGGATTGAGATGCCCAGCTGAGCTGATCACCCTGAAATTGTGTTTCTCTGAAAATAAGCCCTAGTGCTTATTTTGGGGCCCCAAAGAAAATAAGACCATATTCTTATTTCAGGAAAACATGGTAGATTCTAATTTACTAGTTCTAGATTCACTAACCACCTACTTGTCACATGTGATTTAATTTTTTTCAATATGTGTCATATTTCATTCACTATACTATCCAGTTCTAAAATACATTAGATGGGTGTAAATGTATGTGTACATACACACAGAGATACAGACACACACACACACTAGTGCCCAAATCTAATTCACCGAAGAGCCAGTTTGGTGTGGTGATTAAGGTACCAGGCTAGAGACTGGGTGACTGGATTCTAGTCCTGCCTTAGATATGAAGACACTTGGGCGGCCTTAGGACTGTCACTCTCAGTCTTAAGAAGGAGGCAATTGCAACCCACTTCCCAATAGCCTTGCTGTTAGTGTTTGGGGATTAACCCCTAGCAGAGTATTGCAGCAGTAGTCAAGCCAGGCAGCCAAACGAGAGCGGAAGGGCCCCAGAGTATACACACACTGAACACAAACACTGTTTGTAGTTTAAATAGTTTTTAATCCATTTAGAGTTTAAAGCATTGTCATTCAGTCCATTAAGTCATTCACAGTATTTCCATCCAGTAAGACTCACTAGTATAGTCCAAGTTAAGAGTCCTTGCAATATCTTTATCAGCCGATAAAGATATCTTCTACTCCTCCGGTGCCTCTCTCCAGAGGAACAAACGCTGGATATTCAGCAAGAAGTTCAAACAGTAGAACAGTAGAATTACGCAGTAAATCAGCAAACAGTAGCAAACAAGAACAGTTCAGTCACAGGCACTCACAGTCAGTAATCACAGTTAGTCACAGTAAGTTTTCCAGCTTCTAATGCTTCCTTATATTGTAACTTCTAACCGCACCCTTAATCGGCTAATTGCCTGCAGCATTGTGCTTAAAGTGATAAGCACTTAAACCATGATATCTAAGTTTTATATATTTATTCACCCAAACCATATTTGGTATCAATGTTATACCTAACATACTCCCCTTTGGGTGAAATAAATATATAATACCTTACAATCTAACCCCATATTTTTCACAACTCTCCTGGTGCTTAGTGGCACCTTGGGCTTTAGTAAAATTATCAGCTAAATTGTCCTCCGACATACAGTACTCTAGCTGAATCATCTTACTTCTTACAGATTGTCTCATGTTTAGGTATCTTAGATCTGTATGCTTGCTCCTTGTTTTTACTGCAATATTTGTGGCCATTTGAATTGCTGCCTGATTATCTTCATGTATAATTATAGGATAATCTACAGTTATACCTATATCAATTAACATTTGTTTATACATTATTAATTCTGTACATAACAGAGATAAACAGGAGAATTCTGCCTCCATAGTAGACAAACTTATATGCTGTTGTCTTATTGACTTCCAGCCTATTAATGTCTTACCCAGCATTATGGCTGTTCCTGAAGTCGACTTTCTAGTGTCTCTTTCTGATGCAAAGCTAGCATCTGCATAAGCACTCAGAATTAAATCACCCTTTGGTTCTAAATACAATGAATAATTCATTGTCTTTTTAAGATATCTTAATATCCTCTTAGCTGCATTCCAGTGTCTTTCACATGGTGCAGAATTGAATCTAGCCAACTGATTCACACAGTACGATATATCTGGTCTAGACCAATTACTTATATAACTCAAACTACCAATTAAAGATTGATAAATCACCTTATCAAACTCCGGGCTTTGTTCATCAGTGTTGCTAAACTCCTGACTCATTGGAGTCTTAGCTGGCTTACAAAGCTCCATCTTGTAATCTTTTAGCAATTTGCTTATCTTATCTTCCTGAGATATCTTAAAACCTTTCCGTGTTTTCTTTATATTCAAACCGAGATACTTCTTTATCTCCCCTAATTGCTTGATCTTTATTCTCTTTCCTAATGATGCTATTATTTTATTTGCTTCATCATTAGTTTCAGTAATCAATGCAATGTCATCTGTGAATAGTAATAATAATGATACTTTCCCATTTGTCTCCTTCTTAAACAAACATGGATCGCTAAACCAGCTTTAAATCCTATATTGTCTAGTTCCTTTACAATATACTGGTTCCATTCATAGCCTGATTGTTTAAGACCATAGAGGCTTTTCTTTAACAACCAACAATCATTATTATCCTTATTTTCACTTTTAATACCAACAGGTTTTTTCATATAAATAGTATGTTTTAATGGGGCGTGCAAGTAAGCAGTTTCCACATCTAGATGGTTAACTATATAGTTTTTACTAGCTGCCCACACTAAAGCTGCCCTCAAGGTTGCTGCCTTAAGACTAGGTGCAAACACCTCATCGTAGTCATTGGCATTCTGCCTAAAACCTTGGGCTACTAACCTTGCCTTATGGATTAAATTACCATTTTTATCTGTTTTTACCTTAAAAATCCATTTGCAGCCAATGGACTTCTTACCTACAGGTAATTTGGCATTTTCATACACTTTCATATCTCTTAATGAATTCAGTTCCTTATTCATTGCTGCATACCATCTTTCTTTTTCCTTAGTAGGATACTTTTTTATTTCTTCTACAGAATTAGGAACTTGATTAATCTGGCACACTGTGTTAGCCTGGTACCTATCAGGCGGTCTAGATATACGTGTAGTTCTTCTGGGAATTACAGGGCTTACAGGAGGACTTTGTTGAACTACTACCTGTTCATCTTCCTCATCCTGTTCAGCTATTGAATCTGTTTCTTCCTTTATGGGCACTATTTCATCCTGTATTTGTCTCTTTACTTTATTTTTAAAGTTACAGGGATAACTAATGGGATTTCTATAGGATTCAATAACTACATCTTTATTGGCATCCTGTTCTAATTTCTCCCATCCTTCATGTTCTAGAAATTGGGCACTAGCACTACATAACACTTTAGATGTGCCTTTCTCCCAAAATCTATATGCCCTATGGTTTGCCTGATAACCAACGAAGAAAAATCTTTTAGCTCTATGTTGCCCTTTTTTCTGAGTTGTGCAGGAATATGCACCCATGCTGGTGCACCAAATGTATGCAGGTAACTTAGGTCAGGTTTCCTGCCATGCCACCTGGTAAATGGTATTTCACCTGTTGTTGTATTAACAATGTTGTTCAATATGTTATTAGCACACATTGTAGCCTCCCCCACAAAGAATCAGGTAACCCAGAATCATTTAACATTGTTCTAACCATTGCCTGTAGTGTTTGGCCTCTTCTTTCAATAAAAGCGTTATGTTCTGGCCTGTATGGAGCAGACTTCTTATGCTCTATTCCAGCTATCTTAAGTCTGTTCTGGAATTTGTTATTAATAAATTCCGTACCATTATCTGTCACCAGGGTTATCAGTTGTCGTTTAGACTTTCTTTCAGCAAACCTAAGCCAATTGAAAAATGTTGATATGTTTCAGTTTTGCTTTTCATTAAATAGCAAAACCCATATCTAGAATAATGGTCCATAATGTTCAGTATATATCTAGCACCCCCATACTGGGTTTCTTTGGACCTATTATGTCTGCAAATACTACTTCTAAAGGTTCTTTTGTTTTGAAACCATTTAGCCTATTTGCAGGCAATACTTTGCTCTTATCTTCACAGCAAACATTACAACGCAAATATTTATCACAAGGTTTTAACCTTATTCCTTCAGATAACTCAACTGTACGTTTTAGCATTTTAAAATTTACATGCCCCAAACGCCTATGCAATAAATGGATACATTCATCATGAGGCTTTATATTATTAAATACAGTTTGATCCTCCCCTTTCTTACTATTATCTAAGACATATAATGTTCCATTTAAAGCTGCAGTTACCCTTTTGTTATCTTTTTCAATTATGCAATTATTATCTTTAAAAGTAATTACATAACCTAATTTATCTAATACCCTTACTGAAAGCAAATTAAACTTTAGTTGCGGTACATACAACATTTTTATATCCTGGTTTATGCACGGACAATGTGCAAAACCTTCACCTTTCGCTTTCAGGTTCCAGCCATTGGCAAGTGATATATGTTGAGAACTTGTAGACATTTTTATAAATTTTGTCTTATCTCTTGTGATGCAGTGGGATGCGCCACTGTCAACCACCCATAGATCATTCTTCACATCAGAGTTGCTAAACATGGCTAGTTCAAATGCTTTCTTTGGCTTTTTTATATTCTGGCTTTTTCTCTTTTTGCAGAATCTTGCCATATGTCCTCTGCCTCCACAATTAAAACACTTTTTAATTGTGTATGCCGTCAAGATAAATTCTCTTCTTCCGGGTGCTGTAATTTGCTTTGCTGGTTTCTTTCAAGCTTTGAAGATAATTTCTCTTCTTTCTTATCTTCTCTCAGCTCGTCACGCTCACGCCTTCTTCTGGCTTCTTCTAGTAGCCTGCCTGTAATCTCGGTTAATGAGAGGCTTTCTTTGGCAATACCTCTAACGAAGTCACATAGTCATCATAGCTTTGATCTAATGAAGATAATATTATGTAGACTTGTTGCAGTTCATTAAATATAAGCTCTTTTTCTTGCAATTCTTGAAAAATGCTCTTCATACAGTTTAAATGAACTAACATATCTCCATTCCTCTGAAGATGCGTTCGAAAAGCTTCCGTGTAAGATTTATATGTGCTCCTACACTGTCCCGAACATAAATCTTCCTGAGGTTCTCCCAGCAGTTTGCAGCATTTTCTTCTCCATGAATATGGACAAGCTGCTGATCACAGAGAGTCAGTCCTATGATGCATAAAGCCTGCTCATTCTTCAGTTTAAAGTCTTGTAACTTTTCGTTATCATCATCATCAGCAGGATCCCAGCTACTCACATCTGGTGGGTTTGCTATAATGTCCCACAAACCTTCTCTGCGTAGAAGTAAACTACATTTCATTGACCATGAAACATAGTTTGTTCCATCCAGCCTGGATATCATGGACAGTTGTGACAAATTTACTTGTGCCATTGCTCTTCAGATATTTTGACTATTTTAAACTAATTAAAACAGTTTGTTTTTTACAGTAATGTGCAACTCACACCAACTCTCTCTGCTATATCCTGGTTAGTTAGACTATGCTGCTGGGCCCATAACCATTGTTAGTGTTTGGGGATTAACCCCTAGCAGAGTATTGCAGCAGTAGTCAAGCCAGGCAACCAAACGAGAGCGGAAGGGCCCCAGAGTATACACACACTGAACACAAACACTGTTTGTAGTTTAAATAGTTTTTAATCCATTTAGAGTTTAAAGCATTGTCATTCAGTCCATTAAGTCATTCACAGTATTTCCATCCAGTAAGACTCACTAGTATAGTCCAAGTTAAGAGTCCTTGCAATATCTTTATCAGCCGATAAAGATATCTTCTACTCCTCCGGTGCCTCTCTCCAGAGGAACAAACGCTGGATATTCAGCAAGAAGTTCAAACAGTAGAACAGTAGAATTACGCAGTAAATCAGCAAACAGTAGCAAACAAGAACAGTTCAGTCACAGGCACTCACAGTCAGTAATCACAGTTAGTCACAGTAAGTTTTCCAGCTTCTAATGCTTCCTTATATTGTAACTTCTAACCGCACCCTTAATCGGCTAATTGCCTGCAGCATTGTGCTTAAAGTGATAAGCACTTAAACCATGATATCTAAGTTTTATATATTTATTCACCCAAACCATATTTGGTATCAATGTTATACCTAACACTTGCCAAGAACACTATTTTCCAAGTCCAGAATTTTTAAGTTTTCTAGTTTTCAAGTCCAGAATATTAGCTAGAATATAATAAAGACAAACCAACCACCTCTCCAGATTGCAGAACAAAGATCAAGTAGAACTATTCTGCTCTCTTGCACATCCATGCAACAACTTCATCACAATATGTTTTTGAGAGTGAGTCTCTGGTATGCTTAATCATAAATACAGATAATCATATTTTAGATTACACAGTTCAAATCTAGTTTACACATTAATTTCTCAAAAAAAATTACTCTGTACTTCCCCCTCAGCCCTGAAAAGAGAGATATTTTTGTCCAGTTGTTCTATTGAATTTATGTGCTGTTTCTCTTCTTACTATCCTATTTCACATTCACAGCCCATAGCAACTTCTGTAGAAAGCACACAGAGTCGTTTATCTTCATTCTGTGGTTGAAATCTAATGTGATTCCTTTTTCTTGTATGTGTTAATACCGTTTGACCAAGCTGGCTACAATTTTAATTAGTGTATTAAATGAGGAAGCCTTGTGATATCATTAAAAAAGCTTTACCTCATACTGGGAAAGGAAAGAAAATAAAAAATGTATTAAAGACAAAAGCAAACAAATATATATTTATCTCTCCAGGAAAAATTCAGAAAAGCAGAACATTTAACAACCAGATGGTTCAGAGGATAACGTCAACTTTGAATATTTGCAATCATAAGCCCAGAAAAGATATTTATTTAAAGGTAAAAAATACATATCAAGGATTTTAAAGACTGTAGCCCAATGAATGTTTTTAGCTACATTTCATAATTTCATAATACATTTCATAAGAGCCAAGTGGTTAGAAAGCAGTACTGCAGGCTACATCTGCCAATTCCTGGCTTCCAGTTTGATTCTCACTGGCTCAAGGTTGATTCAGCCTTCTATCCTTCCAAGGTCAGTAAAATGAGGATCCAGATTGTTGAGAGCAATATGCTGATTTTGTAAACCGATTAGAGAGGGTTGTAAAGCACTGTCAAGTGGTATATAAGTCTAAGTGCTGTTGCTGTTGCTATAATAAATCTGAGTGCCACATTCAACTATAGCCATGGGTTTACTTGGGTTACTTTTGTTAATTGCTTTTCTTAAGTCTGTTTTCTGTACTTACAAAACAGAAACAATAGGTAAACTCAGAAAGAGCTGATAGAATGCATATAAAAAACAATCCTGTGTTGACCTTGTAAATCTTCATTTAAAAAGTTGTAGAAAGAATTTTTTTTTTATTGTAGACCTGAAGAATTATTGCCCAAGCAAACTCTACTCAAAGGATTAAACTGGCGAGACCAGCAGTCTGTAAGAATTCATACCTATAACATTAATTTAAATGTAAATACTATTTTAGCCAATTTGGAATGGATTTCATTTTTCTTTTAGATAGAAATAATTTCTAAATGAGGCAACTATGCCAATCATAACATATAAAAAATTAAATGTACACATGCAAAATTAGGTGTCAAAAAGTGATCAGTAGATGCTTGCTTATCCTTAAGTTCATGTTGTAGCAGAAAGGTTTCAATTAATTCTTTGTTACTTGTGCTATTTCTGCTTGTTTCATCTTTTTAACTTATTTACCAATTTTTATTTAGTAATGTAATATTTTAAATATGGTTACTTGAGTTATTCTGCTTTGCATGATCAACCATACTTTACCTGAAGTAAGAGAATTCACCATGGAATTGGACTTCTGCAATACAGACTGTATGGGACTATAACTATAATAATTCTCCCTAAAACTAATCCTGAAAGTATTTTTTGACACAAAATTCAAGAATCCAAACCCTAACTTACCCTTTCTCCCAAGGTCAATCATTGACCTACCATCAATACTAGTATGAACTTCAAGCTCAAAAAGAAAGCTAGGATTTTTATTAAGCACAAAATTCCCCTTTAAATATAATATTGATATTCAAAGTTACTTTGAATATTGATAGTCCGTTACTATCTCTAAATTCATTCCCCTGCCAGTTTCTCTATTTACCAAACTTATTCCCAAACTATAAGGAAAGTTAAGATTGCCACTAAGTATAGAAACTATCACTTAATTATGCAAAGGATCCAAGCAAGCCTAATCTAACTCTACATTCATTCTCCTGCCAGTATCAATGTTTGGATTCAAGTTTGTCCTGAAGGAACCCAGAGCTATCAAATGGTGGTAGCAAGGGTGATATTATCACTGAATGCTTTCTTTAGCATTCAGAAAGGCAAACTTCATTCTTAAAGCAACTTAATTCATTTGGGCCTAAATTAAACTAAGATTTTTTTCCCCACTCAAATTAGTTAATTTATTCTGAACTCAGTGAAAGATACTCATACCTCAGTCGTCATTTTAATCTGGTTAAGAACAATTTAGAGACTGATTGATGGTGGATAACAATTTAGGGATTTTAAAGTATTATCTGTATCTCTCTTTTTTAAAGATTTAGAAGATGAAAATCAAATATCCCTCATAGCAATAAGATATTTTAGTATTTCCATAAAATAGTAACAAAGTGCATTCAGATTGTAAAAGATAAGTGAAAATCAAGCCATTAGTGTCACAGTGGATGATTAAAATGATGAATAGATTATAAGAGGCACACCATATCTGGGCTCTAAAATTAGATAACAGTAAATAATATGTAACCTCTGCATCACTTTGCTGCCTGCCAATGCTTGTCCAGATTTTGCAACCCATTTGTCCAAATTTTGGATGGTCTAGCTTTGTGATTTGGACTTTAAAGTCTGCTTTCTCCATCTAAAGCCACTATCAATATTTTTATTTCTAAAAAAAATAAAAACAGCACACCTTAATATAGCACTTTGAGCTGCTTCTGTGTAATCTTGATTTGTGGTGCAAAAAGATCCAGTAGGACTTTTTTTATGATTTAATTTTGTTTTAATTTTAAAATAAATAATTTTATGTATTTAATTCTGTAATTTCTGCTCAATTTTTCAATCTCTTAGTAACAAAAGAGTACAGATTGAAACCAATTAAAATCACACAGTCCTATAAAAGCCACAAAAATAAACTTTAATATTGGGTATTATAGAACATTGTTTGCATAACAATAAATGGTGCACCATTTTTATATAAACATAAACAATTGGGGAAATGGAGAGGAGGTAGGAATACACAAGTCACCAAAGCTATGCTACTGCTTAAGGAATACCATAGGAAGTACTGAAGGAAAAACTTAAACAGAAACATACAGCAAGTTAGTGCAGAAGACAAGATAAATGAATGAGAGGAGTCAAAAGAAGTCTGAAAAAAACTTTCCTGACTAACATATTTTAGTAAAAGCCAAAAGTTTTTTGAGCTAAAATTTACAAAAGCTCATGTCAAGAAAAAAATAGAAAGAACTTGAAAAAAAATCACAAAATGCAACACCTGCAAATGTTACTAGAAAGACTATGGCAAAAGAAAACAAAAATAGAATCAATAGTAATAAGTGCCTTGGGTGCAATCCCCAAACAACTGGAATACTGCTTGAACACAATCGGCATTGACAAAATCATCATCAATCAATTGTAAAAGGCAGCTTCACTTGGAATACCATACACTCTGCAACAGTATCTTTAACGCCATCAAAAAACATAATCTGCCTATCCCAGGTCCTAGCAAAATACTCAATAGGTGGATAAAAATGCCAAATCCAGTCTAAACACCTGGCTGACTGTGCAATGAACCCTAATAATATCACCTTGACTTTTGCTATGATAGAGTAAACCCAGCTTTTTGATAAATGAATGTCTTTCTGACAATAAACCTCAGGCTAGATCTTGAAATATTTAAAGACAAAGAAGAGTTGTACCTCCTCGGCAAATAAAAGCTGCATGGCAGAAGGCAAAGTAGCAGATTTAAATTGTTATGCAAGTTGTTCAGAAGAAACTACCTTCTTTTTTGTTTTTGTTTGCAAGATATGCTGGAAGAAAACAGAGACATTTGATCAGGAACACTGGATCTTGTAAGCACCTGCAAATGAAAAATTAAGCCCCCTTTCACAGTGTACAGTATGATATGTTGGAAAATGTTGACTAGAACTAAAGACAGCAAAGTTTAAAGCTTGTGCACATGTAATGTGTGTGAGACTTTCTGTATCTCAGTCTAACCTATCTGAAAAAGTTTTCTGAAAACAAATGGAAACACAAACTTAATAGAATAGAATAGAATAGAATAGAATAGAATAGAATAGAATAGAATAGAATAGAATAGAATAGAATATTACAGTAGGTTATAATATTTCTTTATGTAACTGGATATTTCCTTATTGAGAGGTCCCAGTTTGTGCGAGTTGGAAGAAAAGTTTCCAGTTCCATCTCCTGAAGTATGAGTCTGCTACAGGACTGTGTTTTGTGTCCATTACTGTTCACCTTGATGACCCATAACCGTTGTGCCAAGTCTACAATGACTCACATTTTGAGGTATGTGGATGACACCGCAGTGGTGGGGCTTATCTGGGATGACAATGATGATTCTTATAGGGAGGAGATGAAGGTTTTTGTGGACTGTGCAATAAAAATAACTTGGTTTTGAATGTTAACAAAACAAAGGAGATCATTGCTGATTTTACAAAGAGACGGCATAGTCATACTTGACTTTGTATTAGGCTTCAGCTGTGGAGATGGTCAATAGTATTAAGTAGCTGGGTGCAGATAACTACAACCTGTCTTGGTCTCTTCATATGTTACCTTTAGTGAAGTGCGTAAACCAGTGTTTGCATTTCCTACATTGGATGAGGACACCACATCTTTCTTCTTCTGTCCTGGCCACTTTTTACAGTGGCATAATTGACAGCATGTAAACAAACATGGTTTGGTGGCAGCAGTGCCTCAGATAGAAAGTCCATACAGAGAATGGTAAGGACAGCTGAGAAGATTGTAGGAAGTGCACTTCCTGTCATTCACAATACTGCTTATTAGCGCTACAGAGTTTACAGCATTGTTAGAGAGCCTATACATCCACTTCACAGTCTGCTTCTGTTGCTCCCCTGTGGGAAGAGGTTCCAAAGTATCTGTAGTAGGACTACTAGATTCTATAACAGCTTTGTTCCCTATTCCATCCATTTGGCAAACTCTCAAGATTCTTACCACCACCACCACCACCATATATATGTATACATTCGAACTAGACTGTGATGTTTCTCTGTGTCATATATGTGTGTGCATGTGGGTATATCCATAATGGTTACCTTCTGAGAGCTAATATTTTAATGTATGCTGATTAGTGTACATTTAAATTGAAAATAAAGATTCTATTCTATAGAATGATATAGAATATAATTCTATTGAAAAATATCCCTTGTTTTGAAATCCTTTGAAGACAGGCAGGCTATAAATGTAAAATAATGTGGACTTAACTTTGCCATTTACTTCATATTTTTTACTGATTTTAACAGACCTAAATCAGAAGCAGTTCTAGCCCTCTTTATCTCCTCTCTCGACTGAAGACCATATAGCCATGAAATATCTTGATTGGTTTCATTTCATGAGAAAAAGTAAACAAGAGTATTCATTGTTTTCCTCTCTGCCCTGCGTTTCTGCTTCTGAAATGTCTGCTCATCTTTCTGAGTTAGCAAGGGCAGACCTGGGATAAGTTGCCTGAGTCAAACAATAAACTGCCTCTCACTATTTCTGAACAAGCCAGGCAGCTGAGCATTTGGTCACTGTTTCAACATTTATGACATGGTTCATCTGAGAATCACAACAAGCTAGGTTACACATAATTCTACCCTCCAGCAACTGCCTGCCCGTAGCTCATTATCCTGTTTCCTGCCTGCTACCTATTCAAAAAGATGCTACAACCAAAAGTAGCTACAGCTGTCTAGGAATGCTTTACCTATCATCAGCATAATGTGTTGTATGCACAATGTGGGCTATGACAGAAAATTACTGTGGGTTTCTGATTTGGCTATAGAAGTGTTCTCATCCAAAACAATTCTGTAGACCAATCAGAGCATGTATGCCCTTTGCTCAGTTCATCCAGCAAAAAAAGAAGAAGAAAGAAACAAAAACTTGATGTTTATTTATTGTCATCATAATAATTAACTAGCAAAAAAGTCATAGTGTAGGGAATAACTGAAAATGAGAGAGACACCAGATAATAATTTAAATTAATAAATTAAATCTAAAGAAACAGAACTTTTCAGAACCACTGGAAACAGTAATGTTGGTAATGGGTATGGTTTAATCCAGGGTTGGGCTGCTGGGGGTTCGCAGGGGTTTGGGAGATCCTCTAACTAAGATTCTGCAGTTCTGAGAGCCCCCACTCCTGGCTGGATCCGCCCACGCTGCCCGTCCTCTCCCAGGAGTCCCCACGCAGCCCATTTAGGATGCAGGTAAGTGCAGGGCGTGCACGGAGCCTTGGGGAGGGCAAAAAACAGGCCTCCTGGAAGTTCAGGCCAGAAACAGGCCGGTTTCCAGCTTCTAGAGAACCTCCAGAGCCCCAGGAGGCCTTTTTTGCCCTCCCGGAGGCTCGAGAAAAGCCTCCGGAGCCCGGGGAAGGCAAAAACACCTCTCTCGCCATGGTGCAGAAGTCTGACTAGGCCACGCCCACCATGGCCACACCCACCCAGCAACCTGCCAGAGAATCCGTTGCTAAAACTTTTGAAGCCCATCCCTGGTTTAATTTGAAAGGAAGTGGCCCTTGATTATTCCAGCTTTAATAGAGATGGAGTTAAGACACCAGGTGATTCTTCTTCTGTTTGGAAGGAAGAAATTTAGCAGATGGGAAGAATGTATCCAACAGGCAGAAGTAAGTACTTTGGACTTGCTAACAGGGATACGCAGATTGTTTCCAATCAAAGGTAAATTCCTGAGTCAGTCTAGATAACAGGTGTCAAACCTGATCGTGGACCATATCATGATGCTTTGGGCCATATCACAATATATCAAGATGTTTTTTTGCATTTGAAGAGCCAGGGTGGATGTGGCCTGTGTGGCCTGTATCCATTTCAGGTTATAAAGAATGATTACATTTCCATTTCAGCAGAGGCATCTGTTTAGGAGTTCAATCTGAATCAGCAATCGGATTTGGAAACCTGCATTTTGTGTGTGCATGCATGTGTGCTATATTCAAAAGATGGGAATTACATGAAGTAAAATGCCTTTGGAATAAGTTGATGCTGAATATCCTAGTTTCTGTTCATGGTGGTGGCTCCAAATGATTCCACAGTAAGGAAGGCCTTGGGAAGAACAAGATCTTGACTTCAGGAAACTAATTAAGTATAGTACATAAAATTATACATTACAATGTCCTACCTGTCAATGAATACTTCAGCTTCAACCATAACAACAAAAGAGCACACAATAGATACAAACTTAAGGTAAACCATACCAAACTTGATTGCAGGAAATACGATTTCAGCAACAGAGTGGTCAATGTCTGGAATACTCTACCTGACTCTGTGGTTTCTTCCCCAAACCCCAAAAACTTTAGACTGTCTCCTATTGACCTCATCCCTTTCCTAAGAGGTCTGTAGGGGGCGTGCATAAGCACACCAACGTGCCTACGGTCCCTGTCCTATTATTTCTTTTTCTTATATGTATCCATTTCATGCATTCATAACTACTGTATATTTATCTATTTATCTAATATTTACCTATTATCTTATAATCGCTTGACAAAAATAAAATAAATAAAAATAAATAAAATCAACTGTTAAATTACAGTATAGTTTATCCACCTCTTTGTTATTGTCGAGATTTTTTTTTAAATTCCAAACATGATACCCCAGTCTTACTGCTATTTTTTTTTTCAGCTTTACACCATTTTCATGTTGACTTGAATGAAGAGGCTGGGTCTCTTGTTATTGATTTCAGAATAAATAATAAATATTAATTGTGGTGCGAACCAAACTCCAGTTCCTTTCCGTATTTCTTATCACAATTAATAAGCATGTTTTGTTTTGCCCATTTTGTTGGGAGTTGGGTTGACAAAGAGATAGCCAAGCAAATTTGAAAAAAACTGACTTCCTTCTTTTTCTTCAACTTCCTTTTTCATTAACTTAAAAAAAATGCTCTTTACATATGTGCATGCTTACAGTAGCTCAGTGTTCTTTCTCTCACCCCTCCACATTTCACTTATTTTTACAAATGGGGCAAATTAAACAGAGTAAATAGTTTAGCCCAGTATTAATTATTTCTGTCCGGGAGGCTGCAATCAAATACCTAGAAGTTTTCACTTTCAATTCTAATACATATGCACATATTATTTAGTGGAAAACAGGATTGGCATTGCTAGGGTCAGCCACTGACAATTTAGCATTTGGCAATGTAATTCAAAATCTTATTTGTGTTTGGAACAGCTACTGCTAAAACTTTGTTGAATATTCATGATTGAATTACTTAATGAGCATGCTAACAAGTTAAGGATAACTGAAGTGTGACTATTTTTTAATCTCATACTAATAACAATAATAAAAAACCCTAAGTGGCAATTTTAGAATCTTGCTTGGCTTCTTAATAGCATTTTAATTTAAATGACAATTTCCAATAATGTCCTGTCAAGACCTTTACGCAGGAATTATCACACATGCATATAATCATACTCAGTTGATCAACAGCAGTCAACTCAATTACATCCTAAGGATTTGGCTCTGTTATACAAAAGTGGCATTTGAAAGAACTGTCATACATTTATGGGTATTGAAAACATTCTTTTTTTCTAGTGAGTACAGCTACTTTTTTTCTGGTTAGTTCTTTTGTGACATGGAAAGGGGGACTCAAAACTAAATAGTGGTCCAAGTTGTAAAGAATCCCTTTGTTTTATATCCTATGTGTTTGGATCTAGTAAATCTGGTCATAATAAACAGAATTTTGTGGCTCTCTATCACAAATGGCTGTGAGGATGAAAGCATAGTCATATTGAAAGAAATGTAGAAATACATTCTTTAGGAGAAATACATATTTCAAAATACCATTTAAAATAAATGTAGTGCAAACATTTATGAAGATTATTTAAAAAGCTGGACTAATAGGAGCCTCTGTGGTGCAGTGGTTAGAGTGCAGTACTGCAAGCTACTTCTGCAGCCAGCTGCCTATAATTTGGCAGTTCAAATCCTACCAGGCTCAAGGTTGACTCAGCCTTCCATCCTTCCGAGGTGGGTAAAATGAGGACCCAAATTGTTGGGTAAAATGAGGACCCAATATGCTGACTCTGTAAACTGCTTAGAGAGGGCTATAAAGCACTATAAAGCAGTATATAAGTCTAAGTGCTATTGCTAATATAGATATAGAAAAAGACAAACATATGAAAAGTAGGTACACTAGACAATCCATATAATTTGTCACTTAAGCATCATTACTAAGCTTGTATGTAAACGCTGAATACTTTAATCTGCAATTGTTGGTTTTTCTATGATAGCTATATCTATTCATGGGATGAAAGCATAGTCATGAGCAGATGTGATGCAAGCTTAATTATAGAGAACAACAGACAGAATTCCATTATTAATCAAATGGCTTCAAACAGAACAAGGCACTGGCTGTGCACAATGGACGATATAGCTCTTTGGTTTAGGGGAGTCATCAGATTTTTTTTTCTTTCCAAAAGAAACCAAAAGGAAATTTCAAAAGAAAATGAAATATATAATTGAATTGCAGGGAGAGCCTTCATTCTCACAGAAATCAGTACATGATGGCTTCTAAATAAAATGGCCAATGATTCAATATAATGGTCATGCTTCTTATATAGAGTTTTAGTATACAGAAACATAAAAAAGAATGTAGAAATTTAAAAAGAAAGCAAACCAAAATTCTCCCCTCAAACCCATTCCAACTTTCAAATTCCCCCAACCCCAAACCAACCATAATTAATTATTTTTTTCCTAATAATTTTACTCAAAATTATAGAAGTTGTTTCTGTTCTTTCTTTGTTCATTCCAGTTTTCATCCCTTATAGATTAAAAAAAATGTTTTCTATGGTTTTAGAGACTTTTAGTCATAATCTAATAATACCCAAGGAAAAATGTATAATAAATACATGACATAAATTGTTTTGAAATGAAATCTTAATATAAATCAAATGAACTATAATGTAAATAATGGAGAATATTATACACTGCTCAAAAAAATAAAGGGAACACAAAAATAAGACATCCTAGATCTGAATGAATGAAATATTCTTATTAAATACTTTGTTCATTACATAGTTGAATGTGCTGACAACAAAATCACACAAAAATTATCAATGGAAATCAAATTTAGCAACCCATGGAGGTCTGGATTTGGAGTTACACTCGAAATTAAAGTGGAAAAAAACACTACAGGCTGATCCAACTTTGATGTAATGTCCTTAAAACAAGTCAAAATGAGGCTCAGTAGTGTGTGTGGCCTCCACGTGCCTATATGACCTCCCTACAATGCCTGGGCATGCTCCTGATAAGGTGGCAGATGGTCTCCTGAGGGATCTCCTCCCACACCTGGACTAAAGCATCCCCCAACTCCTGGACAGTCTGTGGTGCAACATGGCATTGGTGGATGGAGCGAGACATGATGTCCCAGATGTGCTCAATTGAATTCAGGTCTGGGGAGCGGGCGGGCCAGTCCATAGCATCAATGCCTTCATCTTGCAGGAACTGCTGACACACTCCAGCCACATGAGGTCTAGCATTGTCGTGCATTAGGAGGAACCCAGGGCCGACCGCACCAGCATATGGTCTCACAAGGGGTCTGAAGATCTCATCTCGGTACCTAATGGCAGTCAGGCTACTTCTGGCGAGCACATGGAAGGCTGTGCGGCCCCCTAAAGAAATGCCACCCCACACCATTACTGACCCACTGCCAAACTGGTCATGCTGGAGGATGTTGCAGGCAGCAGAACATTCTCCACGGCGTCTCCAGACCCTGTCACATCTGTCACATGTGCTCAGTGTGAACCTGCTTTCATCTGTGAAGAGCACAGGGAGCCAGTGGTGAATTTACTAATATTGGTGTTCTCTGGCAAATGCCAAACGTCCTGCATGGTGCTGGGCTGTAAGCACCACCCCCACCTGTGGATGTCGGACCCTCATACCACCCTCACAGAGTCTGTTTCTGACCGTTTGAACAGCCACATGCACATTTGTGCCCCGCTGGAGGTCATTTTGCAGGGCTCTGGCAGTGCTCTTCCTGTCCCTCCTTGCACAAAGGTGGAGGTAGCGGTCCTGATGCTGGGTTGTTGTCCTTCTATGGCCTCCTCCACATCTCCTGATGTACTGGCCTGTCTCCTGGTAGCACCTCCATGCTCTGGACACTATGCTGACCGAAACAGCAAACCTTCTTGCCACAGCTCGCATTGATGTGCCATCCTGGATGAGCTGCACTACCTGAGCCATTTGTGTGGGTTGTAGACTCCGTCTCATGCTACCACTAGAGTGAAAGCACCGCCAGCATTCAAAAGTGACCAAACCATCAGCCACAAAGCATAGGAAATGAGAAGTGGTCTGTGGTCACCACCTGCAGAGCCACTCCTTTATTGGGGATGTCTTGCTAACTGCCTATGCTTTCTACCTGTTGTCTATTCCATTTGCACAACAGCATGTGAAATTGATTGTCAATCAGTGTTGCTACCTAAGTGGACAGTTTGATTTCACAGAAGTGTGATTGACTTGGAGTTACATTGTGTTGTTTAAGTGTTCCCTTTATTTTTTTGAGCAGTGTATATCAGAGCATTTCAAATGAAATGTTAATATATAGCTAAACTTTATAAAAATACTTAGATGATCATTAGAGAGGATGATCTAACTCCATTTCTATTCGCCAAAGCACCTGAAGGCAGAATAAGAAGCAATGGATGAAAGTTAATCAAGGAGAAAACCAATCTAGAACTAAGAAGAAATTTCCTGACAGTTACAAAAATTAATTAGTTGAAAAACTTGCCTCCAGAAATTGTGGGTGCTCCAACACTGGAGGATTTTTAAGAAGAGAAGAGATTGGACAATCATTTGTCTGAAATGGTGTAGAACTGTGATGGCGAACCTATGGCACGTGTGGCACACAAAGGCCTCTCTCTGGGCACATGAGCCATCGCCCCAGCTGAGTTCCGCCACAAATGTGCATGTGCGTCTCCCGCTGGTCTTCAGGTCTCTGCCATGCATGCGTTGGAGAGGGTGGGGGGTTGCACACACATGTGTGGGGGCAGGGGGTCGTGTGCATGTGTGGGGGGTGGGGTGAATGCACAGGGCACACACGCACATTGCATTTTGGGGATGCGCGTGCACACTTTGGGCACTTGGTGCCAAAAAGGTTAGCCATCACTGGTATAGTTTCCTGCTTGAGCAAGGCTTGGAGTAGAAGTCCTCCAAGGTTCCTTCCAACTCTGTCATTTTGTTAACTTGAAATTTTCCAGTCCCAGGATTTTGTAGATTTACAGAAGCATTTATAAACACATTTTATTTTTTATTGAAATAAATGAAACATGAATAAACTAGCTTGATACCCATGCTTCGCTACAAAACTATGTGATCAGGTTTAGTTTGGGGGGAGAAAAATAAGGGGGGGAATTCTGCCCGTGCCTACCAGTATCCATCAGTATTCATCTGGCTAGCATCCTGTCAGTGTGTGAGAGAGTTGAGGGCTGTTTGGAAACTGAAGCAGTATTTGCTGTGTGAGCAAGAAGGAGACAGCAAGGAGCCTGGGTGTGGCTTCGCTCAACTGTTCTGTACTAAAGCCGCTTGGTGATGTGAAACTAAAACTGAAACTGAAACTCCTCTCCTCTGCTTGTGTTTTGCAGGTGGGGAGGGGGAGTAGAACTCCTTAGCATCAGAGTGTGTTAATAATAATATGGGAAATACTAATGCTGTGGTAGTTATTTCGAAAAATCCTTTCTTAGTGAACACCTAGAAGCCAAGAGGAACATACATGCCAAATTTCACATTTGTAGGCTTTACGGTTCTGAAGATTTTGTGATGATGCATGAGTGGTATTTTGCTTTTATATAGATAGATTATATGTATACGTTTAATGAAAATAGGATTATGGGCAACTTTATTTGAATTATCTACTTTGCCAAAATGGGTAATTATTGAAAACCTATTAACTTTTCTATATTTTCTATACACTAATGAATAAATACTTTAAATACACAACACTAGTCACATAACTTGATCTTATTTTTCTTTCCCCCAGAAAAAAGAAACAAATCTTTCAGATTTCATTGTATGGACAGAGATTATTGGAAAGTGCCAGATTTTATGCCAGAAAGCTGATAAGCACCATCTTGAACATAACCTAGCAACTCACTGGCAACTAGTACAGTTTGTGAAATAACAGTGTTATATGTGTATACCAAGATGCACTCATTCGTATTTGCACCATCACATTCTGATTAGTGCAGTTTCGAGGTGGTGTTCAAAGGTAAATCTTACAGATGCACTGGCAAGATGGACCTTGAACTTCTTTGGAGTGTCTGGCAGGGGACTAGTGCTACTGTGTACCCTTAACAAACAAAAAAATCAGATATTTCTCTTCTCTGGGATGGTGGTCCCCTTTCACTGAGCATGGAGGTTTGGAAGGGACACACTGGAATAATGAGGGAGGAAGAGATACCTGCCCAGGTAGTCAAGCTGAACAAACCCCAGCAATCAATGATGTGACAGTTGTCACTAACACATTGCCCTCAAATTCAAAAACTTGCAAGATATGCATTTTTACCTGAAATTTTATGCAATAACAAGACAAGAGAACATGTAACCCAGAGAATCACTAGTACTTTCTGAGCTTGATTGTTTCCTTGCAGATATTTTGTCACCTGACTGGTTGTTTTCAGTGCCTTCAGCACCTGAGTAACAAAATATTTTCTACCAAACAACCAAGCTTAGAAAACACAATCGACTTTACACCCCATGCAGCAAGCTGTTCATTTTTTTATTTTTTTAAAACGTAAGATTGCTTATTCATTAACAACATCATGGTCTGTCAAACTGAAAACAGGACATCATGGTCTGTCAAACAGAAAAAGTTGAACCTTGAAATATGTTCCTAATTATCATTCATTTCTTGAAATGTATGTTTTCTTTTTTAAAAAAGAAACTTTGCTCTTTTCTTTTATTGAAACACTATTGGCAAATGTAGTCTGGCATGGCTGATGAATGCAAATATGAATTACTATTAAAGCATGAATCACTGCTGCATTCAGTATGAATCTGCACATATGATATCTTGAGTGTTTAAAAGGAGATTTGCTTGGATGAAGGTCATTGTGCTGATGAATTTAAATTGAAGCCAATTCATTACAAGCCCAATTCTTTGTGATTAGCTTAGACTTTAGCTGAAAATGCAGTCTTTATTTACCATACAATGGAATATATATCTTTCTCCCTTTGACATTACATTGAAGTTCTATGATCCCTTCACCCATTTTTCTTCAGGAAAATAAAAGAAAATGAAACAAACAAACAAACCAAAAATAATTGCATTCTATTCTTTAAAGTATTCTGTACCCTTGGAAGGATAATGCCTTGCTCATTCTCATGCAGTCCTAGAATGCTGCTGATTGTTGATCTGAAATCTTTTAATGTCTCTGCTGTCACCTGGGAAATCAAGGTTCATGTCAGGCGTATTGAAACCTGCATGTTTGATCAGAACTTGTTATTGGATATGGCTGAGTTTAGGAGGCAGGGAGCTTTTCAACTGAGGCGGAAAGGCATTAAATAGCTCATTGATACTGCTGCAAGGAATGACCCCCATTCTGTCCAATTGTAATTCTGCAAAAGCGAAAGCAAAGGCTTTAAACTGTGGTTTAAATGTTTACCACCATAAATAAATAGGGAGGAATGTTTTTTTCCAATGATTAGGCTCATGAAGATATTACTACTAAATGATAATAGTTTTCTTTGAGTATTTCAGTGTAAAAAGAGTTGGTTGGCATCTACGATCTCATGGAAAATAACTTAGTATGTTAAAATGTATAACATACATAGTCATATCACATTCTTAATCTAAATCTGACATTAGAATATTTGAAATATGGAAGTATGGTACTAATAAGCATGATCAAGAGTGGTTTTTATAAAGTAAGAATACTAAAATAACTTTCCAAGATGCAGCCTAAGTTTGGTTAGTGTTACTTCTGGTTGGTTTTATATCACTCAGTGTATCATGCAAAAATTAATTTTTTGGTTAACTTGGAGTCCAATGTATTTTGTGAACCCAGAAGAAAGTTTTATTCAACAATGCACCCAAGTGTCTTAATTGATAAAGCTGTGTGCAATTTGAAAATTATTCAGAAAAATGCTTCAGTCCTCATGGGAACCCAGCTCCATCATTTTATTAGCATTGTGTTTTCCCCAAGCTTCTGATGAGCCGAGAAAAAAATGTTGTTCCTTTAAAAATCATTCAGGGCCCTTAAAGCAGTAGCATATTTTTTAAGAGTTATGTGGTAACTTGTCAGTACTTCATCTAAGGAAATAGTGTAGAAAGCAACATACGGAATTTTATTTTATTTTATTATTTTATTTTGAAAAATAAATGCAACAACATTCAACAAGATTATCGAACAATGCTATAAAATCACTTGCAGAAAGTTCCTTCCTTCCTTTCATCCTTTCCTCTCTTCCATGTGAAATACTGCAAGCTATATTTTAATGAGTTTTTTTGTTGTTATTGTTGATATGCAAGGCACTTCTCTGACAACATAAACTGTCGCCTGTAAGATATCTCCGGATTACAATATACTTACAGGAGAGTTAAATAAAATAGCATGTATGCATTATAGATGAAAATATTACATATAATCATGATAACTTGCAGCATACCACTATGATTGTCAAACACTTGTTTGGAACCAAGAAGGTAGGTACAAATGCCAGGCATAAAAATAAATGTTTGCATTGATTGTGGATTAATATTGTCTGGATTACATAACAAACTGCAAAAGGCCTTATTTATATCCTGAAAGATACATGTGGTATTCTTTTTGGAAATGTGTCTTAGAAACAAAATTACTTTATCCAGATACAAAAAAATAAAGAATAGGTGGAGCAGACAACTTGGGTTTCCTGTATGTTTTTCTGCCATCAACTGATTTTTGTAGTGGTAGCCTTGAACACAGATACAGCACATATTTCAGCAGTTAAAAGCATTTTAGCAGAGATAAGAGGTATCTATCTCTTAGGTCTCCTTATGTCTGAATTGTAGTTCTTTTATAATAGAGTGAGGAATATTGGGACAACACCCACTTTAAAGATCTTGTATGTAAAGGTTTTTCAACATAGTGAAAGAAAATACTGGCATTACATTGTGTCAATGTTGAAAGAGAAAAAGAAAAGCAAGCCAATCTAGTTTGTGATCCTAATGGGAGCTCATTGAACAATGTACAGTACTTTATCTTCCCAATGTAACACACAGGATTTTGGTGGCGGTGGTGGGAAAGGCAAAAGGGAACACCATATAGTTTTGAATTTATGTTACAAAAAGTGGAGTATACAGTAAATGTAATACATTTATTGCATTCTTATAGTTTCATCATTTTGCTTTTTCCCCCAAGGAAATGCAAGACTGGGTTTCTTCACTCTGCTTTCTGTTTCTGACATTGCAAAGTGAGAAAGGGCAAAAAGACAATAACATCTGCATTATGAATTTTTCATACATTGGTAAAAAAAGAAAGTTTTGCATCTGGCTGATTTAATCTCAAATCAAAATAATTTAGAACAGAATTCTTTATTGGCCAAGTGTGGTTGAACACACAAGGAATTTGTCTTGGTACAAATACTCTCAGTATACATAAAAGAAAAGATACATTTGTCAAGAGTCAAGAATCATAAGGTGTAACACTTAATGATAGTTATAGAGTACAAGCAATCAAATCATACTAGGAAACAGTCAATATAAATTGTAAGGATACAAGCGACAAAGTTACAGTCCTATAATCACAAGTGGGAGGGGATGGGTGATAAGGAGTGATAAGAAGATTAACAGTAATAGTAGTGCAGACTTTGTAAATAGTTGAGCAGTGTTGAGGGAATTATTTGTTTAGCAGAGTGATGGCTTTCGGAAAAAAACTGTTCTTGTGTCTAGTAGTTCTGGTGTGCAGTGCTCTATAGCATCATTTTGAGGAAAGGAGTTGAAACAATTTATGTCCGGGATGTGAGGGGTCTGTAAATATTTTCACAGTCCTCTTTTGGACTCGTGCAGTATACAGGTCCTCGATTGAAGGCAGGTTGGTAGTAATTGTTTTTTCTGCAGTCCTAATTATCCTCTGAAGTCTGTGTCTGTCCTGTTGGGCTGCAGAACCAAACCAGAAAGTTATAGAGGTGCAGATGATAGACTCAATAATCCCTCTGTAGAATTGTACCAGCAGCTCTTGGGCAGTTTGAGCTTTCTGAGTTGGCGCAGAAAGAACATTATTTGTTGTGCTTTTCTGATGACTTTTTGATGTTAGTTGTCCATTTTAGGTCATGTGATATAGTAGAACCTAGAAATTTGAAGGTCTCTACTGTTGATACTGTGTTGTCTAGTATTGTAAGAGGTGGTAGTATGGGAGGGTTTCTTCTAAAGTCTACCACCATTTCTATGATTTTGAGTATGTTCAGTTCCAGATTGTTTTTATTTATTTTTATTTATTTTGTCAAGTGATTATAAGATAACAGGTATAAATATAAACATAGTTATAAATACATTAAATTGATACATATAAGAAAAATAAAAAGAAACAATAGGACAGGGACAATAGGCACGTTGGTGCACTTATGTACACCCTCTACAGACCTCTTAGGAAAGGGGTGAGGTCAATAGTAGACAGTCTAAGGTTAAAGTTTTTGGGGTTTGGGGAAGAAACCACAGAGTCAGGTAGAGTATTCCAGACATTTTCCACTCTGTTGCTGAAGTCGTATTTCTTGCAATCAAGTTTGGTGCGGTTTACCTTGAGTTTGTATCTATTGTGTGCTCTTGTATTGTTATGGTTGAAGCTGAAGTATTCATTGACAGGTAAATCATTGCAATGTATGATTTTATATACCACACTTAGATCAAACCGAAGACAGCATAATTCAAGGTTTTCTAGGTCTAGAATTTCAAGTCTGGTGGCATAAGGTATTCTACAATGAGTAGTGGAGAACTCTTCTTGTGAAATATTTCTGGACTTTCTCAACTGTGCTAATATCAGATACGTAATGTGGGTTCCAGACTGATGAGTTGTATTCAAGTATTGGTCTAGCAAATGTTTTGTATGCTCTAGTTAGTAGTGTGATATTATCAGAGAAAAAGCTACGTAGGATTAGGTTAACAACTCTTAATGTCTTTTTGGCTATGTAGTTACAGTGGGCTCTAGCACTTAGATCATTAGAGTACTCCAAGGCCCTTGACAGAGTTTGGATCATTAGCAAGGTCTTGACTATTCAGCTTGTATTTTATTTTCTGATATATATTTTTTGCCAGTAAGTAAGACAGAGCATTTATTTGTTGAAATTTGAAGTTGTCATTTGTTTGACCATTCTGATACATAGTTGAGGTCTTTTGAAGGGTAGCAGTATTGTTGGTGGCCTTGAATAGCTTTACATCATCAGCGAAGAGAACGCAATTGCTCTTAATATGATCACAGAGATCATTTATGTAGAGTATGAAGAGAGTTGGTCCTAGAACACTGCCTTGGAGGACACCACTGTTGACAGGTACAGAATTTGATAGGACGCTCCCAATTTTGACCATTTGTTGTCAGTTTGACAGGAATGTTTCTATCCAGTTATGCAGGTGTCCAGAGATACCATAAGATTTTAGTTTTAGGGGTAGTTTGTCATGTACCACTGAATCAAAGGCTTTACAAGAGTCTATGTAAATTGTGTGTATTGCTTTGCCCTGATCGAGTTTTGTAGTCCACATGTTTTTGCAGTGTAAGAGTTGCAGATTACAGGATAGTTTTTTTCTGAAATCAAATTGTTTGTTAGAGAGTAGGTTGTTTGTCTCTAAGTGGAGGATAATGGATTGGTTAATAACTGATTCCATGACTTTACAGGTGACCCAGCATAAAGAGATTGGTCTGCAATTTTCAACTAGGCTGGGGTCTCCCTTTTTGAAAATGGGGATGACTGTGGCTTGTGACCGTAGTTTTGGCAAGGAGCTGGTCCTGAAAGATTTTTTAAAGATTATGCTTAGAGGTTCGGCTATGGCAGTGGATAGCTTTTTTAAGAAGTAGGCACATATTCCGTCTGGTCCAATCGATAGAGATGGTTTTAGATTGCGTAGTGTTTTTTCAACATTGTCTTCTGTAAAATCAATATGCATTAAATCATTGTAACTGTCTGTGGTTCGACTAGGAAATATATGTTCCAGTTACACCATGTGGACAAGTTGTACAACCTCCTGTCTGTATGCGGATTCGCCATTGTCTCGAATTAGACCAATCACTGTTGTGTCATCAGCAAACTTCAGTATTTTAACAGATGGATCATTTCAGATGCAGTCATTGCTATATAGGGAGAAGAGAAGTGGAGATAGCACACAGCCTTGGGGGACCCCGTGCTCATTGTACAGGTATCGGATGTGATTCTGCTTAGCTTCACCTGCTGCTTCCTGTCTGTTAGGAAGCTTATGATCCACTTGCAAGTGTGTTCAGGTACCGCTAGTTGGTTTAATTTACTTAGAAGAATTTGCTATGAAATAAGCATTAATTTCCTCTGAAAAAGCAGGAAAAGCATTATTAGTGAAAGTCAGTAAATAAATGTTTGGTTTTAATCAGTCACCTTGTTCTCCATTAGATTGTTTATACAAATACTGAAAACTACCTAGAAGCTAATTATAGATTACAACTGTTTCCCTAGATCTACTACACTCTGTTATTCCATTAAATACTTTGCCTCAATTACTCTAAGTAAATACTTTAGGAAGAAACATGGCACAATGTAATGCTTCCATTACTTTATACACCTAAAATCTATAACATAAAAAGTCAATCAAATTACTTAACCCAAATTATGTCCTTTGCTGGCACAATATCTTTGAAAGGAAACTAAAGCACATTAATGTTTTTTGAAAGATGACCACATGTTCTTTTTCCAAAGATGACTATGCTACTCTTTTGTTTAAAAAAAGCAACAGATTTGTAGTGCTTTAAATATTAACACATTTATTACAAGATAAGATAGGTACTGTGTTGTGGAATACTTCATAGACTCAACAGAATTCATGGTTCTGTGTGTGTGTGTGTGTGTGTGTGTGTGTGTGTATTCTATAAGTCATGTGTACAGTATAGTCACTGTTTTTGTTGGGATGGAATGGACAACTTCTGAAGGTAAGCTGTTTCACTGATTAATTGCTCTCACTGTGAGGAAGTTCCTCCTTAATTCCAGGTTGCTTCTCTCCTTGATTAGTTTCTATCCATTGTTTCTTATCTTGCCTTCTGGTGCTTTGGAAAATAAGTTGTCCCCCTTTTCTTTGTGACAGCCCTTCAAATACTGGTATATGGGTTTGTTCCACCCCCACCCACCCCACTTTTTTTTTTTGAAGATGGGAACCACATCAGCTCTTTTCCAGTCCTCTGGTAGTTTCCCAGTGCTCAGGGATTTTTTTAAAAAAGTTTTTGATACAATGGTTCTGACATAACATCTGCCAGCTCATTCAGAACTCTGGATGTAATTCATCAGCTCCCAGTGATTTATATTCATCAAGGTCAGACAGGTGTTCTCTTACCATTTTCTTTCTTATTTTAAGTTTTATTTCTAGTCTGTCATAAATATTATTGCCCTTTGTAGCTAGCCAGAATTCATAGAATAAAAATACATGAGCTTTGTTCAGTTGTTGATAACTTGTGTTAAAGCTTCTAATTAATTTTAACTCTGGTGCTTCTGTTGAAATTGGTCCTTCTAATTCCTTTCTCAAAAATGGTTCAATAAAGGTCAGTGGCACAGTTTCTTAGCAAACAGAAATGACACCCCAGTGACTGTGAAATATTATCATTTCCGACTGCTTCTATGGTTACTGAACTTTTCCTCAAATAATATTTGTTCAATTTATCTTGCTATTGAAACTTAACATACTATATATATTTTGTTAGTGTATTATGTAAATATGTAAGGGGATTGCTTATGATCTTAATGAAGCACATAATTTGAGGCAATTTTGAGAATCATCTTTGTTTTACTTTTTTGAGAAAATTCATTTTTAGTATTCTATGCTTAGAGTTCAATAATGATATAATAAAATATGACATGATTCAAAGGATTACATATTTTACTAACTAAATATTATTGCCCTTTGTAGCTAGCCAGAATTCATAGAATAAAAATACATGAGCTTTGTTCAGTTGTTGATAACTTGTGTTAAAGCTTCTAATTAATTTTAACTCTGGTGCTTCTGTTGAAATTGGTCCTTCTAATTCATAAATATTGAAATATTATGTCCTGATATTTCAAGAAATGGGCTTACCTCTTGGATCTAGAATAACTCAGCATGGCCAGCTTGGTGTCCAGTTGACTGTTGCCAGTTGCCTCTGCCAACTCACCACTGCCAAATTGTTGCAGGACAACTCAACATGGCCAATTTGCCATGGGGATAATTCACCATGGGAAGCCAGAGGGAGAGCCGAGGGAGTGAGCAAGCAGGTGGCAGAGGCAGAGTACAGAGTAGCCCTGGTGTCTGGGGGCTTCTTATTTTCACACACACACACTGTCACCTCTGCCACTGCCACCCTGCTAAAATCTGACCTGTCCGAAGTTTGGGCCATTTGGTAATGGTGATGTTCGAGCCATTCAGTAACAGCAGCAGTCAGCAGGATGGGCAGTGGTGAGTTGGCAGAGGGGACTTGGCAGTGATTTGCTGGCAACAGTGAGCTAGCCATGCCAAGTTGTCCCATTCCATATTTCTTACCCACCTTTGGTTTCTTTCCTTGTCCTATTATTTTGCTCATTCAAAAGACATGCATACACAGATCCTATGTCAAGTAGTAGCAAGACTTGCAGTATCATACCTGCCCCAGATCTTCATTCTTTTTCTAGCTACCTCTAATTGTAATATAACCTTACATACTGTGTAATGTTTGATTGTGATTTGTTTACTTGTTTACCAGATTTAGAAACCACTAGACTCCAGAGTGGATTCAGGTGGTTTACACTTCAAATACTCAAACAATGAAAATAACAGAAAGTACGTAAGCATTTGGATAGATGACATAACCAATCACCCAGGGCTTCATAAATATCCTGCCTTAAAACGATCCATCTGGGAATATTTTTTTCCAAGAATTGCAGAACATCGTCAGATTGGGAGCTAAAACAATTTCTGAGGATCAATTTATTAAGGTAGTTTCCTATAGCTTTATGTTTCCACATTTGAAAATATTGAATAACCTGGGTTTTTTTTTTTTTCATTCTTTGCTTCTTTCAATATGTTCCATGTTTATAGTGTTATGCATTTTTGGCAAAATATTATTCAAATTCTCACTTTTACCATTGTAATCAGAAGACTTTAGCCTTACAAACATTGGCTTGTGTATGGTTAATCATGCAATAATTAACTAATTGAAAATGTTTTTATGTTACATACTTATTTTAAAACAACTCTAATTGATATACAAAGATATCATATAAAGAAGAAAATTAAAATGCACCCAAATCAAATTAAGACTCCCACACAATATAAAAATAGAAAGAAGAAATGACAAAAAATAATTCTTAACATTTACATGGAAAAGTGATAGGTTTTCAATGGACACTTCAAGACTAAATCAAAGAACATAGAATTGTCTTGAAAATGTGTTCCCAGAGAAGAGACATTTAAATATAACTAAGGATGGCAATCTGAAAGCTGAAACAACAGAAACAGGACTCTTCTAAAAACCAAAGCAACTGTCTAGATTTATATTAGGGAGATTGACCAGAAACTCAAAACTCAAGTTTTTCAGAATTAAACCTTTATGCCATTTCTGCTGCTATTAGGGAACTAATGCAGTTGCTTTGATATTGTTTTAATGCATTCTTGGCCAAATGTTCCACTCCTTAACCAGTCTTCTCCAACCCATATATGGCCTCCTGGTTTCAAATATTATAGAAATAGTTTTCAAGATTATCAGCATATCATCTTCACTTTTGCTGACTGGCCATAGCTTCATGGGCCAAATAATGATTTACGATACACTCCAGCATAGTTGTAAGATAGTTACCCATCATGCTGTTGAAGACTGCTTGGAAGAATAGAACTACTATAAGATATAGTGTCCTTGATTACCTCCTCATGTAGATGGTGCAGGAGATGATTGGAGTTACTGCTGTCTCTTTCCCAGAGGTGACCATCAGACTAACAAAAATAGTCCAAAGTCAATTCTGTAGTCAAACTTTTTCTTAAGCTCACTCATTCCTAAGCAGGTTCCTAATATCAAGAAAACTTTTATTTCACATTCATGTGTAATATATGTCTGTATGAACATTTTTATTCTATTTATCATTATCCCCGCACTATGGCAGGGTCCGCTTGTTGACAAAGTCATCTCCATTTGGGTCAATCCAGGGTGTCTTCAGGGGCAATGTATTTCATGTCCTCCTTGATGTGATCCATCCATCCACTGATGGATGTTCACCTGTATGAACCTTAGAATAGGCATAAAAGTTAGGGCAATTGTCTAGGCAACTTAGTAACTAGCAGTGCAAATCCTTATTTAACAAGCAATACCTTAGTTGTGGTAGACTTTTAGGCTGTTCTATATTTATTTTCCTGTACTGAGATCAGATTAGAATTTTAATTTATTTGCATTCTGTGAATAAAACTAGCATGTCATAGACAAGTGGTCTGAAAAATTGCTAGTCCTATAATCTACTGTATATTCCTATGCTTTTGTTCCTTGAGTAGTTTCATAGCAAAGCATTAGCAACCATGGGGCAGGACAGGGGGGGTTGGGAATACCAGAAAGAAAATTTATACTCATCAATACTTCCAATAGTCTGCACTTGTATATATGGCATTTCCGTGTTTTTATTTAAATTGTTGAAAATTTGTAGAAAATGATTATATGAGCTCCTATTCTATCATCCGTATAGAATTTTAAAAGTTAAATTACTATACTATATATTAAAGACCATCACATTTTATTACATGAATTTTATGTGCAAAAATTTGATACCTTATGATTATCACACTTCACAGTGTGGCTCACATAATTAGTATCCTGGGTTGGAAGTTAATAAGCCTGCATTTGAGACTCGAGTGCTGCTGCATGGCAGGCTGAGCTCCCGCCATTCACTATAGTTTCTTGATGGGGACATGAAAGGAGTCCCCACAGGCATTCCCTGGGCAATGGTTATGTCACTGGCTAATCCTTTCAACCCTGAAGTGCCTTAAACAGTGCTTCTGACCCAAATGGGACAGGAATATTGAAGGCAGCATTTTTTATAATTAAAATTTAAATTATGTATAGTTTTCACCATCTAGTTCTAGTACATTTTCATATGTGCAGGATTACAGCTTTGTAGCCTGCAAATCATTGGACACCCATGCAAGGAGTTTTTTAAGTTGTAGCTCTGAGACATCTAAAGTAGGAATACACCCACACACCCACATGTGCATGTGCACACACACACACACACACGTGTGTTTGTGTAAATCTTATGAATTCTCTTGAGACCAGGGGCATTTGATTGTCTCTCAGAGGGCATCATAGTGGCATGGGTGCTGGAATTAGCTAAAAAATGTATGCTTCTGAAAATTATGCACAAAAACTATTAGCAGACATTTTACATGAATAGTTGTGTAAAGTAAAGGGAAAATACATTAGGAAAATTGTGAATATCAATATTCTTCTTGTGTTCATGCGACTCTAAAAGGGGGAAGGAGGAAAGGCTGAAATACCTCCAATTCAAATTTATAGGGATGATTTCCTTATGCAAGCCTCTATTCTCTATTATTTCTTCTTTTTAATTTACTTCATGAAAGATCCTCTCATGTAGTAGAAATCTTATGAAAGTTCTAATCTTTCAACTTGTCTTTCATAGCCATGCAACATTGCATAATCAGGAGAACCCTTTAAGTAGGAAGAAGATGGAAATAGTGGATTCTTAATAAGAAACACTGGCTATACTGACATTGAGAACAGACCCATCTGGCCACTAAAAATGTAATCTGACATGCCTTTCCTAAAATCTTTTTTTTTTAAATTTGGGGACCTAACTCCTTTAGGATCATGATGCTCACACTTCTTCATAAATGGGAACAAAATCAAAATACAATTTTATTTTTGTTAATTCCATTATAATTTAATGAATAGAAATACAACTATATTTTTTAAAGGTGAAAATTTAATAAACTTTATTAAAAATAAATAAATAAAGGCTTAGAAAAAAGAAAAGAAATACAACTATCTTGCTACCACAGACTTATAATAAATTATATGCCAGCTTGGGGAAGATAAGCTCATCAAAAAGGCTATGGTCAATATGACAAATAGCACTACAGAAATATGAAAAGGATGGATATTTAATGAAATAATAGAAGAAAATAGGATTGCATGTTGTCTTCTCCCTGTATATTTATCATTACTTATAAAATAAGAGTTGGGTGTCTTAAAGAGTGAATGTGTTCACAAGGCAAAAAAGAGATTTTAGCAAATACCAAAATGATTAAAAATATTTCAATTTAAAAAGAACAGGTAAATACACATTGATTTGGATATGGTCATTTTTGTATCTGTATCAAAATGTGCTAATATTTATAGTGCAGAGACTAATAAATAACCTAATCAAATTCTGCAATGCACAACATTTTCTTGTTAACTCAACTTTCAATTTTAGAAGTCTGTCTTCCTCTGCCCCTCTTTTTAAATTTCTAATTGCAGTAATTTTCTTTGGTAGCCAATCTTATTTTATCTTCAAGTAAAATGTATCATTGGTGCTGATTCCAAAATTAATTCTGACTTGACATATTTCTCAGGGTAGCAAGAAGGACACTAGAAACTATATCCATTGACAGGTTTAATCAATATCTAATTACCAGCAGCATATTACAGCATTCAGCTTAGATGAAAACCCGCAGCATTGTTTCTAAGGAAATTCCAAGGGTAAATTCAATAACAGCATGAAGATTACTTTTGCTTCTCATTTGCATGCTAACCCTTTAGGAGTCTTCCTTTTTCCAAACTTTTAAAATGATATAAATGTACTAGGAGCCAATCCTTTCAGCAAAACAAAGAACTTTTATTTATATGTTGGTTCACCTTATTATTTTCAACTCCTCTCTTTCAAAATCCACAATTAAAAGGTTTAGATGATGTTTTCAAACTGTCATTCATCTATAAAAATAAATAAATCTAAAACCCAGTGGAGGCCCAAGAAACAAAAGTCAAGATATTCACACCTCCCCACTCACACACACACTTACAGAGACAAATAGAGAGATTCTGGGAGCTTTATAGAAAGCATATCTAAGATCAGTCCAATTTAGGATTATTCTTGTTTCAAGGTTGTTGGCTCAAAGTTTTTGAATGAGCTTCTTTCTCAACTAGTTACTTCATATGTTTTTTTCCTATTCTGATTCAGATTTCTCAATAATTTCACAAATTTCCTTTTCCATTCTAATACTATATATAATTCATGTTCTTGCGTACAGTACATTCATATGCAAGGAATTCTTTTCCAACCAGAATTAAGTTGCGCACCTAACACTGACTCCCACATATGTGATAATATTCAGTGTAAAATGGTAATTTTTTTCCCTAAGAAGTATTTTCTGTTTACATAAAAATTGTCCACCATGCAATATACAACTTAGAAAAATAACACTGTTCATATAAGTCTAAAATTTTATTGTTAATACATTTACTTGCAAATGACATTTAATTCTGTGAAAACAAAACCAAAATTTTAAATACATTCTTTTTGTGAAGGATATACATTGAAATCCCTGTATTTGTTTCAGTGGTATTTCAATGGTTCTGCCCTCCCAAAAAGTAACTGAGGCACAATTTTCATTAAATTATATTAAAAGGAAAAGGTTACAGTCTTATGTGGATTTTTAAGATAGTTGTTGGTAGATATTATGCATTGAATTATTGAATCTCACCTAAAGTCTAATCAGATTGTTTCTGAAATGGTCCATATCAAAATCAATCTTTCCTCCAAATCACCATGAAAAGATGTTGAGACTCTAGAAAAAGTACAGAGAAGAGCAACAAAGATGATTGGGGAGATTGGAGACTAAAACATATGAAGAACAATTACAGGAACTGGGCATGGCTAGTCTACTGAAGAGAAGGACCAGGGAAGACATGATATCAGTGTTCTAATATTTGAGGGGCTGCCACAGAGAGGAAGGGGTCAAGCTATTTCTAAAGCACCCGAAGGCCAGACAAGGAATAATTGATGGAAACTGAACAAGCAGAGATTTAACCTGGAAATAAGGAGAAACTTTCTGACAGTAAGAACAATCAACCAGTGGAACAGCTTGCCCTTGGAAGTTGTGGAGGCACCATCACTTGAGACTTTCAAGAAGAGATTGGACTCCCATCTGTCAGAAATGGTGTAGGATCTTCTGCTTGGGCAGGGGTTTGGACTAGATGACCTGTAAGGTCCCTTCCAACTCTGTTTATCTGTTATCTTCCCACTGGCTACTTCTGGGGAAGACTGGTGGCTTGAAGATGGCTCTGTGTAATAAAAGTCCAGTCAAACTGGGATCAAAGCATGCCCTACTTTTTACAAGTCATATATTGGATCTGTGGCTACATTCATATGCCCTCTATATACCTTTGAATTAATAAAATAGATGCCTGAATTCGCCAAAAGATTATAGTATTTTGAATATTATATAGCTCTTGGATTCTCAACTATGCATGTAATAATTGGCAACTCCCAACTTCCGGTTTGCTAGCCTTTGCCAGCGGCAGGGATTTGCCACTGTGCGATCCCTGCTGCGTTCACCACCAAGGTTCCCCTGATCCATTTGGATCTGGGGGATACAGCTGCCCTGTAGAGGCAGCGGAAGATAGGGGGATCCGGCAAGGGGTTTGGGGGTGCCGCAAACCCCCTCCCCAGCCTGCTAAACTCCCTTTTCCCGAGGCGGAGGAACGGCGGTCAGCAATGGCCGCCACAAAGAAAGCTGCAGCCGGGTAAGCAAGTGCAGGAGGGAGAAAGCTGAAAGAAAAGTGAAAGTTGCTTCTAACTGGGACAAGACGGGAGAAAGTGACTTGAAACCTTGAAAGCTGTTAAGTATCTATTGTTCCTTGCGAGAGTTACAAGCTGCGAATACCTTAAAGGGAAAAGTTTTTTTTTTCTTTGTTTGACTCTCCTTCCTAAAGTGACAGCGGGAAAAAAAAATCTTTTTGGCTGTGAGTGGGAAGGGAGAGTGAAAAAAAAATCTGAGCAAAATTTGAAAATAAGGAGAAGATTGCCTAGAATTGCAAAGAGTTTAAAAACTTCCAAAAAATATATTTGAAAAGGATTTGTGATTACTTTAACCCCAGAAAGAGAAAGTCAAGAAGAAGAAGGTATCTAAAAGAAACAGTCTGTTTGGATTGTTTGGTGATTTTGGAACCTTTGGAAATTACTTCTGATTAAATCATCTGGGTGGTTGTTTGGAAAAACTTTTTCTCTACACAATGGCATCATCTATGGATGAATTGGAACTTATATATCAAAAATTTGAAAGAGAAAAACAAGGAGGGGAAGATGGACTTGGCACTATTTCCCAATACTTAGAAATGGCGGTTTATATTTATGTGAAACAGAATGAGGATAATGGGGACAAAGAAGAAGAAGAAGCCATCTTTGATGAGAAAAGGACTTTGATTGGAGAAGGGAAAAAGTGGAGGTCTTTAAGATCTGGAAAAACAGCCCAAAAAGAGAAGAATAAGGTGAAAAAGAGACATTATGTTAAGAAACAACAGAAAGGGGGAAAGCAGAATAAAAGGGAAGTGGGGAGACAAGGGGTTAAAGAGGACAAGGAGAAGAAGAAGCAAGGGAGAAAGGAAGGGATGAGAAGCCTTAATGGTGGGGAGCAAGATATTAAGAAGCAAAAGTTTTTCAGAGATAATGGATAAGTCTTATTGTTAATGGGATTCTAGAAAGGTACATAAGATTGCATTTTTATATCTGTATTTAGAAGTAATTATAGAAAATTAGAAATAATATGTAGTTTAAAATGTGATAAAATATTTAACATAAACAAGTGAAATTTTGTTAAGAAAAAGGGAGTACTGTAATGAAATATGATTCAAGATTGTGATGTGGGGGGTAATAATCGTGGAAAGCATAAGTGTTCCCACAAAGGCATGATATTCAATTGAAATGGATAAAATGTTTAAGATATAAATGATTGTTAATATTAATAATTAGAAGATGGTATATTAGCAAACCCTTTGTGAAATGAGATTTGAAGTAGAAGAAGGAGGAACATTTCAATGAAATATTGAGCTATAATATGTGGTGTGGGGGGGGAATAATTTTGAAAAATAGGGCTCTCATAAAAGCATGTGATTTAATTGAAAAGTAATGAGTTAAACATCTAAGATATGAATGAATATCAATATTAATGAATAGATTTGTATTATTTTTGATAATATAGTATAATTTTAGAATGTACCAGACAGAATCCCAATGTATGTTATGTATTTTATATTAAGTACTATAAATATAGGGGGAAAAGATAAAGGCATCATACTCCATATAGTGTATAGGAGAAGTACTTCTTTTTTTTTAAAGAAGAAAAATAAATGATTGGCTGGAATAGAACAGACAAAGAATAATAAATATTACGATATGAATTGAGAGGAGATAAAAAAAAATAGAAAATTTAAAGGAGAGGAGAAGTTATATAGAAAATTGAAAATGTTAAGAAGATATGAAATGGTATGTAAAATGAATATGAAATTGAATTTGTGTCTGTACCAAGAGTTTTAACCCGGGATTAAGCAACTTTCAGAAAAGAGATTTTTTATATTTTTATGTTTTGTGTTTATGTGTATTTATGTATTGTTTGTCTTGAAAAATAAAACTTGTTTTTTTTAAAAAAAAAAAAACTATGCATGTAATAATTGCATTTTCATAACTATATTCATAGCAACTTCAGCAAAAATTTGTCTCCAGTGGCAATGATAACCATGCCAAAATTCAATGCACTGCTTTTTTTCTTTATTTTAATTTCTTTATTTTAATATTAATTATTTTAATATTGTTCAAAATAAAATATGATTTATTGTTGGAGAAGATACATATTATAGACAGGTAAAATCCTATAGTGAAACTCAGATTTTGTTTTTATTACGGTTAATGGAATTAAATTGTGGTGATGCACCAAAGTATCAAATATTTCCTTTGTCTAATGAGTTTGTGAAATCTTGTTTAATTATAATAATTATCTGATTTATGACTGTAATTTACAATACCACTGAGTGGACAGTAAAATGATTTTTCTGAAACACTGAGCAATCATACTATCTTTCATTATTTCTGGTAGTTGAAGAATATAAATAGATAACTACCTACCAGTAGTAATTCTGGTAGTTGCATCTAGGAATATAAATCCCATGCCTGACTGGAAGCAGGAATACACTATTCAAATTAGTCTGTGAATAATAATGAATTGGTAAATACTATGGTTTTGCAAAACTTCCAAGTGGTGGTTTGTTTTATTGAAGCCTTCTGTAAAGCATCTCTTCAAAACTCTTCATCAAGCAATACCTTCACACTTCTCAAACTAAAGCAGATACATTGCTTTGCTTCATAGGGCTCTAAGCTCCTTGTCTAGCACTTCAAGTAGCTAGAAGTGGCTTCTGTGAATGTGCAGATCATACATATGAGTCCAGCTATTTCAACAGCTATTAAAGTGCTAGATGAGAGACTTGAGATGGCACAAAAAGTTTTGATGGTGGAAAATCATTTGCTTCTACAGCTGCCTAATACAGGCCTGGTAATTGGTGAGCTGATGTTTGGGGAACTGTTTATGCCTTGAGCATGACTCTTCACGCACATTCATTATAAATATATAATTGGTAAATATGTACATTTTGAAAAAATAAGCATGCTATGTCTTTAGTGCTTTCTGTCCTTAAAGAAAAATGTCCTTGCAGAAAGTCTTTTTATTTTATTACATGTATATTTTTTCAGTTCTTTTTACTGTTTAAAAATGTAAAGAATGACAGTGCTGATCCAGGCAACCAACTATAGTTTGGAATGGCACTTCAAAAATTAGTATAAATTCAGTTTGACCCTAAAACATGACCACTAAACAAAGGAAAATGCATTCATAACCACTACATTTCTATTTGAAAAAGAGATTTAATTCTCCCTGAATAACAACCTCTGTCCTGGTTTAACAAGAGATCTAAAATTATTTATTTATGATCTATAAGCATATTCCATATAGCTATTTCTATGTATGCTTTTCTCCAAATCTTCCTCTTTTATTTTTTTTAAGGTCATTTTTATATTCAGCTTGCATGTTTAGATATAGTGCTGTTCTAGATCACAACAATTTATGGGGAATTGAAAAAGCAATTTTATCGGGATAGCGAGCTATTCTCCCTAATTTTCATCTGCCAGAGCCACTGGTATGAATGTTGACTCAATCAGATAAAATGTAGGCTTTAAAGATGTTTGATTAGCTGCCTGGTTTACATTTAGCTATTCACTTAGCATATAAACATCCATATATACACAGTCTTCTCTTCTCATTTCACTGACAAACTATAGTAGACACCATAAGTTAAATTCTACTCTTATATTATTGCATTTCTTCTGTATAGCAGAGAACAAAGTTGACATATTCTCCATCTATAAACAATTTTCATTTATGATCTTCAGAGGTTTAATTCTGTTATATTGAACTAAATTGATATTGGCAATAAAAAATCTGTGTCTCTCTGTGTATACATATGCATGCAGAAACATAGCAATGAATAATAATACTTTTATTTGAGCAGACTGTTTTGGATTACATTATGGAATGAGATTAACATGTGGAAAAGCAACTTGACTGAAACCTAGATGGCAATCAAAATCAGTTGAAAAAGAGAGCATTAATGTCATGCCCAGAGAGATAAAAAACAACCTGAGAAAAACACCACTACCAAAATACTGAGAAATTAGGTTTGAGATTTCTCTTTTAATTATAATCTTTGGTTACCTCTAGTGTCCAATGTTTAAAATTGAATCCTTTAAAAAATGAAAACAAAAGCATTTTCCCCCAAGAAGGGTTCTTTATAATTAATTCCTAAATTTTAAAATTTATCTGGACCCTTATTCCAGATAAGGAATTTCTCAAATCAAAGTTTTAATCACCCTTTACTGTGGAAAGCACAATTACTGAACCAATTGTTATACCAGTGGAATCCCACCCCTGTGTGGAACACTATTTGGAACAATGGTAGGTTATCTTAATTCCTCTTCCTGTCTAGAAAGAGATTACTTGCTGTCTCTTCATTCCAACATGGACATTAGCAATGCTTTCTTCAGTCCACCATTTCTTCCCCAGAAGTGTTCCAAGTCCGCCTCTTTTTAATGATGCCCATTAACTGTTCTGTTACTCTTTGCATTAAAAGTGATTTCAATATTTTTTACATATCCAGGATGCATTTTAACCTTTAAAAAATTAATGGGGTCAACTAAATATTGCATGTTATTAAAATAATTCTTTTCATAACTCTGAGCTTTCTCTTTTTGAGTAAGATAATAAGTTCTTTTGTGCCCAATACATGAATTACATGTCACAGGCTTATACTCCATTTCCTTGAGGCTTTAAATAATTACCTCATTATTGCAATGCAAAAGAAGAAATAATAAGAAATAAAATGTAATTACTAATGCATTTTCTTTTGTATCCTTTATGTACTTTTACTATTTCATGGATATCCTGAAAAATAACAGCCTCTGAAGTCTTAAGAAGCAATACACACCTCTTCATACTCTAGAGTGATTTTTCAATTTGATGTGCAGTAATTTAACCTCACAAGCCCTCATTAATGTTAATTGAAGTCAGTGAACTAAATCCCCATGAACTGTACTGAATATTCACCTTCCTGTCTAATAAACAGAAAATGGCTGCTGTGATATTAGCCTTAATGTGTCTTTTCGTTAAAGGATAGACAGGCATATGAAATGTATAAAACTTGTCTTAAAAGCTTCGCACTGGAGGAAAAAAATAACTGAAATAAAATGTTCATTTCAACATTCTACAGAAAGAGCAGAGCTTTTAAAAATGTGACAAGGTAAACTAAATGGTACGAACTGGGTATTATAGATAGGTATAGTGGAAACAGATAATGGCAAACTCAAGCTAAAATTTTGCCAAGAAAACTGTTAGGCAGTTGCCAGGAAGCAAAACTGATACAAAGGCACAAACTGAAGCAATTAGAGAAGGGAAAGGAAGGGAAATGGTATTTTAAATTACAGCTGGGTGATTTGGAGCCAAGTACTCTCTCCCAGTCCAGCTCATCTAATATGGTTGCTGTTGTGAGAAAAATAAAAAGGAGGAAAGAGTATTAGGTATGTCTCTGCCTTGAGTTATTATAAAGAATAATAAAGATGGAATAATATATAAATAAATTTATGGATCCCATGGCTGGTCACTACTAATACAAGGGAGTTGAAAGTTGTTTACTCTTTACCTTAAAGTTTTTTTTTTATGATTATATATTTTCATGTCCATTAAATTGTCTTTGTGCTCACCAACTTCAAATGCTTTCTGGTTGTGGAAGGAAGGAAGGTGTTCATGTTAAGATTTAAAAATGTCTAAATACAGTTACTAGTGAGTTGGCCTACTGAACATAACAAACACACACACCCTCATTTTCCTGTGAATAATTTTTTTTTCAGTACATTATTCACGTTTATATTTTCCTATCAGAAAAAAAGTACAATGAATCCCACAATCCACTAGAACAAAAATAGAACAAAGTATGTGCAAGCTTGCAAAGTGCAAGAAAAGAACTTAATATATCTCCAAATAAAGTGTGTTCTAAACATGGAGGGTACCATCAGAAAGGTTTATCATGGTCCCCATAGATCTCTGAAACGGTTGTTTGGAATTGCATGTTGTTATTGACTTTGTTTCAGCTTTTTCAAAATAATGCCTTATTTCAGAGTTTTTTTAAAAAAATCTGTAGCTGATACATAATCTTAAAAGCTATAGTCCCTAAAGATTTGAAGTATTTCTTTATATTAATATAAATAAATTAAAATATTATATGCAATATATTTCCCCACAGAAATCTGCTATAATGCCTTAATCTCTTAGGTTGGTTCCTTTGAAACAAACATCACTTAACAGTTCAAAAAATGCCTAACACTTAGCAGAACAGAGATCTCTATCCTTCATGGAATGTTAATATCTAATACAGAGGAGCAGAATGTAATACTGATCATTTATATCACTTTTAAAAAAGCTATACTCGGGGGACAAGTAAGTTGCAGCCATAGATATTGCTGGCTCTCTTTCCTGATAGCTTATTTATTTCAGTAAATGGAAGGATGATTTACAACTCATCGATGGGCATAACATTTCTGTGTAATAAGGTTATACAAACATATTATTGGTGTACTCTTGGTGTGAAGGTGAAAACAGAGACCTTTATATCTGTGCAAAGGGCAAAAACATGCTTGTCAATTTATGAATGGCACATACACTGAATTAGCTTGTTTGTTTTTGACATTAGCTTCTACAGAACACATTAACTCAATAATAACTGCCTATCACAGTCACATTAATTAAAGCTTAGCAGTGTTATTCACTTTTCCATAAAGTGTCAGTTAAGATGAGTGACAGCTGATTCTTCAGATAACTTTATTTTTTTAATTATCATATATTGATTTGATTTATTTAAATATTCAGAAAGATATCAAAAGAGAGGGGTAGATGAAACCAAGGTTTTCATTTATAAAAGCAGTATGGATGCTTGATAATTGTTTTTATTGTCTTTGTTGTAGTTGTTGTTAATATGGCTTATGCAGCATTCAAAAAGAAGGTCAAATAAATAGTTTAAAGGCTATTTTTAGAAAATAAATAAATCCTCCCAAAAATAATTAATAAGTAAAAATGCAGCATAGTCAGCTACAATTTAAGAACCTATTACTGTAATGCATTGCAAACTTCACCTAAAGAAGCTCTGAGTAAAAACAACAATGTCAGAGTATATTCATGAACTGGAATAGGCATAGCAACTGTCAGCCAATAAGGACTGTTTGGAAACAAACTAGAAGTAGCTTAGGCATGGCTCTATATTAAGCTCTGCAACTCTGAAGCTAGGTTAAGCTCTGAGTCTGTCTATTGAAAGAGAAACTAGCTTGCTTGCTTGCCTGCTGAACTAAAGTTAAACTGATGTCTATTTCTGAGCTCCTAAATTGCTGTTCTGCTCTGAACCTGTAACATGTCTGCTTTTGTTGAGTTTACTCCATGTTGGAGAAATCTACAACTGGTATTGTAAAATTTACTTTATGTGTTTATAAAGAAGTTAAATGAAACCTCAGCCATCTGTCTTTACTTTTCTGGCACTGAATTTACACTGCAATACTCTGAACAAACAACAATTGCAAATATTTAAAGGGGTGCTTGATTAGACCCATTAACACGAATAAATATAAATAAATTATAAATAAATATAAATACTATAGATTTGGAACTACCAATGTTCCAAATGTCATAAAACTATATATTTAATACTAAATAATTGACACTAGAAAGGCAATTCATTTCTGTTCTGAAAGTGTCTATGATTAGTCTCCACAGAAATACAAACACAGTAGGCTTATCTCTGGCACCTTCTGAAGGACTATTTGTTGCAAATATCTGAATGATCATTTTGCAAATGCCCTTCAGTTTATCTCTGCATTGGACATCTCATACTTTGCCCAGTCTGTTAAAGTATACTCTATACATAGAGCCCAAATAATTTTTGGGGCTACCCCTAAAAAGTATCTCAAATCTTCAGCTGGTGCAGAGTGCAGCCACATGAGCCATACTGAGTACCTGAAGAAGGATACATAATAACCTTGCTCTTCCATCTGCACCATGTACCAGTTTTCTTGCAGGCCAATTCAAGTTGTTGGTTGTCACTTATAAAGCCCTACATGACCTAGGGCTATAGAACTAGTATTGCTCAACTTCACCAGTCTATCTCACTCAATCAGGCAGAGAAGGTAATCTATAAAAAGAATTTTGACTAATAGGGTCTAGGAAGAATACTCTGTTTTGTGGAACATCCTTCCCCCAGAGGTGAGGAAAGCCCCCAATCTTTTGTCTTCCACAAAGATGTCAAAACTTCATTCTGCAGTCTTGCATGGGGAGACACAAAGGACCACCCAACTATGGGGTGGGTTAGTTTCTTAAGAGCCCTTCCCCAGTCTGTAATAACCCAACGTTAAATAGCCATCTTAGGATGCCCCCCTTTTTGATGTTTAATCACCATTATTCTATAATTTTAAATATTTTACCCTAATTTATTTTTTAATGTTAAACCAATTTTTCTATATTGTTTTACTTATGAGTTATATTATACTGTAATCGGTCCAGAGCTTCTCTTTGAGGGGGAGAGAGAGTGGTGGTTTAGAAATATGAAATATTAATATACAAACAAATTTTATTCTAATAGGAATATTCCAATGTTCCAATGTCTCCTGTTCAGTTTATCAAATAGAAGGTATTATTATTACTACAAAGGTGCATTATTGTGGACTGCTGTCAGTGTTTTATTTGTGTCTCTTTTTTTTTTCATCATCAGATTTTCTCCAGTGAATATAACACTTCAGCAATATGTATGATGCAAAGGTCTGCAGAAAGAAATGACCAATCAACTATGTGACTCAGTCCACTGTGCTTCTCAGGACCCTACTTTTTATGGAAATTTCTTTGACCACAGTTTCAAAACTATGCATATTTATCTTTCATACCTTTTCAGGTATGAAACATAAATATGGGAACTCTCTAATCATTAATAATAAATAATAACTTATCATATTTGAAATAAACACTTCCCCATAAACCAATTTTCTCATATGAAAGGAAAATCTTGACCCCATCCTTATATAGCAGTATTGTCCTGTCTTTTATGGATCTCGGTCATCTCTGTAGTTCACTGTATGATTTCTAGATATTATCCAGTTTCTTCAATTTCCTTTATTATAATTCCATAATTCAGTTACACTATTGTTTTCTTATTATGTTCTTGTCAGAAAGAGAAAAAATAGAAAGTTTAACAGCTGATCTGAACTGTAGCAAAACATTTACATCTTGGAAAGTGATCTAGATGGCACAAAACACATACCTATTTTTAGTACTGGTGCAGTATACAAACTTAAACCATCCATGCAACCAAATATAACATATACTTCATTCACTCTGCAGAAAGGGATTTATAATAAATGATGATGATACACATAAGTGGAACTCTGCAGCATATCATTATACATCATACATATTTTCATTTAAGAGTTTGAAGATCTGTATCTTCAAAGAGTACGAGTGGGTTGTTTTTATATATTTTAACTTCATATAACAGGCACTTTTGGCAATCTAAGCTGTACACATTTCTGTCTGATAAAGACCATACATTTCTCTATACATGTCTCTCTATAAAATTAAAAGTGAAGAGTTTGCTAAGGAGTTTTGCCTTTGAATCTTTCAGAAAAGAGAAATTTAGCTCAGAGGGAAAGGAAGAAAGAACAAATATCTGAATTTTCTTGTATTTTTTGACTACTTGTAGAAGCAGTAAGTAAGAATTGTATTAATCTGATTTTATTTTAGATGTGTTCAAATCAGGGGTAGGATTCAAATTTCCTAACAACTGGTTCTGTGGGCATGGCCTAATTTGTGGGTGTGTCTTGGTGGTCATATGACTGGGTGGGCACAGCTTGCTGACTGGGTGTGGCTAGGTGGTCATGTGACTGGGATGGGTATGGCCACGTGACTGGCAAACCAAATATAAGTGGTCCTCCCTTAATGGCCAGTTGCTTAGCAAGTGTTCTAATTTACAACTGACCACCCCAGAGCTACTTGATCTGTTTTTGGTGTTTTGACAGTGATGCACACTGCTTTGCTTGATGGCGGCTGCATTGACAATGTCCTGCAAGTCGGTGAGTCATCCGGGCTTCGGTGGGTGAAAGTGGCGGTGGGAGGTTGATGCCATTGTTTCTCTCCCCCAACACTGGCACCACTGCCAGTGGGAACCGTAAAAGCTCCAGAGGCGGCTCCCCTGCCTGAGAAGTGGCTGAAACTCTGCCATTGGAGGAATGTGCTCGAACCATTCCTCCACCAATTGGAAGGGCCACTTCTCCACTACTGCCATGCCACAATGTCCAGCAGGGGCTCCAGCTTCTGCATCTTGCCCAATGGCAGCACTCCGAACGTGGTATAAGCCACAGCAAGGGCAGAAGGGAAAGCAATGTTGGCAGAAGAAGCGGCAGTGGTGGCCAACGATGGTCCTGTGATACAAAGTGCCCCGCCGCCATCGAAGCCAACATCCATGCCACTGCCACCTGCCTGCTGACCCAGTCTGCAGCCAGTACCATACCTGGGTCTGCAGCAAAGGCTCTTGGCAGGGGTAGGGAGCTCTCTGTGCTCCACCACAATCGGCCATTAGGAGCGGCTGGTGGTGAGACATGGCTGCCCATGGGGTGCTCTAGGCAAGGGTGCATGGGGGGAAATTAAGTCACCCCCCAAAAGATGGTCTAGCCATTTTTTCGGGGGTCAAAAGAAAATAAGGCCCAGCCTTATTTTCTGAGAAACATGGTAGATACTGTATCTACTAGATATAGTGAAAATCTGTATGCATACATAAATGAAAATGTTTTTGTTACACTGTTGTTATTGTTACATATTGATGCTTATGTTGCTGCTTTTAAAAGCAAAAGCAGAAACATAAGTATCAATCTGTAACAATAACAGCAGTGTAACAAAAACATTTTCATTTATGTATGCATGCAGGTTTTCAGTATGTCTACTATTTTTATCATTAATAAAAACAAAACCCATACATAAAAATATTATTAAAAATTATGGGTTTTGTTTTTATTAATGATAAAAACAGTAGACATACTGAAAATCTAAATATATACATAAATAAAAATGTTTTTGTTACACTGCTGTTATTGTTACATATTGATACTTATGTTTCTGCTTTTGCTTTTTCCTTTTTTGTTTTTTTTATTAATAAAAACCAAAACAGATATTTAAAAAATAAATAAATACATAAAGAAATAAAAAAGCAACTTACCAAAAATTAGGCAGGCAACTTGGCTAGCCAGCTATGCCAGGGTCCTCCTCGGTGTTCTTGGAGCTTGCTGTGGTGAGGATGGCTGGGCGGCCGGCCTGGGAGTTGGCACTCAACAAGGGCTGGCGGCGGCTGCTGCAGAAGGGAGACGACTGGCGGGGCAACTTGCTGCCTTTGCCTCTTCACTCACCAATAGGTGGTGGAAGGCAAGGCAGCAACAATGGAGGGCTGCAGGTGAGGAAAGATGGTGGTGGGTGAGGCAGGCAGTGTCGGCAAGGGCAGCTGGGTGACCCAGGATTCGGCACTTGACCAGGGCTGGTGGCAGAAGGTAGGCGACCGGGTTTTGCTTGGAGGTCTCACTCACTGATCCGTGTCTTCAGTAACGGCAGCTGAAGGAAGCAATCCAGATGAAGCAGGTGGTCAAGGCAAGGCAGGCAGGCCTGGGAGGCAGGCCGGGTGGGTGAGGGCGGCTAGTGGCAGTGGCAGCTGGGCCTTGCTTGTAGCTCACTTGCTGATCTGTGTCTTCGTTAATGGTGACTGGGGGAGGCAGGCCAGGCAAGGCAGGCCTGGGAGGCAGGCCAGGTGGGTGAGGGCGGCTAGTGGCGGTGGCAGCTGGGGCTTGTGGCTTGCCTTCACTCACCCAGATGAAGCAGGGTGGCAGAAGGCAGACAGCGATGACTGGCTGACTGGCTGGTTGGCTGGGCTGCTGCTGCTGCTGGTGGGAGAGATGGCGCTGGGTGGGAAAATGTCAGAAGCATAGCGCACATGCACTATAAGTAGTGACGGGGCAGGGCGGGCAGGGGAGAATGCTGTCAGCTATTGTCGTACATGCATGTGATGTCGCTTATGTGTAATAATGGCTGACTGGGCCAGGAACTGTGGAGTAGGACTGGCAGCAGGGGAGAATGCCATCACCAATTGCTGCGCATGCACAATAATGAATGACTGAGCTGTGAAGGGAGGAGCCTGAAGGGGAGAATGAGGCAAGGATTGTTGCACATGTCCACAAAATGTCACTCATGTGCAATTAGAAAAACCAATTCTGGGAGCAGAAGAGTGGGCAGAGAGGGGTGGGGCCTGCCAGGGATCCATTTTACCAGTTCTCCGAACTACCGGGAAAGTTAACAACAGGTTCTATAGAACCGGTGCGAACCACCCCTGCTTCAAATCCTTTCCTTCCAATAAATCTTTTATTGCTATTTTCTCTGAGGTTCAATATTCATTTTGGACTATCCTATGTTCTTTTGTTCACATCATATAATTGTTTGCCTCTAAGTCTAGCATCCATCTCTCTTTTCTTTAGATTGTATATTTCTAATAGAGTAAACACTGTTTTACACTGTTTTAGTTTTGGTGTCAGTTTGTATCTTGGGGCTTGTAATTGGGTAACAACACCTCAGAAGGCATAGGTATCTGAAGACTGACTACCAGCTTCTGTGCTTAAATTTTCAATTAACACAAAAAGAAAGACTTTTTTGCTTCTGTTGGACCACACTTCAATATCCTTGGTTGGAGAGGGAAAAAAAAGGTTGGCAACTGTTAATGAAAACAGTTGTTGCTGCATTCATAGACAGGCAATTAAGGGACAAACTTCTGAGTGTAGTGGGAAATTAAGAAATGAAGAGAGAGAAGAGAAATTAAAAGTCTCCATTCCTGGTTTACATTAAGGATCTGAATATTTCTTTCAGGAAAAAACAAAATAATCAGAATCTGCTGCATACCCAATTAACAATGGAATCTGTTGTTTGATTCAAACTGTGTCCAGGAAGGTAATTTTTTCTTTGGTATACAATTGAAACCAGTGGTGGAATTCAATTAAATTAACAACCACTTCTCTGTCCTAATGACCAGCTGGGTAGGTATGGCTGGGTGGTCATGTGACTGGGTGGACGTGGCCAACTTGACATCAGTCATGTCAAGGAGTGCTTTACCTTGCCTGGCTTCTCATGACCATGGGGATGCTGAAATGGTTGTAAGTGTGAAATATGGTGATAAGTCACTTTTTTCAGTGCCATTGTAACTTTGAATGGTCACTAAATTAACTGTTGTAAGTCTAGGATTACCTGTACAAAAATACAAAAAGCTTCTTTGTTTGCAAAAAGCTGCCCTAAATGCCAATCATTAGATTAGAAATGGGCAAATACGCACTGAAGATCAGTGATAATCACAGCCATCATGGAAACCTAAACCATTCTGTCTGAATACCTTCCTTTTCATCAGCAATACCTGCAACCCAGAATTACAACTCAGGCAGGGTACTAAAGCACATCGAGGAATTAAAATAGTTAAAATGCAATGATAACTATCAGCAGCCAACTCTTGCTCATAAAGTGAAACCCTTTAGCAGAAAGTTCATTTGAGCTCTCCAAAAAGTGGGTGAGCACCCTTGGGTTACAAAATGCTGAGCTAAAGAGACAAATTAATGAAGTATATACGAAACCCAGGTTCAAGTTTCTGCCCTCCCAAACTTGTCAGGAAAATTAGTACATGCCACAGATATCTAAATAAACTTCAAGCCTGGTGCCATATTACTAAGCCTTATTATCATGAGAGGAAACTAAAATGAATTGGAGGGAAGATTAACACCCCTACCTCCTTTTTAAAATAAATATTACTATCAGTGAGCAATCATGTGCCTTGGCCACTCTGAAGCAATGCAAGAGACTCCTTTCCCAAAAGTTCTTTTTCAAGAGGCAACTGGACTTTCTGGAAACCAATAAAGTCCAGTTGCCTCTTGAAAAAAGCACCTTTGGGAAAACCATGATCTGGATGACTGAAGAATCCCCATAGACAAGAGACTCCTATGCCCAGTGAAATGACAAAGCACTCTTTCCCGCCCAGGAGAAGCAATCCTTAGATCCATTTGCACCACCTAAAGATACTGGCTGGTCTCACTCACAACACAAGATTTTAAGGAAATCATTTAGATTTAAGGAAGAATCACATGCCCCCAGAAAGCCAGTAAAAATATCAATGCCAAGCTTGAATCCTGCCTCTTAGAAGTACACCCCAAATGGACAGTGCCCGGAACCAATAAAGCAGTGTAAAAAGCTTAAAACAACCCTTCCCCTTTAAAAAAGTCAAGCCCCTAATAAAAAGCTCAGGAGAAGTTCAGGCTATAAAAAGTCTGGGCATACTGCCAAGAACCATGAGCTGTTACAGTGTAACAAGGCTTAACTGCAGAGGCAGGTTGTGAAAACACTTAAGCAGGGCAATAAAGATAAGGATTAGGCTAGAAACAACATGCATGGGCACACCAGAATGTCTCCTTCCTGCCTTCCTGACAGGATATAACTCTGTAAGGTGGGCTGTTTCTTCCAACAGCTGGTTTGTCGAACTGCTCAGAAAGTTAGCTAACAGTTTTCTGGAACTAGTGTGAACCAGCTGAATCCCACCACTGCTTGAAACTGAAAACAAATAAGATTCAAGTACTGTTCAACTTTTTCCTCTGTTATTTATACCACACTTTTGGAAATGTTATTTAAATTACTTCTAGTGATACCGAGCCTTGGGTTAAGTATTATTTTTGTAATTTATTTTCAAGAAAACAAGGTTAACAAATACATATGGATGTTATAGGTATAAAACATTGACTTACAAAACTGGTGTTCATGTACATATTATGTGTATATATATGTGTGTCTGTATATATAGTAAACATCATCTTTTTCAAATCTATAAATCTAATGGCATAATTTTTTTGATAACATCAATATAAGGTTAAGCAAGTTTGCTTCTGAGTATTAAATTTATCTTTCATATCTTGATTTTAGGCATATTGATTTTCATCTGATTTATTTGTCTAGGGAATTCATATTTCATTTTCCAGACTTAGTTTATGGGAAGAGAGTGTGTTTCAAATATTAAACAAGAACAAATTCTGTATGTTAAATAAAATGGCAGATAATTAAAACCAAAGGACATAGCCTATTACACTGTATGTATGTATGTGTGTGTGTGTGTGTGTGTGTGTGTGTGTGTGTGTGTATCTAACTATCTAACTATCTAACTATATAACTATATAACTATATAACTATATAACATTATTTTCTAATTGCAGTATCTTTAAGTTAGGCTGAAAAATAGTGTAAATGGTTGTTGCAAAATAAACACTTTCCCCCAGATAAATAGGGACAGAATAACACATCCATGCACACTTTAATTTATCTGCAAGTGAGATAATAACACTTGAATTACTGAGGGTACAATGTTGCAATTTCATTGCTTGCTCTGCATTAATTTTCCTTCTGCAATTTCTACATCTCAGTGGTTTTCACATAGGGAAGCTCTCTTTTGTTCTATATACACCATTCCCATCCATTCCTTGTTAACTGCAATTCAAATTTTGAATTTAGTATTTATCATTTAAAATGGAAACTGCAAATGATATAGGCCTCATGCATCTCGATAACCCAAGAAAAAAAAGTTGCATAATTTGACCTATCTCTCCAATCCTCTCCATATCATTCTACTAACAACTAACTAACACTGTCACATTTCTGGAATTGAGGTGGTTGGATACAAATGTGGTATGAGAAAAAGTTCAGCCTGGAGAGTGAAAAAACTGGGTGAGAATCATGTTGTTTCCTAGAACAGAGTTCCTCGACCCTTTAGAATGACAGAATAGAAATGGGAAGCAGAGCCTCTTCTGGGGTGCAAAGTCAATGGCAGAGAAACATTAAGCAACAGCAGTTGAGAGAACAGGGTATGATATAGCAATAGCATTTAGACTTATATACCACTTCACAGCCCTCTCTAAATACTTGAACTCCTTTAATTGTGAAAAAATTATCACAAGCTTGATTGTTTGATTCATCTCTTGATTGGCAATTTCTATTCATTGGATGCAATACTGTTGAAGACCATTACAGCATATTTTTATTTGAAGCCAAAAGAATCAACAAACTATATGTACCAATAACAACTCCCAAAACCATAAAAAACAAATTACCCATAACCATAAGAAAGCTTCAGTCCAAAAAGAGATCACTGGCGGAAAAACTAATCTGGTCATGTTGCCAACTTCAAAAGCCAATACAAAAATTTATGCCACCAGACAAAGACTGAATGTATCAATTATCACACTAAACAAGAGGAAAACCTTCTATGCACCAATTCTACCTGCACTTTCTACAATTTTGTAAACAACAAACTAAAAGACTCAAAGTCCATCCCACTCCTGAAAGGGCCTAATCGTAAAGACTGCAACGATGACACCATTAAAGCCAACCTCTTTAACACATTCTTTGGCTCAGTATTTGTAAACAGCAATGGATCATGCCCAGTATTTCCTAGTCAAACCACAGACAACTACAATGGTCTAATACATATCGATTTTACAGAAGACAATGTTGAAAAAGCACTACACAATCTAAAACCATCTCTATCTATTGGACCACACGGAATATGTGCCTACTTCTTTAAAAAGCTATCCACTGCCATAGCCGAACCTCTAAGCATAATCTCTGAAAAATCTTTCAGGACCAGAAATACCTTATGCCACCAGACTTGAAATTCTAGACCTAGAAAACGTAGAACTACGCTGCCTTTGGTCCAATCTAAGTATAGTATATAAAATTATATATTGCAATGTCCTACCTGTCAATGAATACTTCAGCTTCAACTATAACAATACAAGAGCACACAATAGATACAAACTCAAGGTAAACCGCATCAAACTTGATTACAGGAAATACGACTTCAGCAACACAGTGGTCAATGTCTGGAATACCCTACCTGACTCTGTGGTTTCTTCCCCAAACCCCAAAAACTTTAACCTTAGACTGTCTACTATTGACCTCACCCCTTTCCTAAGAGATCTGTAGGGGGTGTGCATAAGCGCACCAACGTGCCTACCGTCCCTGTCCTATTGTTTCTTTTTATTTTTCTTATATGTATCCATTTCATGTATTCATAGCTATGTTTATAATTATATTTCTTATCTTATAATCACTTGACAAAATAAAAATAAATAAAAATAAAATAAAATAAACAAGCTCCTTATAGCAATAGCAATAGCAATAGCACTTAGACTTATATACTGCTTCACAGTGCTTTACCCTGTGCTTTACCATGTCTAAGCAGTTTACAGAGTCATTATAGTGCCCCCAACAATCTGGCTCCTCATTTTACCCACCTTGGAAGGTTGGAAGGCTGAGTCAACCTTGAGCCTGGTAAGATTTGAACTGCCAAACTGCAGTCACCCAGCAGTCAGCAGACGTAGCTTGCAGTACTGCATTGTAACCACTGTGCCACCACGGCTCATGATATGTGAGGGGCCTTGGGGGATGGATGGATTTATTTATTTAAAACATTTATATATCTATTGAACTTTTAATTAGCTTTGGGTGGATACCAATCAAAAACCAAGAGACATACAAAATCATGTTAAAAACTATAAAACTCAACTAACAAAAATATTAAAAACAGCCAAAATCTTGTACCAATCAGCTTTATTGTATGGTAATCTAATCTTCTTCCAATCGGGGAAATCCAGCTCTTTAAAGTCTTAAGGAAGTTTAAAAGGATTGAGGCCTGCCAAATATCAGGGGTCAAGGGGCTGCCATGAAAAAGGCATGAATATGATAAAAGATGAGTATATTAAAGATTATAAGCATGCTTTAGTTATCAAGCAGATGTATATTCTACAATTTTTATATTTGAAACCTTATAGCTTGAGGGACTGAAATGTTGGGGGGGGGGAGCTTTACCTATGGTTAAAATGAGTGATGATCAAGATACAAATAATATTAAATAAAGCAAATATGGGGATACAAATCAAATATAAAAAAGAAGAAGAAAACCCCTAAGATGATATTAAAAAAGACTGTGACATTTAGATAAAAATATTCACAGTTAAAAAAAAACAAAAAGTGGATTGAATCATCCCCTTTCCCACTATTTGTATCACCAAACATGGGCCATAGTTTAGATAACTGAACATTAGACTAAATATTGATAATTGTTAGTTTTTATTAGTTCTATAAAACGTATTTCATATATGTACAATGGCATTTCAATTTGTGAATTCTTTTGAATTTTTAATATTTTAGCATAAATATGACCTAAAGCAAGATATGTTCTCTGTCCAAATCCTAAACCAAAGTGAAGAGGACCTAGTTAAACAAATGACACAAAATATTATATTTGTTCCTTTATGTCCTGAGGAAAATAATTTAAATCTATATATCTGTGTGTGTTTTAAAGATTTTTTTAAAAGATTCGAGGACAGAGTCTTACCCAAACAAACTCTTCAAAATGCACCCAGTTTTCACTAATCTTGCTGAAAAATATTGCAGTAAATTGCTATCCCATCACAAGCCTCATTAAATTCATTAAATACCTGTCCCCGTTTGATTCAACCCTAATCTACGCATAAGTTCCAATTCCAATTTTATTTATTGTTGTTATTTGACCCTTAAAATGTATCTATTAATGGTTGTAGATAGAGTTAAGCAGCCCTATAAGTTAGACCACACTAAGGACTACATACCATGTATACCTAAACCTATTTTTATTCAAAAATATTTTAGACAAGGCTAAAATTAACTTTCATGCATTACCCGTTATTATTTATTAATATTGTAGATATTTTTAGAGAATTATTAGATATTAAATGGTTTTAAAACTTTAAACCTCAGGTTTTTAATGGAGGAAGGAAGAAAGGAAGGAAGGAAGGAAGGGAAGAAGGAAGGAAGGAAGGAAGGAAGGAAGGAAGGAAGGAAGGAAGGAAGGAAGGAAGGAAGGAAGGAAGGAAGATTCAAGCTTAGCATAGTTACAAAATGTACTGACCTGTATGAACCAATGCCTCGGAACTAGGTTTTATATCATCTTCATTATTCAGAAGACACTATGCATAATTTTCAATAATGGTGAATATACTTGTGCACAGTAAATTTTAATTCTGTGATTACATTTTGAATGCATAGTTATGTACAATAATTATTACATTTTGAATGCCTAGTAGCTATGTACCAATTGTTAGTGGATTTATAGTGATCCATAGAACAATACCGTGTTTCTCATATAATAAGGCCGGGTGTTATTTTTTTTTTGAGCCCCGAAAAAATGGTTAGGCTGTCTTTTCGGGGGTGACTTAATTCCCCCCCCCCCCTGCATCTTTGGGTGGGCGGGCAGCGACGGCTTGGATGTTGACCTCAGCATTGGTGGGGCATTTCGTATCGGGGTCAACGCAGGCAGCACCATATCCGGGTGTGCAACAAAAGTACTTCCTAATGGCAAACCCCCCCACCATTCCCCCCCATTTCACATGTTTTAATATAGGCCTTAATTTGGGGGGAGGGGCTTAATTTCATTTCATGCCTATAAAACATGCTGGGACTTCCTATTGGGGGAGGCCGTATTGTTGGAGAAACAGGGTAGTATAATGAGGTAGATCGATATAGATAGACGACAGAAGATAGATAGATAGATAGATAGATAGATAGATAGATAGATAGATAGATAGATAGATAGACAGATGATAAGTTGGTAGGTAAGTAGGCTGGTAGGCCGGCAGATATTCACATAGATGTATGCAGGCACAATTGGCATACTGTACTATTAAACTTCAGTAAAATTCTGCCATGTAACTTTGTTTTGTTAGCAGGTTTGGAACTTAAGTAAGAACACATATAGTCCTTAATAATCACAAAAATATAACTATAAGGCAAAATGATCAAATATACATGAGAATAAATTTCAGAATAAGTTCCAGGATATTTGGCAGCTGAGAAAGAGCTGTATCACCAAATACTCTGTGAATAGCTGTAGTTTTAGTTGCCAATTATAAGAAGCATAACTAAATATATTTCTTGGAGCATGTTTTCATGCAAAATAGCCTCTTTTAGCTGAAGAAAAGTCTTAACATTTTAAATGTGATAGCACAATTCTTATTCTCTGAGGGTTGAGGAGAAAAAATATGAACCACATAAATAATTGCATCTGGGATGAATGCCAAATACTCTGCCTATAAGTTGCAAATATTAATTTATATATTTTTTGCTTGATATTATGTTAGCAAACTGGATATATCTCACAACCTACAATTCCTTAAAGAATATTGTGATCAAAACCTAAACATTTTAATTGCAACCTAATGATAAAAACCAAACATATGTCTGATTATTTATCTATGCAGTTAACTAGGTAGCTAGCTGAACTGTCTGGAAAAATCTATTAAGAGAATGAAGACATGTGAAGAAGGAATTATTCAATTATTACTTTCTGTAGTGCAGGAATCTCCAACCTTGGCAACTTTAAGACTTGTGGGCTTCAACTCCAAGAATTTTCCAGCATAGCCAGCTGGGGATTTCTGGAAATTGAAGTCCACAAGTCTTAAAGTTGCCAAACTAGATCACCTCTGATGTAGGACACATGGGTCTATTCTTCATATTCTGTTCCCCCCAGACATACATACACATACATAGAAATAGAACCAAAAATATACTTAGTGTCACTCATAGCTTTTGTATCGATTGGGAAATTAGTGTCCATGTTTCACCAGCATATTTTAGAACAGGTAACACACACTGATCAAAATATTTTCTCTTCTTGAAAATTATGCTTAAATTGCTGAATGCTTACCAACCATATTTAACACATTATATAATTCCCTTTATTGTATCACCTTTCATTAAATCTGTTGGCCAAGGTATCTGTAGTGGTCTACTATGTCTAGTTCTTTCCCAGATAATTTTTTTTTCTTTCTTTCTTTAGTGAATTTATTAAACATAACTTGACACTTTTTCAGGTTTATTTTTAAGCCAATGGTTCTCCCGCTTTGTGTAGCTCTTGTATGTGTCTTTGTAGTTCTTCTGGGTCTTGTGAGAAAAGAACAACATCATCTGCAAATCTAAAGTGATTTAAATAGGCACCATTGGTTTTTATTCCATCTTTTCCCCAGTCTAGTTTGTGAAATACTTTTTCATGGCAGGGTGAGAAAAGGATAGGTGACATTGCATTGCCTTGTTCTATACCTCATGCTATGTTGATTTCCACTTTAAGATCATTAAGGTGAATTGTCACTATTATTTTCTCATATACTGGTTGTAATAAGTTATGTAAGCAGTGTCTATGCCTTGGTTGAGCAATGCACTAATTATTGTGTGCTGGAATACTGAGTCAAATGCCTTTTCGTAGTCAATGAAAGCCATATACAGAGGCATGGTGTTCTTGTTGTGTCTTTCAATGACTTGTTGAACAATCTGGATGTACTCCATTGTGCTGTAATCACTTCTGAATCCTGCTTGGTCCTTGGGGTGTACAGTCATTCATTTAATGTTCTCAATATTTTTTTTGCTATTATGTCAGTGAAAACCTTGTAGACGACTGAAAGAAGGCTTATTGGGTGATAGGTTTTTTTAGTTTTTTAAGTCATCTTGGGCCCCTTTCAAATGGCACAAAATGGAAAGATACATGCTCAGCATTACAAGACAAGATAGAAATCCACCCTGCACATGGATTAGAGAACAAACGAAAGTATACTATATCATAAAGAGAGTAAAAGAATTGGAAATGAAAATGGGCTGGTCACATAGGAAGGCATCTGCCATCAGTTATCAAGTAGAATAGATTCAACTTGATAAAAAGCATCCATGGAAAATACCTTAAATTACATCAGCAAGTATTGCGAGTACAATTGACAAAAGCAAGTTCAGGGCCATATTGGTTGGAAACGTGCAGAAAAGTCCTTCATCCTGCAGTGGATAGACAATAGCTAAAAATGATGATGATGATGATGATGATGATGATGATGATGATGATGATGATGATGAATGTGATGATGATGATGGTGGTGATGGTGATCATGATGATGATATGCATTTAAAATCCTTATGCTTAGCAATCCTGTGGTGCTTAAACTAAGATTGAAAACAGATCAAAAAGGAATATGTGAATATTAATATAACACATGAACATTAAATTATACTCTGTATGGTTTATCCTATATTGTAATTTATCTAGTCTCCTCCCCTCCCAAATTAAAGAAAATAATTCTTTGCAGTGTCTGGCTTCTATATCATCTATCCTGCAGGATATTCCCTCTTGCTTTCAATAGCATAGCATAGCATAGCATAGCATAGCATAGCATAGCATAGCATAGCATAGCATAGCATAGCATAGCATAGCATAGCATATAATTCTTTATTGGTCAAGTGTGATTGGACACACAAGGAATTTGTCTTGGTGCAAATGCTCTCAGTGTACATAAAAGAAAAGATGCATTCATCAAGAGTCAAGAGTCATAAGGTACTACACTTAATAATAGTCATAGGGTACAATAAGCAATCAAATCATACTAGGAAACAGTCAATATAAATCGTAAGGCTACAAGCGACAAAGTTACAGTCATACAGTCACAAGCGGGAGGGGATGGGTGATAAGGAGTATACATAGTTGGACATGAATAAAGATTCATGTGACAATAGTTGTACAGATTATATAGGTAACTATTTAGGATCTGCAACAGTTTGAATTCCATGTCTAAATGACACTTTGAAGCAGGCAGAAACAGCTGGGCTACCCTGGGAAAAGATGTGGCTGCTTTTAAGTTATTGTAAACAAGTTATGCTCAGACCTATATGATATGTATATTTATCCATTGGTAAAAGTTCATGTAAACAAGAAAGTCTAATCCTCCCCCCCCCCCCACCAAACATTTATTAATTTAATTATTTAAATACATTTACATTTATGTCTGTGAGGGGTAAGAGTATGAGATCGAATCAAAATGAAAATGAATAGATGACCATTTTTTCATTCACATTTAAGCCACTTTGTTTCAACAAATTCAAACAAGCTCCTTTTTACAAAGGAGAAAAGAAAGGAAAAGAAGAGGAGAGGAGAAAGGAAATGAAAGAGAATTAAAACAGGGTAACAGGAGACAGGTGAACTGAGAAAGAAAGGGCAAAAATTTTCAGGAGTTATATTTCCCTTCACATTGCATACATGTATGTGTGTGTGTGTGTGTGTGTGTGCATAGGAGTGGCATGTGTGTTTGTGTGAGGGGGGTTACATATATACCCCCATCCTGATCGTGTTTTCCATTCATTTATCTTAAGGCTAATTTCACTGCATTACTGGTACCAAACTGGGCATTTCCCCATTTTTTAGAAAAAGTGACAACCAATGCAGAAGGAGAATTTTAGTGAAGTTCTCTATCTGAGGAGCAGAGTTTTTGAGATTATTTTTTGTTTGCTTGTTTGTCTGTAAGTGGCTGACAGTAGGAGGTCCTTGCATTTTATCTTTCTATTACACAACTTTCTAGCACTCTGCAGTATCCTTATCTGTCTTGGCTTCCTGACATAAAAAGCACTCATGGGAAGCCTTAGCATATGATTCTTCTCTTGAGATTTAATTAAAGAAAAGATAGGACTAGTAATGAGAGCATTTAAAATACTTTTTTCAAAAACAAAATCAATGACTGCATCAATTTCAGACACTTGATAGGCAGTTCTCTGCAACAATTAAATCATAAGGAAAACAACATGCTACTCTACCTATGGGGTATTTTTAGATCAGACAGTGCAGGTATACAGAGGCTGCAGTAACAAGGACATTTCTGAAAAGGAAAAAAAAAAAGCCATATCACATATTGTCAGATCTGCCATCTTCAGCCTCTATGCTTCACTAGCATCCATAAAATGAAGAGAAAAGGAGGGGCAAAGGAATGTGGAGTAGTAAAGTTGAGCATATGAATGTGAAGACAAATGGTGGGAGCGGGAGACAGCCTTAACAGAAACTAGAGCTGCTGAGATCAGAATAAACCAGCTGCCAAGTACACTTGGCTTGGTAACTGCACTGAGTGGTGCCAAACATCCAAACAGTTCTCAAAACATCTAAGCCACCTACTATTGGACATGATGGACTGGACAAAGAGGGAATGGCCATGGAAAGGTGTAATCTTTGTGAGGGAACATTCAGATCTAGCCTTGCTTTCACTGCAACCACTAATACTTAGTAAAAGAACCTATCACTTTGACCAAGTGGAGCCAAAGGTCTTTTTTTCCTAGGGACCTGAGTGGGGCAGATCTGACACATACATTTAGTGATCTCAGAATCCTTTCAACTTGATTCTAAAGCATCTTGCAAATAAAATAAAAAAAAACCTGGAAGCCCATTTCCCATAGTATTAATACTTCTTAAGATGTTTCAGCACTACACATGCTGAATGTTGAACATCCATTTGTATTAATCAATTATATAGCTTCATGTTTTGTAGTATTATTTAGTATTAAGTTTGTGCGTGTGCAGCTCACAAGCAAGTTAGCTTGGTCACTCAACAGTAAAACATAGGTGAAGCGGGCACAGCAGCAGCTACATTTTCTGTGTTATGTGAGAAGAGCAAATCTTCTTTCAACTGTCCTTACCACTTTTTATAGAGGAACAATTGAAAGCATCCTGTTGTATTTTATTGCTGTGCAGTTTGGAAATATTACTGTTTCAGACATGAAGGCTATACAGAGAGTGATGAGGATGTCAGAAAAGATTATTGGAAGTTCATTTCTTTCTATCTAGGATATAGCATGCAAGCACAGCTTGACCAGGGTCTGCAGTATTGTCATGGACACGACACATCCTCTTCATGACCGATTTTCTTTGCTACCTTCTGGGATGAGGCTTTGTGGTGTCTGAGCAGATCAACTAGATTCTGTAATAGCTTTGTACCATATACACTGCTCAAAAAAATAAAGGGAACACTTAAACAACACAATGTAGACAACAGGTGGAAAGCATAGGCAGTTAGCAAGACATCCCCAATAAAGGAGTGGTTCTGCAGGTGGTGACCACAGACCACTTCTCAGTTCCTATGCTTTCTGGCTGATGGTTTGGTCACTTTTGAATGCTGGTGGTGCTTTCACTCTTGTGGTAGCATGAGACGGAGTCTACAGCCCACACAAGTGGCTCAGGTAGTGCAGCTCATCCAGGATGGCACATCAATGTGAGCTGTGGCAAGAAGGTTTGCTGTGTCTGTCAGCGTAGTGCCCAGAGCATGGAGGTGCTACCAGGAGACAGGCCAGTACATCAGGAGATGTGGAGGAGGCCGTAAGAGGGCAACAACCCAGCATCAGGACTGCTACCTCCGCCTTTGTGCAAGGAGGGACAGGAGGAGCACTGCCAGAGCCCTGAAAAATGACCTCCAGCAGGCCAAAAATGTGCATGTGGCTGCTCAAATGGTCAGAAACAGACTCCATGAGGGTGGTATGAGGGCCCGACATCCACAGGTGGGGGTTGTACTTACAGCCCAACACTGTTTAGGACGTTTGGCATTTGCCAGAGAACACCAAGATTGGCAAATTCACCACTGGCGGCCTGTGCTCTTCACAGATGAAAGCAGGTTCACACTGAGCACATGTGACAGATGTGACAGGATCTGGAGATGCCATGGAGAACGTTCTGCTGCCTGCAACATCCTCCAGCATGACCGGTTTGGCAATGGATCAGTAATGGTGTGGGATGGCATTTCTTTAGGGGGCCGCACAGCCTTCCATGTGCTCGCCAGAGGTAGCCTGACTGCCATTAGGTACTGAGATGAGATCCTCAGATCCCTTGTGAGACCATATGCTGGTGCGGTTGGCCCTGGGTTCCTCCTAATGCAAGACAATGCTAGACCTCATGTGGCTGGAGTGTGTCAGCAATTCCTGCAAGACGAAGGCATTGATGCTATGAACTGGCCCTCCCGTTCTCCAGACCTGAATCCAATTGAGCACATCTGGGACATCATGTCTTGCTCCATCCACCAACGCCACATTGCACCACAGACTGTCCAGGAGTTGGGGGATGCTTTAGTCCAGGTGTGGGAAGAGATCCCTCAGGAGACCATCTGCCACCTCATCAGGAGCATGCCCAGGAGTTGTAGGGAGGTCATATAGGCACGTGGAGGCCACACACACTACTGAGTCTCATTTTGACTTGTTTTAAGGACATTACATCAAAGTTGGATCAGCCTGTAGTGTTTTTTCCCACTTTAATTTTGAGTGTAACTCCAAATCCAGACCTCCATGGGTTGCTAAGTTTGATTTCCATTGATAATTTTTGTGTGATTTTGTTGTCAGCACATTCATCTATGTAATGAACAAAGTATTTAATAAGAATATTTCATTCATTCAGATCTAGGATGTCTTATTTTTGTGTTCCCTTTATTTTTTTGAGCAGTGTAATATAAACTTTGTTAACATTGAAAACTCATTTTTTTCTCTTATGTATTCAAAATGGACTGTGATTAATATATTTGCACGCACACATAGACACACTATTTTGAGAGCAGGCATCAGAAGTTTATTTTTTAAAATGTGTGTATGTTTACAGAAAAAGATGACAATAAAGATTATCTTATCTTTTCTTATGATCACTGTCTACATAATTTAATCCAGTAACTATCAGGAACAGTCCAAATCAGCAAGGGGGAAGAGAGGGAGTTACAGTGTAGGCCCTGCGTCTTTTGAATTCAAGAGACATTAGCAGATACAGTATATAGAAGTGGCTTGTATTATAATGCTTCATTTGCCACCTTGCAAGTTTTGACCACCCATTTAGGCGCTCTGCTGTTTACATTTAATAGCTTTAATAAGCTATTCTGTGCATGATTACTCTCAAGGTTTGAAACATATTACATTGTGAGGAACTAAGGTTCTAAATTGTATTTGTGTCATTTATGGTAATTGTAACAAACAATAAATGGACAATCTGAAAGTAGTTCTTTTTCCAAAAACAAATTGCAGGGGCACTAACAACTGTGTTCCAAATATCTGAGGGTAGTCGTGTAAAAAACAGAGCAGAATTATTCAGCACTACTCCAAAAGACAGAACAAAAAAAAAGTGGATTTAAATTACAAACAAATAAATTTCAGTTGGACATCAAGAAAAAAATCCTAATGTATTTAAAAAATTGTGTTCTTCTTCACTGGAAGTGTTTTAACAGAGTATTGTTGGCAATTTGTCAATGATATTATAAATTGTCGATTCCTGTCCTGAGGAAGATTTTAAATTAGATTATTTCAGGACATTTTCATTTCTTTCTAAATTTTATAGCTGTTAAGATTTTTCATGATTTGACAATGTACATAATTTTCTCAAAACAAACAATACTCCTTGTTTTTTGTGTTTGCAGAATCAACTTAATAGCTCAAGCAAAACTTAAAGCAGTAGTACTGGATTACTGACTGCTTGTTCGGTGACTGTTCAAACTTACCTTGGTGCTGAAAAAAGATTTCTGATTAGTCCTTGAAGTTATGATTATTGCAGTAATCTCTGTCACATAATTGTGATTTGGATGCTTCACAATTGGAACATATTTATGATGGTCTCAGCATCCCACAGTCACATAATCTCCATTTGCAACTTTCATGGCTGGCTTCTTAGAAGCCAAGTCAATGGGGAAACCAGCAGTAAGTTGTAAGTTGATGTCATGTGGCATTGTGCCTCATGATTGTGATGGTTTATTTTATAACCACAATATAAGTTGGCATAGTTATATAATGTTTCACTTAATTACTGTATCACAAGCTTATGTCAGTTACTGAAGACTACCTGTAAGCACAAAGTTAATATATATTTTAATATGAGTTCAAAAAGTTCAAAAATAGCATAATAATGTAGGTTAAATTACATTTCTCAATTGTTCTTTGAGATTTAGTAAGCTTTTTGGAATTTATTTTAAGCAATTCACATAACAAAAGCATTATTTCTGGCTTCTAAATATCAATGTCACTGACTTTCATTATTAATGCCCTTCGAAAATTCTATCTTCCATAGCTATTATAACCAATTTCTCTATCTAAACAGTCACATCATCATACCATGCAGTCTTTGAGGGATTTAAGACCTCATTAGTTACATGTTTAATCTTTACTTCATTTTTAGTCAGTGTAACAACCTGTATCCAAAATCTGTAACTTTTATTCTACATTAAACAGTAACATCAAAATGTTTTGATTGGTAGTATAGATGACATAATATTTTGGGATACATAAAATTTCTTAAGAAATTAACTTGCTTAGTTATTTTTCTCAAGAGGTATAGGCTAAGATATTGCTGTACTCTTTTACTTACTAAACTTGCAATACAAATTGGTAAAAATTAAAACATATAGTAGCACAAATTTATTCTCCAAAAAAGCGATTTTTCCTTCTGTTTGTCCCAATCACATTTGACTTGTCTGGTAAATCAGATATTTAAAGTGAAGAATATAGTGAACAATATATTGTTCCTATTTTGCAACCCATCCAGTGCCATTAAAGAAGTAGACAGCATGTAACCTTTCTAAACTAATAAATATGTGGGAGACGAAAGTTCAGCAACATTTAAAAAGGCAAGTGTTTACTGTAGATTTTATACTGTTCTCAGTATTCTCGAGTATATTATCTCAATGTAAAGAAAGGTACATGTTCTCGGCTACATTAGAAAGAACACGATGAAAAAAAGACATGTACTTTTAGGAACATGCTAATTGTTTAAAATTTCTGCAGTCTCAAAGAATTTCTAAATATATTCAATATAGCATCCTTGAGACATCTCCCACATCTGAAATTTTGTACATGACAAGATGTGACAAAATGACTTACAAAGATTAGACTGTGCCATGCATTGACTGTTATTTCAGTAATTATAACTTCAGTCCATTCTGTAAAATCTGGTTCCCATCATTTTGCAATTTTTAAAGTCTTTAATCCTTTTCTTTGTGAGCCTCCCAAACTTCCATTCATATGAACAATAATAGCCCATTTGCATGGTTTTACAAGGCTGCTGAGTAATTTATTCATGACATATGAAAGTATTTATTTTCTTAAGGATTTACCCATACATAAAAAGGCAAATATGATCTGAAATATAGGAATGTTGGGATCTTGCTCACTTTCCTCATGACACTTCTTTTTCTGTAAATTCTAGAAAAATTCTCATTTTACTAATATCTCAAGTTCCTGATCATATCTAAATCACACTTCACATTCTTTTAAAAAATCTCAACAACTCCCAGTTATATTAGAATGTTGCAAATCAATATCCTTTCAAATTAAAGTATTTAAATACCACACACAGTCATCTGGCCAATCAATAATCCATGATTTAAATGCTACATACTCACAGTCATTTTCCTCAGAAAATTGACAGCAAGAAATAACAGCTTGGCTAGTTCAAAGTGAAACAAAAAACACACGTACACACAAACACAGAACAAAGTGACACTCATATTTCTACTTGACCTCTAGTGCTTCCATTCTGAGGAACAGTTCACATTGAAGCTAAAGGCCTTCAGGGAATTAATTAAAATAACTGACTGCACATGAATGTTTTACCTCATTCTTCTGTCAAACAGTGTTTAAAATTAAATAAAAATGGGATGATCAGCAAGGTACTTTAAAGATGTAGAGGTCTTACCTCCAATGTGCTGTAAGACAGCAGGTTACTGCTCACTTTTCCGTGACTTTGCTAATTATTAGTGTGTTTGCTAGTAACACAGATTATTCAGTAGTAAACTAGGAACTGTATACAAATTACAGCCTGTAAGCCTTAAAATCAGATACATTCAGTATCACTTACTTCTAAATACACTTTAGTCCACTGTTGGGTGTACTCCAGTGGTGGGATTCAATTTTTTTTTTACTACTGGTTCTGTGGGCATGGCTTGGGGGGTGGCAGGGGAAGGATATTGTAAAATCTCCAGTCAGAGGTGAAATTTCCCATTCTCCGAACTACTCAAAATTTCCACTACCGGTTCTCCAGAACTGGTCAGAACCTGGTGTACTCGATGGAATAGGTCATGTGAAGGTCTACCAACAGAAATTAGATATCTTCAAAGACCCAATAATTGAAAACAAAGTGATTAGTACTTGTTTTTCTACCATGTATAGAAAAAAGCAGAGGAATAGAGTAATCCACCAGATAGATTATGTTTAAAACTGATAATGAACTGATTCTTAACTTGCTTCCATTTTCAGCTGCTTGAAAACAGCTTAGGGCTGCTATCCAAAAATGCTCTAAGATACAGATCAAGTTTAATAGGTCAGCAAGCTTTGATTATACTGGTAACTAAAAAATATCAATCATGATACATAATTGCAAGTAAAAAGATTTGATCTATGCTATTTCTACCATTCCAGTTTATGTATGACTTATGCATAGTCAGCAGGAGATAGAACATTTTGAAATGGTGGAAAATATTTGTAGCTGTAGTTTGTTCTCCGAACTTGTTGTTTAGTTTCTGAATGTTATATCACCAGGCTAGGTGATATCATCAGTGGAACTTCGATTGAAGTGTCTTGTTGAACAGAATTGAAACAAGACAAATGAAGGCAAATATACGTGTCCCAGAAAAATGGTGTGAGATCAAATTTGGGTTGGTTGCCAGAACCAGAAATTTACTCTTTCAAGTTTTTGGACTCATGCTGGAGCCCATCTTCAGGGAACTTCTCTCTACTGAAATATGTGCCTTGGGCTATTCTGTGAGATGTGTTTATATAATGCCTTCCTATTGGCTGATTTCCATGTTGATGGCTAGCGATTGGCTCTTGTTTCCTTGAAAAAAGATACTTCCACCAAAGTTCCACTGACAATGTTACCTAGCCTGGTAATGAAACATTTCAAAACTAAAGAAGCTCAAAGAACAAACCACTACAGATAGAACAATGCTTTCCAATCTCTTTCCTTCATTACCTAAATCATACTTATCAGATAGTCCTTTTTACCCAATGTAAGAAAAGCAATTTAAGTTAATTGTGATCAGATGATGGTTTGTATGTTATTACCCAAAGAAAAACCACGTTTACCCCATTTTGGGTAATTTAGACAGGTTTGGGAAGCAAAGGCATTGTAGGAGTTTCTATTGTTGGTCATTCTATGAATTGCATAGAAAATAGAAAATTAGCACAATATTTTTTTAACTAAAGTTGAAATAGACTTATGAAAGAATGCTAACTGGGGGAGCCCCTGTCACTGTAAGGAATATTGTGGGGATTTGAGAGAGGAAATAATTCAATTTCTCTCTGATTTAGACTGTGACTGGCAGATCCCTTGCAGTCCTGCTATATGTGAAGAATTTGGTTCTTCCTTCTTCCTCTAACATCTACATGAAAATGCTGAGAGAGGTAATCCAATGGCTTAGCATACAATATCATTAGTACTCCTAGCCTTGGCTGGGCCAGTGATACTGTTGTGATCCTGTCCAAGTACCTAAAAGGATCTGGGGATTAACTAACTTCTCTTCAACCCTGGAAAGACAAAGTGACTCTTAGATTTTGATATTGCAGGTTCTGGTGACATCTTTGGATGGGGTTGCACAATCCTATACTGGTTGGTGTGCAAATTGGGGGTCCTCCTGGACTTACAGCTCCTACTTGATGAGCAGGTGGCAGTTGTGACTAGAGTCTCCTTTCCACAGATCTGTCTTGTGTCAAATGCAGCCTTTCCTGTTCACGGTCACTCACCCCTTAATCACCTTCTGAATGGATTATTGCAATGCACTTATATGGGGCTATCCTGGAAGCCCCGTTCAGAAGTTAGAACTAGTACAGAATGCAGTGACACTCACAGAATTGGGTGCCCATGAAACACCTTGATTATGTGAGCTGTCCTGGCTTCCTGCTGATTATTATTTTTAAATGACCTGCTGTTTATTATATTTATTATTTTATTTCCTGCTATTTATATTTTGTAAACTCTTCATTGTGTGATCTGGTTATTTATGAGATCACTTCACCTTAGAAATATCTGCCATCCATTACATCAGATAGGGTGCGTATACTCCAGGTCTCCACTCTGAAATCTTGCCATCTAATTGGATCTTGTAAGCATGCTTTTTCTATAGCTGCCTGTACCTTGTGGAACACCTTCCCACCAGCAATTCAACAGGATTCTGCCTTCTAGCTTTTCAGAAGGCTATTCAGACTGAGATTCTGAGGTATCATTGTAAAAGGAAGGCAATTTTTGAAAGGAGGGCAATTGATTTTGCTGTGGGGCATCCCAAGGGGACAGTTATGGCACAGGATTTTTTTAAATTTTATTTACTGTTTTACGATTGTTTTATTAATTAGTTTTATTGGTGTTGCTGGCTGTCCAAAATTGCAAAAGTTGGGTGGCCATATAAATGTTTATATTTAAGCTTCACTTAAATAATGTTAGTGCTATAACCATAAGGTTAACATTCATGATGCTAGCATTTGTAATTTAGACCTTGAAATGATTGCAGAGAAAAAATGCAGAGAGATCAACCCACACAAATATGATTATGTACAAATAGGGTTGCCGCCCTGACTTAACCATACAGCAACGTGCCCGCTCCCGTGCACTCCGCATCGAACTCAAAACCCGTCTAGACAATGGAGAGAAGGACCTGTACATTGACTACCATGCTGACTGCATCAAAAGTAAGACACGCAACCCAATACCCAACTTTTACCCTCAACCACTACCCTACCTCAACCACCTACCACCACCCACCATCACCCAAAACTACCCACCACCCACCATCACCCAAGACTAGGCACGCACGCCCCCAACTACCTCAATCCCAACTGCTGCCGGACTTAAATGCAAACTACTCAATGCAAGAAGCCTCGTGAATAAAATACCTGAATTTCTCATCCTCTTAAATATGGCTAACTTTGACATTATATTTGTCTGTGAAACATGGCTCAATGCATCTCTCCCGACTCCATTACCACAGTAAGAGACTATCATGTTTACCGATCAGATCGTGAAAATCGTCGAGGAGGTGGTGTTGCTATATTCTACAAAAATCCTTACATCTAAAAATATCCAAGTTACCCAGGAGCTTGCCCTTCCTGAAACCATCATCTGTGAACTATCCTTAAATATCACAATTCGATTCTTACTATGTTACAGAGCACCTGATTATGACATCGAACATATAAACAAGCTAAATACACTACTAACATGGGCTACATCCTGCCCATACCCTTTTATCTTTCTTGGAGATTTCAATCTACCTCATATTGACTGGACCCTAAATAATTGTACAACTGAAATCATACACACAACCTTCTTCAATGCTATTACAAATCTAGGTCTTGAACAACTAGTAACCAACAACACTAGACTGAACAACTGCCTCGATCTCATCTTCTGCAATAGTTTGAATTTAATTTACCGAATACAAACCAAAGAACCCTTTTCAGTAGTGATCACAATATGATTGACTTTTGCCTCAACATACGTCCACGCAAAAATCACCACAACGATGTCATCCCTAGTTGTAACTTCAAAAAGGCAATTATGATCTTATAGATAACGATCTCTCATCCTCGATTGGCAATCTCTATTCACTGGATGCAATACTGTTGAAGATCATTACAACATATTTTTACTTGAAGTCAAAAGAGTCATCAAACTATATGTTCCAACAACAACTCCAAAAACAAAACAAAAAGCAGATTACCCATATCAATAAGGAAACTTCAATCCAAAAAGAGATCACTCTGGCGGAAAAACAAATCTGGTCACGTTGCTAATTTCAAAAACCGATATAAAAATTTATGCCACCAGATAAAGACCGAATGCACCAATTACCACATTAAACAAGAGGAAAACCTTCTAAGCACCAATTCCACCCGTGCTTTTTACAATTTTGTAAACAACAAACTAAAAGACTCAAGGTCCATCCCTCCCTTGATAGGACCTGATGGTAAAGACTGCAGCGACGACACCATTAAAGCCAACATCTTTAACACATTCTTCGGCTCAGTGTTTGTAAACAGTAATGGATCATGCCCAATGTTTCCTAGCCGTACCACAGACAACAATAATGATCTAATACATATCGATTTTACAGTAGACAACGTTGAAAAAGCACTACGCAATCTAAAACCATCTCTATCTATTGGACCGGATGGAATATGTGCCTACTTCTTAAGAAAACTATCCGCTGCCATAGCCAAACCTCTAAGCATAATCTTTGAAAGATCTTTCAGAACCAGCTCCTTGCCCAACCTATGGTTACAAGCCACAGTCATTCCCATCTTCAAAAAGGGAGACCCAAGCCTAGTTGAAAATTACAGACCAATCTCCTTATGCTGCGTCACCTGTAAAGTCATGGAATCAATTATTAACCAATCCATCATCCTCCATTTAGAGACAAACAACCTACTCTCCAATAAACAATTTGGTTTCAGAAAAAAACTATCCTGTAATCTGCAACTCTTACACTGCAAAAACATATGGACTACTCAACTCGACCAGGGCAAAGCAATAGACACAATCTACATAGACTTCTGCAAAGCCTTTGATTCAGTGGTACACGACAAACTACTCCTAAAAATAAAATCTTATGGTATCTCTGGACAACTGAATAACTGGATAGAAGCATTCCTGTCAAACAGACAACAAATGGTCAAAATTGGGAACGCCCTATCAAATCCAGTACCTGTCAATAGTGGTGTTCCCCAAGGCAGTGTTCTAGGACCAACTCTCTTCATAATCTACATAAACGACCTTTGTGATCATATCAAGAGCAATTGCGTTCTCTTCGCTGATGATGTAAAACTGTTCAATACCACAGACAATACTACTACCCTTCAAAAAGATCTAGACTATGTATCTGAATGGTCTAACATATGGCAACTCCAAATCTCAACAAATAAATGCTCTGTCTTACATATTGGTAAAAAAATCAGAAAATAAAATACAAGCTGAATAGTCAAGATCTTGTTGATGACCCAAGCTCTGTAAAGGACCTGGGAATACTCACCTCTAATGATCTAAGTGCTAGAGCTCACTGCAACTACATAGCCAAAAAGGCATTAAGAGTTGTTAACCTAATCCTACGTTGCTTTTTCTCTGGTAATATCTCACTACTAACCAGAGCATACAAAACATTTGCTAGACCAATACTCGAATACAGTTCATCAGTCTGGAATCCTTATCACGTATGTGATATTAACACAATTGAGAAAGTCCAGAAGTATTTCACAAGAAGAGTTCTCCACTCTTCTACCCGTTATAGAATACCTTACGCCACCAGACTCGAAATTCTAAAACTAGAAAACCTCGAATTACGCCGTCTTCGGTCCGACTTAAGCATGGTACATAAAATCATACATTGCAATGTCCTACCTGTCAATGAATACTTCAGCTTTAACCATAACAACACAAGAGCACACAACAGATACAAACTCAAAGTAAACCGCACCAAACTTGATTGCAGGAAATACGACTTCAGCAATAGAGTGGTCAATGTCTGGAATACTCTACCCGACTCTGTAGTCTCTTCCCCAAACCCCAAAAACTTTAACCTTAGACTGTCTACTATTGACCTCACCCCTTTCCTAAGAGGTCTGTAGGGGCGTGCATAAGCGCACCAACGTGCCTACCGTCCCTGTCCTATTGTTTCTCTTATTCTTTTATTTTTCTTATATGTACCCATTTCATATATTCACAACTATGTATACACTTGTACTTATTATCTTGTAAACAATTGACAAATCAAATAAATAAAAAATAAATAAATAAAATAAATAAATAAGCATTGTTTCTTTATTCAGATTCTATGAATCATTTAAATTATCCCACATGTTTAAGAGCAGGAAGTTCCAGTCAGTTTAACAGCTGTTTATCTGCCTATTTTCTATTCCTATCCTATTGTCTTTTCTGCTCACTAGATAAAGCTCAACATATCATGTGAATAGGTTTTGTGTCAGGGTTCTTTTGTCTTTGAGGCACTGTTTGAAAGGCAAACCTTTCACAAAATGAAAACTGGCCTTGTCAAGGGCAAAAGAAAAAAATCAGATTTCTTTACCTTGAGAAGGACAAAACTAGATATAGCTTCCAATGGAAAGGTCCAATCCATCAAACACAAAAAAACTGAGGCAGATATGGAAGAAGCCATCCTTTACCTTGTCACACCAAAGGAGTTGCACAAGATAGACACACATCTCCATAAATCTTGCTGCTTGTGCCACAGGGAGTTGTAATATAAAGTTAAATAATCCATCACAACAAAAGAAATAGTTCTTCTACCATATCAATAACTAGCTATCATGTTTTTTAATTATACACAGACAATGACTTAGTTGTTTTCTTGGAAACAGCTCTCTTCAAATAGAAGCACACATTGGCAGACTTTATAGTTTATGCCTTGTATTTATCTGCTACTGGAAATAGAAAAGAAAATATAGCATGACTCTCAGGTTCTCAGAAAATTAGCTTATCAGAATAAACAGGAATTCTGACAAAATGTACTCTGTATATGAAAGTCTGCTAACAAGTGCTGATTTAAGTATCAAGGGCTGCAGACAATAGCAGCCACTTATAGATATCTCCTGTATCTCATATGGGGAATTAGAAGATCAAGCACAGCTATGAATCCACAAAGGTGCAGACAGTCTACCAACAATTTATTATGAGCTTATTTGACAAGCTTTATGCACCTTTCTTGGTCTGCAATAATTAGAAATGCTGCCAAGCACTGGGAAGCCATAATATATTTGCTGTGGACATTGGCAATACTCATTCTTCATATCTAAAAAACCCGATATATTGCAACCCATTATTTGTCATAATCAAACTTCTTATGAAGAAGTCCAGATACAACACTAATTGGAGATTATAATAAAGCTTGAATTTGAGATTTGTATGGAGTTTACTCAAAATCAACTTGATTTGATTTGAACTGCTTCAGAATTTGATTTGAAATACAATTTACCTATAAGTATCAGAGGAAAATTTCAAAATGCCTGAAGCTGTTTCACATTTTGGCAAGATGGGAGGAAAGAAGCAGACATGGTTTGCCCTTCTGAAAACTTTTATCTTGCAAGTTTCAGCTGGTCATTTTCAAAAGTCTGACCTCAATTTTTAAAAAATATGTTTTCATGTGATTCTTTTAGATCAGAAGAGATAAGAAAATAATAGTACAGCTATCTCCATAGTGCTTAGAAATGATCCCATGGAGAAATTGGTTGAATCAATGCAGAAAGAGTCCTTCTCCAATTGAAAAATGCACATTTGCAAAAACTCTATTTTTAAAAAAATACTTATCTTCCCATTTGCTTTTTTGAGGTTCGATAGACATCTGACCATTCAGTTTTCTAATATGCCAGGAAAGCTGGCATAATTGGTTGGCAAACCTGGCCCTTCCTTGAGAGGACACTTGCCCCATAACTAGGAAGACTTGATTATATTAGAATTGTGATTTTTGGCAACACATTTGAGTTAGGAGATTCAGAAGAATCAGGATGGCACAATAAGATACAGTGTATTATTTGTAGCTTTCCTGCTCCACCCCTAATTTTAAAACAGTAATTGCCTGGTCCAAAATCTGTGATAACTAGACAACCATTCCCCTATTGCCAATCATTTAGGCAAGAAAAACCAAATGCACAGGTATAATACAGGTGGTACCTGGCACAATAGTAGTAACTGTGAGAAGGATCTTGGAGCACTAGTGGATAATCACCTAAATGTGAGCCAGTAGTGTGCTGCAGCTGCCAAAAAAGCCAATTCAGTTCTAGGTTGCATTAACAGAGGGATAGAATTAAGCAGAGGTGGTATTCAATAGGTTCTGACCAGTTCTGAAGAACCGGTAGTAGAAATTTTGAGTAGTTTGGAGAACTGTCAAATACCACCTCTGACTGACCTTCATCTATTCTCTGCCTCCCAAGTCCCAGCTGATTGGCTGGGTCTTCTTTTGTTGCCCTGCACAGGAGAACTGAGTTGGAAAACAGGTTAATGGAGTGGAAAGGAAATGGGATTTTGCAGTAACCTTCCCCCAGGAGTGGGGAGGGAATGGGGATTTTACAGTATCCTTCCCTCACTATGCCCACCAAACAATGCCCACCTAGCCATGCCCACAGAGCTGGTAATAAAAATTTTTGAATCCCACCACTTGAATTAAGATTAAGTGCTAGTACCAGTTCATAATGCCTTGGTAAGACCACACTTTAAATACTATGTTCAGTTTTGTTCACCATGATACAAAACAGATGTTGCGACTCTAGAAAGAGTGCTGAGAAAAGCAACAAAGATGAATATGGGACTGGAGGCTAAAACATATAAAGAATGTTTGCCGGAATTGGGTATGTCTAGTTTAATTAAAAGAAGGTATACGGGTGACATGATAGCAGTGTACCAATATCTTAGGGGTGCCACAAAGAAGAGGGAGTCAAGCTATTCTCCAAAGCACCTGAGAGCAGGACAAGAAGCAATTGATAGAAATTAATCAAGGAGAAAAGCAACCTAGAATTAAGGAGAAATTTCCTGACAGTTAGAACAATTACTCAGTGGAACAACTTGCTTCCAGAAGTTGTAGTTGCTCTAACACTGGACAAGTTTTTAATAAGAGATTCAACAACCATTTGTTTGAAATGGTACAGGGTTTCTTGCTGAGGAGTGGGGTGCTGGAATTAGAAGATCTCCAAGGTTCCTTCCAACTCTATTTTTTTGTTATTTAATGAACTTCAATCTGTTCCATTTATGCAAAATTGAAAAGTAAGGGCAGCCCTTAGTCATATTTAGGATATTGAAAGTGAATTGAGCTCCTAGTTGTATTAAGGGTAAATGTCAGACCTGTCCTGATCCGATCCCTTAGGAAAGAAAAGCCTTAGACTTTGTTTGGTTAAAGCAAAAAGCTCTTTTACTAAGAGTGGTGGTTTTATTTATTTATTTTGATTTGTCAATCACTAACAAGATAATAGGTATAAGTATATACATAGTTATGAAAAAATGAAATGGATACATATAAGAAAAATAAAAGAAACAATAGGACAGGGACGGTAGGCACGTTGGTGCACTTATGCACACCCCCTACAGACCTCTTAGGAAAGGGGTGAGGTCAATAGTAGACAGTCTAAGGTTAAAGTTTTTGGGGTTTGGGGAAGAAACCACAGAGTCAGGTAAAGTATTCCAGACATTGACCACTCTGTTGCTGAAATCGTATTTCCTGCAATCAAGTTTAGTGCAGTTAACCTTGAGTGTGTATCTATTGTGTGCTCTTGTGTTGTTATGGTTGAAGCTGGAGTATTCAATGACAGGTAAGTCATTGCAATGTATGATTTTATATACCATACTTAGATCAGACCGAAGACGGCGTAATTCAAGGTTTTCTAGTTCTAGAATTTCAAGTCTGGTGGCATAAGGTATTTTACAACAAGTAGAGGAGTGGAGAACTCTTCTTGTGAAATATTTCTGGACTTTCTCAACTGTATTAATATCAGATACATAATGCAGGTTCCAGACTGATGAGATGTATTCAAGTACTGGTCTAGCAAATGTTTTGTATGTTCTAGTTAGTAATGTGATATTACCAGAGAAAAAGCTATGTAGGATTAGGTTAACAACTCTTAATGCCTTTTTGGCGAAAAAGTTACAGTGGGCTCTAGCACTTAGATCATTAGAGATGAGTATTCCAAGGTCCTTGACAGAGCTTGGATCATCAACAAGGTCTTGACTATTCAGCTTGTATTTATTTTCTGATTTTTTTGCCAATATATAAGACAGAGCATTTATTTGTTGAGATTTGAAGTTGCCATTTGTTTGATCATTCTGATACATAGTCAAGATCTTTTTGAAGGGTAGCAGTATTGTCTGTGGTATTGAACAGCTTTACATCATCAGCAAAGAGAAGGCAGTTGCTCTTAATGTGATCACAGAGGTCATTTATGTAGAATATGAAGAGAGTTGGTCCTAGAACACTTCCTTGGACACCACTGTTGAAAGGTACAGAATTTGATAGGACACTCCCAATTTTGACCATTTGTTGTCTGTTTGACAGGAATGCTTCTATCCAGTTATGCAGTTGTCCAGAGATACTATAAGATTTTAGTTTTAGGAGTAGTTTGTCATGTACCACTGAATCAAAGGCTTTACAGAAGTCTATGTAGATTGCATCTATTGTTTTGCCCTGATCGAGTTGTATAGTTCATATGTTTTTGCAGTGTAAGAGTTGCAGATTACAGGATAGTTTTTTTCTGAAACCAAATTGTTTATTAGAGAGTAGGTTGTTTGTCTCTAAGTGGAGGATGGTGTATTGGTTAATAATTGATTCCATGACTTTACAGGTGACCCAGCATAAGGAAATTGGTCTGTAATTTTCAACTAGGCTGGGGTCTCCCTTTTTGAAGATGGGAATGACCATGGCTTGTGACCATAGGTTAGGCAAAGAGCATAGGTTAGGCAATAAAGACAAGCCATCTATGAAAGTACCTTGCTTGCTGGATACAAAAATAAGGTGTAGGTTTATGCCTTGCCCAGCCCTTCCCCGGTGACCAGTCCTGGCTGTGGGAAGCTGGTACAAACAGGATCAGACTACTCCTCCTCTCCTGATTTCCTATCACATACACAAAAAGTCCTTTCATCTTCCTATCTTTCATCCTTCCCCTCTCTTCTTTTTATGGCAGGATGCCTATGAGACCACCCAAGCCGAGCCAACCAGATTGGACAGTAAGTATCAAAGCATAAGATTCCATTAGCACAAGATAAAAAAAGTCAAGGCATTTACTGAGAAGTAAATGAAATCTGAAATAAAATTAGCCTTGCCACCATAAAAGAGCTTTGATAAAGAAAGAAATTGATGGGGCTGTGTGGTCATGTCAATTCCAGAGAATCCATCCTAGCATCCAAAATCCCCTCAGTGTTCTTCAGAGAAACTTGCAACCTTCTACATTGTCTGTACAAATCTCCAAACATCAAAAAAAAAAAAAAAAAAAAGAAAGAAAGAAAGAAAGAAAAAGAAAGAAAGAAAGAAAGAAATTAAATCTCAGAAGCACTTAAATGTGCTCCAATTTTTAAATGTTGCTTTCAAACATAGTTCTACTTGTATTAGTGGGCGTATTTCAATGGAATGACTCAGTTGAAGCTTCATCAATTTATATTTTCTATTCAAAACTTCTTGTGGCTCTAGGACAGCTATGAGAATCACTTGGAAAGTTTCTGTTGCTGTTGAGACTCCACATTTTCCGTATGCAGCCTACTGAATGTTACAATAAAAAGTACCAAAAAACAAACAAACAAACAACAACCCCCAACTCAATGGTGAGAATACAAGTATGAAATTTGTTTCTATTTTATCTGTTATTTAGGAAAGGGTATTTGGGTGTTTTAATTTTAGTTTCCCTTTAAAAATTCATCTACTTTCATTTCCCTGTTTCCCAAATCTATTATAAATAAAATATGAACTCTGGCATATTTGAACTGAAATTCTGAAGCCCATAAAGATCACCTATGTGATAAAAGAGTGCCTTTGCTTGTTGAAAAGACTAGACCTTGTTTATACCCATCAATGTGAATGTAATTCAGGAAAAAATGATGAAATTTATGAAGAGGAAAGAAGAAAGAGACCCTAGGCATCAAATTGGATGCCAAGAAAAAAAGAGTGAAACTATTACAAGTTTGATTGGCTGTATCTCTTCACTAAAGATGGAGAATGTAATAGACATTCCCTTTCCTACTTTTCAAATACACTGTATATAAAAATATCAGCCAATCATTAAAAAAAAGCAGAAATACACATATCAGAAAAATACTGTTCTTTGTTTGAAATTCAATCTTATCTAATAGAAAATTAGTATTCTCCAGAATTTTATTCAGGTATGTATGTATGTATGTATGTATGTATGTATGTATGTATACTTGTTTATTTAATTACCAGAATATTTAAGTTTCTAAACTACCATTTGGATTTTGCCTCTCAGTTAAACAAGTTTAAATCCGATAGAAGCGGCCTCGCACCAAGGAGAGTGTGTTTGGGCATTTGCCCCGAGGCCGCTTCTACCGGCCGATCAAAGTGGCTGGTGACTGCCCTTGGAGAGTTCCATTGCCCAAAAGACACTGCCTAATGGCGAGGGGACACAGGCAGCCACGCCTCGCTCTGAAGCAGCTGGTGACTCTGCCTTTGGGGGACTTTCATCGGCCGATAGAAATGGCCTCGTGGCGAGGGGATTGTGCATGGGCGCTCGCCTCGAGGCTGCTTCTACCAGCCGATCAAAGCAGCTGGTGACTCTGCCTTCAGGGAGCTTCTATCGGCTGATGTTCTATTGGTAGTAGATCAGGGTATTCTAGCCTAGGCTACCTGCAGGGCACTCCTAAAGGCAAGTTTTCTCCCCCCCCGCCCTTCCCCCCATTTCTCTTCACCTCGTGTAGTTCTAACGAACGATGTGAGAAATGGCGGGGAAACGCATGGTTTAAATAGCCTAAATTTTGGGGGCAGGACTTAATTTTTCCTCATGCCTAGAAATCATGCTGGGCCTTCCTATTGGTGGAGGCCGTATTGTTGGAGAAACACGGTACTAAACCATCACTAACAATTCGCCAAGGTTCCATTTTAAAGTCTCCAATGAGTAAGAATTTACCATTATTCCAGAGAAGCTGTTCTACTACTCCAAGGCTTTTTCCATCAATATCTTCTGCTAAACTTCTGTTTCAAACTGCTTTTTTAAAACATGAATCTATTGGTCCTTGATCTGCTCTCTAATAATGTATCTGTCCAATCATATAAACTTCTACTTTCTGACATACGTGTGGGCTATTATCAATCTCTTTTGCAGAGTAAACATGTTGAGCTCCTTTATTATATTAACCCAGTATATTATATGTACTCCATATAAACTGGAACTACTACATCTGTGAACTGGACATCATGCTTCAGTTTAATGCAGTCTATGCCTTTAATGCATTTGACCTTTTCAGTTGCTACCTCCTACTCCAAATTGAAGCCTTTTATGTATACTTTTCTGCAATTTGTGTGATTTCCTATGCAGTATTTATGTTAGAGAAGGGAAGAAAGGAAGTTTTAAGTCATATCAAACAAAAAGAAATCAAATCTAAAAATAAAGTTACCTATTACATCTGATTGTTAGATAATATAAAGTTCAGTTGAACTTTCAAAGGTACAAAAATTAAAGTGGAAATTTGGCACATATAGGTAAAGTTATGGCAGATTATTTTTCAGATTTATTTTAAAAAAACTGCACAAAATTTTCCTTTTCATTTAGACACACTCTTCTAACATATCTATTTTTGTCAGTAATTATGCCTATTTTTATACTTTATTTTCAGAAATATATGAATTTTAGAACACTTTCTTTGATTCCCATATTTTTGTATGACATTTATTTTTGACAAGGTAAAATATCCCTAAAGTAGAAAGATTAACATCTATTCAGTTCACATATGTGTTTACAAAGTGTTCGGAATGAACATATGAATCATATGAATTTTTACTCCATTTCAAACAATCACTTTTCAAATCCTAGCTGTTCCCCCCCCACACACACACAACATTTATTTAAAGAACACTTTATATTGAATTAAAATAAAGTACAACATATTCAGTGCAATAGATGAATTTTTTACTGTGGGACAGAAATACAAGCTGGCTATATGAACTTGGAATCTTCAATTGATCCAAAATGCAGGGGCATGGAGTCCCCAGTGGTGGGATTCAATTTTTTTTACTACCGGTTCTGTGGGCATGGCTTGGTGAGTGTGGGTTGGGTTGGTGGGCGTGGCAGGGGAAGGATACTGTAAAATCTCCATTCCCACTCCACTCCAGAGGAAGAGTACTGCAAAATCTCCATTCCCTCCCCACTCCTGGGGGAAGGTTACTACAAGACCCCATTCCCTCCCCACCTCACTAATCTTCTTTCCAGTTCCATTCTCTAGTGCACGGCAACAAAAGGAGACCCAGCTGATCATCTGGGACTCGGGAGGCAAAGAATAGATGGGACAGGGCCAGTCAAAGGTGGTATTTGCCAGTTCTCCAAACTACTCAAAATTTTCGCTGGTCAGAACCTGCTGAATACCACCTTTGGCATGGACAGTGATGGTTGTGTTTCTCTAGGTCATTCTGCTTCATGAACCTATTACCAGTATGCTTTTGGGTGATTCAAGGTGTTAACATAGCAATAACAATAGCACTTAGATTTATAGCACTGTCTGTGCAGTTTACTGTGTCAACATATTGACCCTAACAATCTGGATCTTCATTTTACTGACTTCAGAAGGAGGGAATGCTGAATCAACCTTGAGGCCATCAGGATCAAACTCCAGGCTGTGGGCAGATACTGCATTCTAACACACCACCATGGGTCAACATATGGTATGGTTATTTGAGGAACCGCCTATCTCCTGTAATATCAACCTGGACATTTCAATCCAATAGGGTAAATAAATTAAATAAATTAAATTAAACTAAGCTGAATGACCTATTGCAGAAGTAGGATTGAGACTGGACTTCAAAATGTGAAATAAGTCCAACTTCCTTTTTGGTGAGGAAAGTATCAAATAATGACTTATTCTCTTGATTTCTTTGTGACCATAATGTATTTTCTGTGAGAATATTTAATGATTCCTTAAAAAGTTAATGCAAAAGGGATATAGCATGCTTGCCTCACTTAGCAGTACAACATAGATATGCATAATATATGCCCCAAATAAGATGCACTGTATCCTTACAATTGTTTTGGTTTGCAACAGGGTTTTGAGGAGACAACCTGCATCACTTCAGCTACTTGGTCCATAATTCATAATGTAAATTGTTTGCTTTACTCTTGAATACCGATACTTACTGATTTCTTGCATCAGGTGAAAGATTGAGAGCTGATGTATGACGTTATGAGGGTTAGCAAATTGATTTGACTACTCTGTTTATTCTAGGTTAAAGCTTCATTAGGTTCACACAAGTGTGTAAATGGTTCGCCTACCTTGATTCTTTCTGATTTATGGCAGATATCTGTTTTCTTTCCCTCCCTATTGTGGAATTTTAATAATTCTAGACAAGGTGGAAGGAAAACAAATCTAATAAAATAAATAAATATAAACAATATAGGTTTTCACCCCTTTTTTGCAATATGCCATAATTCAAAAGAAATATATTAGAACAAAAACATCCTGGTACACTTCTAAACAGGGAGGATTAGATATATCTATTCCATGTTGTAAGATAATAAATATATTTGAATTATCTCAGTAACTCCCAGATTGGTATTTTATTTTGATTTTGAGGACAGCCTTTGTTAATTACTCCAAAAATAATTTCTACAGAAAAGAGAGAGGGTAATTCTCTAAAACTTAAAAGAAAATCAGGGTTAAATTAAAGAATATAGATGGGACCTGGTTTAGAACAAAATCAATAATATTAGTAATTTAAGTAATTTAAGAGCCTTGGTGACACAATAATGAGAATGCAGTATTGCAAGTTAACATACTGTTCACTACCAGCAGTTTGATCCTGACTGGCTCAAGGTTGACTCAGCCTTCCATCCTCCCAAGGTCAATAAAGTGAGGACCCAGATTGTTGGGGGCAATACACTGACTCTGTAAACCCCTTAGAGAGGTTGAAAATCTAAGTGCTGTTGTATATAAATCTAAGTGCTATTGCTACTTCTATTAATCACAAGCATTTGTGACTAATTTAAGATTATCATATCAGGGTTTCAAATATCCTTTGGCTCTACATGGTAACAAATGTGATCTAGGGATCACTGGGATTTCTACAGCTCTTATATAGTAACCTGAAGTTATAGTCATTACATGGTATTCATTAACAGGTTTTCAGCGTAAATAAACAGAAATTTTGCTGCAATTGTCCTGATACTATGATACGTTTTCACAAAATGGGTCTCCTGAATGTTTTTATTGTGGCCAGAGAAAGATGAGAGAGAAAGGCAAGAAGTATGATTACACTGGTTTATCTGTTTTTATGGTTCATAGTCTGAAAATACATACATACAGTGCATAAAAATAAAGACTGTGATCTGGATAGCTGGATGAATTAGATGAATTATGTTATCAGAAGAGCAGAGAACAGGAGGCAGTTCAGTATTTCAATAGAAGTTATTATCTGAAGCTCTGAAAAATTCAGGATAATTCAGATGCAATGTAGTTCTAAAAAAATAAAGAACATCACTATGTATTATCCCAGCTTGTCTTTGGATCTGGCTCACTTATTATGCATTTCTTGTACACAAAAAATGCCATTAGCTACCATGAAAAAAGCAGCAAGCATGTTAATTATAGTACTAAGAATTGCTCAGAATCAAAAGTGCTACTAAGAGCCTCCTTTCATATAAACTATAGCTGCTGCTGCAGTGGCTGCTACTGCTGCTGCTGTAAAAGATGTAATGCATTCTGAACAGTGTAGTTAAGGCATTTTCACGACTTTGATACTATCAACTACTTCATATAAATATCAGATGACACAAAAAGGCCCCCTGTTCCCCCCAAAATATACTGCTAGCCAGTTCACTTTAAAGCAAGTGATCACATACACAATGAAGAATTGATAACCATGGTCTCTAAGACTAATTATCATTATTATTACCAATTCTGAGTTGCAACCAAATTGTATTTTGTTCATTCCATCTAGTGGTCAACTGTGTTTCTGCAGACTAGATCTGACAGCCCTACTAATTATTTCTAGTAACTGTAAACAGCTGGAGATACAGCTAAAGTATAATTCCTAGCCAATATAATCAGTGATGAGGGATGTAGTAATTGTAATTTATCAACATTTAGCAGGCTGTAGATTTTCCACCCATATAACAGTAGAAAGTTATTACATATTACCATTGAAAAGATATTATGTATTCATTTTTATGATTTATGGAGCTTTAATTTTCATACAATTTGTTTATACCTTTTGCCGTTGAGGTATTTTATGAGCCTACAATGCAAAAGTGTATGTTTAACTAATTTAACATACTGATTGTGTCTTAGGGAAAATGGAGACTTATCATGCAGAAAAAAAGAGACAGAAGGTTTTGCCAGATGTACCAGAGGCTGAAGATAGTCAATCAGATAATAAAATGGAAGTTAAATGCATGCTTAGAATACACAGCAGATGCATTTTGCTTTACAATTTGAACACAATGTGTTTGTTTTGGTATTATTCCAATAAACTCTCATGATTGAATTCTGTCATTTTAAAGACAATCCTTCAGAGTCATCTGCTGCCATATTCTGCTTACCTCAAACCAAAATACCAGCAAACCTAGACTGCGTTCAGTGGAATTCACACTAATTTGCACTTTTAAATCAGGGAATAGACTCAACTAAGCTTTCAGATATTGATGACCAAACATTCACCAGTCAGAAAAATCCTGCCTTTTTAATGAATCTACTCATTAATGTTAATGCAGCTCTTATAGCAGACACCTAAAAAAGAGGATTATTTAATGAATAACAGAAAGTGCTGTATTAAAGTGTACACTGGTCTAACACCCAAGTAATTTTCAAAGCATATAGAGATCTTTTTGTGTTATCTGTTGCTGCAGTAACAAGTAGAGTGGTGTCCACTGTTCAGGAAATGGAGAGGGACCTGGCTGATGAGCTAGAAGAAAGATGACTTAATATATTCTGAAATGTTGTACCCAAGAGATTTTTCTTTAAAAGCATAAGAGCTTTTCAATTGCTCTAGATTTTATGCTGAAAAGTGATCTTCTGAATCAAGTATAACCCAGTAAAATAGTCAGAAGGTGACAAATAAAATTCAGCACCATCTTCTATGTTATTTAATCCAAACAATCATGAGGGACAGCTAAGAATTAACTGGCCAATAATAGCAGATATGCATAGGCAAGAGATGTCCAGACCTGGAAAGTGCTATTCAGTCTAGAGGAAATGACCAATCTTGTCTTTTTTTTCTTCCACGGAGCTATATGGATTTATATATAGGTAGTCCTTGATTTACAACCACAATTGAGCCCAAATTTTCTATTACTAAGTGACACAGTTGTTAAATAAAATTTGTCTTATATTATGACCTTTCTTGCCACAGTTGTTAAGTGAAGCACTGCAGTTGTTAAGTTAGTAACATGGTTGTTAAGTGAATCTGGTTTCCCCTTTGACTTTCTTGTCAGCAGGTCACAAAAGGTGATCATATGGCCCTGGGACACTGCAACCATCAAGTATCTGAAATTTGATCATGTGATCTTGGGAATGTTGCAATGGTTGTTAAGTGAAAGAAAAACTTGTCACTTTTTTCAGGGCCATTGTAACTGTGAAAGGTCACTAAATGAACTCCTGTAAATTGAGGACTATCTGTACAGAGTGGCAAGGTATCTGAAATATAGATGTGTTTGTTTTAAACGATTTAAGTATCGGGTTTGGGTTGATAGTTATTTGCAATGTGGGTTTTCAGGGCAGATGAACTGGATTTACCACAGAAAATGATCTAATAACCCTATGCATAACCCTATGCATCTAACAATCTTAGGCGTATCACAAGAGGAATGCTTAAACATTTCGAACATTAGAAAATTCACAAAACATGCAGCTGGTTAGGTACAATATCTCCCGTTATTCAGAGGACATCAATTTGTTTCAGACATTTCATCCGTTAGTGCTGAAAAAAGGGATTTTGCAAGATGAAAGACTGCATGCATACGGCACCATATTTTGGCTTTGAGGCTCTGCATTATCAAGATACTAACTCACATGGAAGTCAGTCTTAATATAATTGTATTCACAAAGGCTTTCCTGCTGAAGACATTTGCTCTAAATGAATTAATGCTGAAGAAGGCACCATAGAATAATGATGATGGGGGCAAGGACAAATAAAAATGCACATACAGAGAGCTCTTCGATGGGCCAAAGATGTTAGGGATTATAATGAAAGGGTGGCAGTAAAAGCATAGCTTCTGGGCTTGTTGGCAAAGTGGTTCATTGTCTAGAATTGCTGGGCTTTATTACGAATAAAAGAAAAAGGAGAGGGAGACACTTTTACTAATGACTCTTCAATGAACATTTCCTTGTAATTATATCATAATCTGGTGTTGTATAAACAACAGACAAGGAACGTAAAGGTTCCAGGCAGCATCTTCTGCCAATGGCAACACTATATTTGATTTGATTAGAAAATAGATTATAGAGCAGATTACATTACAAAACAACGGTCCTGTTTTAATTGAATTTAGCATCTGACTCATTTGGAAAATGCCAAGGAACTCATGTGTATGTTGGAAATTCAATCCTAAATCCATTCTGTAATTTTACAGATGTATAACTATACCCTTTCCCCAATAGCATCTTAGCAGTTTGCTCTTCAACGAAATTATTAAAAGCAGCATTCAGGGAAATTAGGGTGGAAATAATAGACAAAGGACGTAATTATAAAGGTGAAAGAAATACCTTTTGGGGTGCTTGGATTTGAAATAATGGATATTCCAGAAGCTTTAAACATTTACATAATTTCACCATGATAACCATCCCTTATTCTGGTTACAATAAGTACCTTTATATTTCTGTCTACTCCTGTCATTAGGCATCATTAAGATGTTAAGAGAAGAATGTAAGGCTGGTGGGTACCTGACCATCAAAGTCTAAAGAAAATGATATGCTTAAGGAATTGCAACAAGTGCAATATTCATGCTTTTGCATACTCCAAATATTTTTTTTAACTTTCAAATATGAAAGGAAGCTCACAACCTTATTAAGGACTGCATTGTCATAGCAAATGGTGTCTAACATATAAAAACAACATGTTATTTATAATGGCATGTATTGTAAGCATGTTGTAAAGAGACTAGAAAATGCAATTTGGGGTTGTTAATTACAAAGCTGGATATTCACAAGTCCTTGATATTTGATTTTGTGTTTTGGCTCTTGGGGATATAGTGGAATGATGGGTGTGCCATGTGCAGCTACCAGCAAGTCAGCTGACTTGCAGTTGGATGAATATGATGAGATTTTTTGTTCAACAAACTTTTTTGTCTGCTAGTGAGTTTGTACACCTGTGTTTTCTTGCTTTGACAGTCTCATACTTTTTTCCCTACCAAATGGGCTAGTATTATTGTTATTTGATCAATGGACAGTTACTTCTGCAAATTTATATACCAATGCCATAATCACAACAAGAATATCACACCAATTGATCATGTTTGCTTATTTTTGCAGTCTCTCTTTTTTTTTTATCACTGGTGGTTCATTTTAGAAATAGTGTGTGGCCAAAAACAGAACAGGATGATTTACTTACTGGTCATTACATTGCTGCATTTACCACTCAAAGATCAGTTTGCAACTGTTGGAAGAAAAGAAAAAAACTTGTTCAGTTCCAAGCTGGGAGAAAGACGCTGAAAATAAAATGGAGGCAGGCTGCAGAAAAGGAAGACTCTGTCTATTTGGTAGCCAGAAACTGGTGACAGTAGCATGTTTCTTGGGGTGGCTGACAAAATGGGGTTGAGTAGGTCGGCTTTTATACATTCTTTGGGGCTTTGTTCCTGTGTAAGAATATGTCCTTTAATATTTCAATGGCTGTTGCCGGATTCCTATGGGGACATGTACAAGTCATGGCTGGTTTTTCAGGCAAAAGGGGAAATGCAAATCCTAGGTGTTTAAGCTAATCTTGTCAGCTTTGGCCTATTGTGTTACTTATTTGGAGTCTCTTTGCTTATGAATAGATTGACCCAGTCTTTATATGAATGGATATGAAATCTCCATTCCTAAAGACAGCCTCTTTAACCTTCTGCTTGAGACTGTTTTCCTATGGCAGGAAGACTGGGGCTGCTTTCTGCCTTTGTTAAGATTTTTCTTTTCTTTTCCTTTAGGGAAAATATTCCATCCTGCTTCTTTTTAATATGAAGAATGAAGAATATTTTAATCTGGGAAGGGGGTTGGCTTTCTACACAACAATACAAAGAGCAAAGACAGCTAGCCTTTCTATTATGATCTATACATTGATTATATCCTCCAAGTACAGATTTGTTACTGAGCTAAGCTTTTCACCTTGACCTAACCCAGCAGCTTTCACTCATCATACAGATGAAGGGAAGATTATTTCATTGGTGGGTTTGACTATATTACTTCAAATAGTAGAGGATGGGATTTACACTAATTTATTGCATTGCATTGCATTGGTCCTTTTTCTCCTGATTTTTGTTTTGAGAGACATAAAGATGAATGAAAATGATTTAGGAGAAATGTTTCAGATGTCACATAAGCCCAAAACTGGTCCAGTATGAAAGTAACCTGGCTTTCCCAGGCTCTTCTGGAATCACATGAAAGCCAAAGGATTTCTTGCTTGCAGGCCTTTCTGTAAAAGCTCTATAGGCTTTAATGATCATATACTGCTACAGCAAAAGTCCTCCTTGAAAAAAAACAAAGTGCAGGATCAGATATTGGCCATACAGCCAATGCATTTCCCTACTGCATTTAGTTTGAACTCTAAAATACAGGTTAAGTGGGAATCTTTGCTTTATACACTGAAAGCTCAGAGATTGCTATCTTAACTACAATATTATGTCCCATACATGTGAATCCATATTTCAATGTTGCTATTTTCAGCATGTATTCATTTTCTTTCTAACTCACTTACCATGTAATCCTTGAATACATATTTTATTCTAATTTATTCTAATTTAAATTAGTAGAACTAAAGAAGGAACAGACTATGCTAAGCTTCTCAATGTGCACAGAAAAATTTGCTACATTATAAGCATACTGAAAGAATATTGAATACTGAAAGTAAATAAATAAAATAAAAAATAAAACATCTCTTCTTTAACTTCAGAAGACAATACACAAAAGACAATGATGATGACCTGGAATGGAATATGGAATGCAAATAAATTAAAAGTAAACACTGCTAAAGCAGAAACTTGTAGAATTGCAGGATTAATATCAGATCATACTATGCAGATCAGACTAAGAAAAAAAATCCACAAGACTAAAAGGACTTTTATTAAGAATGGTTATAATAACAGAGTATTGCAAGTCTGATTATGCTCTATTTTTTCCCTTGTTCTTCTCCTTCTTTATAGTTCATTGAATTAAAGACATGTCTATCTGAGATACTTCCAAATGTTACCTGGCTATTATGGACTAAAAAAATACATTTTAATGTTTGTCACTTTGGCAATGGGGCTTACATATCTTTGTCAAAGTCACCATCTTTACTCTCAAGAGAAGCAAAGTGTGAGATTTTGGCTTTATCTCCCTTTGACGTTGTTGGAAGAAATATCCTTCTGGGTTCAGTTCCAAGTGGGGAAAAAGACACTGGAATCATGGAAGTTGCTTGGAAAGAAAGTTTATTGATGAACAGGATCACATGCCTTCGAGCTCTTGGGCGAAGAAAAAAGGGCAGGGATGCTGAGAGTTCCGTAGTTTCATATCCTCTCTGTTTTTGAACTTCCTGGGGCACAGAAAGAGTATCCAGATTGGTTGCTATCAGAGGTCATAGCTAGTTTTGTAGGTTGTCTTTGTGCTAAGTTTGGTTGAAGCTTGGTGGGTGATGCAATGAAGGGCAATTCAATGGGTCTGCCTGAAGGACGTAGATCTTTGTTATTTGGAATAGACTGGCCCAGGAATTATTGCCCCATTAACAAAGGTGGGAGGGCTGAATATCTGCCTCTCTGAGTTTCTACTTCTCTTTTAGGGGAAATATTCTGCCTTTTTAGTATATCCTAAAATATTTCATTTTTCTAGGAGAGGAGTGGATTTTAATTTCCAACAAAGTCAAATAAAAGTTTTACATTTCTATGACAGCATGGAATTATATAACTCTTACCTCAAAAACGGTCTTGTGAGGTCCTTTAAGTATTATTTATCTGCTAGTTTTAGGTATGAATAATGGAATTGCTCAGTTCTTAAATATTGTTCAAACATTTTGATAAGAATTGGGCATGGCCTAGTGCTGAAAACAAATTGCATTTTTAAATGCTCCAATAATTCTGTGAATGCAAAAAATGAGTAATCTGTAGTTCTACAAAAATTCCTTAAGTACAAGAACATTTCCCTAATAGTGATATTAGTAAAGACTTTTCTACACAAACTGCCTTTCATCCAACTCAATTGGAATTATTAATGGAAGAAAAGCAGGGTAATTAATCTAGTAAACAATCATTATCTTGTGAGGTTTGTTTGTTTCAACTCTGGCAGGAACTGTAGTTTTCAGAATGCCAGTTAAGAACCTTATGTCTAAGCCAGAACGAGGACAACAATGAGCTGGTTGACTATCCTATATTATTCAGTAGGTAGAAGGGCTGAATGATTTTTAGGAGTCAGTGTGGCCTAGAGCTAGAAAAAGAAACAAGTTTAATGATGATGTCAAGTTTCAACTATTCAAAACATTTGTGGAAAAACCTTCAGTAGGAAAAAAAAGATGACAAAAAGCTGCTTCTGTTCAGTATCAACATACTTCTGTCTATTTATAGTTAAATATTATGCTCGCAATTTAGATAATATTTTTTCCAATTGAATATCAATTGAAAAAAAGAGGAACATTAATTGATGCTTTAAATTGTAAATATAATCAAACAAATTTTTACCTCATGAAAAAAGCAGAACTTGTCATTTGTAGAGATATGCATAAGCATAATTTTCAGCTTTCTTTTCTTCTAAACAGAGCAAACTGAAAATCTAAAAATATAAGAATCTTTGCCTTAGGACAATGATTCCGATCTCTTTTTTTCTCCTAATAGGTTTCATAATGCATTAAAAGAATAAAGGGTGGTGGAACAGTTCAATACTCTGCAAAGGTGGTACAAAATTTATATCTGTTCACCTCAGAATTGCTTTACATGCATTACCTAGCCTCTTGGTTTGCTAACAGCTTACAATTCTCAAAAAGCAATTGCAACTGTCTGTTTTAAAGCAATTCAGCTTTACAAAGTCATTCACAGGCAATTTACTGGAGATGGGCAAATGCACCCACTTAAACTCTCATTCTAGAGCCAACCACAACTTAGACAGAGGGCCCTGTAAAAACAACATCTTTTTAATGATACTCATTTTCTTATAAGTCCATAAATTACAGGTCCTTTCCAAATGATATTTCTGCAGAGAAGACTTAAAATATATAGTAGAAATAGTAAAGGAAACAGATAAGACCATTAAACCATTAAATGCTTATAGCTCACATTCCCATAAATAATACAGCATACCACTGACTCACCCAATTTGTTTTTACTAGAGATTTTAGGAGCATGTGATTATGTTGACTGGATCAAATGTCTCCAGTTTTGGAAAGTATTGGAGCCTATAAATTAAAGACAGAAGCATGGCTCCTTCTTCTGAGAAGGCTTCATTTCATCATTATTTTATTTCATTCAATATTTTCCATTCAGTAAAGCAGCAGAAAGAAGGAGAAGATAATTGTTTAAAAAAGGAGAAAATAAATTAAGAAAAAAATCAGGAAGCATAAGGATCCAAGTCCCCAAACCTTTGAATACCCTCTCTTCAAGCAATATTCTATCTCCTAAGCTAGGACTCCAAAAATATTTCATGGGGAAAATGAATCAATTTTACTTGCAAGGAAAACAAAACATTTAATGAGAGGGATGAAATGGCCATAAAGGAAGCGGCCTCAAGTCAAATTGGAGTGGTAAAGGACCCAGGGCAGTGCAGAAGAAAGCAGGGAACAGCACTGCATATAAGAAACTAAGGGAGAAATAATATGCTAAACCATTTCTTATTATCTGCACCTGGCACAGAAATAGTGCTCTAATTATTGGCAGCATGAACTCAGACATTGAAAATCTATGGATTCTTCCATATCAATCATGTGGAGGAGATATCAATGCTAATTGTTATTTTCTATGGAGTTAAAGCAAATCTCTTAACCACAAAACCTTGTATATGTGGAATTCTGAAGGCTATTTCAGCTGTGATATGATCAAGTATCATATAGGACAGCCAGAAATAGGTAACAAAATGCTCATTGTGCCACTCAACTTTGTTCTTTGTAGTAGCAGCTGTGCCATCACAGTTTCTCATGTTTTTTTTTTATTACAAAAACTGATTTCCAGTTTTTCATTGCTATTGCACTTAAGCAATGAAATGAAGCAGACCATGAGCATATGGGTCTTTCTGTTATTTAATTATAGCAAGATCTCATGGGTTTTATCCCCAAACTCCACAGTGGACACCCTGAGTAGATGTAGCCTACTTTTCTCCAGATTTATCACTGCATAATCTTTAGACTTTAACTCCCAGCTCTTCTCTATTCCATTGGTCAATCAGTCATCAGTATCTTCAGGCATTTGAACAGAGCCCTATCTTTGGGAGCTCCCACAACCGCCTACATTCCCTCATTTGAATCACTTTTCACAACTTTTACATTCTCTACATGCTATTAGGAGGTGAAGTCAAACTATTTACTTTTTTTCTGTCATCCAAATTATGCTAATTATTAATTCATGAGTCTGTTTCTACATCTTTTCATTCATAAGTTTGATGACTTACTGTAGTCTTCAGAGTTTTTTTTTTGATATGCAAGGATATCAGGTGCAGAAAGCAGGTAGTCCAGTCTGCAGTAATGCTTTGTACAGTTGCAGCTGAGGAACAGAATTTGGAAAATCACAGGTGTGTCATTTTTTTAGGAACAAAACTGAGATTGTGTGTGAGAGAGAAAAAGAAAGACTGTCTGTCTCAAGTCATATGTTCCTGAAATTTTCTTGGCAAGGTGTTTCAGAAGTAGATTGCCCTTCCTTCTTTCCTAAGACTGAAGGAGAATGACTGGTCCAAGGTCATCCAGCTGGCTTGATACCTAAGTCAAGATTAGAACTCATGGTCTCTCAGTTTCAAGGAACCTTAACCATTTTGCTAAATTTATTCTCCAAGCACAAAAATTTGATATGGAAATTTGATTAATTGTATCATTATCTGACTTAGACCAAATTGCAAAATGATCATAATTCTCAGTCAGAAACATTCCATCGGGTTTGAATAATACTATGATGATTCATTAAGAAACAAAATTGAAATATTTTCTTCTTGAAAAATGCATAATGGTTCAACATAATCTTCCCAAATTAGCCAAGAATCAACTAGAAATAAAGATAATTATCTTGTGCACTCTAATATAGAGATTGCTTAATATACTATTATGTTATTATTATTTAGAGGTTATTGTATTGTTGTCCTTAGGATCTCTGTACTAAAGAATGCTTAGTATGAGAAATCAGAGAACAAGAAGATAAACAATTTTATAAAATTTGGGATCTATTCTATCAATGGTTAGACAATAAAAAATGGTAATGAAATATGTAGATTTCTAGAACATAATGAATATATAAAGATGTATTTTTATTATATCTACAAAATGATTATAGGATAGATTTGAGATGGAAATATGAACTGTCATAAAATAAACTAAGCAAAATATGGATTATTTTGTAAAAAATGAATGAATAATAGTATAGTCAAATGATTGATTAACAATGATATTAATGTATTTAGGAATATTTGATTGACAATATGAGAACATATAAAATGTAACTCTAATTGAAGACTACAAAGTGGAAGCACAAAACAATTTGTAAACCAACCGACACACTATGTACATATTTGGAAGATGGTTTGATGTTTTTATGTTGTGTTTGTTCATGGTTGTCTTAAAAAAACAATAAAACTAAAAAAAAAAAAAGAATGCTTAGTATGGCTGAAAGCCACAAAGGAAAATGAAATATATAGTGTAAGATTTTTTAAAAGCAGAATTGAAAATGTAACTCAGATATGTACAATCATCAGTACAATAACATTTCAAAAATCCAAATAAAATATATGTTTTATTGGATTCAGTTGTTAAATAAATTTCAGAATAGGACACTGTTGGCAGTAGTCACAGAAAGAAAATTCTCAGTATGATCAGAACAAAAAGTGAAAGAAAAATGACACGTTCAGAAATCCTAATTTGGTTAGCTCTGTTGGGCTGTAATGTTCATTCAAAAATCTGTGAAAGAGAAACCGGATGGCAGAGAGAAAAAAGTACGTAGTTCTATTTCAGTTATAAAGGCAAATGCCTTCAATAAAATTGCAAAACATAAAGCAAGAGAGTTTTCCTTCTGTATATCTGTTCCTGAACTTTACTCCCACCACCAAACCTAGCAGTATTTGTAAAAATAGCCTATATGAGAGTAAGATCAGATCATAATGTTTTGCCTACAACAAAAAGTATTTTTCTTTTTTACTTTAATTTAATGGGTTTCTCCCCTTTGTTTTAAACAGAGAACTGAAGAAATTATGTTTTTAAACTAGTTTATGGGTCAGTAAGTTTTCAGTTCATTGGTTTATTCACTTATTAGTAAATTGCCTAATTTCACATGTTTTTATATCAACTTGATGTGCTTGTGAGGTTATGGTCAGATACCATGGAAAGTTAGAATGTTAACTCTCATTATCTTCTCAGTAAATTATTTTAGGATTGGACTGCACCCTAAAGTTCAATCTTGTTTTAATATGTATGTAATTCAGTATGATTAAGAAGTTAAAATAACTTCCTTCTTTCCTCCTTCCCTCCCTTCCATCCTTCCTACATCAGTTAAAAATAATCTTATAAATGCAAATTTTAAAGCATCATAAAGTAGTTAATATTTCTAAATCACTTTTTGATGAACAGGATCACTGAGAAGCTAGAGATTAAGGCCTGAACTTCCTGGGGCACAGAAAGAATATCCAGATTGGTTGCTATCAGAGGTCATAGCTAGTTTTGTAGGTTGTCTTTGTGCTAAGTTTGGTTGAAGCTTGGTGGGTGATGTCTTTGTTATTTGGAATAGACTGGCCCAGGAATTATTGCCCCATTAACAAAGGTGGGAGGGCTGAATATCTGCCTCTCTGAGTTTCTACTTCTCTTTTAGGGGAAATATTCTGCCTTTTTAGTATATCCTAAAATATTTCATTTTTCTAGGAGAGGAGTGGATTTTAATTTCCAACAAAGTCAAATAAAGTTTTTACATTTCTATGACAGCATGGAATTATATAACTCTTACCTCAAAAACGGTCTTGTGAGGTCCTTTAAGTATTATTTATCTGCTAGTTTTAGGTATGAATAATGGAATTGCTCAGTTCTTAAATATTGTTCAAACATTTTGATAAGAATTGGGCATGGCCTAGTGCTTGAAAACAAATTGCATTTTTAAATGCTCCAATAATTCTGTGAATGCAAAAAATGAGTAATCTGTAGTTCTACAAAAATTCCTTAAGTACAAGAACATTTCCCTAATAGTGATATTAGTAAAGACTTTTCTACACAAACTGCCTTTCATCCAACTCAATTGGAATTATTAATGGAAGAAAAGCAGGGTAATTAATCTAGTAAACAATCATTATCTTGTGAGGTTTGTTTGTTTCAACTCTGCAGGAACTGTAGTTTTCAGAATGCCAGTTAAGAACCTTATGTCTAAGCCAGAACGAGGACAACAATGAGCTGGTTGACTATCCTATATTATTCAGTAGGTAGAGAAGGGCTGAATGATTTGTAGGAGTCAGTGTGGCCTAGAGCTAGAAAAAGAAACAAGTTTAATGATGATGTCAAGTTTCAACTATTCAAAACATTTGTGGAAAAACCTTCAGTAGGAAAAAAGATGACAAAAAGCTGCTTCTGTTCAGTATCAACATACTTCTGTCTATTTATAGTTAAATATTATGCTTCGCAATTTAGATAATATTTTTCCAATTGAATATCAATTGAAAAAAAGAGGAACATTAATTGATGCTTTAAATTGTAAATATAATCAAACAAATTTTTACCTCATGAAAAAGCAGAACTTGTCATTTGTGAGATATACATAAGCATAATTTTCAGCTTTCTTTCTTCTAAACAGAGCAAACTGAAAATCTAAAAATATAAGAATCTTTGCCTTAGGACAATGATTCCGATCTCTTTTCTCCTAATAGGTTCATAATGCATTAAAAGAATAAAGGGTGGTGGAACAGTTCAATACTCTGCAAAAGGTGGTACAAAATTTATATCTGTTCACCTCAGAATTGCTTTACATGCATTACCTAGCCTCTTGGTTTGCTAACAGCTTACAATTCTCAAAAAGCAATTGCAACTGTCTGTTTTAAAGCAATTCATTTTTACAAAGTCATTCACAGGCAATTTACTGGAGATGGGCAAATGCACCCACTTAAACTCTCATTCTTTAGAGCCAACCATACAACTTAGACAGAGGGCCCTGTAAACAACATCTTTTTAATGATACTCATTTTCTTATAAGTCCATAAATTACAGGTCCTTTCCAAATGATATTTCTGCAGAGAAGACTTAAAATATATAGTAGAAATAGTAAAGGGAAACAGATAAGACCATTAAACCATTAAATGCTTATAGCTCACATTCCCATAAATAATACAGCATACCACTGACTCACCCAATTTGTTTTTACTAGAGATTTTAGGAGCATGTGATTATGTTGACTGGATCAAATGTCTCCAGTTTTGGAAAGTATTGACCTATAAATTAAAGACAGAAGCATGGCTCCTTCTTCTGAGAAGGCTTCATTTCATCATTATTTTTATTTCATTCAATATTTTCCATTCAGTAAAGCAGCAGAAAGAAGGAGAAGATAATTGTTTAAAAAAGGAGAAAATAAATTAAGAAAAAAATCAGGAAGCATAAGGATCCAAGTCCCCAAACCTTTGAATACCCTCTCTTCAAGCAATATTCTATCTCCTAAGCTAGGACTCCAAAAATATTTCATGGGGAAAATGAATCAATTTTACTTGCAAGGAAAACAAAACATTTAATGAGAGGGATGAAATGGCCATAAAGGAAGCGGCCTCAAGTCAAATTGGAGTGGTAAAGGACCCAGGGCAGTGCAGAAGAAAGCAGGAACAGCACTGCATATAAGAAACTAAGGGAGAAACAATATGCTAAACCATTTCTTATTATCTGCACCTGGCACAGAAATAGTGCTCTAATTATTGGCAGCATGAACTCAGACATTGAAAATCTATGGATTCTTCCATATCAATCATGTGGAGGAGATATCAATGCTAATTGTTATTTTCATGGAGTTAAAGCAAAATCTCTTAACCACAAAACCTTGTATATGTGGCATTCTGAAGGCTATTTCAGCTGTGATATGATCAAGTATCATATAGGACAGCCAGAAATAGGTAACAAATGCTCATTGTGCCACTCAACTTTGTTCTTTGTAGTAGCAGCTGTGCCATCACAGTTTCTCATGTTTTTTTTTTATTACAAAACTGATTTCCAGTTTTTCATTGCTATTGCACTTAAGCAATGAAATGAAGCAGACCATGAGCATATGGGTCTTTCTGTTATTTAATTATAGCAAGATCTCGTGGGTTTTATCCCCAAACTCCACAGTGGACACCCTGAGTAGATGTAGCCTACTTTTCTCCAGATTTATCACTGCATAATCTTTAGACTTTAACTCCCAGCTCTTCTCTATTCCATTGGTCAATCAGTCATCAGTATCTTCAGGCATTTGAACAGAGCCCTATCTTTGGGAGCTCCCACAACCGCCTACATTCCCTCATTTGAATCACTTTTCACAACTTTTACATTCTCTACATGCTATTAGGAGGTGAAGTCAAACTATTTACTTTTTTTCTGTCATCCAAATTATGCTAATTATTAATTCATGAGTCTGTTTCTACATCTTTTCATTCATAAGTTTGATGACTTACTGTAGTCTTCAGAGTTTTTTTTTTTGATATGCAAGGATATCAGGTGCAGAAAGCAGGTAGTCCAGTCTGCAGTAATGCTTTGTACAGTTGCAGCTGAGGAACAGAATTTGGAAAATCACAGGTGTGTCATTTTTTAGGAACAAAACTGAGATTGTGTGTGAGAGAGAAAAAGAAAGACTGTCTGTCTCAAGTCATATGTTCCTGAAATTTTCTTGGCAAGGTGTTTCAGAAGTAGATTGCCCTTCCTTCTTTCCTAAGACTGAAGGAGAATGACTGGTCCAAGGTCATCCAGCTGGCTTGATACCTAAGTCAAGATTAGAACTCATGGTCTCTCAGTTTCAAGGAACCTTAACCATTTTGCTAAATTTATTCTCCAAGCACAAAAATTTGATATGGAAATTTGATTAATTGTATCATTATCTGACTTAGACCAAATTGCAAAATGATCATAATTCTCAGTCAGAAACATTCCATCGGGTTTGAATAATACTATGATGATTCATTAAGAAACAAAATTGAAATATTTTCTTCTTGAAAAATGCATAATGGTTCAACATAATCTTCCCAAATTAGCCAAGAATCAACTAGAAATAAAGATAATTATCTTGTGCACTCTAATATAGAGATTGCTTAATATACTATTATGTTATTATTATTTAGAGGTTATTGTATTGTTGTCCTTAGGATCTCTGTACTAAAGAATGCTTAGTATGAGAAATCAGAGAACAAGAAGATAAACAATTTTATAAAATTTGGGATCTATTCTATCAATGGTTAGACAATAAAAAATGGTAATGAAATATGTAGATTTCTAGAACATAATGAATATATAAAGATGTATTTTTATTATATCTACAAAATGATTATAGGATAGATTTGAGATGGAAATATGAACTGTCATAAAATAAACTAAGCAAAATATGGATTATTTTGTAAAAAATGAATGAATAATAGTATAGTCAAATGATTGATTAACAATGATATTAATGTATTTAGGAATATTTGATTGACAATATGAGAACATATAAAATGTAACTCTAATTGAAGACTACAAAGTGGAAGCACAAAACAATTTGTAAACCAACCGACACACTATGTACATATTTGGAAGATGGTTTGATGTTTTTATGTTGTGTTTGTTCATGGTTGTCTTAAAAAAACAATAAAACTAAAAAAAAAAAGAATGCTTAGTATGGCTGAAAGCCACAAAGGAAAATGAAATATATAGTGTAAGATTTTTTAAAAGCAGAATTGAAAATGTAACTCAGATATGTACAATCATCAGTACAATAACATTTCAAAAATCCAAATAAAATATATGTTTTATTGGATTCAGTTGTTAAATAAATTTCAGAATAGGACACTGTTGGCAGTAGTCACAGAAAGAAAATTCTCAGTATGATCAGAACAAAAAGTGAAAGAAAAATGACACGTTCAGAAATCCTAATTTGGTTAGCTCTGTTGGGCTGTAATGTTCATTCAAAAATCTGTGAAAGAGAAACCGGATGGCAGAGAGAAAAAAGTACGTAGTTCTATTTCAGTTATAAAGGCAAATGCCTTCAATAAAATTGCAAAACATAAAGCAAGAGAGTTTTCCTTCTGTATATCTGTTCCTGAACTTTACTCCCACCACCAAACCTAGCAGTATTTGTAAAAATAGCCTATATGAGAGTAAGATCAGATCATAATGTTTTGCCTACAACAAAAAGTATTTTTCTTTTTTACTTTAATTTAATGGATTTCTCCCCTTTGTTTTAAACAGAGAACTGAAGAAATTATGTTTTTAAACTAGTTTATGGGTCAGTAAGTTTTCAGTTCATTGGTTTATTCACTTATTAGTAAATTGCCTAATTTCACATGTTTTCATATCAACTTGATGTGCTTGTGAGGTTATGGTCAGATGCCATGGAAAGTTAGAATGTTAACTCTCATTATCTTCTCACTAAATTATTTTAGGATTGGACTGCACCCTAAAGTTCAATCTTGTTTTAATATGTATGTAATTCAGTATGATTAAGAAGTTAAAATAACTTCCTTCTTTCCTCCTTCCCTCCCTTCCATCCTTCCTACATCAGTTAAAAATAATCTTATAAATGCAAATTTTAAAGCATCCTAAAGTAGTTAATATTTCTAAATCACTTTACACTGAGAAGCTAGAGATTAAGGCCTTGTCTCCTTTCCTAGAAGCAGAAAGCTATCCCTGTATATATTGCACCACTTAGAGCAATTTGGTCAATAGCATGACTCTCTAATAACTACATTATTTTCTTATTTATGTAAGTATTAGATTTATATTCCACTTTTATTCAGAAGCTCTACACAAAACTCCCTTCTTCTATTTTATTCCCCTACAAAACCCTCTGAATAAATTTAGGCAGAGAAAAAGTCACTGACTCAAAGTCACCCAGTGAACTTCATGGCTGATGCTTACTTTGAATCTCTCCACTTTGTCTTTATCCAGCACACTTTAAACATTACACTCCCCTGATTCTAATCAATACTCTCTTCTTTGCAGTTACTTACCGATTCAGTATATTATCTTTAATTCAAATTATGAGCACTATGTGACTACATTTTAATTTGCATTGTAAAATGTTTTAGACAGAAATATGTAGTCATTAAGAATATTAATACAATGTATCCCCTTCTTTAAATATATTTAATGTACATTAAGGTATTCTGGATAGAATACAGGAGGAAATAGACTGTTTCTTGCTCCCAGTCCAGCACACAGCCCAGGGTTTTCTATACTGTGAGGTACACAGGAGATATCATGGTAAAAAGTTTAGGAAACCTGCCTTAACCACTACATCACACTGAACATGCAGTGGTGGGATTCAAAAAATTTGACAACTAGTTCTGTGGGTGAGGCTTGGTGGGTGTGGCATAGCTTGGTGGGCATGGCAGAGGAAGGATACTGCAAAATCTCCTCCACTTCTGTGGAAAGGTTACTGCAAAATCCCATTCCGTCCCCATGTTCTGACACAGGCTTTTTCAAACTTAATAAAGCACAAACTGAATTTAAAAGTAAAACCGTTTTTAATGCAATGCTGGGAATTACTTGCCAAAACTCATTATATGCAGTTCCTCCAGATAAGACAATGCTTTTCAGTGCTATAGAATGCTTGCCAAGAAACAGAAGTCCAATTAAGGCTTAACATAAACCAACCCAAAAACCTAGAAAAATCCGACCAGAGTACAGAGCTTCATGAAGGTCTCGGAGTTTACTGAACTGCTTTGCTTCCTGCAAAGCTCTTTGTCATTGAGGACTGACTTTCATCCCTTATGAGAGGGGCAATCACCTCCCAGCCTTACTCCTGATTCACTCCTTCTGCGCCTATGGGGTTGTTCCCGGGCATGGGGTTGGGGGGGGGGCGGGGGTGTGAGGGGGGGGGCGGCCAGGCGTCACGGCGGAGTAAGGGGGGCCCGGGGGTCCGGGGGTCCCTGGGGGGGTCTTGGCACCACATCACGTACTTCTCGGTTTACTCCTGGGTGCTTTTTTTTTTCGTTCTTATTGTGTGGGCCCTGGCGTGTGCCCGGAGTTGCCAATTTATTTTATTTTTTTTTTATCCAGGGCGCAAAAACAAGACCCATCCAATTAGCTGGGATTTGGGAGGCAGAGAATAGATGGGGGCAGGGTTAGTCAGAGGTGGTATTTGCCGTAGTTCTCTAAACTACTCAAAATTTCTGCTACCGGTTCTCCAGAATTGGTCAGAACCTTCTGAATACCACCTTGCATACATGCCATATTCACATATAACCTTCTAACAATACAGGATCCAATCAGGCTCAATCACCAAGACCAGTGCTGAAGCTTTCAGATTCTTGCTGGAGCCCATCCTCAGGGAATTTCTCCCTCACCATAATGTGTTTGGTGGTCAGAGAAGTTCCCAGAGGAACGACTCCAGCATGAGTCCAAAAACTTGGAAGACTAAACTTCTGAACCCAATGTGAGCCAGATTGGATCCTGCAACATTATCCTGGGACATGTATGTTTGCCTTAATACTAACAATACGGTTCTGAACACATGGAGAACAAATAGCAGTAGAATTAAGATCTAATATACATGTAACTTTCACATTACTTCATTTAATACTGCTGATTTATTCTCTTGAAGTGCCTCAGCTTCCTATTTGAAAAAAAATGGATAAGTTCCAACTTCCATTCTACTGCATTTTAAGAAATATTTCAAACTGTATATATATGAAAATTTAATAGATTATTTTGCTTTCCCAATTATTCTCATTGTTTCTTCTCCTTGAGAAACTGTCAGAAATGTATTGGTTAATCATAATTATCTTCTGCATACAAAATACAGAATTTAAATTTATATAATTGTCTCTTATTTGAAGATGTTGTTTTAATCTGCACGTTATGCTACAAAATGTCAGGAGGATTTAGATATGTCAGACATTCTGCATTTGTAACATTAAAAAGATATATTTGGGCAGGATTTATGAACTTTGTATCAAATTTGATATATTTGGGCAGGTTTTATGAACTTCGTATCAAATTTGTTTCCTAACTGAGGTAATATAGACAAGAAAAAAGATATTTTTTCTGAGTTAATAAATGTTGTACATAATACAATTTTGATTAAAAATACTGCTGTGAATTTCATGCCGGTGAAATAGCTAATTATTTTTTCTGTTTTTTCATGTTTAATGCAAATGATTCAATTTGAAGAAATCATGTGATACTGTTTAGTTATTAACATTTAGCATGCTAAACTTAGAAGCCTTGATTTCTGTTAAATGAACTTAAGATTCTAGTCTTAATTAGGTACACACTAAGCAACTTTTAGAGGCTGTCATAAATTTGGGTATTTAATCTGTGGGAATTATAACATGAACTGACAAGGTTCAGACTTGTAGATCACAGCTGAATTATCTATCAACATTTTAATTTCAGAATGTTAACAGATTTCACTGCTCAAAACAATACATCAAAACATTTAAAGGCTCTAGTCTTGCAGGCTTGGAAGAACATTCTGACTTTGAAGAAAAATCCAATAAAAGGGGTCCTTGCCACCTTCATGGCAGCTTCTCTGCCTGGTTCTTTCTGGTATCAGATAACTGACCTTAAAAAGCCCCCAAAAGAAGTAAGGTGAGGATTGGATAAGGCTGAAAGATTTACCTTGAACACTGCATTGATAGATTGAGGGGGCTGAAGGATGCTCAACGCTCCTGTATTTTGCTATGCTCCCAAACTGATTAGAAATGTATTCCTATCGAAGGCTCAGAAAGCCACAGTCTCTATCTTAACTTCTCTTCTAGGAATCAGTATCCAGCATAAATTAAATTTTCAGGGTCTTCTTGGAGGCACTCTTCTTTCTCCTGCATGAAAAGTAAGTGGCAGGTATAGCACAAAGTCCTTCACACCAATTCATCTAGGCCTGGAATGCTCTTTAGATGGTCACTCATGCTTTAATCACCTTGCATGTGGCTTATTGCTATGTAGCAATAGCAACAACATATCATGGAATGAGCAACTACATGGTATTGTTGCTTGCAAATCATTTGGAAAATAAACTCATGTCTATTTTTCAAAAAGGATATGCGGCTTTTAACTGTGATTTGTATTTGATTGTGATCTTTTCAGTGCAATTATTTCTTTCTAACACCACAGTATCTCTGTCTGTTTTCAACTGAACAGTCACTTCCTCCAAATTCATGCTGAGCACCTATTGATTCACATAGTTGTCTACAGACTATATACCATCTAACTGAACCAGAATGCAGTATCATCAGCAAATATGTAACACCTTTTATTCATGAGCAACATTGGTAATCAGTAGGCTTCTGGTTGCAATTCAAAGTGCTAGATATTATCTATAAAGCTCTTCATGACAACTAACCACAGCCAACTTGCCATGGTGAATTCACCACTGCCAGTATGCCATGGCTAACTCACTGTGGCCAGCTGGGACCAAGTAGCTATGGGACCACTCACCATGGCCAACTTGCCATGGGACAACTTGATACCAGAAAATTCAACAATTTTATTTAATTATTTAAAATAATTTAAAATATATGTATTATAATTTTTGTCATTCACATTTCATTTTATCCCTCCTTTTGCATCCTTTCTTTAACAATTCTATTCTACCATTTCTTTGATATTATGTAACTTTGGTCCTGTGGCAAGCTGTCCCATGGCGTGTTGGCTGTGGCAAATTGTCTCATGGTGAATTGGTCACAGTGAGTTGGCTGTGGTGAGTTTCAACCATTGGCATCCTCCAGACCTTTCCACTGAGCAGTGTTCTCTGATTAGGCCTTCTCTGTTCTAGATTCTGCTCTCTGGGACCACAAATATATTTTTGGACTCATTCCCACCTTGTTAAAAAGAGCCTGTAAAATCTGACTCTACCCCCAGGACTTGGGCTAGAGTGAATTGCAGACTCATTGTGTCTGTTAGAGTCGGTGGATCTTTTTTTCAAGACAGTGTTGTTCTTTTGTTTATATTTTTAAACTGTTTTACAGTTACAAAGGTGTTGCACAGCCTTGCAATTTAAACAAATCTGTGAATGAGAATTTAGGATTGCTCTGCTTAAACTGTGTCTTTGACAGAAATTATACTGAAATATTTCTACCAGGGGTGGGATTCAAATTTTCCAATAACCGGTTCTGTGGGCGTGGCTTAGTTGGTGGGCATGGCTTGGTGGTTATGTGACTGGGTGAACGTGGCTTGGTGGTCATGTTATTGGCTGGGCATGGCCAACTCAATATCACTCACATCGAGGCACACATCTCCTCACCTGGCCTCTCATGACTGTGGGGATGCTGCAACAGTCGTAAGTGTGAAAAATGGTCATAAGTCACTTTTGTCAGTGCCATTGTAACTTTGAATGCTCACTCCACACAAGCAAAGTACCAGAAAAGGAGGGGAAAAAAACTCCAGAGATGTTCCAGAGACAGGAAGTCTAGTCCTGCCAAGAATGTAATAACGGTTAACGGAGAGGCAGTTTCTGTAAGCAACACCAGAATGTTTCCTTCCTGCCTTCCTTACAGGATTAGGCCAGTAATTTCTTCTAACAACCGGTTCTCCAAACTGCTTAGAATGTTAACCGGTTCTACCGAATAGGTGCAATCTGGTAGAATCCCACCCCTGATTTCTACTTATGTATTATTTAAACTGAGTTGGATGCAGGCTTTTGAAAACTAAAGTTTGTCTAGGAGTTGAATAAAATGAACTTGGAGGGTGGGCAAATGTGTGAGGGATGTAACTAAAAAACCTATTGATCAATTCATCCTTCACTAGCACAAGGTTAACTTAAAGTTATTAATGGCAATTTATATTCATCACAAATATAAAAATTAGAAGCCAAGGTGAAGGCAAATTATATATTTTCCAGTGATGAACAACACTTCATGTAATGTATGCTTTTGAGGAATTACAAACCAGAAACTATTAATGAAAGTTAATATAGTGGTTTTCACTGAGCATGTCTGCATTAGAAGCATGTGATTTATGAAGCATGTTTTATAAGGCAGGTAAATTACACCAATTCATTTAGCAGGCTAATTTAGCTGCGTAATTTTAAACAAATATTGACAACGACATTTAGGCATCAGTCCAGTAAAAAGCCATTATTTTTCCAAGCAGTATTTTTTTCCTGTCTACTAAAGATTAGGACCTGTAATTAGGTTGCTATCTGTCTTCTGAGTAGAGAGTTGGATGAAATTAACATGAGGCTTCCATCAAAACAAACAAACAAACAAAAACAAAAAAACAATGTGCTGATTTACCCAGGAAGTCTCTTAATTCTGGGTGCCCAGATTGCAATTTGAAGGAAATGCCTTCCATCCATGAAACCGATTCCATCTTTCTCTGAAACAGCTATATAGTCAGAGAAAAAGGAAACATGTGATTGCTTTTTTAACTAGTTTTCTAAATACATCGGGAAAGGTAAGCTGAATAGAAAAAGAACAGTTATAGTAGAACCATCCATATAGAATTAAAGTATTTTCTGTACTTTTCTTGCTATCCTTTCTGCTGGAACATTCTTAAAAAAATAAGAAATGAAATACAAAAGCAAAGAAACATCTGCAACAGAAACATCAGATAGAAATAGCTTTAAAAAGATGATATACATATACCTCATCTTTTGAAAATTGTGTACTCTAGATTCCCAGTAGTGCACACCTTTTAGGCTTTCACCGCTATATCTCATTACTATGAAACATCAAGTAGATATTGTATGTGTAGGTCTGTAGAGCAATGTGTAGGCATTAGGTAACTATCTGCAATGTGTGCAAATGTAGATAATAATTATATACAGCTGATCTTAAAGTTCAAGCATGATGAAATTACTCATAATGTGTTTGTTTTTGTTAAAGTCCTAGAGAGGTACAAAAATATATATCTAAATGAACATACTGAGATAATGCACTTAGCATGTAGTTTTTCATAAAAAAAACCACTCCAGTGTTTATGTAATTATGTTCTTTCCCATTTAGGTCACAGTAAATTATAAAGAAGAGGTGAAGATTTTTTTTTATCTATAAAACTATTTGCATAAATATATGATATATATGAATCAATTTCCTTCAATCCAAATTATCAATTTGTAATAAAAATTCTTCAGCAAGAAAGTATATTTTTACAGCAGCCATATGAAACTGATTTTAAAAGCAGCAGAGTTTTAAATCTTTATAAATTACAATTTTTTTGCCAGTTACAAAGTGAGTGATGATAAAACCACTCAGATATTCTAAATCAGGACATTTCATTGTCACAATATGTACCTTTTTATGCAGCCAAATTAATATGTGTATGTGTGTGTGTATGCTTGTGTTCTAGGACCAACTCTCTTCATACTCTACATAAATGATCTCTGTGATCATATTAAGAGCAACAGCATTCTCTTCGCTATTCATCACCACAAACAATATGGCTACCCTTCAAAAAGACCTCGACTATGTATCAGAATGGTCAAATAAATGGCAACTTCAAATCTCAACAAATAAATGCTCTGTCCTACATATTGGCAAAAGAAAAAAACAAACAGAAAATAAAATACAGGCTGAATAGTCAAGACCTTGCTGATGATCCAAACTCTGTCAAGGACCTTGGAGTACTCATCTCTAATGATCTAAGTGCTAGAGCCCACTATAACTACATAGCCAAAAAGGTGTTAAGAGTTGTTAACCTAATCTTACGTAGCTTTTTCTCTGGTAATATCACACTACTAACTAGAGCATACAAAACATTTGCTAGACCAATACTTGAATACAGCTCATCAGTCTGCAACCCGCATTACGTATCTGATATTAACACAGTTGAGAAAGTCCAGAATTATTTCACAAGAAGAGTTCTCTACTCCTCTACTCATTGCAGAATACCTTAAGCCACCAGACTTGAAATTCTAGACCTAGAAAATCTAGAACTACGCCGCCTTCGGTCTGATCTAAGTATAGTTATATAAAATTATACATTGCAATGTCCTACCTGTCAATTAATACTTCAGCTTGAATCATAACAATACAAGAGCACACAATAGATACAAACTCAAGGTTAACTGCACCAGACTTGATTGCGACTTCAGTAACAGAGTAGTAAATGTCTGGAATACTCTACCTGACTCTATGGTTCCTTCCCCAAACCCCAAAAACTTTAACCTTCGACTGTCTACTATTGACCTCACCCCTTTCCTAAGAGGTCTGTAGGGGGTGTGCATAAGTGCACCAATGTGCCTACCGTCCCTGTCCTATTGTTTCTTTTTTATTTTTATTTCTTTTATTTTTCTTATATGTATCCATTTCATGTATCCATAACTGTGTTTATACTTATACCTGTTATCTTATAATTGCTTGACAAAATAAAATAAAATAAATAAATAAACAAACATACACACACAGAGAGAGAAAGAGAGAGAATTGTGGAATATTGTGGAAATACATGCGCCTATGGAAATATAGAAAAGTGTCAGTATATTATTTTAATAATGTGGCATTTTAATATAACTAAGATGGAAAGCTTGCAAAAACCAATCCTAAAATTCTGATGGAAAAAAATGTCATGACTTTGCTTTTTGTCAGAAATAACCAATTTTGTTGCATTTGCAGAAAGAAAGCTTTATTATTTTCCATGAATATTGAGGTCTATTAAGACAATAAGGTATAGGTACTGCATTTCATTTTCTATAAAATATTGCAGACATCTTATCCAAGAAATTAGGAAGAGCTATTTTACTTTACTTAGGGAGATGTTGCTAGAGGACTTGCTTGGCTCTGATATCCTAAATTGTGCTGAACAACGAACAGCACCTCAAAGAGACTGGTGTCCAGTTAAAAGGAGCAAAGAAGAAACAATTTTATTTTAATCTCTATCTGCAGTATGTGGGAAGCATAGTTTTTTTTTTATTTGCTTGTTTGTTTCGCTGAGAATGGTTTGTTTATTGCAATTTTCTTCTGAATATGCTTTTGGCATGGCATAAATAATACTTGCATTCTGTGTATTTGCTTTGGCTCCACTGTTGGCTGGGAAAGACAAATACACATTCATATCTTTGTTTAGCTGAATGCCAACATGCTGCAAAGCCATAATGCTAGGTGTTGTACAAATATGCATGGGAACAAGGAATACATTTGCACTTTGTAAGTTTCAGACACAACAGATGGATAATAGAAGAGTGTTTGTGCCTGAGCCTGTTTTTCATGTGACTTGTAGCAATAGTAAAATAGGCAGTGCTCCCTGCACTCTCAGCATGCTGCTTATTTGTAACAACTACAATATTTCACTGCTGTGTAAAAAAAAAGTTACTATCCTTTACTTCGTAGGGCATTCTAAAAATGGATAGAGTTTTGCTCATTGCTTTGGATAAAATTTCTTAAACATGATTCCCAACTCTCATTGTTTCAACCACAGATTTTAAATCTGTGGTTTTATTTTATGCTGCTGACTTCAGAATGACAGAGCGAATGGTACATTTATATTCAGTTGCAATAACCTAAACTGAGAATTGTTATAATTTGTTCCAGCAGCAGATACAGGTCCTCATGCTCTGCATTTTAAATTTTCCTTTATAATCACTCCATGTTTTTAGAAAATTCCAGCACAAAGCATAGCCTAAATTTAGCAGACTTTCTTATAGTTCATTAAGTGTTTTATACTGATCACTCAGTTAGTGTTCTTTGCTAAGCCTACTTCAAATAACCACAAAGTCAGAGCGAGAGAAAATTTAATTCATTTTGCAGAAGGAAAAGAATTAGATCAGTTCTAGGAAATGGGGAAGAACAAGAATTAGTTTCATCTGAAAAAAGGGAAAAAAATAAAATTGTGTTATCGCTTCATTTCTCCTGCTCCCTGTCTACCATGCAATTGTTTTTTAAAGTTAATTGCTTTATAATTATAAAGTGGTCTGCCTAGAGGCTAGAAGCTATTTATGTTCCTTTGGCCTAGAAATGTTCCCTGATTTTTTTTCAGTTTAGTCAACACTATGGATCCTTCTTATATTCTAGTTTTGAGCTTAGGAGAAAAGCTAAAAGAAATGGATTTGTCTGTAATTAGTTGATTTAGAACAAAGCAAAGACAAAACAACACCAGTTGTTGCTACATACTACACTTATAGCTGATGACTTTTCAACAAAATTAATAGATACAATTCCATCAATAACCTTACTTCATCTGAATATTATTCCATTTTCTAGTTTCACCATTTCATAGGGTAGTATATTCAGTACCCATTGAATCTGTGTACTCAGCCTTTTTTCAGCTGAAGCACAGATATGAATATATATGTAAACTGCATATAAGCATTGACCCTTTTTTGGACAAAAATTAACATATCAGTCAATAAATACTTAAATAATGAGAGAAAGAACAAATCTGAGTAAAAGTGCTCTAATATTGTGAAGTTAATGAATGCATAGATATGAATGGAGGTGATTATGAATAAAAAAGCTAAAGTACACAGCAGCCAGTATGAAATAGTGTAGTTTAGACCATTATAATTGTGCATAATTACACTTAAGTGGGAATTCATAAATTCATTAATATGTTATTGAAAAAGGGATTAAATCTAGAGGACTGAATAGATAAGTAGGAATGAAATAAGAGGGAAATAAAGAAAGAAAGAATGTACCATTTAAAGACACAAGAATGAATAATATGGGTGATTGGCATGTGGATGCTTAGAAAGAGAACTGTTTATTTTGAAATAATATTATTTATTCATGGCTATGGCAAATGGATGAATCTAAACAATCATGGATGTTTAAAGTGAAAAATGTGGGGGGGTGGGAATGAAGGGTGTGTAGTATATGATAATTCTGATTATTGGATACCATTAAGAAACTATCTTATGAAAAATGGAAGAAAAGGAATAGGAAGAGAGGGAGGGAGGGAGGGAGGGAGGGAGGGAGGGAGGAAGGAAGGAAGGAAGGAAGGAAGGAAGGAAGGAAGGAGAATATTCAACATTAAAAAAGATAATATGAAAGCTGACTGGAACAGGGTGAAGAAAATATGTTAGATAGCCTATAAAATTGTTTAGAAGTGTAATATATTTAGAGAAAATATAATAAAATATTTTGGTGTTTTGCATTTTACCTTTTTCTGAATAAAATAAAAATAGTTTTAAAAAAGAAATATGCTAATGGAAAGAAGGAAATAATATTTAGCGGAATGATGAATGCAAGAAGTTGTGGATGAGGAAAAAGATATGTTTAAAGGAATGCAAATATAATCTTAGAAAGAGAAAAAGACTAGTAAATAAAGTAGTAAAGGTGAACAAGGAATGTTTAATATTAAAAGATACAGAGAAAATATAAGTTATTTTGCTGAAAATAACAATAATAATAGTACTTGCAAATGGAAGTAGAACAACTGTGACAAAAGAAAACAAAGAAAGTACCAAAGCACTTAAGATGTAATCCCAAAACCTCTGACATATCACTTGAACACCATCAATGCTGACAAAATCACTATAAGTCAATTTCAAAGGCAGCTTTATTTGGAACAACTTACATTCTGTAATAATATCTTTAATACCAACAACATCTCCCTATCCCATGTCCTTGGGAAAGATTCTCTAGGTGGATAAAATGCCAAATCCAGACTAAATTTCTGGCAGACTGTGTTACTAATTATAATAAATAATGATATTGTACCTGGAGTGAAGGGGATAAATAAAAGAACTTCTGTAAATATGAATGATAAAAGGATTAAAGTAATGAAATGGTTTGGAATGAAAGTGGAAGAAAGGAATGCAAGAAGGAGAATTTTAAAGATTTGTGTGGAAATAAGGAATCGATAATAGGCACAAATTATAATTATATTTGAGTTATGTTACATTTTTCATGATTATGATCTGGAAGGTTCATTGCTGAATGTAATGAGAAAATTACAATATATGGTGGAAGTAAAGCATATATAAGAATAAATTGAATGCCTAATAAATGGTTTAACACTGAGTTGGGACTAAGGAGTAAGATTTGTAACAGCTCATTAATAAAGTAATGTTGTTATAGATAAATGTATAAAGAATACTTGTGGCAAGGGAAGAGGATATGAGTTACTGTAAATTGGGACATAAATGTGTGAATACTTTTATATGCCAATGTTGCTATCCCAGTCAGCTTGTGTGATATAGTAAGGAATTTGGATATGAAACTAATGTATTAAAGGCCAAGATAGCTTTCCTTGTTTGGAAAATTGAAGTGAAGTTTGTATATATATGAGCCTCTGTGGTGCAGTGGTTAGAGTGCAGTACTGCAAGCTACTTCTGCAGCCAGCTGCCTACAGTTTGGCAGTTCAAATCCCACCAGGCTCAAGGTTGACTCAGCCTTCCATCCTTCTCAGGTGGGTAAAATGAGGACCCAGATTGTTGGGGCAATAGGCTGACTCTGCAAAACTGCTTAGAGAGGGCTGTAAAGCACTATAAGGTGGTATATAAATCTAAATTTAATATTAAGCTAATATTATACATAAATGGCCATTTTTGATACATAGAATGTTCATTGAAGATGCTAAAATAGGTGGAGAAACAACAGAATATCCGAGTTGGAAGATCAGAACCTGAAAGATCTTCTAGTCCAACCCCCTGCTCAAACAGGAGACCTATGCCATTCTGGACAAACTGCAGCCCATTTTTTTTCTTAAAAATCTCTAATGATGAAGCACGTACAACTTCTGGAGGAAAGCCCTTCCACTGTTTAATTGTTCTCACTGCCAAAAAATTTATCCTTATTTCAAGGTTGATTCTCTCCTTGGGATTCCATCTATCCTGCTTTTAGATGCTTCACAGAGTCGGTTGCCCTCATCTGCTTTGTTATAGCTACTCAAATATTGGAACAGTACTATTGTGTCATTCCCTAGTCCTTCTTTTCATTAGATTAGAATACCCATTTCCTGCTATTGTTCTTCATATGTTTTAGCTCTCCAATCATCTTTGTTGCTCTTTTCTGTACTCTTTCTAGAATCTAAACATCTTTTTATATCTTAGTGACCAAAACTAAATGCAGTATTTCGAGTTTGGTGCTACCAAATATTATAAAGCAGTACTAACACATCAATGATCTTGATTCTATCCCTTTGTTATTGTAGCCTAGGACTGTGTTGGCTTTTTTTGGTGGCTGCAGCACACTGCTGACTCATATTTAAGTGGTTGTCCACTACGACACCCAGTTATTGCTATTGAGACAATACTGTACCACTTACACCTATGCATTTGTTTTTCTTGCCTAAGTGTAAAACCTGACTTTTCTCACAATTGAATTTCATTTTATAAGACAGAGCCCAGTGTTCAAATATGCCAAGATCCTTCTGGATCTTGAGCCTATCTTCTGGGGTGTTGGCTATTCCTACCAGCTTGGTGTTGTCTGAAAGTTTTATGAGTTTGAATTTTATCTCATTTTTGAAGATGATTTATGATGATTTTGAAGAGTAAGGCCACACTTAATAAGGCCACACTTGGAATACTGCATCCAGTTTTGGTTGCCACGATGTAAAAGAGATGACTCTAGAAAGAGTGCAGAGAAGAGCAACAAAGATGATTATGGGATTGGAGGCTAAAACATATAAGGAATAGTTGCTAAAATTGGGTATGTCTAGTTTAATGAAAAGAAGGGCTGGGTTGCCATAAAGAAGAGAGAGTTAAGCTATTCTCCAAAGCACCTGAGGCTGGACAAGAAGCAATGGATGGAAACTATCAAGGAGAGAAGCAACCTATAACTAGGAAGAAATTACCTGACAATTACAACAGTTAATCAGTAGAATATCTTGCTTCCAGAAGTTGTGAATGCTCCAACACTGGAAGTTTTTAAGAAGAGATTGATTAATCATTTGTCTGAAATGCTATAGGGTTTCCTGACCAAGCAGGGAATTGGATCAGAAGACCTCAAAAGTCCCTCCCAACTCTGTTATTTTATTCTATTATTACCTAAGAATCAATCTTAGAGCTAGTACTGAGCCTAAGACAGAATGTTGGAGTATCCCACTGCATACTTCTCTCCATGTATACTACATGTTGAGTTAGTCAGCTATGGTGAATGGATGAATGGGTTGAGGGAAAGATCAGGAAGGAAGATCTCCTTATAAAGGAATATCTTAAGTATTAATCTGTCTATGGATATGATACCAAACATATCTATGGATATGATACAAAAAGGACTCTTTGTAGGATAAAGAGGTATAGAAAATGGTGTGGGTAAATTAGATTCCCCCCCAACCCTCCCCTCCCAAACTTGCTTAAGCAGATGTGGAATAATGTAATGAATAAATGTGCATGTGACTACTTTATAAGAAGTGTATGTATTGCTGTTTCAGTTAATGCTGATAGTGAGTTTCTTTAGATTCTATCTGCTATCCAATCTCAGCATTAGAAAATTACTGGATATTGGTGGGACAGTTACCACCCTGAAAATAATACCCCGTCTTATATTTTTTTGCCACCAAAAAGGTACCAGGTCTTATTTGGGGGGGGATGTCATCCACTGACTCAACTCACTTGTGGGTGTCACTCCCAGCCTCCTTTTCACTGTCAGAGGCCTTCAGGAAATTCTTCTGTGGCCAGCAAGGTCTTCAAGGCTTTCCTGAAGGCCTCTATAGGCAATAATAGAGGTCCAGATCGATCCGGAGCTCTGTTGTCACCTGTAGAGGTCTTCAGGAAAGCCTTGCTGGCAGCAGAAGTGGGCCGGCAAGGCAGGTGTCAGGGTGTGCAAGACATGGCTGCAACTGTCCGAAGGTAAGTATTAGGGCAGCTCCCTCATCCCCCATCCCCACCTAGTTTAATTTTTACCCATGCACTCTGGAGTGGGTGGGGTCTTAATTAGCACTTATTTTGGGGATAGGGCTTATATTGGGCCCACATGTAAAAATCAAGCTAGGACTTACTTTTGTGGTAGGTCATATTTTCGGGGAAACATGGTATCTCAGCCAAGGGAAAAATTAGAAAAGGGAATGCTATACCTATTTCTTCTGGAAGAAATATGGGACTTAAATTGAATGAATAAATAATACAATTTATATATGTGATGAAATACTAAGGTTAATAAATTAAGATTGGTTTGTCTCATTTATTTTGCATAACCTTGTATGGTAAAAGAAACAGATGGAACAATTTGGTGATTAACAAAAAAAATATCAAATGTTTTATTTCTGGAAAATATCCTTAATGTGTTAAATTGTTGCAAATTTGCATTTAATAATAATCTTCACACTGAAGCTATTAACAACTATATCCTTTTTCTTAATAAATTGATTGAATCCTTTAAGATTTTCTCCTTTTCATTTGTCAGAAGTTTGCAATCTTTCAAGGGCACAAAATATGAAATTGGACTATATGTAAATGTATTGTTAATTTCATAGTTAAATTAAATCAATGGAAATGTAGAATGTTTCCCCTATGCTTAATAATTTTCTTTTCTATTACATGATGGTTAATCAGCAGGTTTTTTAAAAGGAGTTGGACATTGCCTCAAATGGTTTTGAGGCATTTCCTGAAAGTACCTTTATTAAGTGCAACTATCATCATAGGCTACTTACATGGATCCATATATGTCCCAAAGATATTTTTTCAGGGGGCAACTGGATGTTATTCTTTGAAGCCATTTCACTTCTCATTGAAAAAGCTTCTTCAGCTTTGACTGGATAGTGGGGAATAGAAGGATTTATATTCTTTGCAGACAGCTGGTCATTTGTATTCTTTTAGAGAATCTTTGAGGCAACTTGGAGATTTATCTGTGTTCTCAGGATCACCTGAGTAGTGCAAAACACCATAGATATTTAGCCTACGCAATTTGGGATGATTATTCTTTGAATGGTATGGGAGTATGGATGGATTTTTTTTTTTAAAAAAAATTCAGACTAGAAGATCCATTTGCACTTCAGTTTGAGATGCAGACAACACAAACATAACAGCCTGTGCCTGTCTTCAACAGTGAAGGGACACAGGGCAAAAAACACCCTGCAGCCAAGAAGGTTCCACACACTACTCAGGTGACCCTGAGGACATGGATAAATCTCCAAATGGCCTCAATAACTTTCTAAAAGAATTCAAATGACTAGCTGTCTGAAGGAATATAAATCCTTCCATTCCCCACCTACTAGTCATAACTGAAGAAGCTTTTGGATGAGAAGCAAAATGGTTTCAAAGAATTACAAGAAAGTCTAGTTGCCTCATGAAAAAGTATCTTTGGGACAACCATGACCTGGATGACTGAGAATCTTCATAGACATGGATCCATATAGTTATTAACAGCAAATAGATGCATGATTAACTTTAGAAATTAGGAGGGGGGGAATCAACAGGAGAAATGAATATATGGTTCTTGCCATTTTAGATTAATCAGAGTGTTTACTCAGGAACAAAACATTCTATTTTTATACCTTTATTTACAGAGGAAAAATCCTGCATAGAGCCAATCATAATATGAAATAAATTGAAGATAAGGAATAGTATATCAAATAGATTGATTTTAATGTGTGCCTTATGAATCCTGCAAAGTTATACTTGTTCATAGACTGGTAAAATCTTCCCATTAGATCAATAAAAGTTATCAAATAATTCTGTCAACGGTGTGATATATTACTTTGAACATCAATATGCATTGAGCTGAAATTTCCACACATCTTTATCATGCCTAGAAATAATACCACATTCTGAACTGCCAGCAACATTTTAACAACATTTAACTGAAAGATTAATTTACTATAAACTGTTTCTAAAGGGCTCATATTTTTTTTAATATAACGTGGTTCTACGGTAGGCTAGATATGAATGGTGTGTCATTTTCTAAAATTTTCATTGCAACAATTTCAGAGCTCCTGTAAATCTGATCCTCAAAAAGGACAAACTGTTGCACTTGATAAATTCAAAAATGATTCCCTAGGTTGTAGATGAAAGTACACTCACACACACACACACACACACACACACACATGTTTTGAACTACTGAAGCAATTGAACAACACAGAAAAGCAATTTGGAGATCAAATGATTTTTAAAAAGCCAAAAAAAGTGAGTGGCCAAGTGCTGAGTATGGCAGCATAGGTAGTAAATGGTGCTGGTTATTTGGTGCATGTCATGCCTCTACTCCATGAGTTGCATTCATTGCCAGTGCATTTTTGGGTACAATTCAAGGTAGAGGCCTTCATGGAATTGGACCAAGTTATTTGGAGGATCCTTTCAGTTCAAATGTTCTGATTATGTATCTGATTAAGGAAGTTGGGCATCTTCACATCACATCAGTTAAGGAAAGGAACATGAAAAACATGTGTTTTCTGCAATACTATTCACTTGATAGAACATTGTTCTGTAGAAAGTTAGCATCTACTCCTCTCCTAGAAGAATGAAATATTTTGAGAAATACTGTATTTCTCTGGAAACATGTTTCTTTTTGCAGGCAGAAAGGAGAGTCACTCTTAATAGCCCCCACCTTTCTTAATAGCTCTAAGCAAATGTCAAGACTTAAGAGATAAAGAGATAGCTAGCTCTGTTCATAAGCAAATCATCTGAAGCAAAATCTGAACAAAGGTAGAATTAGCCCTCAGCCAATACCCTTTCAGAACACAAGGTCCTTCATTGCATCATCTCAATTGCACCACACCCTCCAAACTTCAACCAAACCTGGGATAACCTACAGAGCCAACTTTGACATCTACGACAGCCAATAGAATACATGTTCTTGTGCAGGAACAGGAAGCTCATGTTCAAAGCCCAAGATAAGGTATAAAGGTTCAAAGCCCAAGATAAGGTATACCCCCCATTCTCAACTCCATGTGGTCAGCTGCTCAGAACCATGTGCTTGGTGGTTCTGCTTCACCATTAAACCATCTTTCCAATCAGCCTCCATGTTTCCAGTGTCTTTCTCCCAGCTTGGAACTGAACCAGATGGATATTTCCAACAATTCCTAAGGAGATCAGGATGGCCCCACCTGCTGCTTAAAGACCTGGCTCTAGCTTTCATTTCTTGGTTAATTTAGTAATTATGATGGATGATATTTTTTTTTGCTGCTTTATATTTTAATTTTTGCATTACAGGTACTCCTCGAGTTACAACCACAAATAAGTCCAAAATTTATGTTCCTAAGTGAAACATTTGTTAAGTGAGTTTGCCCCATTTAATGACCTTTCCTGCCACAATTCTTAATTGAATCACTACAGTTAAGTTAGTAACACAGTTGTTAGGTGAATCTGGCTTCTATGTGGACTTTGCTTGTCAGATGGTTGCAAAAGGGACACTCCAACTACCGTGTTTCTCATATAATAAGGCCGGGTCTTATTTTTTTTTTGAGCTCCGAAAAAATGGCTAGGTTGTCTTTGCGGGGGTGACTTAATTCCCACCCCCCTTGCATCTTCAGGCGGGCGGGCGGCGACAGCTTGGATGTTGACCTCGGTGTTGGTGGGACACTTCGTATCGGGGCAACGCAGGCAGCACCATATCCGGGTGTGCAACAAAAGTACTTCCTAACGGCAAGCCCCCACCATTCCTCCCCATTTCGCATGTTTTAATATAGGCCTTAATTTGGGGGAGGGGCTTAATTTCATTTCATGCCTATAAAACATGCTGGGACTTCCTATTGGGGGAGGCCGTATTGTTGGAGAAACAGGGTATCATAAATATGAACCAGTAGCTATGCACCTGAATTTTGATCACATGATTAGGAGGATGCTGCAAGTGTGAAAGTGTGTGAAAAACAACTGTAAGTCACTTTTTTCCAGTGCTGTTATAACTTCCCCACTAAATGAACTATTGAAAGTCGAGGACTATCTGTATTGTATTTCTTTTCTTTTTTTTTTAAAAAAAAAATTGTATATCACAAAATTTGGTATAGATTAGCAGCCATACAAAATAAGTAAGCAATGTTGTCATTTCTATCTACTGTGCAATTTTAAATATCCCTATGTCAGAAGCATACCCATTCAGTAGCAGTTCCTCTTAGAATACTGTATATAAGACTGATTTTATAGAACAAAGATGTCCTTAATTGGCCCTTATTTGCCTCATGATGAACCATCTATATTTTCTACATATGTTTTAGGTAAAATTTGCCAGCAGTGATATTCAATTAGGGCACAACAACCTATAACTTATGACAGTTGATCAAGGGAATCATGTTTATGAGTATCCAAGACCCAGGAAAATGTCTTTGAACTAGTACACATCCTATTGTTTTGAAATAGTAGGAAGACATCTGCTAGAGAGCTTTGCAAAAGACTGGTGAGTTAATTGTGGACGAAAATGGGGAAAATATACTGTACATGCTAAAATCTGCACTATTTGGAGCATTGACACATATTTACAGACATATCTAGAGGGGAAAAAAGGAAAAAAATAAAAATGAAATTCTATTAAATAATTTTTAATAAGGGATTATATTTGACAAAGATTTTATTAGACTGCACTTTAAAAACATTCTAATTCCTGCTTTATATGTTTTTTAGTTATCATTCTTTTCTGTCCTTTCTTACATTTAATTAGAGAAAACATTTGGTAATTTTTCTACTATTGAATAAATAGAAAATATCTCTTTTCTATGGTGATGCAGTGAGTCAAATTGTTTCCATGTGAAAAAAAATAACCTACAAATTTATACTTTTCTATTATTTCATTGCTATAGAAAACTATGAAGTAGATAATTCTCACTTTTTGAAATAATTCATTTTATCATTGCAGCTAGTATTCGTTACTAGTAATGCTTTTCTATATTTTGATCATTCTTATTTGGTTCAAAGAAAGTGTATTTTTCTTCCATGAGAAATAAAGTTGGGTGAAGGCATAGTTTTTATTCAACCTGTCTTATTTATGGCTTGCCTAAAGAGTCAATGTCTTTCTATTTCTCTATCCAATTACCTCTCCAGCAGTCTGTATTCTTTTAGCCTCCCCATATTTTAATTAAATTGCAAAAGAAAACATCATAAGGGAACTCTTACAAGGCTTTGGGGTAAAAGAGAAAGAGATGTAACAACAACTGCACAATTGTCACATTAATAACATTATTCTCCATCCTCTTGTGATAATAAACCAAGCTTAAAATGTTACAAAAGAGATTAGGAACAAATTCTAAATGCCCCAAGAATAAGATAGAAAAAAGAAAAGAGGTTTTTGTTTGTTGGTGTGTTTTTTTTATGGAAGGAAATCCTTTGGGAAATTGAAGAATAGATTTTGGTACAATATTATGTGATTTATTTTCATTGTGCAATGTTATACATTATCTTGAGGTTTCGCTAAAACCTTAAGCCACAAAATCTCTGTCCAGATGTGATCAGCAATATATGATTCTGCAATGCACTGACAGGTTTAATATTATTTTAACTATAAATCTTGTTCATTCCTAGACAGAATGCTGTACTCCTTAGGCAACATAATAATGCTGAGGTTTCTTGGACATTGGTAAAGAAGTTAGGTCTTGCTGATGCATCATTAAAAATTACATAAAATACTGTGTGTAACTGTTAAATGTGCTGACCTAGGCAAAACAAGGTCCCAGCTTTTGTTCTTCCTGGCTTGATCCAATCAATACCCAACCCCTACACAATCTGTTGGAAATAATAAATTACTGCAGGATGACTGGAAATTGAGGGCGGCAAGCCTCATGCAATCTTAGTACTACTTCCCACAGTTTTATGACAAGACTTCTTAAAACATCATAGTCACTGACACACGAGCATGTATTTGCCTGACACAGTTAATACATTTTGGAGAGGTTCCAAAGCCTGATTTAGGAAGCCACCTGTAATCTGAAAAGCAAACTTATTGAAAGAGTTTCCCTGTGTGTTTCAATTTCCTTGGGTAATTTGGTCTGCTACATAGAATCCAGGACCCATCAGTCCCTTTTCCATGATTTACCTGTTCCAGGAAACAATCTGTAAATTGTCTATTTTTGTGCCTTTATGGAATCTCAGTTTCAGACCTCATCTGCCTTGATTCTCAACTGTTATTCAACTGAGGTACAGAACGGGGGTAACATGGGGAGCAAATACTTTATCCCTAGAAAAAAAGGCTCATCAACGACTGTATTTTTAAAGACTTTTACGATCACAACAACTGCCAGAGAGTCTGTTGGTTGCCTTCTATCGAAGCTCTATAGAGAGCATTTTATCCTATTGCCTCTGTGTGTGGTTTAGGAGTTGTACAGAGGCGGAGAAAAGGGCACTCAAAGAGTGATAAAAGGGCACAAAAGATCAGCGGATGTTCTCTTCCCTCATTGGAGGATTTGTATAACATGGGATGTAGAAGGAAGATACAAAAGATCTTGAGAGACCCTTCACATCCAGGCCACTCGTTGTTTGAGATCCTACCATCAGGAAGACGATATAGAGTGCTGAAAGCTAGGACAAGTAGATTTAAACATAGCTTTTACCCAAGTGCTGTGATCAGGTTAAATGCAGAGTTATGAATCTGGTGGTCTTAACATATATATATCCTGGTTGTATAGTTTTTAACTTTTAATTGTTTTAATTTGTTTTACATTGTTATTTGTATATGTCTTTTGGTGTTGTTCAGTTGTATGTTGTGAAAGAGCACCTTATTTCACTGTTCTCAGGTTCTGAGTACAATGACAATAAATTTATCTTATCTTATGACGTACTGTATGTGCCTTGCCTCACATTAACTGTATGTTCACATGCCTTATTTCTTTGATATGGAAGATATTGCTTAATTTATGTTTCCAAAGTGGTCAAACACCATTGGCTCAATGTTAAAAAATTTCAAACAAAAAGAAACTGGTATGCCCAGAAATCTAGGCTTTGAAAATAGCAAATAATTAAACAAGTAAACTACTCCAGATGATAGAATCTGTTACTGGATGTTTTGAAATGATTGTTTGTTTGTTTGATGCCTATATTTACCAATATCGCAAAAGTCATTCTGGGGAGCATACAATGATTAAACAAAACAATAAATATATAAAACATCAATAATGTATCCAACAATCATTATTAAAATTAAAATTTTTAAAAACCCAAAGACACGGGAGTGAGATTAACTACAGTGCAATGTTGGAACTATCTTAAAATAACACCAGTTCTCTGGGAATCCTAGGCTGATTACATAATCATATCTTGAAGGACCTCCAGAATATTAACAGGGATGGAGCTAACTTCATTTTGGGGGGGGTGGGGGGGAGAATGTTACATAAGGTGGGTGCCATGGCAAAGAAAGCCTTCTTCCTGGGACTTTCCAAATATAAATCCCTAGGAGATGGCATAGAATTCCCTCTGTGCTGTATCTAATGGGACAGGCAGATGAAATTGGATAGAGGCATTCCTCAGATAGCCCAGTACCATACCATGAAGGGATTCAAAGGTTAAAAACAGCACCTTTCACTGACAGCCAGTGCAGCTCAATGTGACATGTATAGTACTAATCTGGGAGCATACATAACTGCCCGGACCATATATTCTGCACTATATTCTGTACTTTGGAAAATTCTGAATAGTTATCTTTTTTTTACAAAGGCAATTTGTTGAGTACATAAAAAGAATACAATGGGCACTATCCCATTCATACTTCAAAATATTTATATATTATTTCAGAGTATAGGTTTGAAGAATTCAAGATAAACACACAATATTTACGATAGTGCAAGGGTGTCAAACTGGATTTCTTCAAGGGTCCAATCAGAATTATACTTCTCCTCTGTGGACCGGTAGGTGGGAGACATAGGACAGACTCCTCCTGCCAGCACCCTGCCAGGCAAACAGGGCACGTGGGGGGGGATAGAGTAAGCCCCCTTTGCCCCGTTTTCAGCCAGGATGGCCTGCAGCACCCTGCTGCCCAAAACAGGACATGGGGGACACGGGAGGCCCCCCATGCCCCATTTTCAGCCTGGACAGCCTCCTGCAGCATCCTTCCAGCCCCTCCCTTATGTCCCATTATGGGCACTTGGGTCGGCCCTTTGTTATTTCCAGGCCAGTCCCATGGACCAGATTTAAGCACCCCATGGGCCAGATCCGGTCCACAGGCCTTGAGTTTCACACCCCTGCTATAATGTATTGGAAATGTATGCCCTCAAAAGCAACTTGCATGTGAAATGGAAGATGATATTAATCAAAAGCTCGTCTTCCCACTTACTGAATCTATATCAAACTTTTTGAATTGTAACTATCAAAAGGTTATAGCTATTTTAATACAATACCCTTGAATTGTAATTTCTGCTAGTCTTCTATACATTCTTCAGCTTCACTGCAAAACCTTTGAACAATTGAAATATACGATGCAGCTGTAAATTAATTTACTAGTTAGCATGTTTACCTACAATCTCAAAATCTATCAAAAGTCCAGAGTGTTTTTATGTTTATTACATTTTATTAAAATCCATTAGTTAATTCATTCTCTACGAATCTAATCAGTCAATGCATACTATGCATACATGGATACTATGTAAAAGCTGTATGCTACAAGCCCATAAACATTAAGATTATAGCTGATATAAATTCTGCAGGCTCTTCTCTTTTCAATCACCCTCCTAAGCTGTTAAAAGTAACCATGCAATTAAAAATTCATGACAGCTCAAGCCACATTCTGTCCTAAATAAGGTTGCAATAAAACTGAAAAGTAAGAGTTTGATGGTTGATTTGTTCTAAAGTATTTGGAACTATAGGAACAAAAAGAATTTAATTACTGAAATATTCAGTCAAATGCCAAGCCAAATTGCTGTCCAACACAATAGTTCCTTAAATAAGCTGAATTGATTTGCGGTGTTCACAAAACCTCATTTACTATGCACCGCCACAACACTTCTGTGTTATATGCTATAGTTAGGCTTTGCAAGACACTACTTTTTCCTCTTTGAAAGGAATCTTGTAGTACCTTTGATGTATGAAGCTAGTGCCCTCTTTTTCCTAATCAGTACACAGCTGGTCGAACAATTTCCAGATTTTCTTGAAAGGGAGACTTCTACAATCCAAAATAATGTACCAGTTACCACCTGCAGTGAACTGAGTGACAGGCATGCCAGTTTCCAGTGGCTTCATTATTTTTATGCCTCCTTGGAACTTGCATGGACGAGAGGCATTTTTTAAAAATAAAAATATCCCATCTCATTTTCCTCATTTTGATGGATGGGTGATCTTTTTGTGATATAACTGGCATGCAGACCTCCTAGGTAATCAGCCCAATTCCATTTTTTTGTGCTATTTCTTTGTTGTGAGCAGACATTAACTGATAAAGTTAGCAATATGAAAGGATTTACTTATTCTCATGGTCACATTATGAACTGTGCTAGTTTAATTTGCTTTATGGCATTAATTTTGACCTAGCATTTCATGTATATTATTATTTCTACATGTGTCCAAACCATTTAAATGGCTCAATTTTTGAAGTGAGTGTTGCTGAGAAACAAAAAGAAAATGGAAAAAAATAGCATAGAAAGAAAAATAAGATATAGAAAAGAAAATGGAAAGAAATGTATAAAAATGACTTCCTGCTTCATCATAACAAAGTATAAGCAAATTTAGTAAGTTATCACCTTATCTTAAAGTACAATAAATAATTCTTTTCCCCCTAGCCCATCTCTTTCCTATATAAGGAAATATCAGGGCAAAGCAATAGACGCAATCTACATAGACTTCTGTAAAGCCTTTGATTTAGTGGTACATGACAAACTACCCCTAAAACTAAAATGTTACGGTATCTCTGGACACCTGCATAACTGGATAAAAACATTCCTGTCAAACAGACAACAAATGGTCAAAATTGGGAGTGTCCTATCAAATTCTGTACCTTTCAATAGTGGTGTCCACCAAGGAAGTGTTCTAGGACCAACTCTCTTCATATTCTACATAAATGACCTCTGTGATCATATCAAGAGCAACTGCATTCTCTTTGCAGATGATGTAAAGCTATTCAACACCACAGACAATACCGCCAGCCTTCAAAAAGACCTCAACTATGTTTCAGAATGGTCAATCAAATGGCAACTTCAAATCTCAACAAATAAATGCTCTGTCTTACATATTGGCAAAAAAAATCAGAAAATAAAATATAGGATGAATAGTCAAGACCTTGTTGATGATCCAAATTCTGTTAAGGATCTTGGAGTACTCATCTCTAATTACCTAAGTGCTAGAGCCCACTGTAACTACATAGCCAAAAAGGCATTAAGAGTTGTTAACCTAATCTTACATAGCTTTTTCTCTGGTAATATCACACTACTAACTAGAGCATACAAAACATTTGCTAGACCGGTACTTGAATACAGCTCATGAGTCTGGAACCCACATTACGTATCTGATATTAACACAGTTGAGAAAGTCCAGAAATATTTCACAAGAAGAGTTCTCCACTCCTCTACTCGTTGCAGAATACTTTATGCCACCAGACTCAAAATTCTAGACCTAGAAAACCTAGAACTATGCCGCCTTCAGTCTAATCTTAGTATATAAAATCATACATTGCAATGTCCTACCTGTCAATGAATACTTCAACTTCAACCATAACAAAACAGGAGCACACAATAGATACAAACTCAAGGTAAACCACACCAAACTTGATTGCAGGAAATACGACTTCAGCAACAGAGTGGTCAATGTCTGGAATACTCTATCTGACTCTGTGGTTTCTTCCCCAAACCCCCAAAACTTTAACCTTAGACTGTCTACTATTGACCTCACCCCTTTCCTAAGAGGTCTCTAGGGGGCATGCATAAGCGCACCAATGTGTCTACTATCCCTGTCCTATTGTTTCTTTTATTTTTTTGTTTTTCTTATCTGTATCCATGTATTCATAACTATGGTTTTTTACTTATACCTATTTTGTAAGCAATTGACAAAAATAAAAATAAATAAATAAATAAATTTATTCAAACCAAAAAGCTAAGGTAATTATAAATGGAGAGAACACTGAAAATTTTGAGATAATGAAAGGTGTAAGGCAGGGATGTGCAATGTTGCTTCTGCTTTTTATCTTGACTATGGAAGTGCTTTTGAATCAGATCAAACAAAGGAAGGAAATGATTGGAGTGAACAGTAAGAAAGAAGAATATAAGGTACAGGCATTTGCAGATGACTTGGTCTTCTTTGTTGAAGAACCGATGGAGTCAGGTATCTATTTATTACAAGAATTAGAAGAATATGGAGCAGTAGCAGGACTAAAAATTAATAAAGATAAAATGAAAATAATAACCAAAAATTTGACAGAAGTTCAGAAAAAAGAACTGGAAAGGAAATTGGGATTACAAAGTGTTAAAAATCTTAAATACCTAGGAATTTGGCTAACAGGAAGATGCTCTTCCATAAAAAAGGATAATTACATGAAACTACTTTTACAGATAAGAAGATCTGAACAACTGGGAAAAATACAGCTATCAGTATTAGGCCAAATAGCGGCTATAAAAATGAATATACTACCGAAATTATTAGATTATTTCCAAACAATACCTATAAAATTGGATAAGAATTTTTTTCAGGATCTAGATAAAACAGTTATGAAATTTATATGGATGGGGAAAAAAGCACGAATAAAACTGAAGATGTTACAAGATAGTAGAACCAGAGGCAGCCTTGGACTCCCAAAATGGGAAACATATTAACCCATTTACTATGGGTTAAAGAGTGGATAAATCTAAAAAAATAAAAGAATCTTGGCAATAGAAGGTCATGACCTCCAAATTGGGTGGTATGCCTTCCTATGGGATAAAAAGAATAAGATTCATTCCTATTTTCATACACATCTGATAAGGGACTCACTATTACAAATGTGGGAGGAAAAAAAAGCACTATCTGAAAAGACCAAATTGGATCTCACCTATGGAAGCTATATTATATCCAAATACTAGGGATATTAAAAAAAATGATTAGATTTGAAGAATTATTAGATGAACAGAGGGAATTAAAAACAATGGGTAAATTAAAAGAACAAGGTATAGTATTGGACTGGTGGGCATACTTGCAAATTCAAACCAAATTTAAGAAAGATACAAAGGAACAAGGGATAGATAAGGATCTACAAAGACTGGACCAAATTTTGACAGGCAAAGACATAAAATTTATAACACATATGTATAATTATCTATTGGAGGTGGAACTAGAGGCAGAAATTGTTAAGGGATCAATGATCACCTGGGCAAAAAATGTAGGTCATAACATACATTTGGATGAGTGGGAAAAGATTTGGACTGAGAACTGGAAGCTGACTTTGTCAATGGCATTTAAGGAAAACCAATACAAAATGTTTTGTAGATGGCACTTAGCACTGGCAAGACTGGTGAAAATGTATCCAAATACAAAACCAGAATGCTGGAAGTGAAAACAAAAAAATAGAAATGTTTTTCCATATGTGGTGGCAATGTATAGAGGTCAAAAATATTGGAAGAAGGTACAGAGATGGCTCTTTGAAATTACAAATTATAGATTGAAATTGGAACCAGAAACGTGTCTATTAGGTATGATTAAAGGGAATTTGAGTAAAGAATAATGATACCTTATTGTACACTTCTTAACAGCAGCAAGAATTACCTTTGCGCAAAGCTGGAAGAGTGACAAAATACCACCAGATGAAGCTTTAATTCAAAAAATAATGGACTGTGCAGAGCTAGACAAATTCACTATGGAATTAAAAGGCAAGGATGATCAAGATTATTATGCAATATGGGATAGGTGATATGAATGGGTGAAGAATAGTGAAGATAGAAATTGATGTATTGTTACAAAACTTGAAATATGTATATACAATTACACAAATACTGTTAATGGAAATGATAGTTTTGTATTTTTGGTTTTTAAAGAATAAAAAATTATATGAAAAAAGGAATGGGGTGAGGTCAACAGTAGACAGTCTAAGGTTAAAGTTTGGGGGTTTGGGGAAGAAACCATAGAGTCAGGTAGTGCATTCCAGACATTGACAATTCTGTTGCTGAAGTCATATTTTCTGCAATCAAGTTTGGAGTGGTTTACCTTAAGTTTGCATCTATTGTGTTCTCATGTGTTTTTGTGGTTGAAGTTGAAGTAGTCAAGGACAGGTAGGACATTGTAGCCAATAATTTTACGTACTATGCTTAGGTCAGACTGAAGGTGGTGTAGTTCTAAATTGTCTAAGCCCAAAATTTCAAGGTATTCTGTTGCAAGCCGAAGAATGGAGGACTCTTCTCATGAAATATCTGTGGACTCGCTCAATTGTATTAATGTCCAAAGGGTTCCAGACCGATGAACTGTAATCGAGAATTGGTCTAGGAAATGTTTTGTATGCTCTAGTAGCAGTACAATATTACCAGAGAAGAAGCTATGCAAGATTAGGTTAACAACTCTTAATGCTTTTTTTGGCAATGTTGTTACAGTGGGCTCTGGCACTTAGATCATTAGAGATGAGTACTCTAAGGTCCTTGACAGAGTGAGAGTCATCAGAGTGGAGTGTCCATCCAGCTTATATTTTATGTTCTGATTTTTATTTTTTTTGCCAATGTGTAAGACGGAGCATTTGTTGGTTGAGATTTGAAGTTGCCACTTGTTTGACCATTCTGACACATAGTCAAGTATAAATCAACTTTATACACCTTCCTTTTATGTTTAACAATCTTGATCATTAATCCCTGCAAATAATGTCTTAAAACTTAATTTTGCTTCATGTTTTTTTTTTTTTGTTCCTTTTCACAAGATTTTCCAAAACTTTAACAAGCTGGTTTTCTAAATCCAACATCAGTCAATTTCTTTTGTATGTCCAGCATAACATCCTTTTCTATTCTTGTAACCTGTCGTTTTTAAATCTACTTTCAAATCAACCTCTTATATCATACTTCTTCTTCCACAGCATCTTTTAATAGCAATCTATAGAGGAAGACTCTACTAAAATTAAGTACTGTTTCCATTGTTCAAAATGCCCTTCAGTCCAATGTTAAAATATTTTGCTACATTCTGAATTAGACAAATGTGTTCTTCTCTTTTAATTGCAATCTTTCTTTATTTCTAGTTCCTACAAATATTTTCACGTGGGAAAGATATTTATAATAATTCCAAAATGTTATTTCAATTTACCTGGATTAATCTGTAATTTTCTATAATCAAAATTTTAATCACACATTTGCTATTCGTTACAGAAAAAAATAAGTGTTTAACTTCTTTTGATAAGGATTGAAGGAAAATTACCTGGTATTATAAAATCCAAGGTTCCTAATGATGGAAAGCAGTTAATAAGCAATTTCTCCAGAGTTCATGTGAACTCTGGAAGATGAAGGAATAGTTATTTTGTATTCTGAAATAGACAGTATCAAGTCTGATATTGGAACTATAATGAAGAGAAATATATTGGACTTAAAATTAAATGAAAAATAAAACTTTTCCATGGGTTGCAAAAAAATAACATCATTTAAGTATTATTTTACTTTATCAAGTCTCTCTGAAGTTAAAAATTGTCTGAGTGGAATTAGGATGATTAAATATGAAAGCCATTTGGAGAAACAGATAACAGACTGAGCATCAAGAATAGAGCAGAAAGAGTGACACACTTTCAGTACATTTGGGTAAGCTTAAAACTAGACATCATGTGTTGTAGCATCTGTGGTCTTCTATTTCATTCTTTTCAAGTTTTGCAAATACATTATTAATTACAGAATTATGGATTAAAATATTTTGAGATTAAAAAAAAGTATTTTATGGAACTATAGGAAATGTCTAATACTTTACTTGAAGTCAGAGTACCTTCTAGAACCAAATATACTATACAAGATGGAATAGGAAGAAGGGCCAAGAGAAACTGAGATTTTATTTGTTAAGGCTGAATTTTGAATAAGATCAAGCCAAGCAACTTTAGGATATGTTCATTCCTTGTAGAGTATAGAAATTATTATTAATTACAAACTGATTCTAGAGATGACTTTTGGACAGAAAGAACCACAGTTCTCCTAAACACATTGGAGGCTTTAAAAAGGATTATTCCATGATATCATCTAATCACTTGTCTGACTCAATTTCCAGGATGAACTATCTTAGCAAATGATACTAGAAGAGGTTTTTTTTTTAATGTTCGTTGTGATTTTCAACATCTACATAATACATCTGGAAACCATTATTTGGAGGTTTGTACTGAAGTATTATCAGCTATCAGCCCTTCAGCATAGATCAGACTAGGAAATCAATGTCATGTAGGTCAATGCTATTTTATTTTAAATGTGGAGTGACAGAATCTTACAAGTCTGGATGTGTTTCCTTTCCTTCTCTTTTTAACCTTTTTGAGAATTAGGGAGGAACATGTCTAAGACATTTATGCAGGGCAATTTTTGCATTAGACTCAGGCTTCTTTTATCTTACCATTCTCTTGGTAAGATCAGTCTCTTCCTCCTATCCCTCAAGGCCATTCCCTCTGCCATTTACATCAGCACCTAGCTTCTTCTAGCCTCTGATCTTCTTTATATTCACTGATATACAACTTCAATAGATAATGCACCCTGAAATGAGTGAGAAGTGAGAGAGAGAATCAAGAACAATTCTATGTTTGTTTGGATTGTGTGGCAAAATAAATTTGTAATAGATTAGAGAAACATAAGCACAAGTTTCTGTCTCCCTTGACCTCTTCTATGTGTGTGTTTGTGTATTGTATGTTTATCAGACACCTCTTTATGATTTAATCATAAAGAATTAGTCTGCTGCAGCAGAGCCTTTCAGAACTGCAGTCAGTCAGTCTGGCTGCTCAAGCTTAAAGTGACAGTGAATTTAATAGAGAGTACTGATGCCTCCTTCTTAGAAAATCTTGATAGGTCATATTAGACTGGAACAAGGCAACACAATGCAGAATGCACACCAAACTAACAATGCAATATTCAAGTGCAGAAATAAAACAGAAAGCTGGATACAAGTTATTCAGATTCCATTGCCACAAATTAAGCTGATTATATTATCTGGTCATCTCCTAGAACTGTTTGTCATCTCAAACATTTAGAAATATTACACCAATTTCATGAAGATTGGTCCTGACAGATATTTCTAATTAGAAGTAGTCAAAACCTGTCATATCTGGCTTCAGGCTACCTTATATTCTGAGAGTTGCTCGTTGACACTTTTACATATTAAATAAGAGTGGACACTCAGCTTTGTTCACCGTTTCTATTGTGCTTATGTGATATCAGAAAATGTATTTCTTCACCCTATTTCATGCATACTCTATGAACAAGACTGTTTTGGGAGAGCGTGATTGGGCCAACATCATCCTATGAGCTTTCCTGGTTTTGAATCTGGATTTCTCAGATAACAGTTGATCCCATTAATTACCAGACCTGACTGGATGTCAATGTTAAGAATTTTAACTATTCTCTGCTTTGACTACACTATTTACAACTTCACCATTTTTCATTATTCACATTATTTAATGTATTTCATTATTGCAGGTAAGCAGTGACTGCTATATTATAAGTCAAATAGATTAAGGAAAGGATAAAATGTTATGAATTTGGATAAAGGTAGAGGACCAAACAGAACAAAAACTAGCAGAAAAGTATGAGCTGGTTCTTGCGCTGTCTCACCCTTAAGTATTCCAGGAGAAGGATAACAGAAACAAGATAGAGCAGCAACTTCTATATCCTTCTCCAGGATGGGAAAATGTCATGACCGATAGGAACTGCAGAACCCATGTTGATCAGCATATACCCATCTCAGCTTTGTCCCTATATGGAAGAAAAGCGACAATATTTGAGAGCACCAGAAAAATCTGTTCAGTTTTCAATTCATCTTTAAATCTCTTCAAAGCAATTTAAAAACATATGGGTTGAGTTTTTTATATTGAATTATCTCAGATATTGGAATAAAAGATTCAGATGGGGTGCGGGTAAGGAGGATCTGAGTCAAATCACTACTTTGATATTTCAGACAACTGTATATTCATAACCAGCTTGAAGGCCAAAGTTGATGCACTAGAAATAGGTGATATGCAGATATATCTTACTTTAAGTTAATAAAAATGCACTGTAAGCATTCTCTGCTTTCTTCCTCCTCTCCTTCTAGCTATACAAATAATATAAATAATGCCTTCAGCTGCTCCGATTCTATCTTTTTGAACTCTCCCATTTACTATAACATAGCAGAAGGCTTCATTTTTTAAATATTCACTTATCTTAAAGTTATCCAGACTGTACATTCTTCTAAGCATTATTCATACAAATTAGTTACTAAAAGGGGCACTAAGAAGGAATTGGCTAATTCTTTTTTACCTTTCCCCACTGTCTGCAATCCTCTATTACTTGAAGGACAGAAGAAAAGAACGTTTTCCATCTATGACACATCTTCTAAATATTTAAGAATCATTGCAGATCAGCTTTCTTAAAAATTCACAAAGATTTTTTATTGCTTTCATCTGCAAGGCAGATATACCCCAAACCCCATTAACCAAGATACCTGTCCATGTGGTGACAAGGAGATCAGAATCATTTATCATGTATTACTGTACTATAAATTTTACAGTGATAAAATTGTACAGGGATATTAGATTTAGTTATATTCTGCAGCTAATATGTAAATTTCCAGAATGGCCAGACAACTTTGATGTGAATCATCTTCTAGAATATTCCAAACCCTTCATAACTTGTTCAGTAGCCAAATTTTATGTTGTCCAAAAGAAAATAAGGCATAAGACAATTAATAGAACAAGACAATTATTAAAAACTAGCCTGGATTTGTCAAAAGCATATCATGCCTGGCAAGCCTAATTGCCTTCTTTGACAAAGTGACTAAATTAGTGGATAAGAGGAACTCCATGGACATAGTTTCCTAGACATCAATAAGACATTTGACAAAGTAAATCACGGCCTTCTTCATAAGATAGAACAATGTGGGATACGCAGTACCACCACCTGATAAATTTGGAACTGGATGACCAACCATACTTAGTGGGTAATCCTCAATGGAACTACATCTAAATGGAAGGAAGCATCTAGTGGGGGGTACCTTAAGGTTATTTCCTAGGCCTAGTACTCTTCAACATCTTCAAAAATGATTTAGAGGGGATAGAACAGCAACCCACAGCTCTGGGCCCACATGTGACTTTTTTATCTCTCTAGTGTGGCTCCAGAGGTGCGGGTTGGAACTATAAGCTGTGTCTTGGAGCGGAGGTGGAGAGAAGTGGTTGGGGCTGATTCACTGGTGCCTCATCTCTTGCTGGATCTTATGGGGGCTTCTTCTGGCCCTTGTTGGTTCTGGGCATGCCTTGGTCACTTGGGGAAATGCACGACCTGCTCTCCACTCTAAGATACTGGCCCAATTTAATGTGCTTCGCAATGGGGGAGATGGAGTCCCCTCCTCCTCCTGGAGTCCAATTCGATGCAGAGCCACAATGCGACCCTGCCCAACTTGCCCCTGGCAACAGCAGTGACATTAGCCACAGCATGGGTCGGGCCAGTGTCTCAGGGCAGAGTGCATCTCCTTAAGTGATTGAAGCACATCCAGCACCAACAAGGGCCCGAAGTAGCCACCCACCATTTCCTGCTACAGTCTGTTGGGCAGCGACACCCAGCTAGAGATGAGGTGCCAGAGAATCAGAATGATGAGGGGGGGAGAGGGAGGGAGAGGGAGAGAAGACAAGAGATGAAGAGAGAGACAGAGAGACAAAGAAAGAGAGAGAGAAACCCACACCCATGGAGAAAGAAAGAGAGAGAGAGAGAAATACACACACACACAGAGAGAGAGAGAGAGAGAAAGAGAGAGACACACAGAGAGAGATACAGAAACACTCAGAGAGAGAAAAAGAGAGAGACAGACAGAGAGAAAGAGAGAGAGACCCAGAGAGACAGAGAGAGAGAGAGAGAGAGAAAGACAAACAGAGAGAGAGAGAGAGAGATACTCACACACAGAGAGACACACACACACAGAGAGGGGGGACAGAAAAGAAAAGAGAGACAGAGAAAGAGACACACAGAGAGAGACCGAGAGAGACATATAGAGAGACAGAGAGAGACATAGATACGCACAGAGAGAAAGAGGCAGAGACAGAGATACACACAGAGAGATGGAGACACACAGAGAGAGACAGAGAGAGAGAGAGAGACAAACACACACACAGAGAGATACAGAAAGATACAGAGAGAGAGAGAGAGAGAGAGAGAGAGAGAGAGAGAGAGAGAGGTAAACAACATATCTGAGGCCAGTGTGGCAAGATGTACCTGCGAGGGGAGGTGTGAGGACAGGCTGGGCCAGGCAAATAATTTAATAACCGGTTCTCTGCCCTAATGACCAGCTGGGGAGGCATGGCTGGGGAGGGTCATGTGACTGGGTGGGAATGAGTGACATTGAGTTAGCCATGCCCACCCAGTCACACCAGTTATTAAATTATTTGAATCCCACCATTATAGGGTTTTTTTTATTCATAGCAATAAAGGCAGAGGTAGACTGATGCCAGTTCAGGCAAGTTCACCTGAACTGGTTGTTCCAATTCTGCGTGGTTCGGAGAACTGGCAAATTGGACCACCGACTGGCCCCACCCCCACCTGTTTTTCAGGGCATTTTTGGCTGTTTTTCAGGTAAAAAAAACCTGGCTGTGAGATGAAGAGAGGCTAGGTGAACCAGACCCAGATGTGTCCTGTGTCCCCTCATACCAGAAGCAGCAACCTTTCACTCTTCCCCTCTCTGCTAGCCCCCTTCTTCACCCAGCATCGTCCAACAATGGAGATGGAGAAGGAAAAGGGGGGCATTTCTGTGTGCTCCCGTTTCTATGTGGCACTCTCCCATGAATGCTAGCAGCCACCACTGCCCTCTTCCTCCTTTTCGTCTCCACTGCTGGACTCATACCCAGTGTCAGAAAAACTGTGCCTACCTTTTTCTATCTAAACAACAAACTTGCCAATGTCACCCCAAAGGCCTACCTGAATAACAACCTTCTTCATGATCCTCAACCCAAATACCTTGGATTAACTTTGGATCGGACTCTTTCCTACAAGAAACACCTAGAGAACATGCCTGCTAAAATCAATACCAGGAACAACCTACTCCAGAAACTAAGAGGATCTAGATGTGGAGCCTCAGCCTCTACTCAGAATATCAGCACTATGGTTGGTTTACTCCACAGCTGAAAACTGTGCCCCCATTTGGCTTAATAGCTGCCACACTAGCAAGATTGATGCTAAACTAAATAATACAATCAGGATCATAAGCGGTTGCATCAAATATACTCCTACTTATGTGTCCTACTTGTCTTGAGCCACATAGCACTACCAGCCATATGAAGGCAGGAAGTCTTAGTGAAGGAGTACAACAAAATTATGAGAAACCCACTTCTTTCTGTGCATGCTGATCTTCCTCATCTATCAATTGGCAGGCTTAAATCCAGGAAGACCTCTCTGGCATTCGCTCAACAACTCAAAGTCTAACAACTTTGACATCAACTCACAATGGAAAGCCAAATGGGCTGTTGAACGTCCAGATACAGACAATTACATAGATGACCCTGCACAAAAGTTGTCAGGTTTTGACCTTCCTCACCAGCTTTGGTCAATTCTGAGCAGGATCAGTACCCAACATGGCATCTGCCAGGACTCATTGTTTAAGTGGGGTCATGTCATACCCCTCAGTATGACTGTGGTGCTCCTTGACAAAATATCCATCACATTGTGTCCAAATGTCCATCAGGAGCTTACACCAGCCCAATGTCTGATTTTTTCAACATAGAGCACCCTGCCCTTGAATGCTGGGGGACTGGTCATTAATATTTGAACTACTATAAGTCTATGTATTTGCCATACGCTATATAAATAAATAAAGCAACTATGAGAGAAAGAGAGATCTAGGTGTCCTAGTAGACTATCACTTAAGTAAGAGCTATTGGTGTGCTGCAGCTGCTAAAAAAATTAATGCAGTCCTAGGTTGCATCAATATAGGAATAGTTTCAAGGTTGCATGAATTGATAGCGCCACTTAATATACTACACTGATGAGACCACACTTGGAATACTACATTCAATTCTAGTCACACAGAGAAGAGCAACAAAGATGATAAGGGGCCTGGAAGTTAAATCATATGATGAACAATTAAGAGAATGTTGGAAGCCCCACCCACCCACCCAGAACAATGAAATATTTTGAGAAATATTAAAAAGGCAGGATAAGATACTTCCCCTAAAGGAGAAATAAAAAGATCTTAAGGGAATTCAGTCCCAGACTCCCTACCACAAGCAGAAACTCAGGAGGCCAGCTTTTAGAAATGCAGATTTGGTCACCCATTCAGAAAGACTGGATCAAGACAGAGAAACAACTGGATCAAGACAGAGAAACAACAAACAAAAGGTTGACAAAATTAGCTCAGGCAACCACATAGGCTTTGCACTTCCTCTTTTGCCTATAGAGCCAGCTATGACCCCTACATAATGCTCTACTATCATCCCAGTGCCAAAGAAGCCCTCCATCAAGGAACTGAATGACTACAGACCAGTTGCTCTAACATCTGTAGTTATGAAAATCTTTGAAAGGCTTGTGCTGTCCCACCTGAAAACCATCACGGATCCGCTGTTAGATCCCATGCAGTTTGCATACCGAGCAAATAGATCAACAGATGATGCTGTTAATATATTTCTGCATTACATCCTACAATACCTTGAATCTCCAAATACCTGTGCAAGAGTCCTCTTTGTAGACTTCAGTTCAGCATTCAATACCATCTTCCAGACATTCTTCTAAGTAAATTAAACCAACTAGCGGTACCTGAACACACTTGTAAGTGGATCATAAGCTTCCTAACAGACAAGAAGCAGCAGGTGAAACTAGATAGAATCACATCCAATACCTGTACAATCAGCAGAGCTACCCCCAAGGCTGTGTGCTTTCTCCACTTCTCTTCTCCCTGCATCTCAAATGACTGCATCTCAAATGATCCATCTGTTAAAACATTGAAGTTTGCTGATGACACAACAGTGATTGGTCTCATTCAAGACAACAATGAATCTGCATACAGACAGAAGGTTATACAACTTGCCTTGTGGTGTAACCGGAATAATCTGGAACTGAACACACTCAAAACCATAGAAATGGTGGTAGACTTTAGAAGAAACCCTCCCATACTACCACCTCTTACAATACAAGACAACACCATATCAACCTTCAAATTTCTAGGTTCTACTATATCACATGACCTAAAATGGACACCTAACATCAAAAACGTCATCAAAAAAGCACAACAAAGAATGTTCTTTCTGTGCCAATATCAAACTGCTCAAACTGCCCAAGGAGCTGCTGATCCATTTCTACAGAGGAATGATTAAGTCTATCATCTGCACCTCTATAACTGTCTGTTTTGGTTTTGCAACCCAACAGGACAGACAAAGACTTCACAGGATAATTAGGACTGCAGAAAAAACAATTACTACCAACTTGCCTTCAATTGAAGACCTGTATACTGCACGAGTCAAAAAGAGGTCTGTGAAAATATTTACAGACCCCTCACATCCAGGACATAAACTACTTCAACTCCTTCCCTCAAAACGACGCTATAGAGCATTGCACACCAGAACAACTAGACACAAGAATAGTTTTTCCCCGAAAGCCATCACTCTGCTAAACAAATAATTCCCTCAACCCTGTTCAACTATTACAAAGTCTGCACTACTATTACTGTTAATCTTGTCATCCTTATCTTAATCTTGTCACTCCTTATCACCCATCCCCTCCCACTTGTGACTGTATGACTGTAACTTTGTTGCTTGTATACTTACAATTTATATTGACTGTTTCCTAGTATGATTGATTGCTTATTGTACTCTATGACTATCATTAAATGTCGTACCTTATGATTCTTGACTCCTGATGAATGTATCTTTTCTTTTATGTATACTGAGAGTATTTACACCAAGACAAATTCCTTGTGTGTCCAATCACACTTGGCCAATAAAGTATTCTATTCTATTCTATTCTATTCTATTCTATTCTATTCTATTCTATTCTATTACCCCTACATGACCCCCATAGGAACCTGACAGCAGCCAATTAAAATAGTAAATGGCATGTTCTTGCACAGGAACAGGAAGCTCAAATACAAAGCCCAAAGAAGGTCTGGAATTGTATAAGATTTCCTGCTATGGGCATGGAGGTAACTAGAAAATCTTCAAAGTTCCTTATTCAAACCTTTCATACTATCAGATGATAAACAACAGAAAAACAGGAATAAATCAAAATGGAAAAGATTAAATTGTCACATGGAAGCAAGAGAAAATAGTACATTTTAAAGAAAAATAATGGAACACAGTAAAAAAAAAATGTCCAAGTATCACAGAGGTTTCTGTTATTCTATGTTCTATAACTGGTTCCAGGAATAACCATTTCTACTAACTTCCCTACTTCAGATCTAATATGGAGATTCTGCAATTAGGTTAATTGTATTTTTACATGGAATACATTCTTGCTATGTAGATTGAAATATATAGTTTTTAATACATATTATTATAGTAGGTTATATTACACTGTTATTACAGAGACCCTTTGCTATGTTGGAATTCTATTTCATTTAATTTGACTAATTTGTTTTCTTTACCTCTGTGATACTTGGACATTTTTTTCTTATTTTGTTCTATTATTTGTCTTTAAAATGTGCTATTTTCTTTTGCTTCCTTGTGACAATTTAGTCTTTTCTATTTTTATTTATTCCTATTTTTCTACAGTTTATCATCTGGCAGTATGTAAGGTCCAGCAATTTGAAATCACAAAATGCTCATGAGAAGGTCAACGAGTATCCCTTGCTTAAATTTTACAATTTATTTCATCAGTCTTTTCTGGAATGAAGTAATGATTATGTGTAATAAGGAGAAGGAAAACGCATCTTAGTCCAGAGTTGAAAACTGAGGAAAATTTGAGAAGCATTATATATGTCATCTTAGGGTTTATAAATCACTTTTTGAAAAATGCATTGACCAGAAATAAAGTCTTCTGTTCAACACAAGGTATTTTATTTGGGTAGGAAGCATAAGCTGCCTTTTATCCCACTGTTGCTTAGGCCACAGATCTTCCACATGTCTCCTAAACTCATTCCCACATGCCATCGTAGTCTTTCTGCATATATATTTGTGTGTTCTTCTATGTCAGGGGTGTCAAATTCAACTTCACCGAGGCCGCATCAGGGTTGTGTTTGACCTTGGGGGCCAGGGTGGGCGTGGCCAGCTCGACATCTCTTGTGTTAGGTGTGCCTGTGATGGCTCGAGTGGTCTGCCAGCAAAAATGGGCTCTCAAACTCCATTTTTTGGCTGCAACAGTCTCTTTCAACCCTCTGCAAGTGAAAATGGAAGTTGGGAGGACCCACGTGTGGCCCTCCTGAGTTCTGTTTTTGTTGCAGAGGCACTGTGGGCTGGTCCTTTGCTATTTCCAGGGCAGTCCCACGGGCCAGATCTAAGCACCCCATAGGCTGGATCTAGCCCCCGGGCCTTGAGTTTGACACCTCTGTTCTATGCATACTAGGAGTTAAAGTTAGCTTTGAATTTTTTAATGTGAGTCTAGTAATTGGTTCTCAGTTTTGCTAACTTTTCTATTAAGGTTAGATAGTGATATTCATTATGGTATTACTGTCATGATGTATGAGGTGTGTGTGTGTGTGTGTAATCTGAGTTACTGAGGTGAGAATTATGTCATTTACAGCTATTTCTTACTAAATTTACTAAACTAACAGCCAAGTGCTAATTACTACATACATATCTGTTTGTTTACATGCATATCTACTATTGGCACTTATGGAAACTTCTCCCATAATAAGTGTTAGAAAAGGCACAATTTTATGGATCCTGACCAAAGAGAACATTAAATAAATTTCCTTATCCAATAACCTTCAGAGTCCTTTTGTTTTCTAATGGCTGTATAGGAGGTCCACCCCTCCCCAAAACAAAAATTCTTTCTTGTTAATGTTAAAAAGATGCAGAATAGAATATTTCCCCTAAAGAAGATGGGGAGAGACATCTTCTTAAAGACAGAAAGAAGCCCCAATCTTCCTGCTAAAGGAAAACAGCCTCAGGTTTTTCTTCCAGTATGTTGTGGTCCGCTGGCAGCCTGCGGAGTCGGACAGTGGGGAGGAACATGGGCCAGTCTGGGGAGAGGTCAGGGCCATCTGGGAGTTATGTGTTAACTCCGGAGCATTCAGAATCTGACAGCAGCGAGGCAGAGAAACAAGAGGAGCCTGTTCCCAGTGCGCGTGTGCACAGAGCTGCCAGAAGGTAAGAACTGTTAAGTCAAAAAGCTTGGTGGTGATTGGCCCTCCCATAAGACATAAAGGAAGAGCAACGGGACAGGAAGCAACTTTGTTCATACTGGTTGGTTTGAAACCTGAAGCTTTGTGTTGCATTTGGGCTCCAGTTGCCCTTGGAAATTTAGTTGTTGGCAGCATTTCAAGGAAGATAAAGGTGTGTGGTTACCAGACTTATCCTGAAGAACTTTGGCAGACTTCCATAGGACTATTTACAAACTGATTGAGACTCATTACGGGCTATGAATAACTAAAATTCACAGCCGTTGAAAAAAGAAAAAAGGGTTTGGGGGACTAACGTGTGTTTATTAGTGCCTCAATAAGCCTTGGTCAAAACATGGTAGCTGCATCTTGCCTAACATGATTTGTTTAATTAATATTAATTTATCTAATTAATATATCTAACTTGATGTTTAGTGTGCATTGTTTGCATCCCAGCTATAAAAGAAGAGATAGGCCAGCTATTGATAATATTACTTTTGCATTGGTTCATAAGACACAGTAGGCCTCTAGAACACTAGAATACTATTAGTCAGATATATTAGAAAAGTGTTCTGATGAGCCATAGTAAAACTGTGATCAAAATATTATGAGAAGTTTAGCTGATATTTCTATTGTGCCTATTTTGAGTGGCTTTTTAGAGGTTGATTATATAAATAGCCAGCCAACACCTCAATCAACATCTAAAAATTATCACCTTATAAGCAACTGCGTCCTCTTTCCGGATGACGTAAAACTATTCAATACCACAGACAATGCTACTATCCTTCAAAGCAACCTTGATTATGTGTCTGAATGGTCAAACATCTGGCAACTCCAAATCTCGACCAACAAATGCTCTGTCCTACACATTGGTAAAGAAAATCAGTACACCAAATACAAACTAGGTGGATATGACCTCGTTGATGATCCTCACTCTGTCAAGGACCTTGGAGTTCTCATATCAAATGACCTAAGCGCCAGAGCTCACTGTAACAGCATTGCAAAAAAGGCATTAAGAGTTGTAAATCTAATCTTACAAAGCTTCTCCTCCGGAAATATCGAATTGCTAACTAGAGCATACAAAACTTTTGCCAGACCAATACTCAAATATAGCTCATCTGTCTGGAATCCACACTGCATATCGGACATTAATACAATTGAGCAAGTCCAGAAGTATTTCATGAGAAGAGTACTACACTCTTCTGCTCGCAACAAAATACCCTATATCACCAGGCTTGAGATTTTGGGCTTGGACAACCTTGAACTATGCTGCCTACGGTTAGACTTAACCATAACATTGTAGCAGATAATTATCTGCACACAAAATTATCTGCTACAATGTCCTACCAGTCAATGACTACTTCAGCTTCAACCACAACAATACAAGAGCACACAACAGATACAAACTCAATGCAAACCACTTCAAACTCGATTGCAGAAAGTACAACTTCAGCAACAGAGTGGTCAATGCCTGGAATGCACTACCTGACTCTGTTGTTATATCCTCTAACCTCTACTCCTTTAACTTCAAACTAACCACTATTGACCTCACCCCATTCCTAAGAGGTCTGTAAGGGGCGAGCATAAGTGCACCATTGTGCCTACCATCCCTGTCCTATTGCCCCTGTTTATTCGTACCTATTTCCTGTATTCTTCCTCATATTTATATTTATATCTATTACCTTGTAAGCAATTGACAGATCAAATAAATAAATAAATAAAATAAAATAAAAAGCCACACACAACAGGCACCATATAAATTCCACCCACAGAATAGCCCAAAGCACACACTCTATTAGAGAAAAGTCCCCCAAGGATGGGCTCCAGCACAAAACCTCAGAAGACTAAATCTCTGGTTGTGGTGACTGACCCAGATTGGATCCTGCAATGTTATTCACAGTCATTCATAGTTTTTATGATCTGGAGATGATATTTTTTTAAATGCATTAGTTCCATCATAAAGTAGCATTGAATTCAGACAAATAGTCCAGATTGGTAGATACTAGAGTTTCTTTCATCAGACAGGTAAATCAGAAAATTGTCAAGTGACCCAGACAGTTTATTCAGATAATTATCCTATTCCATTCTTAAGAGATATTGGCAATACGATTTCAGTGTTCCCTATAATAGAAGATGAATGTAATTCTTGCATCTCCAGAAAAAAAAAATCCCAAGAAGTCTTTGAAGAATTACTATATAAATGATATGGCTTACCTTCATTCTAGTTTTTGAAGCTTGATCATTTGCTGCAGCTAAGGGAAACACATACATACACATACAAACGCATGCATTCTGAAAGGTTTTTTTTTTTTTTTTTTTGTCCTGGTGAGAATGGAGAACTGTTTTCCAAGTTTAGTTTGTGTAAGATTGCAGCTTGAAAGAAGTTAGAGAAAATGTGGGACACAGTTGGAGGCAATTTGTCTTTGAAAGTCTTTGTTCAATTGTGCATGCATTGCTTTTCACTGTACTTTGAAAAAGAGGACTGGGAGCAAAAAGCTATATTAATTTACGCCCCTAGCATACCCATTAAATGTATTGCCTTGTGGTTAAATTACCAATGAATATATTGTATACTTCTCAAAAGCAATTGCACAACTACTTATATATTTCTAAGTTCTACTTATTAAAATAAAAGTAGGGGCAGTGAGCTCATGACTGTTTCACAATTATATCCTCCTGTGCTTTGCAAATAATTCTCCAACAGGAGTGACTAACAGCTAAATCCTCACATTTTATGTTGTGCTAAAAAAAAAAGAATTATGGAAGAATAATTATGGATCAAGTTATATTTGAAGGTAGTGTGAAAGAGCTATAAGAAAACAAGTTTCTTGTAAGCTATTGCTTATGTTATATATACTTTCTGGTTTTGGGGTGTAATAAAAATATGATTTGATTCAATTGGTTGCTTGAAGTCAACTTACAACTAGTATAAAATAAAACCAAATGTGAACAGTAGATTTCTATGTAAATACTATTTCATTATAAATTCTAGATGGTGTGTAAATATGTAAAAGTAAATGTCTATATCATGACTGACCACAGGGATGTGTGGAAAGGGAACAAGGCAAGTTACAAAATGTGTGTCATGTCATGCACAGTTTGTCACTTATGTACTTGCACATAACATTGCAAGTAAAGTAGGATAAAATAGAGCTTGTGTTTTGATGTCACTATACATGTTTCATCATTTGGGCATTTTTATGACAAATTGCAAAGAAGGCTACTCTGTGTAAGATTCTTATCTTCTAATATCCAACTGTAGGGTTTTGATAGCTAGGAAGAAGAAAATTAAAAAGGAAGAATTTAAGTTGCAAGCATTTGCAGATGATCTGGTTTTTATTTTAGAAGACTCACTAGAAACAGCATTAAAATTGATATAAAAGATAGAGGTATATGGGAAGGTGGCTGGTTTGAAAATAAATAAAGACAAAACAAAGATTTTGACAAAGAATATGTTATCAAGATAAGCACATTCCTGAAGGGAATGACTAGGGGACAAAGATTTAAAGAGATACTTGATGCCCAATAGGAAGTTTTTAACATTTAGCAATCACAGAATAGGCTAAAAGATAAATCCTGAAGGAATTGCTTCCCTGAATAAAGCCAATGATTTATTTAGCATGGAATTTGAATTTTAAAATTTCCTTGTAAATCTTTCTATGGAGTAAAAAATAAAAGGAAACCCAACTAAATAAATTTTCTAAAATGAAATTAATGCTCATAAGGTTGACAGGCAGGAATTCGCTTGAAAAGGAAATGGCTTGTAATGGATAGCACATTTTATTGAGACTTAGAGAAAAGAATTATTAGTCTAATGTTAGGTTTTAATACTAGGAATGCTTATGTGGATTATACAGTAGTTGAAATTGTTCTTATTGATTTGTTTAGATTGTTTACCTGTTTTAAAGCAATGCTATTTAAGGGCTTTATTTTATTTTATTAGATAGGGAATAGCAAGGAATTAATTTTCATCAATGACTAATTAGGCTGGATGTAAGTTTCTATTACTTTAATCTCAGATCCAAGATCCATGAAATAAAACACTCTTTAATACTGATATATTCCTCTGAGATGCCAAATAACCTCGAATGAATAAAAACTCTTCTAATGATTTATCTTGTTTTAAGGATATCAAAAATAGTTGCTAGAAAGGCAACAATAGGATATTTTTTCAAACAGAAAACAATATCCTAATCAAAGAGCTAGCAAGGAGAAAACCATACCCTACAAATATTGGCAGGGTAAGTTATTATATATAAACAAGGTGCAAACCCTACAGTCACTTACACTGATGATAATTAAACATCTGCAAACAACAACCTCAGACATCATCAAGGATTCAACCCTGTTCAACTCTCTCCCCCCTTTTGTGTGTGTGTATATAAGTGTCTGTGTGTGTATATATGTCTGTCTGTCTGTGTGTGTGTGTGTGTACGCGTGTGTGTGTGCAAACACACATCCATCCATCCATCCATCCATCCATCCATCCATCCATCCATCCATCCTCTTCTATTGGAAAGTTGCTTGAAGAGTAGAAAAACTAGTTGTCCCTTAAAATTTGCATGTTTGTGAATTTTTAAACTCAAATAATTAACAAAAATATTATTAAAGAGTTCATAAACAAAAGGTCTGAAATGAATCTTCATTCAACAAATTTTGGAAAAAAATAACAGTAACAAGAAAATCAGAACAATCTCCTTTTTAAAAAAGAAAAGCCCAAACTAAAATCTATTCACTGAGTATGTGTATGATTTTCTGTAGAGAAACGTTTTGTAAATCAACATGTTGGTTACAAGTTTTTCTGTGTACTCAGAGGTCAAACATATAATCCTAAACCAATAATTTTTTTTATCATTTTCAATCTATCTTTTCCTCTATTACAAACAAATGAATAAACATTATTGAGATATTCCCATGAAGTTGCTAAAATGATTAGTCCTTTTTATGGATCAACATGTTTGTGTAGTTATGCAACAAGAAAATATATACAAGCCTGATTTATCTAATAGTAGGTTTATAATTAACATACAAAATGACTTTATTTAAATAATCTGAGAAAACAAAGAAGGCTTGTGGGAGCCAATAGTTATCACATTATTCTCATCCTCCACTTTATTATGTACATCATTATTTTTGGCTAAATCAGTTTGGACTATATCTGTTAGTCAATCCAATCCTGCAGAACTTGAGATCCAAAAAGTCAGATACCACAGTGTAGCTAAATCTTGACAGCATCTAAGTATCAGGTAAGGGATACAAATAAGCAATTAAATAATTCCTTTCCAGACCACTAAATGTGATTGATGAGTTTTGCACAGCATATGAACCAAATTGTAAAGTCTTTCTGAACTTAAAATGGTAATATTTTTGTCATTGTTCATTTTTCCTGCATGAAGAATGAAAGAAGTCATGCATAGAAGGTACTTAGGGTTTCATTCATTCTCTATTTCTATGTGGTGAATTACACATATTTTATATTACCCTAGTTTGTCAAACTGGCTTTCTTGAAAAACAACTTAGAGAAACAGATGGTAGAGAAAAATGAAATAAATATTTTAAAATAGAATGAAATTTAAAAAATTGGAATTTGATAACATAATTAAGGAGGCAAGTTCCATCAATTTATGAAGAAAATTAAAGATGGCTTTAAACTAATTTGCAATGTCATTAATAATTTGCATCTTCATTTATTAAAATTAAAGTGATGTACTTTTACTTGTGCAGGGAAAAATACCTGAAATAGATCCAATATTCCTGCCTTTCTTAGGGCTGTTTATGTTTGCAAATTCAGCTGACTGCTTTTTAGTGTAATGAATCAGTCCACTTGCAGAAGAATATCAGAGAGGCAAGTATGTTTCTTAATTTTTGTACCAATTTGTTTAGTAAGAGAAGATGCCAGTACCATCCATAGTTGTAGGCATTTCACAATTAAGATTTGTCTTCAAACTATATTTTGAAAATAAATAAAAGCATATGTCTTTAATGACTGTTTAAAGTCTTTTGTAAGTTTTAATTCTACAATACTTTTCAATTATTTGTGTTGCTTGCTTTTAAGTTTTCACTGTCTCATTTGAGGTGTTTGTCAAGACATTGTATAAATGTGGTAAAAGAAAAACACACAGTGATAATATTTGTCGAGAAATAAAAAAAAAAAATGCATACAATTCAGATTAATCCAGTAAAATATATATACAAGAGCAGATATATGTATCTATCCTTGTTCTGTAACACTATCTCTAGTTATGAAATTGATACAGGATATAGGTGTATCTGCAGCTATTAAATCTTTTGGAACATACCTTGGTTGGTTCGCAGTCTCTCAGAGGATACTGTATAAGAAAGATTATACTAAACAATGAAAAAACATTATTCTCTTAGCTTGAATATACTGTAATCAACATATTTCTGCATCTTAAAAACTAATCTAATAGAACTTGTCTGGCCTCAGAAATTAAACAGAGTTCCAACGGTTATACCAGACCATGGTAAATTAGGCAATGGAAAATAACTTCCATATTGTCTTCAAGAAAACTGCATGAAAGTTTTCAACGAAGTTCAATTCAACAAAAACATCCATAAAGCTAAGAAATAATAGAACATGGTAAAAGTAGTAAGAACTCTGGAAAATTTATTTTGACATGAAAAAAATCTTTAGCATTCTTTCTAATTTGTCTTTTTTATGCTAATAATTTTTTCTAGGAGGGACATGTTCTAAGGCATGTTCTGAGTTCATTTGTAAAGAGTAGAGGTCAAGAGCAATTTGTAATCTTGTTAGGTCAATGAAAAGTGGTTGGAATATTAGTTTTCCCAATATATTAGCATTGGTTCTATATATGATCATATATTTTATGGTATTTTTAATTTTGGGTGGTGCCTTGAATCATGTTGTTTTGGTGTCAAAATTATCATCAAAATTATCATCATCATCCCATCTTGGATCTATCTTAGACTCACTTGAAATTTCTAGAGAAGCTATTCAGAATGATTAAAAAGCTATTGCTAGTATGTTTGTTTGTTTTGTCTCAGACATCTATAACTCTGAAGAGATTTAGATTCTGCTATAGAGCATTATCTGAACCTGAGGATGATGACAAAGAAAGTTCTTAAACTTGTTTGGATGCTTTATTGAAGACCAAGCATTAACCAAATAAGAATATACTGCTATTTGGGAGGGTCATCCTTTTCTACCAAGTATGTACCTTTGAAAGGAATGCACATGGTGCAATGAGGTATGATGGGGATGCTCATCTTGCCAGCTAGATCAATCAACTCCCCACTAGCATTCAAAGGGGTGACAGATGATACAGATCACTCTCACAAGGAAGGTCTTAAACATGAGTCTTATTGAACTTCCATTAATGTTGCATGATTTATAGGCTACTCCTTATGCCATTGAGTCATTATTTTTATGAATAGTTCTTTATTATACAAAGTGTTGGTACTTTTTCGGCTGTGATTATAATGCAGTCACCTTTTATTATTTTTGTATGCATTTCTCCAATGAAGAATTCAACAACAATTTCATGTTTTTGACTTTTGATAATTACTCTCTAATTTCCACATTTTAGATGAATATCCAAGCTATATTTATTTAACACTCTGCTGCCTCTTTGGAATGATTGTATGAATAGCTGTAGGCAGGTGGTTTTAATATATCACAATCTTGGTACAAATTCATTGAAATAAGTTTGTGAGCAGTAAATTAAAATTGAAAATAAATACTGCTTCTTGCCTTGAAAGCAGATTGTGTGAATGAAATGTCAGTTGTAACCTCTTCCATTTTTCAGATCACTGCTTCTGGCATAAATTTAGCTAACCTACTATTTCAGCTAAAGTATGACACAGATGCTAAGCCCCTTGATGATGCTATGATTGTGAACTTCTGTTTGCTGGATTTTGAGAAATGTTTAACCAAACCCTATAACTATCCTTGAAAGGTAAAAAAAAAAAAATTAAAACTTGGTTTTGAGTCACAATGCATCATTTCAAGCATATTTTTTGACATAAATGGAATTTTGTGCATTTGTATATAGTAAAGGTAGGCATTTTATGTTGAACAAAAGCAATGCTTCCAGTTTAAGGACTAACTCAAAATAAAAAGAACCCATGGAGGGGATGTTACCTTAGCTATTAGTTTACAATTCAATATTTCCCATTTATTTGACTTAATACCATGAGACCTCTATCATAGGAATGTGCTAAGTGTTCTATTAAGTTAAGATGACACAACACCTACATTTTGTATGCTAAGAAATGTAGCATAAGATGAGAGACAACATGAATCCATCATATGCCACCTGTAATTATGTCTCTATCATATTCTTGACCCTTAAAAGGGCTACAGAAGTAGAAATGCATAAACCACTTATGTTGAAAGGGATGGTGGAGCTGTTCACATTTGATGGATTTTAAAATATTTCTAAATGAGGCAGGGCAAGTTTTCTCCTCTTATCCTGTCATTTACTAAATGCCTTCTGAATAAAAAGATTACTATTGCTTGTAACAACAATAACAACAACCATCATTAATCACACAGCTACAACTTTGCTTTCTGTTTATCTGAAAGACTATACTAATTAAACCTCAATGACTGTGCTTCTATAACTAATCTCAATGTAAACTATCTTCACTCAAAAATATAAAGCTATAGGAATATCATTTTTAGAATATGTAAGTCAAATTGGAAAAAAATACCCATGTTTACAATATTTATATAGTCAAATGTTCTAATTTCTTTACATGACAATACAGCTGAAGAAGCCCTTATATGACAGGTATGGGTGATATTCGTTAATAGTATTTTAGAAACTGGGCATGAAAGTCTCACAGTAATTCTCCTCATATCATTATTTCTCTCTCTTTCTCCTTATATGGGGTAAATTAGCTTTGTTATATTTTGGGATTCTGGACCTCTGTCTCATAATCCTTCCCTGATGGCCCTTTGCCTAAAGTCTTATAAATATTGTTCAACTATAACACACTGTTTCTGGTTTATTTCCTGGGAAATAGGAATTAACTGAACTTCTCATCATATTCCACATTTAGAAATTACTGCATTTTATTGACTCCTAATCAGTGGTAGGATTCAAATATTTTTACTACCGGTTCTGTGGGCATGGCTTGGTGGGCATGGCAGGGGAAGGATATTGTAAAATCTCCAGTCAGAGGTGGCATTTGCCAGTTCTCTGAACTACTCAAAAATTCCACTACCAGTTCTCCAGATCTGGTCAGAACCTGCTGAATACCACCTCTGCTCCTAATGTATATCCTCCTGTTATAAAGTCTCTGTATATGTGCATCAAACTACAGGGAGTTTGTTTCCCTTGGTATTGTGCATTTGATTGACACTGCCCTTTGTCTTATTGGCACCTCACATTTGATGACTACCAGAAGTTGAAGAAAATTTCACTTGCTTGGTTCCACAATCCTTTGCTCAACTAGCTGGCATCCTAATGAATGATTGCTAAAAGGTGATATTGGAAAAGGCTACCAGTATGAAGAAATAAGACTGAAATAAACCCTGAAAATAATAGACCATCTTCCATGCTATTTTTATTTTTGATACTGCATCAAAGTACTGCAGTTGCGGGACTTCCGGTTTGTCGGCTTCGCGAGCGGCAGGGATTCGCGACACTGCGCGATCCCTGCTGCGCTAGCCGTTTTTGGTGCTCCGATCCGGATGGGTTTGGAGCTAAGGCTGCCCTGCAGGGGCGGCTGAAGATAGGGGGGATCCGGAGAGGGGTTTGGGGGTGTTGCAGACCCCCTCCCCAGCCGGCAGAACCCCCTTTTCCCAAGACGGTGCAGCGGCGGTCCGTAATGGCCGCCACAAAGAAGCCGGCAGCTGGGTAAGAATGCGCAGGAGGAAGAGGAGAAAGCCTTTGAGAGTGAAAGTTTTTCTTGGTTGACCCAGGACTCTAAGACATATTTAACACAATTCCTGGAAATTATGGATTTTTGAATGATACTTTCCAGAAGAGAAAATAAGCGGCAATTTTGAGGTGCTGAAAGGAAAGTTTACTCTCCTTCCCTACGGAATCAACAAGTGGATACTGAGAAACCTGTCTTTTTTAGGTAAAAACTGGCTTTATGTGATAAGTGGGAAGGGAGAGGACAAAGAATATATTTATATGTTAAGATTTTGTTGGAGGAGATGCCTTAAGGATTTGAAGACTGAAATGTATTGCAATGAGGCTTTAAGATACAGATTTGGACTTTCTTTTTTTGAGTGATACTACCCCAGGAAGAGAAAGTGAGAACTTTGTCTTGGCTTGGATTGATTGGTGACTTTGGGATTGTTCTATTTTTTGAAATATCTTGGTTGTTGCAAGAAGAAAGAGGGGGGGGAGAAAAGAAAAGATTTATAATGGCTTTTTCTGTTGAGGAACTGAGAAAAGAATATGAGCAAACAAAAAAAGATGGCAAAGATGGTGTGAAAGAAGCCTTCCTTTTTTTAGAAATGGCGCTTGTTACTTATCAACAAACACTACAACAGATGGAGGCAGCAGCAGCAGCAGCAGCAGAAGAAGAAGAAGAAGAAGAAGAAGCCATCTTTAATGAATCTCAAAATTTAACTAAGAAAGAAGGAAGAAAGAAAGGAAGGAAAATGAAGGACTTAAGATTTAAAAAAACACTCAAGAAAGAGAAAAATAAGGTGCAAAATCAATATAATGATAGTAAACAAAAGAAAAAAGGAACACAACAGAGAAGGGAAGCCAGTAAGGCAGAGGCTATGAGAAGGGGGGGTAGAAAGGTCTGGTGGGAGAAGAAAGAAAGGGAAAAGGTGGAGAAAAGCCACAAAATTTTGAAATCAGATGGGAAAAGAGGAATCTTTTTTAGGGACAAAGGGTAAAGTATAATTTCTTTAAAAAGATTTTGCAAGGTACATAAGATGGTATTGTAGCATTTGTATTAGAAATAGAAAATTAGAATGGTTTAAGAGTTAATAAGAGATTAAAATGTTGAAATGTTTAGTAATGATTGATTTTAAAATCTAATAAAATATTAAAGGGAATGTTTAGAATATTGAGTTTTAATTAAAGAGTTTAATATGACTATGGTATTGATGTTATTATAAAATTATTATTGTAGCATTTGTCTTTTGAAAAGGCAATGGGAATGTTATAAGATTCAATATTTAGATCTATTATTTAACTATGTATTTAATCATTTTGGATTTATTATTTTTCTTTTATTAAAAAAAAAAATTAGTAGATAGAATGTACCAAGCAGAATCAGATTGGGTATTAGGTGTTATTTTAAATGTTAATCTAATTATTTTAGGGGGAAGATAGAAAGGCATCATACTCTGTTTAGTGATTTCAGGAGAAATTCTTTTTTTTTTTTATAAGGAATGAGACAAAGGGATAATAAAGAATGGACAAAAGATACAAATATAATGACTCAAATTAAGATGGATTAAATAAGATAGAATTAAGAAGAGTGAAATGTGTGGAGAAGCCAATATAGAAGACATAGAATGGTAAATAAAATAGGTAATGACATGTAAGATGAGCATGAATATAATTGAAGTCCATGTAGAGAGAGGTACCTGGGGCCAAGTTACTTTCCTAAAAGATTTTTTATATGTTTGTGTGTTGTGTGTTTATGTTTCTGGGAGAATTAATAAAACCTTGCAGGAATATAGAATGAGAATAATGGTAACCAAGTCAGAAAGAAATAGATGAAATAATAATAGTGAAATTGAATAAGAGTAAAGAGAAGTAAAGAGAAACTGGAAAAGAGGTATTTGTATGCTCATATGGAAATGGTTTAAAATAGAATTATATTGTATAAAATAAGGTTTTATTTGACTTGTAAAATTTATAATGGAAAAAGGTTCAAGTATGTAATGGTTAATGATGATTTGTTTGTCTTTAAAATTAATAAAATTTGTTTAAAAAAAAAAAGTACTGCAGTTGCATCATAATCATATTGGTAGACAGTTTGGAAATTTTTCCAAAGTTATGAAGTGGGATACTATGCATTTTTAAATCTGCTTATAATGTGGACAAATGTGAGCCATTGTATCAGAAATAATTGTTAATATCACAATAGTACATTAATCAGCCTAGAGAGTTAATATTAGGAATGATATATAGTATTTTTATTGCAGGTTAGATTTGTAAATAGTGTTTGTTAACTTCAATACAAGCCAGAGTTGAAATAACAAACAAGCAAGCAATCATTATATTGCACTAAAATTTCTTAACAAACTCTGGCTCTTTTTTATTTAGTATGTTTATATCACAGAAAGATTAAAAATAAAATACTAAGATTCATACATATACATATATAGATACAGATACAGTATGTATTCCATTATTTTTTTCATGCATATTTTCTAAAAACAGCAAGAATGTGAAAATTGTTTTGGATTATGAACAGTTCTCCAACAATGCCTGAAAGATAAATGCATGACCTTAAGGAGTAGAACTGAATAAACTAGGGATAGTTTTGCTGTTGGTTTGCTTGCAATTCTGTCATTGATGGATTGTCCTTCTTTAAGGGGAAATCAATGTTTTCCTTTAAGAAAGGTCGCCTTTGGAGAAAAAAAGAATACATGTACTGAATATTTTCCTACTTCATATCTGTGTCTAATGGGCAGTACCAGCAGTGTCAATTCAACAGTGGCTTTTTGGGGAGTGGGAGGAGGGGAGGCAGCATAGCTTTCCAATGGGAAATCTGGTCATTGTTTCAGGGGAAATTTTAAATCACACCAGGGTATGCAATGGGCTTTGGAATTTTTTGCATAAAGCCTGAGCTTTGTTTCAAATATTTCACTTCAATTAATATGCTCTGAAATCTAATTTATCCAGGGACTTTTCATTGTAGCTCAGTAATACATTTACATTTAAAAAGTAGTTCCATGTTGGAATCACTGCAAGTGTAGAAACAACACATAACATGACATAAGTAAGCAAGAAATAAATCTCAGAGTGTGGCCATCTATGTGTTACTGGAAATTAGCCTATGTCAAATATTTTCAATGGAAGTTCTAAATAACTTTACAAAATCAGAATGAAAAGAAAGTTGGACTTGTAAGTTGTTTGCTTTGCATCTCAAATTTTAAGGTAGTTTATAGGAAATCTCTATTGTTATCTTCTCCACTACATGCAAACAGGTTAGACATAACATCCATATAAAAAGAAAGACCGCCCGTATATAAATTGTAGGGTGTCTTTATAAAAGTGTACTCTTTTCAAACAGGGGAAATGTTCTGAAAAATAAAAAGGGTAAGAGAGAGTGCAAGATTCAGATTTTGTGTGCAAGAGAGTGTGCCAGACTGTCATTTTTTTCAAGAATTACACTCAATTTATAAGAAGGTGATGATGTCCCTTTTCGGTTTCCACTTCGCTCTCACTGTACATAAAGTGCAAGGACAAATTGCCCATGGAGAATTGGCGATGTATCTAGAGAATCTGATATTCCAGCATGGTCAGCTATATGTCACTTTAAGGCAAGAAATAAAAAATGAAAATGTTAGAGCATCCTTAAGGAATGGCAAATCAATTACAGATGTCATCAAAATGTCCCGTGTTAAAACAAAAATTGTCTATATTAGACTTGCTACACATTTTTTTTAATAAAATGTTTTCTTCTTTAATTTTAAAACAAAAACATTAGAAAATTACCCATGGCTATTCTGTTTCTCTGTTTAGATAAGGAAATATCCCTGAAAAGATGGCCCAATGAGTCACAGGTTGCCTAGTTCCACTTAAAATCATCTGAACCACCTCTGAATGTTTATGTCAGATCCACCATCTTTGGCTTGGTGTTGTGCTGGCATCCTGCCATCAAAAGATTGGGGGGAGGCATGAGGGGTGTTGAGGTAATTCCCCGTTAGGAGAATGAGCACATACAGGGAGACGTATTTGAGAGTAGTGTTTAAATAATACACACACAGTACACAGATACACTGTATAGTAAATGTAGGTTTTTATTTCCAGAAAGTTTAAGCAAAGTTCAAAATAGGCAGTCCAAAGTCATTCACAAGTAAGATCAGTCAGTTTTTAGTCCAGGGATAATCCAATAACAAATTCCAGTGTCAAAAACAGTTCAGTATCAGACTTACATCAAATCCAGGAATAACAGTCAATACAGGAATGGCAAAACTCTCCAACAGAAGGAAACAGGCTCACTCACACTCTCTTCTGAGACTAAGACTAAAACAACCCAGGTATCTGGCTCCATCTTATGGCCGTTTGAGAAACCACACCCAATTATACTTTTAGGATTTTCTTAAAGATACAGTTTTAAAATGTTTATCCTGGTTTATATATTGTCCAACCCAAATAGCTGTTAGGTGACTTACATTCCTAACAAGGGGACACCAAATGGACAGCAATAAACCTGTATGCATTCTGGTGTGGTAATTTTGGGAGGGGAGATGACAGCTGAAGAAAAGAATTATGTGATCAGTTTGTGCTGGCATTTTCAAGGCCATTTTCCTTGAATGTGGAAAGTTATCAGCCAAAAACATCTCAGAGTTCCCAAAACATCTAGGTGGCATCATATTGGCTCTGTTTGGACTGGTCATGGAGGGAGAGATGGAACGGAGGGGAATAGTCGTTGTCTTTTTGCGTGGGAACTTCCGCCTGATTTTACTTCAATCAACATCTCTTAGTAAAAGTGCCTTTTACTTCAACTAAATGGACTTGAGGGTTTTTCTTCCCCAGGGATCAGAGTGGGGCAGGTCTGACAGCTTAGTTGCAATGTATGCATCCAACATAAATTGTTCTGTAAACTGATCTATGCTATAAAATATAGATTAAGCACTAAATGTGAGAAAAGAAGGGTTGTTTTTTTAAAATGCCCAGTACTGTTATCTAATGGTCAGCTAAATGTTTGTGCCAGATAGTTTATCTAAGATCAAACATTTATATATTTTTTAATAAAAGAGGCAAAAAGATAAAAAAAAAACATACTTCATGAATGCCATGTGATTTTTTTTTCTCTGCAGGAAATCCATTTTTGTTATACTCATCAATAGAGACCAAAAATAGCATTCATAAAGAAATGCTTTCATAATGATATTAGTGTTTTCATTAAAAAAGATAAGCAAATCACTGTTTTTCATTTTACACATAAGAAACTTTTTATCTGAAGTTATTTCAAATGACTAAAGGACAACTGAACAGACATGGATAGCTGTTATATAGCTATAACTAAAACCAGCCAAAACCAGAAAAGTTTAAGCATATGCCAATTAATTTATTTTATATTGTTTTAAGATATTCTTGACTATTTATGTAAAGTACTGTGGCTTGCTTTTCACTGCTTTGCAGAAAATTGATTACATGAATAAAGTCAGAAAGTAATGCAGCAAAAATGTCTCTGAAATTACTGGCAGTAAAAAAAAAGAGGGACAGTCAGCATAATTACACAATGCTAGTTCACGACTCTATCTCTCATTAACTTTTTCTGCATATCATGAGCATTTCAATCATTTGGACTAAAAATGTAACATTAACATTCAAGCATTATTCCACAAATGCTTCATTAAAAAAGCATTTTCCCTTTTTTATTACTTAGAAATGATATCTGTATAATTTATTATTAGATATAGAAATACTTCTGTTGTTAACTGGTAGTGTGGAGTGAGGAAAGGTCACTTGGAAATGATAAATGATTCCCTCATTCCAGTTCAAAGCTTAGAAGGAAAGCCTTAGGTGATGCAAACTTCTGGGGAAACAAAAATCAGAAATTACTAGTAAGTTCAGGCTTATAAAATATCTATAATGTAGACTTGCTTTTTTGAGTAATTGTCACAGAGACTATGACAAGGTCTGCAATGTGTGGCTCTGGAGCCATATGCAGCTCTTTTGGCCCTCTGCTGCGGCTCCCACCACTGGCTGCCCCCACTCCCTGCCTTGTTGCTCCTTGCCTGACCTGAGAAGGTAAGGGTGATGGCAGGGATGGAGACTCATTCCATATTGCAGAGCAGGAGGTGACTGAGTGGGAGTGAGTGACCTTGAGTTGGCCATGAACACCCAGTCACACCGGTTGTTAAACGATTGGCTCCTGGTGTTTTCTTTTCTGTGGGAAATGGGTTCAAATGGCTCTTTGAGTGTTTAAGGTTGCAGACCCATGGACTATGACAATCAAAACAAATCCATTTACTGGAAGATAAATTTAGCTTATAGCAGTTTTGTGTAGTGGTTAAGACACCAGGCTGGAAGCAGGGAGACTATGACTTCCAGTCCCACCTGTGGCACAAAGCCAAAAGGTAACATTTGATCCTTTCTCCCAGCTCTAGGAAAAAGACAATGGCAAAAACCATTCCTGGAAAATCTTGCTAAGAAAACTGCAGGGACTTGTCAGGCAGTCTCCAATAATTAGTCATGATGGAACAGAAGAAAAAATACCTTAGATTTGGCTCAAAACATGGACTCAAAATAATTCATAATGGTTCTCAATTAATGGGAATGAAGTATCAAATGAGGTTCCAGAAAATTAAGTTCAGTTCAAGGCAACTGTCAACACAACTCTACTTGAGGCTTGACAATAGAAATTAAGGGAAGGAGAAGAAGAATGATTGGAATGTATTGGTAGCTGGAAGGGAGATGAGAAATTTATGTGAGCTGTTTGCAACCTGAGAAGATCCTGATACTTCAAGGCCATGCCTTTCAAAGGCACAGACTGTTTTCCCCAAATAAAAATAATGTGTTAGATTGGTGGACAATGGAAAATAGGTGTCCCAAATGGGAAAAGGGGGAAATTAACTATGCTGTTTTTCACTCTTCGCTTCTTCTGTACCTGTATGGACCTATCAGTAAAGTTATACTTTTGGTAAAATAATGTCCCAGGGCATATGCCAACAGGGCAGTTGACATTGGCCTCTTATACTCAATCATTTCATTGATGATTTGGATAAATTACTGCAGTATTCTTTTAGTCCTTGTTTGTTTCAGAGTCAATCTTCTGATTGCTTGTATTCTCTTTGATATATTTTGTTCTGGTTTCAATCTTTTTCTAAGCCACTGAAATTTGTTGTAGAGTTGGGGAGCCTCAAAATTGAAATATATTATTAAACTGAATTTGATTTTCAAATTTTCAGGTGAAACAAAATTGGGCAACATAGCTAGCATAGTAGAGGAGAAAATTAGCTTAATAATTTGGAGAAATGGACTGAAAGTAAAACAATGAAACTGATTAGAGACACATGTAAAGTGGGCAATTAGGTAAACAAAAGCCAAATAGATATAGGGTGGGAGTAGGTACTTGCAAAAAAAAATATTTGAATACTTACTATATGCTAATTGAATATGAGCTAGTTGCAAAAAAGGTAAATGCTTCCAAATCTTGGGAAATAATCACCCTTTTCTATTCTGTTTTACATTCAAGCCCTACCTCTGGACCATGTACTGTTCTTGGTATCTTATTTTAAAAGGATTCAGTAAAAAAGAATGTCAGAGAAAGGCCACAGTGAGATAATTAGAAACTAAATTCTAAGCAAGAGGAGAGAGTAAAGATCATTGAAAGATCTGACTGTTTAGAGAAAAGAGAACTGAAGGATAACCAAATACCCAGAAGGTACCATGTGGAAGATTAAGGCCTTTTGCCTTTTGTTTCAGGTTGTGGGCCATAGAACAATGGATTTATGGTACATGAGAGTCTAAATGAACATTAAATAAATTCACTAATGCTAAGAATCATTTGACAGTGAAACCAATTGTCCAGAGACATGATGAGCCATTTATTGGATAAGTTCAGGTGAAAACTGGGCAGCCATCACCCTGAGACAATTTAATATAGATTCTTGCTTTGAGCAAGAGGTTGGGCTTGGTAACCTAAATGGGCCCTTCCATGATGTATAAAGACATTCTATCTCTAACTCCCCAAATGTCCCCTGAATTTATCTTTCCCTTCCTTCTACCACTAAGATTGTGGGCAAAAACATCCCTAAGGCCAGACTAATTAGAAAGATCTATAATTATCATAATGCATAATTATCAACATTCCTGTCCCTGTCCTAAATGGTGATAATATCCACCCTTATTGCAAGTGTTCATTCCCTGATTTTATTTATTTTTGTTTAGTGTGCCTGTTCCAACCCAGCTCCCCAAATATGTCAAGCCCTCTGACGTGAACTCAAAATATTCCTTTATTAGGAATGCCAGCAGCCCCAGCAAAAAGCTTCTCTCACAGGCTAACAAGTCCATTCGCCCAAAAGATTAATAGTTGTCTGCCATTCATCTCTGCCCCCTGCCTTTTATCCCCAGAGCTAGGGTGCAGCCTCACTAGGTTCTTCCTTACCCAGGATTGGCCCATGGCTTTCTACTGATTTCCTCTTCTCTGCCTTCTGCACAGCTGCACATCAGGCAACGGACCCAGCTGTTCCTCCTTTTTTCATCAACCACCTCCAGACCTGGGGGCTGTTGACTCTCCATGTGAGGGCTGACGGATGACCCAGGCTCCACCAATCTCTCTCTTTCTGCCAGCTCCATTTCCTCTTCCCCTCAGAGCTTCCAGATTGCCTGATGCTGACCCTATTCTCATGCTGCGTCCTCCTTCTCTGATTTGGCTGCTGGAGGGGCTGGTGGCCGACAGGCCACAACAATGCCATTTTATCCTTTAGCTTAACATACGATATTTCCACAACAATTAGAATTATTGTGAATGGGATACTATCCCAGTTTTTTTAATTCATCTGTAGGCAAATAACACAATTTCAGGGTCAGGGTAGTACTTCATAACCAACAAGCACAATTTATCTTTCATTTTGGAGTAATAGCTGAAGAGGTCATGGTTTTGCTGTGATGTCGGTGAAATGTATTTTTCCCAGTCTAATGCAGAATAGCTGGTTTCTAACCAATATAATTGAGTCAACCCGTTCCTTACTGACCAGATTGTTCATTGTGGTATTAAAGTCTAATGAGGATTCTTGCTAACTATGCATAGACGATGCTTGTAATCTGATGTACACTGGAAGAGCCAAGCACATTCACTAGGTTTTCTCATTGAAGCTATTACTAAATAATGCTTGAACAGCCTTGGATGGGTGCCAACAGATGATGTTGGTAATGCCAGTGATATGATTACACACTTAATCACAAAATCTCCCTCTCTCTCTATCTTCCTCCCTCCCCCTCCTCACTCTGTTTTTCTCTTCATACCTTCTAAATCACACAGCACCTAATGATGTCAGGGAGCTTTATTTGCTATTACTTTGCAGCTACATGTTCATTATTTATTTCTAAATGCTAAATTGGATCTTAGGCCATGATCCAAGGAATCTCAATGCATCAGCTTGGATGAAAAATGTATGGAAAACTGCCTGAGAATTCTAAATATATAGGTGGTGTTTTTATATGTATTATATTCAGAAATCTTTTGTCAAAGATATTATCATTTTCTCCTTAATGTAGGTTGCAATACAAATGTTCCCACTGAAATTTAATTCTGTGAATATCTTTCCTTGCAAAAAGAGGAACCTGTGGTGTTTTGAATATACATCGTGATATTTCATATTCACCGATGTAGCTAAGTAATAGCTGTAATAGTTATGGTTTACTATTTATAAATCATACACCACATGCATATTTTTTTGACTTGTATTTTAAAAGCACAGTATTTCATTCCAATAAAAAGGGAACAAATAACCAAGCTAGGACTTCTACAGTCTTCTTTCCACATTATTAGCAAAAGAATCATGTTAATTATAATACACCCATTCATGTCACAAAGATTAAATTATAGTATTTTTCTATTTATCCATACTGAGCTGTTTTGTTTTGTTCATTTCATGCCTATGGGACAAAAGCTCTCTTACTTCTTCATGTTTGACTTCCAGCAGTTGTTTTAAACATGGTTCACACTAATTATCAAAAGTAGCAAGGTGCTCACCCTTTCACATTGTATTGGGATAAGTAATGCAATGACAGAAAATAAACTGATCTATTAACTGCATCTCAGTTATAGAAATACACTGGTTGTCTCTAAGCCAGTCATTTTCTCTAGGAGCAGCCTACCTCTAAAAGCTCAAGCTGTGGAGAAGAATGCTACCTTGATCAAAAGGTAGGGTGGAAATTTAACAAATTGTTTAACAATATTTATAAGTAGTCACAATCTGCAAGGTGGCAAACATTACATCACGATGCCAGGTAGAAAAAAGTTAGGCCTTTCAATCATCAAATCTAACTATTCACATATGCAGAAATTCAGATTAAAGCATCTTAAATATCTGTCTTTCTAGCCTTGATCTGAACATATTCAGTGAATGGGAATACAGTGCATGTATGATTAGTTCAACTGCTTTTTTGTTAAGATTTTGTGATATTTTAGCAGCATCTACCTTCTTGCACTATGGAACAAAAGACAACCAATGTTGGTATTCTTTTATGTGATATTTTTTTCAGGTATTTTAAGAGTTAGTCCCATTCCCATCACCACCATTACATCACTATTGACTTTTCTCAGGGGTAAATGTACCAACTCCTTCAATCATTTTTATAAAATTTAGTTTCAAGACCTCAACCTTCTGTTTACCTTCTTTGAGACCATTCCAATTTCTCTAACTCCTGCTTGAAATGTGCTAAAACTGGAGCAAAGAAGACATTATATGCAACCTAAAACTATTTTTTCCAGACATATGTATACATTCATATTCAGTTGGAATCAAGCAGCAGAATTTGACTCCTGGTCACTGATATGCTGCCATACCAAGGGCACTCACAGAGGAGTGGCAGCAGTGACAGGATGTGTGTGTGATAACAAAGACAGTGCAACACAATTTCTGCCCTTTGTACACCTACAAGTCATATCACTATGGAAGTAACAAAGGGCATCATATGCATATATTATCACATTGGCATTATTGCAACTACTTTCAACAAAGCATCTATAATTGATACAATTATTACTGGTTTGCAGGATTCTGTTCAGCATATATGTTAACAAAATCAAGAGTCATTTTAATGTAAGGCTATTAATTTTCTAGAAAGAAAAAGAGGAAGCATATTTTTTCCAGAAAATTGGAATCGTATGTCAAACACTCAGTATCTACCTTTAGATGTTTTGTTTTCTTCCCATCAGATTTAAGCCAATTATATTATCATAGCCATGTCTGAGGCAACTTTATGATGTTATGGATTTTGTCAAGTTGAATTAGGCTTCCCTCTAGAATTATCTAGTTAATTTTCTTACCCAGTCAAATCTGTACTAAAGGAAGTGTATTTGTTAGCAACCTGTGCAAAATCTTTCCATTTCTCTCCAAAAAGTAGATCTATCTACCCCAGTCTGAAACCTGTACAATGTCCCACTCTTTTATTTTTGTTTAAAAAAAAACACCAAACCTGATCAAGATTACTTAACAATTTTTTTAGGTTAGGTCCGCAAGGCAGAAATTGTTGCAACATATCATAAAATCTCATTTTGGCCTCCCTCTCCATCAATTTGCTATGCACATAATCTAATAAAGAAACATATTATGACAGATACTAACAAATACATTTTTTAAGAATGTATTTATCACGGGCCTTTTCTGATCTTTTATATTCATTTCCATCCTGTTATAAAAGAAATGGCATAGTATGTTAGGTATAGTTTTATGTATTGAATAGGCACAGAAAGCTAATCCAACACAGACAATTTGTATGAATGCTGTCAATTAATTTTTTTCTTTTAGATGTACTGAGGACATATGCATTTCTTTTGTTTTTGTATACTGAAATTCTAATCTATCCTGTCACTGTAATAGCAAACATGGTTGGCTTATTTACAATATTCTATTCAGCTATATTTAGAAAAATGACCTTTACTACAAAATTGATTTGCAGAAAAATATAAATAGAATATACCTGGCAGACATTAACAATTGTTTCATCACATTGTTGACATTAGTAGAATACTGTATATATTTCATATTCTATACTGATACACATTGTAAAAATATCACTTCTCAGAGGAATTAAGAATTTATTACCAAAAGATAGGTCAGAACTCAATCCACAAGTTTTGTTGTTTGCACATTTCAGACTGATGTTAAAAACAAAGTGTTCTAAAATTACTTTGGTAATCTGATTTTCTTTCAACTAGAGTGCTACTGAAATGGTCAAGGAATAATGTCTTGAAATTTGCTAGCAATTTTTACAGAAAGAGCCAGTTTGGTGTAGTAGCAATGGTGCGAGACTAGATACCATGAGACTATGAGTTCTATTTCTCCTTTAGGCCTTAAATCCCACTGGTGATTTTGGACAGTCATTCTCTCTCAGCCCAATTCACTCATAGGGTTGTTGTGGAGAAATAACAGGTAGGACTATTGTATATACATGGAACTTTGTGATGACTTTGAGATAAACTACATTTTTATGATCCTGTAATCAGGGGTGGGTTTCTACCGGTTCTGTCCACCTCTGTAGAACCGGTAGCTCTGAAGAGCAGCAGACATAGAACCGGTTCTATGTCTGCTGATGTTTTTGCCCACCCGGGCTCTTACCTGATCTTTATTTCCTGATTTTTCAACTTCAGCTGCCGAACGAGGCACAGCTGCAGTTAAAAAAGCAGGAAAAGAGGGCTGTTTCAAAGGCTGCATCTGTGCACACAGCATGCTGATGATGATTCACAGGCACGCAGCTCACAGCGTGCAGGGAAGCTCGTAAATCCCAAACCGGTAGTTAACCCTGTCATATCCCACCCCTGCTTGTAATCCCTAATTCAGGGTAGAGTTCGGCAGACTGGATGGAGCTAAGCATTTACTGGCCTGATTCCCTTCCTGATGCCATGCAGAGATTGTAGCAGGGTTTGTTTGTTTGTTTGTTTTTGCACCCTAGGAGAAAAGCATCCACTGCTACCAAAGATACAACATGGGCAAGGTATCATTACTTGTACCATTCATGAATAAAGAATGTAGAATTCAATTTAATTGTTACTAAATTATAAAACCCCAGTTCTTGAATTTACGTTATTCAAGATGACAAATACCTTGGCAGTGAAGCATTCCTGCTCAAGAAAATATTAATTGAAGCATTTTCCTCTCTCTGTCTCTCTCCCGCTCTCTCTCCTGTCTCAATATATTAGAAGTAAAAAAAAATACAGTCTGTTAGGGTTTTGGAGATTAACCCCTAGAAGAGTATTGCAGCAGTAGTCAAGCCAGGCAACCAAAGGAGAGCGGAAGGGCCCCAGAGTATACACACACTGAACACAAACACTGTTTGTAGTTTAAATAGTTTTTAATCCAGTTAGAGTTTAAAGCATTGTCATTCAGTCCATTAAGTCATTCACAGTATTTCCATCCAGTAAGACTCACTAGTATAGTCCAAGTTAAGAGTCCTTGCAATATCTTTATCAGCCGATAAAGATATCTTCTCCTCCTCCGGTTTCACTCTCCAGAGAAACAAACGCTGGATATTCAGTAGAATTACGCAGTAATCAGCAAACAGTAGCAAACAATAACAGTTCAGTCACAGGCACTCACAGTCAGTAATCACAGTTAGTAACAGCAGCACACAGTTACAGTCGCAGCAGCACACAGTTACAGCCAGTAGCACACAGTTACAGCCAGACAGTAAGCTTTCCAGCTTCTAATGCTTCCTTATATTGTAACTTCTAACCGCACCCTTAATCGGCTAATTGCCTGCTGCATTTTGCTTAAAGTGATAAGCACTTAAACCATGATATCTAAGTTTTATATATTTATTCACCCAAACCATATTTGGTATCAATGTTATACCTAACATACTCCCCTTTTGGGTGAAATAAATATATAATTCCTTACAATCTTATCCCATATTTTCACAACTCTCCTGGTGCTTACTGGCACCTTGGGCTTTAGTAAAATTATCAGCTAAATTGTCCTCCGACATACAGTACTCTAGCTGAATCATCTTACTTCTTACAGATTGTCTCACGTTTAGGTATCTTAGATCTGTATGCTTGCTCCTTGTTTTTACTCCAATATTTGTGGCCATTTGAATTGCTGCCTGATTATCTTCATGTATAATTATAGGATAATCTACAGTTATACCTATATCAATTAACATTTGTTTATACATTATTAATTCTGTACATAACAATGATAAACAGGAGAATTCTGCCTCCATAGTAGACAAACTTATATGCTGTTGTCTTATTGACTTCCAGCCTATTAATGTCTTACCCAGCATTATGGCTGTTCCTGAAGTCGACTTTCTAGTGTCTCTTACTGATGCAAAGCTAGCATCTGCATAAGCACTTAGAATTAAATCACCCTTTGGTTCTAAATACAATGAATAATTCATTGTCTTTTTAAGATATCTTAATATCCTCTTAGCTGCATTCCAGTGTCTTTCACATGGTGCAGAATTGAATCTAGCCAACTGATTCACGCAGTACGATATATCTGGTCTAGACCAATTACTAATATAACTCAAACTACCAATTAAAGATTGATAAATCACCTTATCAAACTCAGGGCTTTGTACATCAGTGTTGCTAAACTCCTGACTCATTGGAGTCTTAGCTGGCTTACAAAGCTCCATCTTGTAATCTCTTAGTAATTTGCTTATCTTATCTTCCTGAGATATCTTAAAACCTTTCCGTGTTTTCTTTATATTCAAACCGAGATACTTCTTTATCTCCCCTAATTGCTTGATCTTTATTCTCTTTCCTAATGATGCTATTATTTTATTTGCTTCATCATTAGTTTCAGTTATCAATGCAATGTCATCTGTGAATAGTAATAATAATGATACTTTCCCATTTGTCTCCCTCTTAAACAGACATGGATCGGCTAAACCAGCTTTAAATCCTATATTGTCTAGTTCCTTTACAATATATTGGTTCCATTCATAGCCTGATTGTTTAAGACCATAGAGACTTTTCTTTAACAACCAACAATCATTATTATCCTTATTTTCACTTTTAATACCAACAGGTTTTTTCATATAAATAATATGTTTTAATGGGGCGTGCAAGTAAGCAGTTTCCACATCTAGATGGTTAACTATATAGTTTTTACTAGCTGCCCACACTAAAGCTGCTCTCAAGGTTGCTGCCTTAAGACTAGGTGCAAACACCTCATCATAGTCATTAGCATTCTGCCTAAAACCTTGGGCTACTAACCTTGCCTTATGGATTAAATTACCATCTTTATCTATTTTTACCTTAAATATCCATTTGCAGCCAATGGATTTCTTTCCTGCAGGTAATTTGGCATTTTCATACACCTTCATATCTCTTAATGAATTCAGTTCCTTATTCATTGCTGCATACCATTTTTCTTTTTCCTTATTAGGATACTTTTTAATTTCTTCTACAGAATTAGGAACTTGATTAATCTGGCACACTGTGTTAGCCTGGTACCTATCAGGCGGTCTAGATATACGTGTAGTTCTTCTGGGAATTACAGGGCTTACAGGAGGACTTTGTTGAACTACTACCTGTTCATCTTCCTCATCCTGTTCAGCTATTGAATCTGTTTCTTCCTTTATGGGCACTATTTCATCCTGTATTTGTCTCTTTACTTTATTTTTAAAGTTACAGGGATAACTAATGGGATTTCTATAGGATTCAATAACTACATCTTTATTGACATCCTGTTCTAATTTCTCCCATCCTTCATGTTCTAGAAATTGGGCACTAGCACTACATAACACTTTAGATGTGCCTTTCTCCCAAAATCTATATGCCCTATGGTTTGCCTGATAACCAACGAAGAAAAATCTTTTAGCTCTATGTTGCCCTTTTTTCCTGAGTTGTGCAGGAGTATGCACCCATGCTGGTGCACCAAATGTGTGCAGGTAACTTAGGTCAGGTTTCCTGCCATGCCACCTGGTAAATGGTATTTCACCTGTTGTTGTATTAACAACGTTGTTCAATATGTTATTAGCACACATTGTAGCCTCCCCCCACAAAGAATCAGGTAACCCAGAATCATTTAACATTGTTCTAACCATTGCCTGTAGTGTTTGGCCTCTTCTTTCAATAAAAGCGTTATGTTCTGGCCTGTATGGAGCAGACTTCTTATGCTCTATTCCAGCTACCTTAAGTCTGTTCTGGAATTTGTTATTAACAAATTCCGTGCCATTATCTGTCACCAGGGTTATCAGTTGTCGTTTAGACTTTCTTTCAGCAAACCTAAGCCAATTGAAAAAATGTTGATATGTTTCAGTTTTGCTTTTCATTAAATAGCAAAACCCATATCTAGAATAATGATCCATAATGCTCAGTATATATCTAGCACCCCCCATACTGGGTTTCTTTGGACCTATGATGTCTGCAAATACTACTTCTAAAGGTTCTTTTGTTTTGAAACCATTTAGCCTATTTGCAGGCAATACTTTGCTCTTATCTTCACAGCAAACATTACAACGCAAATATTTATCACAAGATTTTAACCTTATTCCTTCAGATAACTCAACTGTACGTTTTAGCATTTTAAAATTTACATGCCCCAAACGCCTATGCAATAAATGGATACATTCTTCATGAGGCTTTATATTATTAAATACAGTTTGTGCCTCCCCTTTCTTACTATTATCTAAGACATATAATGTTCCATTTAAAGCTGCAGTTACCCTTTTGTTATCTTTTTCAATTATGCAATTATTATCTTTAAAAGTAATTACATAACCTAATTTATCTAATACCCTTACTGAAAGCAAATTAAACTTTAGTTGCGGTACATACAACATTTTTATATCCTGGTTTATGCACGGACAATGTGCAAAACCTTCACCTTTTGCTTTCAGGTTCCAGCCATTGGCAAGTGATATATGTTGAGAACTTGTAGACATTTTTATAAATTTTGTCTTATCTCTTGTGATGCAGTGGGATGCGCCACTGTCAACCACCCATAAATTATTCTTCACATCAGAGTTGCTTAACGTGGCTAGTTCAAATGCTTTCTTTGGCTTTTTTACATTCTGGCTTTTTCTCTTTTTGCAGAATCTTGCCAAATGTCCTCTGCCTCCACAATTAAAACACTTTTTAATTGTGTATGCCGTCGAAGATAAATTCTTTTCTTCCGGGTGCTTTACTTTGCTTTGCTGGTTTCTTTCAAGCTTTGAAGATAATTTCTCTTCTTTCTTATCTTCTCTCAGCTCGTCACGCTCACGCCTTCTTCTGGCTTCTTCTAGTAGCCTGCCTGTAATCTCGGTTAATGAGAGGCTTTCTTTTGGCAATACCTCTAACGAAGTCACATAGTCATCATAGCTTTGATCTAATGAAGATAATATTATGTAGACTTGTTGCAGTTCATTAAATATAAGCTCTTTTTCTTTCAAATCTTGAAAAATGCTCTTCATACAGTTTAAATGAACTAACATATCTCCATTCCTCTGAAGATGCGTTCGAAAAAAGCTTCCGTGTAAGATTTATATGTGCTCCTACACTGTCCCGAACATAAATCTTCCTGAGGTTCTCCCAGCAGTTTGCAGCATTTTCTTCTCCACGAATATGGACAAGCTGCTGATCACAGAGAGTCAGTCCTATGATGCATAAAGCCTGCTCATTCTGCAGTTTAAAGTCTTGTAACTTTTCTTTATCATCATCATCAGCAGGATCCCATCTACTCACATCTGGTGGGTTTGCTATAATGTCCCACAAACCTTCTCTGCGTAGAAGTAAACTACATTTCATTGACCATGAAACATAGTTTGTTCCATCCAGCCTGGATATCATGGACAGTTGTGACAAATTTACTTGTGCCATTACTCTTCAGATATTTTAACTATTTTAAACTAATTAAAACAGTTTGTTTTTACAGTAATGTGCAACTCACACCAACTCTCTCTGTTATATCCTGGTTAGTTAGACTATGCTCTGGGCCCATAACCAATGTTAGGGTTTTGGAGATTAACCCCTAGAAGAGTATTGCAGCAGTAGTCAAGCCAGGCAACCAAAGGAGAGCGGAAGGGCCCCAGAGTATACACACACTGAACACAAACACTGTTTGTAGTTTAAATAGTTTTTAATCCAGTTAGAGTTTAAAGCATTGTCATTCAGTCCATTAAGTCATTCACAGTATTTCCATCCAGTAAGACTCACTAGTATAGTCCAAGTTAAGAGTCCTTGCAATATCTTTATCAGCCGATAAAGATATCTTCTCCTCCTCCGGTTTCACTCTCCAGAGAAACAAACGCTGGATATTCAGTAGAATTACGCAGTAATCAGCAAACAGTAGCAAACAATAACAGTTCAGTCACAGGCACTCACAGTCAGTAATCACAGTTAGTAACAGCAGCACACAGTTACAGTCGCAGCAGCACACAGTTACAGCCAGTAGCACACAGTTACAGCCAGACAGTAAGCTTTCCAGCTTCTAATGCTTCCTTATATTGTAACTTCTAACCGCACCCTTAATCGGCTAATTGCCTGCTGCATTTTGCTTAAAGTGATAAGCACTTAAACCATGATATCTAAGTTTTATATATTTATTCACCCAAACCATATTTGGTATCAATGTTATACCTAACACAGTCTATTGGTATTTATAGACAATGGAAAAAGCTAGTCTCTAAAACAAGGAATATTTCAAGCTTCCACAAATGACCCTTTGGTTATAGTGCTGGTAATTACTACCTTACTTAGTCAAATGTTGTTCTTAGCATTTTCTTCATATTCACTAGTGATCAAAAAGAACTTCCTTTTTCTCTGTATTATTTTCTCTGTCTCTTTTTTGCCATTGGCCATTTTCCACTTGGCTCCCAACAACAAGGCCAGTTTTACTCTGGAATGCAAATTTCATGTTATGATAAGCAGCAACAGTTTCCCCTGACTTATCAGTGCTTGGAAATAGTACAGCTGTGTAGCCATGATGTAGTTGGTTATTTCCACTCTTGACAAATTATCATGAAAGAAAGAAAAGTATCTAAATGTTGGCTAAATCCTAGATTCATTTTACTTATGCTTAAGACGATTTTCATTAGAAGCAATGAAACTATCAGCAAATTTAATGGCAACAACAGAATACATAACAAGAAAAAGGACAGTTGAATCTTGGACTCATCTTTCAATCTTTAACCTTATGTGCTGGTTAAATAAAAAACAAAATTTGAATAAAGCCAGCTTGGGCTTCAGATATGTACTACAAATAACATGCTCTTGGAACCTATTAGAAACCAGATTAAAACTAGTTAAAATAAGCAGTGAAATCTCAAAGTACTTTTGTGCATGAAATGATCCCTAAATTATTCTCAACAAATTTATGAGCCAACATATCATATGCTTTTGGACATCCATTTACTTTAAAGAGATTGCACCATTATAGTTTTCAAATTATTTTATTCTATTAATACCACAGAAGCAAACTGACTCCACAAACAATTCATGCAAAGTATGAACATAATTTATCAGAACATCTAGCGCTTATTTGTATACAATAGACTCTATAAGGAAATTAAAGGGGAAAAAGGGTAGAGTTCATCTATTCATTTATTTGGGGTCGGATTTCATAACTGAAATATTAATCTACTTTTTAAACTAAATAGTTAGTTTGAATCCTTGTGAATTGTGGAAGGCTGCCTTTTGGGTATTTGCTATGTTTAATGAAGGAATAATGCAGCTTAAATGCATTTAAATGCTCCTTCTAGGATCGAGGCCTTGATGAGGCAAAGGCACTTGTGTGGGTAAATGAAATTGTGGGCTAAGGCATCAGACAACATGAAAAACAAAAATAAAGAGTGATAAGCTGTTAGAGGAAAACAGCAATTTTGAGATTAATCTGTCAAATTGGTTTGCTCTATTGCAAGGTTTGGAACATAACGAGCCACACTGAACACATGGTCAAAAATGTCATTGAATCTGCTACATCTATAACACTGGCACCCAACCTTTGGATCACCAGGGACCAGTCCATTGAGAGGTTTATCTGCGTACTGAAAGAGGCGTACTGAAGGAAGGTATTGTATTCTGCCTGCATCCCATGGATTGAACTTTGCTTGTTTGTGAGGCTCAGTTTCTGGCATGCCACGGACTGGTGCCAGTCCATGAAATGGGGGCTGGAGACCCCTGATCAATAGCACCACCGGAAAAACAGTTGGTACAGTCAAAAATCTCTGATGACACTATTGATTTAGTGAAAAAATGATAGACAATGAAGAATTTTTGAAAATTTCAATAATAAACTAGTGAAATAAACCAAGAAAAAACATGTCAATTTAATATGAAGCTTGTGAAAAAGGCAAGTGAACAAAATGAAGGGATTAATAAAGCAAAAGAAAGATAAAAAGACCTGCACATGGATTAGAGAACAAACGAAAGTATACGATATCATCAAGAGAGTAAAAGAATTGAAATGCAAATGGGCTGGTCACATAGTAAGAAGAACTGAAGGCAGATGGACCAAGGCAATCATAGAAAAAAGCATCCATGAAAGAATCCCCAAACATTGTGATATCAGCAAGTATTGCGGGCCCAAATGATAAAAGAAAGCTCAGGAGCATATAGGTTGAAAACATGAAGAGGCCTTGATCCTGTAGTGGATAGACAAAGATGATGGTCGTAGTAGTGGTGATGGTGGTGGTGGTGGTGATGATGATGATGATTATGATGATGATGAAATGAATTTAGAAGACAGGGAATTGACTCAATACCTATTACAGCTGCCATTTAAAATTCACCAAAATAAAATAATAACTACATTTTGGAGTCTTTTCCTCAGGTGAAACATCTGAGGAATTTAAAAAGAACCCAGTTTATAAAATTAGGAACCATTTTATGAAAAAAGTAATTAAAAAAAAGATTTTTTGAAACAGTTTTTTTCCTAATATCTTAATAATAAAGACTGTTGGTGTTGATATGCATTACATGACCTATTTTATATCCAGAGGTGGTATTTAGCAGGTTCTGACCAATTCTGGAGAATCGATAGTGGAAATTTAGAGTAGTTCAGAGAACTGGCAAATATTTCACCTCTGACTGGAGATTTTACAGTATCCTTTCCCTGCCATGCCCACCAAGCCACGTCCACAGAACTGGTAGTAAAAAAAATTGAATCCCACCACTGGTTATATCTCAGTGTAATAAAATTTGGTGTGTATGTGTGAACACATGTATGCATTGTAATTTTAGAGAAGGACATTTATCTGACCATTTGACTAAAACATTAGAATGAAATATAATGAAGGGGACTCTTGCTTTATTTCTCTTGAAATTGCCTATTATTGTTTCTTTGTATCGCATCATTAGTCGAGGAAGAAACAAACACTGGATTGGATAATTCTGTCTTTTGTCAAGTACTTAGCTTTTGTCTTTTAAAATTGATCCAGTTTTAGAATATGATTCATTGAGTTATGTAGAGTCTGACTGGCATGAGTTATTCTCAATAGATGCTTTGACCTGGACAGAAAAGGTTTTAATATCATACAGTCTTATTTTCTGTATGTTAGAACTGCTTGTTTACTATAGCCAAAAAATGTTATGCAAGCATAATTAATAAATGCTGCACTAATTATTGATCAACCATATGATATGTTAGGGTGGCACTGTAACATAAATGCTTGGCTAAATGATTAATAGTTTTCAAAGGTTCATAAATTTCTTGATTATGTTGTTCCCTGTTGTGTATTGACATTAACTTAATCACATTGATTTTGTTTCAGCCATGGGCTACTCTTTGGGGACTGGAATTAATAGCCTTTTAAGTGTACATGCTAGCACATATTGAATTAGTTAAACTAACATATTTCTTCAACTGCTAGTCAGGGGTATAAAATATTCAGTTGGAATAAATATGGATGTGATAGTGAAATTCCAGTTTCAAGAAATCAGCACATAGGAAACCCATATGGATGAGTTCCCTCAGGAGTTGTCCTTTTCAATTACCCTTGGAGATGATGGTCGCTTGTTTCAACAGTGGTACGAATCATTCTCAAATGGCAATCATGGAATATGCCAGCACAAGAAAAGGCTAATAACTAGAATTCTCCCTTTGTAGGTCCTTGCTTTGCAAATTATTACTACAACTTTTAAGGTAGACATTATCAGCCCTTCAAGATAGCCCAGGTCAGGAATCAGACAATGTAAGAACTACAGAAATGCTACTTGATTCCTATAGGTTATGATATTGAAATCTTGCCCGAGTTTCTTCTTGCTCCTTCTAATAATACCAGAGTCAAGGTAAGGTCATGTTTGAGTTTCTCTCTTACACTTTTCATTTTCCATGACTGAACTGTCCTTTGCCTTGCTTTAACTATATTGCATTGACTACATACCTTGTACAATGTGATCCACACATCCCTTTACAGAAGTACCACTCCAACTATACAGATAATATATCTATAAGATGTTTGTGGTTGGTGGCTTCTAGCCATATAGTTAAAGATTGATGAAAATTTTTACTAGACAGATAATCTAGATTATAGTCACTGACCAGAAAATTAAGCAATCAGCTTTATAAAAAAAGAATAAAAGAACAAAGTGCAGTAAGCCATGGCATAGGAAGGAAAGTATAAACCTTATCTAGAAAAGAAAATTGCCTGACGCCTTAAAATGTTTCTAATAGCAGGAATGCATGGAGCACTATGCACATATAGCAGGATATCAGATTAATAAAGATATTTTAAGAGTAAGATATTCAAATTCTACCCATTGAACCATAAACTATTCAGTGAACACATAGAAACATGACTATGTGTGTATGTAAGTTGATAGAACTAAAATTGTATATTGGTCAGTTACAAAGTATGATAGGAAATAAAACCTAGTTGCAATGTAAGAAGCTTAAAACAACAAATAAAAATACAATCAGAACATTAGGGAAGTACATCAGGAAAAGGGGTTTCTCTGTGGAAAATCACTCCCTGGGAGATACGGTTCGGCATGACTTGATTACTTTTCCAAAATGCCCTAAATACGTAGTTCTATCAGCAGGCTTGGAATTGATATGGAGCCAATCAAGTGGATTGTTCATTGTGTTTGTTGCTGCTGTGGGATGCAGGAGAGAGGTTAAATAATGGATTTTTATCTTGTACACCAGCTGCAGTCATCACATGTGAGTTAGGTGGCCTTATAAATTTGTTGAACAAATAAATAATAATAAATTAAGAAAGTAATTTTATATATATGACAATGGGATATAAGAATTTTTTGCTGCCAATTAGTGATCTGATTTTTTTTGGGGAGGGGACCCAGATATGGTAACCTGTTTGTGCTTATTTATATGCAAAATAATATTATATAAATAACTGCATGATAAAAACAAAAGTGATCAAACATTGGACAGAAATCAAGCAATACCATTAAGATCTGTCAGAAGATGCACAGTTTGATAAAAAAAATAGGAAAGGCTACAAGACTAAATAATAATAATAACAATAATAATAATAACAACAACAACAGACAGACAGTTGAAGAAGAAGAAAAGATATTGGAAGAATATCTGAAGGATAATGAAGAAGATTCAGTAAAGCTAGTATAGCACAAAAGCATACTGAATACCATAGCGACTACACTGGCCTACAAGAAAGACCAAATGGAGAACAGTAAAGATACATGAGGAAGAAAATATTATATGTCCAGCACAAACACACACACACACTAAAAGAAAGTAGAAAATAATAAGGCATGGCGATCTCCAAGAGCAGGGAAGTTGAAGAAAGAAATGGAGAGTCTAATCTGGCTGCATAAAACCAAGCCTTAAGAACAAAGCCATCTAGAATTAAGACAGCAACAAACAGTAAATGCCACCTAAGCAAAGAAACTTAATAACAGTGGACTACTTAGCTGTTGCAAGAAAATAGCACAGACTACAAACAATAGCAGGACAAAGTACAAACAAAGATACATTGCAATATGTACAAGAAATATCATTGCCTGCAAGTAAGAAGTGTTTGGGACCACAAAGTAGACAATAGAAAATGAAGGCAGTAATGTTTTCTGGAACTTTAGAATTCAAACAGACAAGCACCTGTCATATAACACCCAAAATTTAACAATTGATGATAAAAAGGAGAAAAAAGTATGCATAGTAGATGTGACAGCAGAAGGGAAGAGAAAGAATGGATAGAATTCGCAAAATACAAAGACCTGTAAATAGAAGTAGAACAGCTGTGACAAAAGAAGAAAAGATAATAGCAATAGCAATAGGCGCCTAGGATGCAACCCCAAGCATAACTTGAACACTATCAGCACTGATAAAATTAGCACCAGTCAATTGCAAAAGGAAGCTTTACTTGGAACAGTTTACATCCTACAACAAAATCTCTAATGCAGTTAGACAACTGCCTATCCCATGTCTTTGGGAAGGACTCAATAGGTGGATAAAATTGCCAAATCCAGTCTAAATGTTTTCCTGGCTGTGCAACCAACCATAATAATAACATGTGCATTTTAATAGTTTAACTTACAGGCCTCCATCACATTTTCCCCCTTCCTTCTTGGGTTTAGCAAGTTATAACAGCCAATCTATAAATGAAATAATGGTTTGCTTGAAGACATTGCCCAGTTAACAAGTACTTAGTCTGAAAATCATTGCTTAATGTACATCTATTAAGTACAAGGCAATAAAAACTCTGAGAGACTTGTAACCATGGCAGCACTATTATTATTAGTCAAGAGAAGGTCTATAACATAGAAAATATTATTTGTTTGGGGAAATGATTTATGGAGAAGCAGAAAATATTTAGAATGTACTGAAAAATGTAGGCCTGGTAATTGTCACCTTATTGGCTTAGAAATAGCAGGAAATGTTTATCCAGCTTTGAACATGGGTCTTAATCTATTAGATGCTTGACCACATTTTGCTATTGCAATTTCAGGCAATTAAAAGCAAAGTTGCTTACTGAGAATCTAGTAAGAATCTATAGCAGAGCTGGAGTGGCTTGGAAGTTACAAAAGGTACATGTACTCCTCAACTTACAACCGTTCATTTAGTGACTTTTGAAATTACAACTGCCTTGAAAAAAACTATTTTTCACACTTATGACCATTGTTCACACTTATGACCATTGCAGCCTCCCCATGATCATGTAATCAAAATCTGGATGCTTGGCAACTGGTTCATACTTATGACAGTTGTGGTATCCCAGGGTCATGTGATCATCTTTTGCAACCTTTTGACAAGAAAAGTCAATGAGGAAGTAACTTAACAACCATGTTACTAACTTAACAACTGCAGTGATTCATTTAACAATTGTGGCACTCAAGATCATAAAATGGGGTAAAATTCACTTAACAAATCATTGTAAATTGAGTATGTAGTATGTAGTACCTGTACTATGAAGTATGATTTGTGATGACTGTGCACTGTGAAGCACAACTTAAATAAGTAATGTTTTAAAATATCACTAAGAATCAAAATAAAGAAGAACTTTAATCCCATGGAGTTAGTAACAACTATTTTAGTAATTAAATTCAATACCTTGTACAGTATAGTAATCTCTGAAAATTGGATGTCTAACCTTTGCATGAACAAATATTGCAAAGGGGAGCCTACCACTTTTTAGTGTAATTGGATCTGCTGTTGAAATGATCACAACTTTAGAAAGGTGCTGCAAATGTGAAATGAAAAGTTCTAATTACTTAGACACCTTCACAAAACATCACCCATAAATTAGTGGGAATGTTACAATTGATACATAGAACTTTAAGTTATAATTGTATATACTGAACAGTGGAAATTAAGGTTGAACATAAGGAAACATTTTCCTCAATGGTTATTAAAGGAAATGAAAGGAGTCATTTAAGATGAACCATAAACAAAGCAAATTAGATAACAATGCAAAAAACTACAGTCAGCATTAGAGAAACATAAATTATATTATGATGCAATTTTTAACATGTGCAGGTGTTCAAACACATCCTTGCCAACTCGATGTTCATCATTATAGTAAGCAAAACTTTTATATTCATCTTTAAAAAATCATTACATCTAAGAGGAATGCAAGTTTATCAGGTCTGAAGGTCACTTCACATTTTTCTAAGCTAATGCATAGGGCTATGTAAAAAAGAAAAACATTCCCTTATATGTAAATATAGTTCAAATGAAATATATTTATTATGATTGCCTTCTGTTTTTTTTAATTAAATCAGTCTCTCTCGTCTTGTTAATGTGGTAATTTCTCAATGATTTGACCTTTAATCACTGAATGGTATACACTGTTGGTCGGGGGACAGAAAAGATTTAGTGTACTTTTTTGTTTTTTTCAGGTAATGGAGGTGAAACAAGGAAACTGTTAGGTTTGGGGAATAATGGAGACCAGACATCTGACCAGTGACTTCAACTCTTTAATAATCGTAAATAGAACAGAACAGAGCAAGGCTATGGGCAACAGCAACCCTTTTATAGGGTTATCTGCTACCTTATTAACCAATGACATGTGCAACAAGTTCAAACTTATAACCAATGAGAAGTGTCAAAATAGTGGCCAATCAGGGACTACTTATGGACCAATCCCTAGTTGTTGTATAAGGGCCAATCAGGTGTGCAGGTTTCCAAACCCTGATTTGCATTTATGCTAGTAACTTTTATTGATTCACAACACCCCTCCCCCTTGGGTTCCGTTTGAGGGGAGCTGTAATAAAATCCTCAAGATAGACAGGCCGTTTGGTCTGTCTGGATGATTTCCGTGGCTCCACCGGTTTTGGTCTAAGGTCCGGTTCCGGTGGAGCGTTTGGATGATCTTTATTAAATTCAGTTTCGCTGCACAGTGATTCTGTGCTGCTTCCACTGTGGTTGTCTCTGCTACTCCGTGTTTCTTCGGGGTTTTGCAGTTCGGTTTCCCCCGTATTAAAGTTCCCTGAAAAATTCAACTCCCTCCCGCTTCAAGTTCCGGTGTTTCGCTGGGCCGTAGGGTTTCCGTTGGCCTGCTATTTGTCATATCAAAGTCAATTTCCTCGATATTTCCTCCCCCTTGAGTTGGTGAACCCGGGGAGTCATGGGTGCTGGGTGGTAATCTCGATCGGAGTTGGTCTATGTGGCGTTTCCACACCCTCCCATCGTCCGTTAGCAGGCGGTAAGATCTAGGCCCGGTAAGGTGGGTAACGGTTGCGGGTATCCATAACGGGTCGCTGGAAAAGTTTTTGGCAAAGATTAAATCGCCTACCTTAAATTCCCGTCATTTGCTGCTGGAGCCGAAGGGCTTTTTCGGTGCGAATGCGGGGTGGAGCCAGTCAAGGTGCGATCGTAGTTTCCGCCCCATAAGAAGTTCAGCGGGCGTTTTGTTGGTCACGCTGTGGGGCGTGATGTGCTGCAACAAGAGAATTCGATTGATTTTCTCGTCGATGTTGCCAAATTCCATTTTGTGAAGGGTCTTTTTTACAAATTGTACCATGTGTTCTGCACGTCCATTCGCCGCAGGGTGCGCGGGCGAGGTTAGCGCATGGCGGATGTCCCGATCAGCAAGATATTGTTCAAAGGGTAATGCAGTAAACTGTCGGCCGTTGTCCGAGACCAACACGTCCGGAAACCCGTGTGTGGCAAATAGTCTGTTTAATTTATTGATAACTGAGTCCGTTGTAGTTGTGTTCATTCGATGAATCTCGAGCCAGTTTGAATAGGCGTCGACAGTAATAAGGAAAGTGTGTCCTTTGGTAGGCCCCGCAAAGTCAATATGAATACGGGACGAAGGTCCCCTCGGAGTTTCCCATTCGGTTGGGCTTGCTTTAGGCGGGGCGTTGCTGACGTCCTGGCAACGTTGACAAGTAGCGACCCAGGCCTCGATTCTTTTGTCGATTCCCGGCCACCAAGCGTAGCTGCGTGCGAGTGCTTTCATCCGCACGATACCTGGATGTCCTTCATGCAATACCGCCAAAACAGTTTGTTGCAATTTGCCAGGGATTACGACTCGATCGCCCCACAAGATACAGCCTTTTTGGGAAAACAGTTCGGTTTGGCGGGCTTTGAAAGGTGCCCATTCCGGTGCTATTTGGTCCGTCGGCCACCCCCGTTCAACCCAGCGTAGGATGTGTTGCAGAACGGGGTCGCGTTTCGTTTCAAAGGCAATGTCTCTAGCCGTCAAGGGTGGTGCATGTAGAGCTTCGATCTGTAGTGTTGAGATGGTTGGGGCTGGATCTACAACAGAGTCTGGGAGCGGTGTTCTGCTCAATGCATCAGCGTGGAGAATTGATTTCCCCGGGCGATGTTGCAAGGTGTAGTTGTAGGCCGCCAAGAATTCAGACCAACGGGTCATTCTGGGGGACAATATATACGGGGTTGGTTTATTACCCGCAATGATCCCCAGTAGCGGTTTATGATAAGTAATTATCGTAAACGCACGGCCATAAACAAATTCATGAAATCTTTTAACTGCAGCCACAATAGCTAAAGCTTCTTTGTCCAGCTGACTATAATTTCTTTCAGCTTTAGCTAAGGTTCGCGAAAAAAACACGATGGGGGCTTCTGCTCCATTTGGTAATACGTGGGCCAGAATTGCCCCAAACCCAAAAGGTGATGCGTCACACGTGATAGTGAGCGGGAGTCTCGTTGTACTGCATAAGTACAGAATCAGAAGTTAGCAATTTCTTTACTTGTTGGAAAGCATATTGTTCCCGTTGTCCCCAAACCCACGTTGCTTTTTTGTCTAATAGTCTATGCAATGGTTCTGCTACCGTTGCTTTGTGGGGTAAAAAGACATTATAGAAATTGATAAGTCCAAGGAACGCCTGTAGGTCTGCCTTGTTCCTTGGAGTGGGGGCCTTTTTAATCGCCCTTAATTTGTCTTCGGTGGGATGGATCCCTTGGCTGTCCAGGAGGTATCCCAAAAATTCTACTTTTTCAGTACATAACTGGCATTTATCTTTTTTAACTCTGAGGCCTGCGTTTTGGAATCTTCGTAAAACCTCTCTGAGTCGTTTTTCTAGGATGTCTTTGTTAGGGGTGGCGATGAGTACATCATCGAAATATGGTACGACGCCTCTGATCCCTTGTAACAACCTTTCCGTTAAGCTCTGAAAGATTCCGGGGGCAACACTTACCCCGAACTGGAGCCAGTTGCATTTAAATGCGCCCCTATGCGTTACGATAGTTTGCGCCTCTGCCGTGGTCGGATCTACAGGCAATTGCTGATACGCCTGGGCTAGATCTAGTTTAGCGAAAACTTTCCCGCCACCCAGGGAATGGAGCAAGTGTTGCACTACCGGCACTGGATATGCACTTTGCTGTAGTGCGTGGTTTAAGGTGGCCCGGTAGTCTCCGCAAATTCTTAGTGACCCATCAGGCTTGATAGGCGTCACTATAGGGGTTTCCCAGCGGGCGTGGTCGGTGGGTTCCCGCACGCCCTGCGCTATTAGCTTATCGAGTTGTTCGTCGATTTTAGGCTTCAAGGCGAATGGCACCCGACGCGGCTTAAGGCGGATGGGTGCTATCTCAGGGTTCAAGTTAAATGAGATCGGGGTCCCCTTGTACTTGCCTAGTCCGTTCGCGAAAACGTCTTGGAATTCTTGCACGAGTGCCTCCTCCCAATCGTTGCTCTCGGCTCGGTGGACTCCAGCTACAGTAATTCCGAGCGGCCTGAACCATTGAAGGCCTAAAGACTAGGCCTGTCGCGGTCCACGACAGTCAGTGGTAGAGCGACGGCACGGTCCTTGAAAGAGATCTGGAATCTGCGGGACCCGACGACGGGAATTCGGTTGCCCTGATAGTCTTTGAGTATAACCCTTTGAGGGTTAAGGTCTTGGCGGCGAATCGTTGGAATGAGCTGTTGGAGCGTTTTCCACGACACCATCGAGAGGGAAGATCCCGAGTCTACCTCCATCACGCAAGGTTTGTTTTCGATGGCGACCTTTACTCAGATTTTCCCGGCATCAAGGGATGTAGCGTGGCCTATGGTGATTGTTTGGTGGGTCTCTTCCCGCCTGGTTTCTTCCCGCCTGGTGGAAGTGGTGGACGGCTTGTTTCTGTAGGAGTGGTTTCCCCATTGGTGGTTCAGTTTTTCTCGATGTGTGCCGAAGAATCCTGAAGATTGGCATTCGGCCTGTCGGGGTTTGGAGTTTTGTTTGCTTCTGCAAACTTTTGTGATGTGACCTCGTCTCCCGCAATTGCGGCAGAGTGCGTCGAGGAATTTGCAGCTGGATCGTGGGTGATTCGCCCCACATCCTGCACACGGTCGGAATGAGGGTTGTGTGAACTGGTCTCGTTCCGTTCAGAGTCGGTTGACCTCTTCCTCATCGCTTTCTGATGGCGATTCTAGGTCTTCGTGGTGGGTTGATACCGGGTGTCTCTCTGAGCGAGGCGAGGTATCATTGGCGAGTTTACGTAGCGGTGCGTTGGTGCGGCGCATTCGGGCTGCCGACTTCTTGGTCGCCTCCGCTGCCGAGGCTTCTTTAAGGGCATCGATGAGGCTGATGTCCCCCTTAGCCATAATTTTGCTCTGGATCGTACCGTCTTCTAGGCCCAGAACCAGGCGGTCCCGGAGGGCTTCTTCTAAGTCAGCGAATCCGCAGAGGCCTCCAAGGTTGCGGAGGTCCGCGATGTAATTGGCAAGGCTTTCGCCCTTCCGTTGGTCCCTCTGGTAATATTTGTGTCTTCTGACTAAGGTTGGCACGGTGGGCGCGTAGTGAGCCCGTAGTAAAGGCTCGAGGACATCCCAGTCCATCTCTTTTACCTCGGCTGGCTTGGCAAGTGATTTTGCCATTTTAAACACGGTAAGCCCGCAGTGAGTTAGAAAGATAGCTCTTTTTTTGCCGGTTGTTGCATCTTTCAAATTGTTGGTCTCCAGAAACATCTGGAACTGATCCATGTATGCCTCCCAGTTTTCGGTTTCTGGGTTGAATGGAGCGGGTGGTATGGCACCGCTGGCCATGTTGCCGTTGATGGTGCGTGTTCGACCACGTGCTCTGTTGGTTGCTCTGTAACTCAGTCAGCTCTTCGGTCTCCGTATCCCATCCTCGTCGCCAGTGTTAGGTTTGGGGAATAATGGAGACCAGACATCTGACCAGTGACTTCAACTCTTTAATAATCGTAAATAGAACAGAACAGAGCAAGGCTATGGGCAACAGCAACCCTTTTATAGGGTTATCTGCTACCTTATTAACCAATGACATGTGCAACAAGTTCAAACTTATAACCAATGAGAAGTGTCAAAATAGTGGCCAATCAGGGACTACTTATGGACCAATCCCTAGTTGTTGTATAAGGGCCAATCAGGTGTGCAGGTTTCCAAACCCTGATTTGCATTTATGCTAGTAACTTTTATTGATTCACAACAGAAACAAAGAACATTTGGCAACAAAGCAAATAGCACTATATGTGAATGAAAGTAGAAGTGAATATCAGTTTCATGCAACTTTCCTTTTAATATTAACACATCGGCTCTGCATCAGATCTTTATTCATGCTTGAGTTTCATCTGTAAAAGGAAAATAATTTTACAGAAATACATACATTTAGTATATGGCAGGATGTCTGAACTGAACTGAGGTGATCTTCTTGTTCTAAGCTTATAAAGCCAGTTCATGGTATTCTGGATTTCCATGAATGTGTTCACTTCTTGTATCTGCTTTGTCCTTGGGACCTTGTTTTTTTTTTTTTTTTTTTTTGGGGGGCAAATGAAATCGAAACTTTATGATAATTTCTTGACCTTCAGAAGTTCAACTGATATTTCAGTTTTATAATACTATACATAGTTAATTTCAGAAATTAATTTAAGTAATGACCAGATGAGTCAATTAATGAACTCTGATCCATTAATTGTGTGGAGACAAAAGAAAAGTCTCTGGAAACATTTGGCAATATCCTTCTGGATATAGACTGGAAAGCAGAGGTGATCTTCAGCAGGTTCTGGCCTGTTCTGGAGAACCGGTAGCAGAAATTTTGAGTAGTTCGGAGAATCGGCAAATCCCACCTCTGACTGGAGATTTTACACTATCCTTCCCCTGCCACGCCCCACCACTGCTGGAAAGGTACTATAGCAGGAGAGAAAGAATCTGCAATGTATAGTGGCCATTGTGTTCTTCCAGTCCTAAACTTGGCCCATTCCAGTTTCGATCACTGTTACTGGGAAAAAAAACTTCCAGTTGAGTATTTGAACACATAGATTTCTACCGTAAATATGGGGTGGGATGGGTGAAATAAGACTGAAACTTTCTTGGCCTGTCTCCTTTGACTTAGTGGACATTATGCCATGAAACCAAAAATATTGTAGAATCTGTTGTCACCTCCATGGGGTGAGGTTAAATGATGTTTTTTTTTTTCCTTCCAAACTGTAGAATTGTAATGTTATACACCACCCAGAGTCTGTATGAGTTGGGCAGCTATATAAATTTGCAGAGAGAGAGGGGGGGAGAGAGGGAGAGAGGGGGGAAGGAGGGAAGGAAGAGAAAGAAAGAAAGAAAGAAAGAAAGAAAGAAAGAAAGAAAGAAAGAAAGAAAGAAAGAAAGAAAGAAAGAAAGAAAGAAAGAAAGAAAGAAAGAAAGAAAGATAAAATCTTTGGCCAGGAATACTGACCCTTTTGGTTCCATGGCATAATGTCCACTATAATAGGGGTCGCCAAACTTTTGGACCTCAGGGACCACCAAACTCATACTTTTAAATTCCAAGGACCACCAATACGAATTTTTTTAAAAAAAGCTAATATATTGAATATAAAAAATTATATTCAATACAAATTTATTTTAAATACACACACACACACACACTTAATTATAAAAAAATGTAAATGCTTAATGAAAACAAAATAAAATGTTCCGGGCTGGAAGCCTCCCCCCACCTGCACCTTCCAAGAGACAGAAGAGGAGCTAAGGGCCTCAGGGCAACTGCTGCTGGGAGAAGCAGAGGCAGAAAGGGGGCTTTGCTCTCCTTGGGGAGCAACGCCCCTTGGCTGCCACTCCAGGGGCTTCTCAACAGGCATCTGCCTGCAGAAGGACTGCCACCCTCAGTGAGTAATTGGGGAGAGGAGAGGGGGAGAAAATGGGAGCCCCTTTCAGACCCCACTGGAGGATTGAGAGGCTCAGATCTGCAGCCGAGGAAAAGCTGGGGGGGGCTCTTCCAGCCTCACCTAGAGAGAGGCAAGGAAAGGTGTCCCTGGGAGCATTTCATTTGCTTTAGTGCTGCTGCCAAACCCATCCACAGCCAGTGATTATTTGGGGCGGGGGAGGGGAGAGAGAGAGAGCATATCTGGCTTTACCACGGGAGGAAAGGAGGCGAAACAAATATCACTCTTTCACAAAACACCAATCTACCACATTCTAGTTTTTCAAAAGCACCAAATGCTCCCACTCACAGTTCTCATGCCTTCTGGCTCTTCGAGGGACCCCAGTCCCTGAGATGCACATGCCAACCAGCTCCCACACACGGTGGGCGGCGGCAACAACAGTCCCCTCCCCCAGTGCCCACTGTTAGCTCTCCCTATTAGTTCCCCAGCTTTGAATTGCTCCCGCTGCTCTCTCTTTCCTTCCCACTTCCCTCCCATGCCCATGTGCAGGCAGGCAAGGAAAGGGAGACAAGGCCGTGTGCAGCTTTCGGCTCCTCCAGCCCTCACTGCCTCTCCCAACATCAAAGCCTCAGAGACGCAGGCAAAGCTTCCGCAGTGGTAGCCCCCTGAGTTGTTTGCTTCTCCTCTACTGCCTCCTCCTCCTCCTCCTACAGCACTTCCTTCTCTGGGTAGGGCGATTCTGAACTAACCGAGCATGCTAAGGCAACTTGGGTGCTACTGCTGAGGTGGCTTTGCTTGCATCTCTGAGGCTTTGATGTTGGGAGAGGCAGTGAGAGCTAGAGGAGCCGAGAGCTGCGCACAGCTCCATCTCCCTTTCCTTGTTTGTCTGCACATGGCCATGCGGGGGAGGGGGAAGGAAAGAGAGACGAGAGCAATTCAAAGCTAGAGAACTAATGGGAGAGCTAACAGTGGGCACTGGGGGTGGGGACTGTTGTTGCCACCGCCCACTGTGTGTGGAGCTGGTTGGCATGTGCATCTCAGGGACCTGACTCCGGGGTCCCTTGAAGAGCTGGGAGGCATGAGAACTGAGCGGCCCACATTAATTGCTTTCGGGAGCCATTTCTTCTGTAGCCCATCAAAAATTTTCCACGGCCCACCAATGGGCCGTAGCCCACCAGTTGGTGACCCCTTCTTTATAATATGAATAAAAATAATAAGGGTTTTAGAAGAATATAATGATATAGCTATTTAATATGAAACAAAAATGTATCATATATGTGTTCATGTACACATGTGTATACATACATAAACACATACATGCACATCCTCTCAATTAACATTTCTATACACAAAATGGATATATCAGATAAATATGCACCCCAAACTGCACCTTTCTGTTTTATAGTAGCATTCAAAAAGTACAAAATTACTACATGGAGCATTTATAATAGAGAATCTAAGGAGAATACTAAAAGGAGGAGGAGGAGGAGGAGGAGGAGGAGGAGGAGGAGGAGGAGGAGGAGGAGGAGGAGGAGGAGGAGGAGGAGGAGGAGGAGGAGGAGGAGGAGGAGGAGGAGAAGGAGGAGGAGGAAAATCACTTTTGAAAATTTGGAAAATCAAATTCAGTCTGGAACCAAGGAACAGCTTCTAGTATAATACATTAATCACATGAATACACTGAAAAATAGGTTAATATTAATAATACAATAATTTACATGCTTTCTTAATCAGTCACAACTTCCTACCTGAATTTCTACAGTTGTCCCATTTCTTCAAAAAGACTCATGACATACTTATAATGCAGAACCACTTAACTCAAATTCAGGACAACGTGGTCCTGAGGCATCCTAAGTAATATTCCTTATCTAAAACGTTTTCTGCAATGTAAGCAGCATGAAAACAAGGCTCACAGAATTTTAAAATGTGTGTAAGACAACGTATATAACACTATTTTAGGTTCTATTGATATGAAAAACTTAGATTTTACTATATTGTGAAGAAACAGCCTGTTTTTCATAGTGCTTGTATGGGATGTGTGAAAATTAACAACTTGATTTAAGAATAAAGAAACAAAATCTTAGACAAATAAACTGCATTCATATACTGATTTGCCTCAGAATAAAGTCTATTCAACTCAATGAGGCTTACCCTTGGATATCTGAAAACAATATGAGGAACATGTGCCCTGCTAAAGGTGCCTGTTGGGAGTTGTAGTTCCACTACATCTGGTGACCCTATTTTTCCCCATCCTGACCGTAAAGAAGAATTTTTACAGAAGGATCATCCAGAAGTTATGACTTAGATGAATAGTACCAATGTCTTTGAGGATTGTACAGTGGAATTATTCTCAAAATCCTACATATTGGAGACATTTGGGATGATCAGATGGGTTGGTATTTTTAAAGGAAGTATTATTAATTCATTAAAAAGCAACCTCAAATGTTACATTAGTTTGTTTTGAGGGTTTTATATATTTTATTGGATAGTTTATTTCATTTTTAAAACATGATTGGTCTCTTAGTTTTTCAATTCAAAAGTGTCAAAGGGGGAATCCTAGATCAATATAACTTTTCATCCCTGTTTTGAAAGGTCTATTAAATTCAATATCCCAGTAATTGGTGATTTATGGAGAAAACTTAAAATAGAGTAAGAATTAACAAAGAAGTTTCAAGATATGCTAAGTGTTTGGCTGAGACACACCTAAAATGCCTTGAAAGATTTGTTATATACCTGTGTATAGTTATTACATTTCAATATTATTCATAATATTGTTCATAAAATCCAATATATGCTTAATTATGAAGGTAATATAGCAACAATAGCTTTAGATTGGATTGTAGGTGTAATTCCATCCACTCAGTTCTGTTGTTTATAAGATTTATAATACATTGGGATGGAGTTGATGTGTCTGCAGGTGAATGTAGCTAGGATGAAAGTATGTTGCATATAACCAAAGACATACTTTCTCTGTGAGAATGGCTTGCGACCTTTACACAGGGTTTGAACTGGAGACCTTAAGAAGCACATTTCAAAGATTTCTTCCTAAGCTTTATTTTACTTGTGACTTTCTTTGTCTGTTCGCATCTGATTTGTGAATCAGTGAATTAACAACAAAGAGACAAACAGCCAATACAGCTGTTAACAACAAACAACAACAAACAGCCAAATTTGGCTATGGTGCTGTTAGGCTGTGTGTGTATCTATGTATGCATGTGGTGGGGGAGGGGGGGGAGAGAAAGAAATTATTCTTCTGAAGCTGGAAGTCGTCTAAGAGTTATTTCCATATGATTATGCTGATTTTGAAGATCATCTCTAAGTGTCATTAAAATAAATGGGACTTCCATCGTGACAATGTCATACCAGGATAAAGAGGCTAGGCCTGTTATGAAGTGCACTCCCTCAGTCACTGTAGTACTCCAAAATAAGTGCATGGACGATTGAAGTATCCATTTAGATTACACAAGAGACATTTCTACAAAATGAATTGCATTAGATAAAAAATTAAAGGATGTCTCAGACCTCAAAATGCAACCTTTTATAGGCCTATTCAAGTATCATCTTCTGGATTATATGCCTTTTATGTTTTCTGCTTCTTACTTGCTAGCTTTGGCTTATAACTCTGGCTTAGATTTATGTAAAACATTGCTTTACTTTGCTTTCTTTGAAAAAAATAAATAAAGTCATTCACATTGTTTTAACAACTTTAATAAAACATTTAACAGAAAACTTGTTTTACATTATTTAATCGCCCCAAGATAATATTGGTAAATATACTGTATAGATTCCTTTCAACAGACAATTGATTTTATTAGTAGCTTCCTTACCATTTAACTTTAGTTTTATTTCTTTTTTCCAGAGAACTAATCAAACATCTTTAAAGTGGTGCTTTATTCTAGAATGATATTAATTTCCTCTTCTACAAATAAACATTTTTTTCTATAACTGTGTCTGTAAGCCTCTATACAGATTAGAGGTCTATCGCCAATGTGGTTATTTAAAAAATACATGGCATTCATCATACAATGGCCCTGCAGAGAAACAGATCCAACATATGAAGGTGGTACTATCAGTTCTGACTGGATAACAAAGGCAAAACCTTTGGAAAATAAAAAAAATGATGGTGAGATTGTCATCTCCTCAGTTATGCTGGAAGTCTGAAAGTAATTTATTCATGTCTACTTGAGAGATAGATAAAAACATTGGCTTCTTCTGCATATTAAAATAATGAAACTGGTCTTTTAGCCCATACAAATGGATGATCTCTTTACTGATATAACAATTACCAAGCAGTTAAGTAAAATTGGAGTCAAGATACACCCCTATTTTAACCTACCCTAAACTGGGTTTCACCACAGGGTAACATCTTCCTAAATTTGCTGACAGCCTATTTTATCCTTAAATAGTTAGGGCAATAAGATTTAGGCTACAAACATCAATAAAGATATTATGAAAACTGTCCTTATAGCCATCTAGTGGATATTTTGATTTTGCAGCTGATATTTGGTAGTCTTATTTCTATGTGTACCAGGTCTTTTATCTTAGGAGGTCACTGAGATGTCTAAAAAATACATTACTTCCATTTGTAGCCATCTCCACTTGTTTCTTCTCTGCATCTATCTTCTTTCCATAATAGTCATTTTCTGGAAATGGATGGCTACAGAAATTGAATGAATGAATGAATGAATAAGATAATATAAAATATCTTTAAAATATCTTTAGATCCTTCATCTTACATAATATCTTGTTCTTGTCCTGAATAATTTGCACAACTTTTCCTGGAAAGCAGCTAAGAAACAGAATTGTTATGCTTTTTTACCATTCAATTCGGTGGCACTGAAAAAGAAAATGGGCAACCTTGCATATATTTGTTGAGATACTTCTTTAATTTATCTCTATTTTGTTGTATCTTATTAGAAGTGAGACATAGGAATATAAATGATGTGACCAATGATCAGATATAATGAAGTAGTTGCTTCAAGCAGAAGACAGTTTGGAGTGGTGGCCCTAGCAATCCTCCTGCCTCTTCCCCTTGCAATGACATCCTTTAGAGCCAACATTTATCGCCAGCTTGATTTAGTTGGGCTTCCTTCCACCAGACAATGATAGACAAAACAGCTTCTACCTGGAGTAGCAGACAGATAAACAATCAGTTCAGGATACATACTCTAGCAGTGACCAAATTAATGTTACATGTAAGCATCTAAGACAGTGGCAAGATTGAGAGCACTGGCTAGATACTGAATGACAGAACCATGGATCCCACATGACCCATCCTACCAATCTGTTTATTTTTAAGCCATTTCCCCCTCTTTAAGATTCTATACATCACTGTTTGTGTCTGTCAAGCAAATAATAAAGCTAGTTTTAAAACTATATTTTACACTTTTGTAGTGATTTAATTTCCATAAATTTAAAAGTATCTTTAAAATCATAAAATTGGTTTTAGAAAATGCCAAATGCCATATGTTGTTTTGCAGAGCATAACATCTGTATGGAGACCCCATACACATTGGCTTAAATCCACTGTGAAAGGAGTAAGAAGGATACACTGTATGCAACTGTCTGCCACCAAGACATGATGTTACCATAACTACCTTCTTGGCCTTGTGGCGGTGGTAAAAATGCACTGTATCCAGTATCAATGGTGGCCCACTTTTCAGAATACCCATTTATGCTTTTGGAACATGCTGGGATCAAGTGAAATGGTAGTGTTCAGCTGTATAATAAAGACTGTGTATTAATATAAAGACATCCTCATTAGATCTTATCAAAGATAATTCCTTCAGTTGGCAGTTCTGTTTTACCTATTTCAAAGATTTATATAAATGGTCAGAGATCAAGGAAAAAGCAAAACAAAACAAAAACATGTTGACCCTTTTAAAAAGGTTAAGTATCTATTTTCAGAGTATAGCTTTTACTGTGTTGCTTTGGAGAAGAATTTCTAAACATTGGTTTCTTCATTAAACTATAAAAATGTAATATCATTCCAAATTTTGAATTTTTGGAAGACCACTGTGCAATACAATCAATTAAAAAAAAGTATATCCAATGCCTGTCCAATATATTTTACTACAAAAGACATTAGACAGAAGATTGCTATTTTAAAAAATAATCCTGCAGCATTCAAAACTAGTTTCAGAGATGTTCCCCCAGCCCATAATAAAACGGAAGCAGGCTATATCATTCATACACAACACTACGCTGTAATGTTCCTCTTCAATTAGAAGACTTAAGTGGGTCAGGGGAGTTTATTAGTGTGTCAAATGGACATACCTGTTAATTAGCTTCCACAACATACTAAGATGTGGATTTTGTGCCAAATCAGCTTCAGATTGTGAAAAAAAACTTGAAAAGAAGGACTAGAGAAGACATGATAGCAGTGTTCCAATATTTGTGGAGCTCCTAGAAAGACCAAGGGGGTCAAACTATTTTCCAAAGCACTAAAAGGCAAGATGAGAAGCAATTGATGGAAACTAACCAGTAAGAGTATCAACCTAGAACTAAGGAAAAATTTCTTGATGGTGAGAGCAACCAAGCCAATGGAAAAGCTTGCCTTCAGTAGTTGTGGATGCTCCATCATTGGACACTTTCAAGAAGAGACTGGAGAGCCATTTATTTGAAATGGTATGAGTCTCCTGCTCAAGCAGGAGGTTGGACTAGAAGATCAACAAATTCTCTTCCAACTCTAGGGAATGTTTTACGTTCTATGGAGGACTATGTAATAGCCCCATTGAAGCCCGAGTCCATGAAGGAGGATGAGCTATATCTGGGGCCAATGGAGATTGAAGGGGCAGCCTAGTTGACTTTGGAGGAATGTAGGGAGGAGCAGGACAAGGCAGCCCAGGGTCCCTTGGGTTTGGGATGATTTGCTAGCAGGGAAGAATGGAAGCAGGACAACCAAGAGAGAGCAAGCAGTGGAGATAAGGAGTGACAGAGCTCAGGCGATAACAAGGAGCACCCCCTTAACAGATTCTTAACAGATAATCAGAGTTGGAAGGGACCTTATAGGACATCTAGTCCAACCCTCCGCCCAAGCAGGAGACCCTACACCATGTCTGACAAATGGCAGTCCAATCTCTTCTTGAAAATCTCAAGTGATGGCATTCCCACAACTTCTGAGGGCAAGCTGTTCCATTGGTTGATTGTTCTCACTGTCAGAAAGTTTCTCCTAATTTCCAGGTTAAATCTCTCCTTGTTCAGTTTCCATCCATTATTCCTTGTCTGGCCTACAGGCGCTTTGGAGAATAGCTTGACTCCTTCTTCTCTATTGGCAGACTGGCATCATGTCTTCCCTGGCCCTTCTCTTCACTAGACTAGCCATGCCCAGTTGATCCCTGAGCATGGAGAGTGGAGAGAAGATGGGAACAATGCAGCCAACCTGATGACTTGGCACACATGGGGACTGAGACTTAAGGAGATGCTGGGGGGGGCACTTGTCGGGAATACACACTGAATTCGTGGAGTTTTGTATGCCATTGCTGATGTTTGGAGTTTGCTGGACTTCTTGTCCAGTTCCTTTGCTTTGTGGACTCCTTGCCTTGTTCCCTTGCCTTGCTGGATTTCTTGCCTGGAAGCCGTTGTGCTAATAGCATTTTGTTGGAGTACTCACAACCAGAGGCTGCTGGAGATATGTGTGTGAGCATTTTGCTCTGGGACTTGCCATAAATGTGGGAGTGTTTGGAGCGGAAGTTGGAGCAATAAAGGGGAGTTTGAACTATCAGCTGATTGTGTTGCCTCCATGCTTTGCCCTGGGTCATCACAGACTAGAAGACATCCAAGGTTCTTTCCAACTCTATAATTCTATGTTCTATGTTCTATCTATCACTTCTCATCAACCAGCCCTACAAACTATTTTTGAAAACAATATCAATTTCGTGTTTTGCGCCTTGAATGCTGCTATCCCCTTGAGCTTCTTGGTTAAATTAGTTAAAAATTAAATTGAAAGATTAGAAATGGGTGGTGGCACAGTGGCCTGGTCTTTTTTCCTTACTTTTAACAGGTTGCATCCTCCTAATATAGTTTCTTCTGCCATTTATTAACTCATTTACTTCCAGGGTATGCTCTGATTTTTACTTTCATCCATGTCCCTGATATATCTGATTACACAATGCTACAATTTATAAAAGTAGCAAACTGAAGCAACTTCTTCCTCATTAGAACCATAACTCTCATCTCCAGTGCTCACACATGAAGATAAATTCATAAAGTCTTAGAAGGCACATACCCCACCCTACTGCAGCCTCATTATTATGAACCTAATTAATTCAGAGGAGGAATGAAAAAAAAAGTTGTTTAATTGAACCCCATTATCACACAACATGCATTTTTGTCACATGAGCTAAATCTTGTTCAGGGAAGTAGCTGGTTTGGCATCAAGTGTCAGATATATGATGAGAGAAAAGTCCCAAGGCTATAAGAATGTGTGCATGGCATGACTACCAACTCTTAGTTATTGGATTAGCACATGATTGATTTGAGGAGCCATTATTGACACAATGCTACATTCACATAATATGCTATGCACAAATTAATAAACCATATTATGGAATGATACAGTGGTTTTGTTCACAAAATGTGTTAGGACAATGACTGGATTTTTATCACTTTGAATAACTGGTTACATGATGTGGTAGTTAAGGTATCGTGTAGTTAAATTAAAGGCATCTGACATTCTTTAATATATATAAAAAAATGAGAAATTAGTAATCAAGAATTCCAGAGCTGGAGTCATAGCCAGAAAGTAAAAACAATGTAAGCAAAGCTATTGAACTGCAGTTTTGCCTAATATATTTGCTAACATGCAATGGTATTTTTCTGATAAACGACTACCATATTTTTTTAAGATCATCCATTCATAATTCTGTCCAAGTGCATCAATTTTTAAATATCTCTACCCAGACTCTAGAGGCAATTAAAATAATATTATTCAGTAAGAAAAGATGGTAAAATTCAATAATTTTATATCTTTTGATTCATCTAACTGCCGCTAACCCGCTCCCAACAGAACAACAAATCTCTGAATGAGCTTAAGGCAAAAATATTTATTTATTTATTTATTTATTTATTTATTTATTTATTTATTTATTTATTTGTTTGTTTGTTTGTTTGTTTGTTTGTCTGTCTGTCTGTCTGTCTGTCTGTCTATCTATCTATCTATCTATCTATCTATCTATCTATCTATCTATCTATCTATCTATCTATCTATCTATCTATCTATCTAAACAAGACCTAGGGTGATGTTACTCCATAACAGTTCATGAGGTCACCAGGAATATTGTGGCCCATTTAATGTGACTGTGACAAACAAAAGAATTTCTATGCCATTTCAAAATAATTAAACATGCATATTAAATGTGCCACCTTGGTAAAAGAATGGCAAGCTGTAGCTGGTTGGAAAATTGCCTTTCACAAGAGTAAAAGGAAAATGCAGGCAACAGGATTACCATAGATTCTCAATGAATTTGAACAAATAGAAAAAGAATGCACTCAAAAAGCTGTGCTGCTGAACAATTTACATTTTTACTGAATATAAATCCAATATTGCACAGCTGCACACATTTAATTGCACACTGAGTATCTGAATACAGATTAATCTGATTCCTGATTCCCAATTTTAAAAAATTCCATTCATTTCCAACTTACAACTATTCCATTATATCTGAGTGGAACATATCTGGACAACCACTTGATGGGAGCAAAGAAATATAGAAAATCTAAACTCTTTGTTGGTAATGGTACTCCCTATAAAACAGTCTAGATATAATAACTCTGGATTTATAATTTTTTAAAAAGACTGTCTGATTATGTGCCATCAGGTCACTGTCAATTCTTTATATTTATATATAAATATTCCATATCATTATCCTTGTAAGCTGAAGTACTTATCAGCTCTTTGAGGAATAAAATATTCTTTACCACTCACTTTAACTTGTGAAAAATCATAACATACATGGAAGAACTCATTTTCCTTTTGGCTGTGGGGAAACTTCAGCAAAGTAATCCTATGAGTTACCTTACTCACAAGGAGCCCCACTGAGGAGCATGCTATATTGTAGATATATCAGTTCAATTATTCAAAAGAATTTCAACTATTCCCTATTATTCCAATGTATTAACTAGGTTTGCTGGGTTTTCCAGAAGTCCAAGATGAGTATGCATACTGCCTTGTTCTTGTCAGTTCTCACTCTTGGCAAAATAATTAAATTATTGATGCATCTCTTAATCCCTCTGACAATTTTTACTGACAATTTTTAACCACAATAATCCTGATCAGATATATCTCTTTCATGGCTCCAGTCAATCTCTGATTTAGTTAGTGATTAAAAAACCACATAGTTAACTTCTTCCTATTATTCTCATCACCTCACACAGCTTCATCTGTCAATTTTTTCAGAGATTTCATCACACCTAGACTATGTTGCAGATAGGAAGAGACTTTCCAGAATGTAGTATACAATGAGGATGAATAACCTGAAATATGTAGATGCAGTAATAGCTGGAATAAGTAATAGTGGTACACATTTTTGTCTTCCCTCCTCTCTGTGTGGCAGGATGCCATTACAGTTCCTCATGAGTTAAATAGAGAAGCATATCTTCCACTACTTCAATATTGTTCAGTAATTCTTTTGTTGTTGCTTATTTGCTCAAAACAAACATATAATAGTGAAGAGGTCAAAAAGAAGAAGACCCAGAAAGTCATGGTTGGATGATGTTTTAGAGATCTTCAACAAGAGAGGTGAGAAGTTTAAAGAACAAAGGGCAATGTATGAAACAGGATATTGACATGGTAAAAACAAGATAGGCTGCAGGGCAAAAGACATAGAGAATAAACAGTGTTGGTCTAAAATAGATAAAGTTATATTTTCTTCCTTTCACAACTCTGTTTTTCAATACTATTTTTTATTCATTTTCTGGGTTTTTGCATAATGTTACTTATCCTTAAAGAGAAGAGAATGGTAGATATGAATGCATTTAGTATTTTTTTAGTATTTATTTGATTTGTCAATCGCTTACAAGATACAGGTATAAGAATAAATATAATTTTGAATACATGAGATAGATACTTATAAGAAAAATAAAAAACAATAGGACAGGGACAGTAGGCACGATTGGTGCGCTTATGCACGCCCCCTACAGGCCTCTTAGGAAGGGGGTGGGGTCAATAGTAGACAGTCTAAGGTTAAAGTTTTTGGAGTTTGGGGAAGAAACCACAGAGTCAGGTAGAGTATTCCAAACATTGACCACTCTGTTACTGAAGTTGTATTTTCTGCAGTCAAGTTTGGTGTGGTTAACCTTGAGTTTGTATCTATTGTGTGCTCTTGTATTGTTATGATTGAAGCTGAAGTATTCATTTGCAGGTAGGATATTGCAATGTATGATTTTATATACTATATTTAGATCAGACTGGAGGCAGCGTAGTTCTAGGTTTTCTAGGTCTAGATCTTCAAGTCTGGTGGCATAAGGTATTCTGCAATGAGTAAAGGAGTGGAGAACTCTTCTTGTGAAATATTTCTGGACTTTTTCAATTGTGTTAATATCAGATACATGATATGGGTTTGTTAGGAATATGAGTCACCTAACACCTATTTTAAAACATTTTAAAACTGTATCTTTAAGAAAATGCAAAACTGTAGTTGGGTGTGGTTTCTCAAATGGCCATAAGATGGAGCCAGAAACCTGGGTTGTTTAGTCTGAGTCTCAGAAGAGAGTGTGAGTGTATCTCTGTTTCCTTCTGTTGGAAAGTATTGCTGTTCCTCCATTTTTCCTAATTGACTGATATTCCTGGATTTGATGTAAGTCTGATACTGAACTGTTTTTGACACTAGAGTTTGTTATTGAATTATCCCTGGATTGAAAAAACTGACTGATTTACCTGTGAATGACTTTGGATTGCTTGTTTGGACTTTGCTTAACATTTCTGGAAGTAAAAACCTACATTTATTGAACAGTGTGTCTGTGTGCTGTGTGTGTATTATTCAAACACTACTCTCAAATATGTCTCCCTGTATGCGCTCATTCTCCTAATGGGGAATTACCTCAACAGGGTTCCAGACTGATGAGCTGTATTCAAGTATAGGTCTAGCAAATGTTTTGTATGCTCTAGTTAGTAATGTGATATTACCAGAGAAGAAGCTACGTAGGTTTAGATTAACAACTCTTAATGCCTTTTTGTCTGTGTAGTTACAGTGGGCTCTAGCATTTAGATCATTTGAGATGAGTACTCCAAGGTCCTTGACAAAGTTTGGATCATCAACAAGGTCTTGACTATTTAGCTTGTATTTTATTTTCTGATTTTTTCTGCCAATATGTAAGACAGAGCATTTATTTGTTGGGATTTGAAGTTGCCATTTGATTGACCATTCTGATACATAGTCAAGGTCTTTTTGGAGGGTAGTAGTATTGTCTGTGGTGTTGAATAGCTTTACATCATCAGCGAAGAGGACACAGTTGCTCTTAATATGATCACAGAGGTCATTTATGTAGAGTATGAAGAGAGTTGGTCCTAAAACACTGCCTTGGGGGACACCACTGTTGACAGGTACAGAATTTGATAGGATGCACCCAATTTTGACCATTTGTTGTATGTTTGACAGGAATGCTTCTATCCAGTTATGCAGGTATCCAGAGATACCATAAGATTTTAGTTTTAGGAGTAGTTTGTCATGTACCACTGAATCAAAGGCTTTACAGAAGTCTATGTAGATTGTGTCTATTGCTTTGCCCTGATCGAGTTGTGTAATCCACATGTTTTTGCAGTGTAAGAGTTGCAGATTACAGGATAGTTTTTTTCTGAAACCAAATTGTTTATTAGAGAGTAGGTTGTTTGTCTCTAAGTGGAGGATAATGGATTGGTTAATAATTGATTCCATGACTTTACAGGTGACGCAGCATAAGGAGATTGGTCATTCAGTCTCTGGAGGAACTTGTGACAGTTTACAATTCATTTATAATACTGAGAAAAAACAATAATATCAAATAAAAAATAATGTAATAGTTAAATCACACAAATTGAAAGACATTAATAAACAAGAATCTCAGGCAGAGAGGCAATTAAAGGACAAAAAGTATAGTTAGGCTGTGTTTGCTAAGACTTAAATGTAAGAATAAAAATGTAATTTTCTGACATTACTGAACAACAGTGGCACTATTTCCTGCTGATTTTCCTGATTTTAGTCCTGATTGTAGCAGGCAACAAAATAAAATAAAAGACTTTTCAATACTTTTAAGGGGGGAGATGCCGAAATAAATAGGATCTCCAAATCCTGCATACAAATGAGTTATAATATTAATCTGACTCTCAGTACATTTTTATCTAACCCACTGAGGCCTTTGATCACTGCAAAATTAATACTAAAAACATGTATCTCCAAACATTTTTTAAACATTCCTGCTCTACTGGATGGCAACCACTGCCTAATATTGCAGAAGATGATCAAAGTTACGGAAGGTAGTCAAGAAAGCAATGATATATATTCCCTCAGTCCTCTCAGGATTAAGCCTTGCATTGCATCTCTTGAATTAGCTCATAAGCAGATACTGTCAATATAATCACTGGCAGCATGCAATATACTTTGCTATTATTTTACTCGTTGATGGAACCAGAATGATTACTCATAAAACCGTGCTCCACCATACTATACTAATACTTTTAAAGGATCATTTGGCTTCTTGTATAAAAACATTTGCATTTGCATTTAATGCTTTTCTTTGTTTTACAAAAGTGAATAGACTTAGGAGTACTTTCTCACATGCACCCATTCAAACACATATATGGCACACATTTTTTGTATATCTTATAGAAAACACGACAGAGTTTCTGCATCTAAAAACTAGGAATTTTATAATAGTGTAAGCTTTTGAAGATTTCATTTACAGGCAATATTTTCAGACTATTATTTATCTATGGCACCTGTTGCTCCCTCGCTTTTTCATACGTCAAATGGAAGTAGATCAATGATTCTACTAAGAGTGTGATTCAGGGCCTATAGCACTTGTGAGATGGAGCTATTATGAACCTCAAAACGTATATAGCTATTATCTGCAAGTTAGTTTTATTTGCTTGATTTTACCTGGAGCTATTTCAGTTGAAAAATATGGTAACACTCTTATATAGATATTCCAAAATTTGTTCCATTCAATTTACTAGCATTTATATTCAGGTGAATTAATATAGAATGCAGTCTAGCTATAGCTACAGCTATAGTATATACTATACTGTATATGCCAAAGGTGTTAAGTAAATATGATTAGCTGTTATGTCCCACCTTCTAAAATAAACAGTTAAGGCTGAAAGCAGCAGTCCTTGTAAAGAAAGGCAGCAAACAGGAAAATGTTATGTCCCACCTTTTAAAGTAAACAGATAAGGCTGAAAGCAACAGTCCTTGTAACGAAAGGCAGCAAACAGGAATTTTCACAGATAGCTCCAATAAGTAAAAGTTCCAACGAACTAAATCCAAGACTCAACAAGATTCTTCAGATCAAAATCCTTCACAAAATAATTCCAATAAGTAGAAGTTCCAACGAATTAAATCCAAATCCCAACAAGATATTTCAGATCAAAATCCTCCAAACTGTGCTCTTCAGTTCTCCTTGCAAATAGACACTTTGTTCCGGACAAAGTGCAAAGTCATATCTCTCCCTTTATAGAGTAACTAATTAGTCTAATTGCTGGTCTGCTCTCCTACTGTATCCTCGTTGGTTCCTCCTTGTCAGGAGACGTCTTGTCCTGACATCTACCCAGCAATCATCCAAATTATCATCTTCTTCACCTGAAGATATCATTGGTTCCTCATTATCACCCGTTCCCGGCTGACCACCTAATTGAAGGGTGGAGGAGTTTGAAGGTTCAAGCCGATCTTGCAAATCAAATGCATTCATCTCCTCCTCATCGTTAGAACTTGCTGATTCATATAAGTCCTCCTCACTGGAGCTGTCATTCAAAAAACCTGTAGCAGATGCCGGAATCACAACACTATCCCTCACCGCAGGGCCCTTCCCCCAGGTCTGGCGATCCGGATGCGGTTTCGAAGGGAAGCGTGCATGAAAGTCTCGAAGCAGATCCGAAGCATGAAGTGTAGACGCATCCATCCAGGAACAAACCTCCGAGTCATCTACCCTCCTCCTGACCAAATACTGGAAGCGACCTTTGAGCCAACGGGAATCAAGGACGTCGACCACCGTATCGTCAACAGCAGGCTCCTCAGAAGGCAATGATAACGGACCCGGTTCAGCAGAATCACGTAATCGACAAACAGAAGAATCAGGAATCAAAAGAGATCGATGAAAGACGGGTGAATACGCATGGATCGTGGGCAAAGTGAGGCGGTATGCCACGGGATTAATAACTGCCTCAATCGGGAACGGACCAATAAACCGATGATCAAGTTTTCTAATAGGGCGATCGACCTTCAGATGTTTTGTAGATAGCCACACTTTATCACCCACAACTAACGGAGGTGTATCTCGACGGGACCGATCTGCAAACCGCTTATAATCTTCTTTTGCCTTGTTCAATTGTTGTATCAGTAGACGGCGAACTGCGTGTAGTTCTTCCAAAAACTCTCGGGTCTCAGGAACCGGGAATCCATCATAGTTAATGGGAAGAAACGCGGATGATAACCCATATTTGCAAAAATGGCGTGACACGGGTGGAGGTATGCTGCGAGTTGTTAAACGCGAATTCTGCTAACGGGAGGTATTTCACCCAATCGTTTTGTCGCAAATTAACAAAACATCTCAAATATTGAGTAAGAATCCCAATCACCTTCTCCGTCCCGCCATCAGTTTCCGGATGGTGCGCTGACGCTAAACATACTTTCACTTGCAAAGCCGCCATTAACTGTTTCCAAAATTCTGCCGTAAACTGGACCCCACGATCAGAAACCACTCTATCAGGCAGTCCATGTAGACGGAAGATATGTTGCAAAAATAACTGAGCCGTAGTACGGGACGATGGTAATTTCCGACAGGGAATGAAATGGGCCATTTTAGTCAACATATCCACTACCACAAGCACTGTTGTGAACCCCGATGAAGACGGTAAATGTGTCAGAAAGTCCATAGAGATCGCTCCCCATGGTCTACTTGGAGTCGGCAAGGGTTGCAAAAGTCCAGGAGGTGCACCGGATGCTGCTTTCGCTTGCCTACATTGAACGCAAGAAGCGACGTAAGAAGACACATCATGACAAACTCGAGGCCACCAAAACGTCCGAGTGACCAAATGCAAGGTCTTGTGTAATCCAAAATGACCAGCGGCTGGGTTATCATGACATTGTGTCATGATGAGAGCCCTCAACGGTCTGGTAGGCACATATAATAAACCCCGATATCGAAGCAGATCGTCTTCAAAAGACCATGGAGAAGTTGGGCCAATGTCCTCCCGTCTCTGCTGCGCCCACGCATCCAAACGTTGCGCCTCTCGTAGTTGGGCCGTAAATCTACCGGTTCCTGCAGTACGGCTAGAGATTCCGGTGGTAACACTGTCCGTAAAGGAAGAGGATCTTCGGCACAAGTATACTCCGGTTTCGAGATAATGCATCCGCCCTCCGGTTCTGACCACTTGGAACGTAAGTAACCGAGAAATTAAATCTGGCAAAAAATAACGACCAACGAATCTGCCTTTGATTCAATTTCCTAGCCGTGGTCAAATGTTCCAGGTTCCTATGATCTGTCCGAACCTCCACCTTATGTCGAGCTCCCTCCAAATGATGTCTCCAAGTCTCAAAAGCAACCTTAATAGCTAACAACTCTTTTTCCCAAATGGTATAGTTGCGTTCCGAAGCTGTAAGCTTCCTAGAATAATAAGCGCAAGGAAACAAAAGAGCGCCATCCTCCGAAGCTTGTAACAGCACTGCTCGATAGCGACATTAGAAGCATCTGTCTCGACCACAAATGGGCGATCCGGATCAGGATGCTTCAATATGGGTTCAGTTATAAATGCTTTTTTCAAAGTGTCAAAAGCCTGTTGTTGTGGAGGCCCCCACACAAATGGAACCTTCTTACAAAGAAGCTGGGTTATGGGATCCATTATCTTCGCAAAACCTGGAATGAAAGTCCGATAATAGTTGGCAAATCCTAAAAGTCGTTGCACATCTTTAACCCGACGAGGAGCTTCCCAACTACACAACGCCTCAACCTTTTTGGGGTCCATAGCAATGCCCACAGGAGAAATAATGTGTCCCAAGAATTCGATAGACGACTGAAAAAAGAAACATTTTTCTAATTTAGCATAAAGTTTATGTTCCCGAGACGCTGAAGCACTTGACGCACCTGCTGAAGATGTTGCTCTTTAGATTTTGAATAAATCAAAATGTCGTCCAAATATATGACAACAAACTTATCCAACATGTCTCGAAAGATATCGTTCATTAAATGTTGAAATACAGCAGGAGCGTTGGTCAAACCAAATGGCATAACGGTGTACTCGAAATGACCATAACGAGTGCCAAAAGCCGTCTTCCACTCGTCTCCCTTACGCATCTGAACCAAATTGTAAGCTCCACGTAAGTCAAGTTTCGTGAAAATTGTAGCTTCCCGTAACCGCTCCAACAATTCGGAGATGAGCGGTAAAGGATAGCTATTTCTCACAGTGATAGCATTTAAGCGTCTATAGTCACAACAAAGACGAAGTTCTCCCGACTTCTTCTTGACAAAGAGAACGGGTGCTGAAAGAGGGGATGACGAAGGTCGAATAAATCCCCGAGCTAGATTTTTATTCAAAAATTCTCGAAGTGCAACTAGTTCAGGCTCAGACAAAGAATAGAACCTCCCCTTTGGTAATGGAGCGTCCGGTATCAAATCCACGGGACAGTCGTAAACACGATGTGGTGGTAATTGATCTGCCTCCTGTTCACTGAAAACATCGGGGAAATCCGACAGCTCTGAAGGAATCGAGGCAGCAGAAGCGACAATATGTTGGCCTGCGCAGACATGTCTCAGGTGGTCCACACATTGCAGGCTTGGAAAAGAAACAGCGTTCTGCGCCCAAGCCACCAACGGATCGTGTAGACGCAGCCAGGATACTCCGAGCACCAAAGGAAGATGGACGTTCGAAGTGATATAAAAACTTATCGCCTCCTCATGATCCCCAATACGCATACGCAGTGGTTGGGTGGCAAAGCGAATAGGTCCCGACTTGAGTTCGTGCCCATCTACGGTTTCCACCTGCATGGGGGGATTCACAGGCACTAAAGGAACTTTGAAATGTTTTACAAAATCATAATCCATAAAGCTAGTCGTAGCCCCTGAATCCACCAGTGCCACGGCAGGGATTCCCTCCTTCCGAGATTGCAAGAATATGCGAGTGTCCAAAAGTAAATGTCGAGGAGGGCCAGAATTAACTTCAGCAATTTGAGATGAAAGTGAATATTGTGCCCGACCTAGGGTTTCCTGAGGTCGGGCCTACCCGTTCCGACGGACCAGCAATGGGTTTTGATACAGGTCCACGAGTCCCCTTCCGAGTGCAGGAATTAGCAAAATGTCCCGAACCCCCGCAATAAAGGCACAAACCTTCCTGAAATCTTCTCGATCGTTCCTGAACTGTTAAACGAGGGCGGAGTGCGCCTATCTCCATCGGCTCCTCTGCTGGAATTCTGGATTGGAAAACCCTCATAGACGGGTGCGTGAACGAGGAAACACAGGTGGCTCTGCAACGGTCCGTTTACACCCACGATGTTGTAGGCGAGCTTCAATACGTAAGCATTGAGTAATCAATGTGTCCAAAGTTGAAGCACGCTCTGCATGAATTAGTTCATCCTTGATAATGTCGGACAAACCCTCTTGGAATGCTGCCATGTGAGCTGGTTCATTCCAGGTGGAGTCCATACACAACAAGCGAAATTCTGCAATGTATTCTTGCAATGAGTGTTTACCTTGAATAATATCCCTCAATTTTCTGTCCACAATTTGAGATTTAATTGGATTCTCAAACATAACGTTCATCTGTTGAATAAACCCCTGGAAATCATCCAGTAATGGACTATCTTGTACTAATAAGGGAGTAGCCCATTTGGCAGCCTGCCCGGTTAACAAACTAATAATAAAGCCAATTTTAACTCGATCGGTTGGAAAATCCTCCGGCCTCACAGAAAAATACAATTGGCACTGACCCAAAAATGTTGAAAACATGTCCGTTTGCCCAGAAAATTTATCTGGCATAGCTATCGGAATTTTTCTCACAGGGGGTGCAGGGGAACTCCAGCTGCAGCTGAAACAGTTTGAGAATTGGCAACGAACGATAATAATTGTGTTACCTGATTTTGAAGGGATACGTTGCTCTGAAGTAATTGATTTATTTGCATCTGTTGCTGCTCCACCAATTGTTGCATTTGAGTTGAATCCATCGTTGCAAAGATGGTCTGTTTGGTCCGGAACAAAAATGTTATGTCCCACCTTCTAAAATAAACAGTTAAGGCTGAAAGCAGCAGTCCTTGTAAAGAAAGGCAGCAAACAGGAAAATGTTATGTCCCACCTTTTAAAGTAAACAGATAAGGCTGAAAGCAACAGTCCTTGTAACGAAAGGCAGCAAACAGGAATTTTCACAGATAGCTCCAATAAGTAAAAGTTCCAACGAACTAAATCCAAGACTCAACAAGATTCTTCAGATCAAAATCCTTCACAAAATAATTCCAATAAGTAGAAGTTCCAACGAATTAAATCCAAATCCCAACAAGATATTTCAGATCAAAATCCTCCAAACTGTGCTCTTCAGTTCTCCTTGCAAATAGACACTTTGTTCCGGACAAAGTGCAAAGTCATATCTCTCCCTTTATAGAGTAACTAATTAGTCTAATTGCTGGTCTGCTCTCCTACTGTATCCTCGTTGGTTCCTCCTTGTCAGGAGACGTCTTGTCCTGACATCTACCCAGCAATCATCCAAATTATCATCTTCTTCACCTGAAGATATCATTGGTTCCTCATTATCACCCGTTCCCGGCTGACCACCTAATTGAAGGGTGGAGGAGTTTGAAGGTTCAAGCCGATCTTGCAAATCAAATGCATTCATCTCCTCCTCATCGTTAGAACTTGCTGATTCATATAAGTCCTCCTCACTGGAGCTGTCATTCAAAAAACCTGTAGCAGATGCCGGAATCACAACAATTAGCATTATATTAAAGTGAGTAGGTGCAATTTAGTTAGACCCTGACACCAATAATGTTTTACAATCACTACTATGATCAGAGAAATTGGATAGACAATGTCTATGAACCTCTCCTATGGAAGAAACAATATGATCCAAGATTTATCTATATTAATCTGTTCATCTGAATTGTGACAATAGTACTTGTGCTGAAGATCACCAATTGGAGATCTTTTGTGAGTTTCGCCCCAGAATTTAATTTAACTAATATATGATAAACAAAGAATGTTAGAGACCTTCCAGGGGTAGAATGGTTTGCTAAGACATTTCTGAATGAGCAGAGACAACAACACAGCTAAAACCAAAGGACCAGCAACTAGACTGGTCCTAGGAAGCCTCTCCAGATAAGAAGAGGATGGAAGATTATCCACTTGTGCTCCAGACAGCTACTTCTTGTAAAGGAGACAGCAGGACAGAACTTTCCCACAGATTTGTCCACCAAGAGTTGAACAGAATTATCTTCAATTTCCTTTTAAAGGAAATTGAATTTGTTAATCTAATCACTTATTAAAATTACCTATTCAACTCTCTTAAGGATATTAAAGATCTGCAAAAACCTTTGAAGTTTGTGCTTTTTATATAGAGACACAGCTAATGTAGATTCTGGTTATTAAGCCTTCTTTTTATTTCTTGCCAGTTATTGATCTCTCTCTCTTCCTCCCTCTTTCTCTCTGATTTTACATATTTTGTACCATTTTTTCAATTAACTTTGCAGATGTTTGCTAATATTTAATCAATAGACATGAAGATATATTTACTGCTAGCTAAACGTGCTTGACTTGGATACACATATTGACAGGGAGTGTGTTGAGTGCAAACTCAATGGAAATTACTCAAAGTAATTTTCCAACAATTTTGAGATAAAGGTAGTCCTCAACTTACAATGGCAGTTGGGACAGGGATTTCCATCACTAGATGGCCAAAGGAAATTTGGATATAAAGCATGACTACATCACTTAATGATGACAATCCTTGCACTCCCAGTTGCTGATCATTAGTCAAAGCAACTTCCTGCCAGTTTCTCATAGCCAAAGTCAGTAGGGAAACCAGCATAAAGTTATAAGTCCTGAGCTAGCAAGCAGGTAACTTGCTGTTGCTCAGTGGAAGATGAAATAAGGGGTTGCCCCAGGGGCACAGGGGCAGGAAGGATATACAAGAGTACAAAAGATATGTGAGGTGCTGAGTTGGGGAGAGTATGTGAGGGTGCCCACCGGTTGGGAAGACTGTGGTATACATCAGGAATACTATGTGGAAGATGCAAGGAGGTTTGTGAGAGGTGTGGGTCAGGAAGAGTGTGCAAGGGTATGGCACAGGTTGGGATGGGTATATAAGCATGTGAGGGGTCATCCTGTTCAAATCTAGGATTAATCTAACTTTAGGAAATCTTGGTCTTTTCCTGGAATCAGTGGGCCTACAAGTCCATTGGATAGAACAAAATATGGAAGAGTTGTTCTGAAATTAGCAAATCAATAGACAGATATATAAATCTGCTTGCACGTAACTGCTTCATTGTGCAAAAACCAGAAGAGCATCTTTTTGACCTAAGATGAAAAGAAAGCAATAAAATCCATTTCTCTGGATGTTATTAGAAAGTGGCATTCTATAATATACCATTGAACATTTGTTGCATGTTTTTTGTAAAGATTTGCCAAATACTTCCCAAATGTGACCGGTGAAAACTTTGAATGAAAAATATATCAGCTTTTGGCATAACAATTCACTTTTCAAAAACTTTAAAAAAACCCTTTTCATATAAATAGTCCCTATTTATCCCTTACACCAGTAATCAATTGCTGCACATCCAAAAATGCTGGTAACATTGTTCTGAATAAAATTAAAATTATCTCTCATTATTTTAAATGTTTTTTAATTCTTTTTTAAAAATTAAGGATTGGAAATATGGTTCTGTGTTATTTGGACATGTCCATCTATGTAGGTACTAATTAAATAAAAGAACCTGAACTGGAATGTCTTCATCTATATATCATTATATTTGTGTTTGATTCTTATAAATGTCCTCTAGTTTTCTGCACATTTAAATAGCTTATATGGTTGTCTTCTGATTTGGCTTGTATATGATAATCAATAATGTTTACTAGCACTTGCATATTGACTTTTGCATTCATCAGGCAAATGAAACAATCTTCCAAAACTTTTAGTAGCATTCCATTACTTGGTGCAGCTTTTTCCATGTTATTCCCAGTGCAGCTATTAACTGGTCTTTCCCTGATTTCATTTCTCTAATCGTTTTCATGCAGTTTGAAAAAGTCTCTGTGGCAATCTGTTTTTTATCTCAATTCAAGGTCACATATTAATCTGTTCTGTACTATATAATTAGTAGATCTGGGTGTATAAAATAATGCTAGCTTTTTTATTGAAAATAAACACTAAAATAATGCTAGATTTGATATTGTTGTTGAACTGACAATAAAATAAATATGGGATATATATTCTTTACATATAAAAATATAAGATGGAGAGGCAAAGAAAGAAGCAATATGAAAGGAAGGACAAAAATAAAAATAAAAAGCTCACACAAAACTCAAATCATCCCAAACTGATATACAGGCCCTTGTTCCAGCAGCCACCTCCCTGATTTCATAGGAAAAACATTCCATAGAGCAGGAATTCTTCTGGTCACCTACACTAGGATCTGTCCAATAAACTCGAAGCACAACCAGATTTCTCTCTCAGGGGATTGTTTATTTATTTAAGACAATTTATATGGCCTAACTCCCTCTCAGTGACTCTGGATGGCTTACAAAGATAAAGATATAAAAACAATAGAAAGTAATACCTCACCACCACCATTATATCTAAAAACATCCATGAGACAGTGGATTGCTAATTCCCAAGAAAAAGAAATTATTTCCTAAAGTTTACTGGAAAATAAGGAATAGGAGAAAAAATACTCTTAAAATATACAAGAAAATTCCCAGGGCTGAATATAGGGTTGATTATACAGTATCTCAGTGTTCCTTCAAAATATCTCTCTCTCAAGTATTGTGATACAAATTTAAAAAGAGTATAAAGTGGGAGGGCGTCGCTGGCGTCGCTACGATATGGCATGCGATCTTGGAGGTCTGAGATCACTGCCGATATCTTTGCTCCTGGACGGTCCTATCGGATCTAAACCATCCCGAATAGATGGTGAAAGTGAAGAGCGCATCCTATCGATCCCAGGGATACCACAAAGTCCCTGATAGATCCAGGAGAAGCTCTTCTTGCTAGCAGCAAAGAGGCAGCCATTAAAGCTGCTGAAGTTGGGACAGCTCCGAAACGAAAGAGAACAGAAAGAGAGAGTGTGCTGGTTTGGTGAGAACTTTTCCTTTATTCTAAGATCTGAAAGGACACCCTAAGGAAAAGAAAGAATCTGTAAAAGTTTTGACAGAAGTGATTAAGCAGCGATTTTAAACAGGAATGTCAAAGTAATGTTTTTTTCTCATTGCTGGATTTTCTATACATGATCTTATATTTTGAAACTGGACTGGTTTTATCTTTTCCATCTATTTTTTTTTCTCCTTTTTGATTTTGTAACATTTTAGGCTAGAGACTCCCTTTTAGTTATTTCTTTTTAAAAAATATCTTTTTCTTTCTTTTTATTAATTCTTATTATATTTTGCTTGGAAAAGGAGGGGGAAAGTGAAAGCAAAGAAACTTTGTAACACTGCCAACTAGAGGCTTGGAAATATTCTATTTCTCTTGTGACCAGACAAAGCTGAGAAAGAAAGAACTGAGACTTTTTTTCAAGGACATTGCTATTTGATAAGATAGAGGGAAGAGCATGGGAGACTATTATTGCAGGTGCTCTTCTGGGTTTCTATCAACAGCTGGAGGCTGGTGTTAAAGTTTATAGGAAAAGAAAAGGTGATAAATTTCTGGAGAAGAGTGTTATAACAAGAGCCTTGGATAATTAAACAAAGTGCAGTATGTTCTCTTGATTTTTCCAAAGCTGTGCTATCCCTCTTCAACAGTTTACTTTTTGAAATAGCTATTTGGATTTTTAGTTCTTTGGAACTTGTCTTTGCTTTTTTTTTGTTTGTTTGTTTGTCTTTGGAAGTTAAATTTTTATGTTTGCTTTTTATTTTAAAAGAAAAGTTTTAGTATTAATGATTCCCTTCCTTTTCTTTTTAAGGAAGTAGCCTTTTTCTTCTTTTTCTCTTTCTGCCTTTCTGATACTTTTGTTTTTCCATCTACCTCCAATACTGGTTTTTTCTTTCTTTTTATCTTCCTGGCTTTTTTCTTCTTTTTCTCTTATGCAGCCTTTTATATTTGAGACCTTTTAATTGGATTAAGATGTTGAAGAACCTGAAGAATTTTTCCTTTTTTTTTTTTTTTAGCTTTTTGTTCCTCATTTTTCCGTCTTTTTTAGGATTTTACAACTTTTTCTCTTTTGTGTATGTTTATGTTTTTTCCCCTTCATTTTTGAATTTTCATTGTTATCTAACTAATCGATTGGATTAAGGTATACAAGAACCTGAAGAAATTCTTTTTTCTTTTTTTATTATTATTACTATTTGGCTTCTTTTTCCCTACTATTTTTATTTGGAATCGTAATTGGTTACTTCACAATTGGATTAAGGTCTAGAAGAACCTGAAGATTTTGAATTGTTTGAAATGAGTAGGAAATTAACAGCTCCTGGTTCTTCAACTTCTACTTCCTCCTCTCCACCATCTGGAGGACAACGTTCAATACAGACAATGTTAAGGCAAGAGAAAGAACAAGAAAAAGAAAAAGTGACCCTGCAGATGATTATGCAAGGAATTCAAAACATTCAAACAAGATCAGAGAATATTGAAAAGAGAATAGAGAACATCGAACAAAGAACGGGGAAAACCGATGAAAAAGTCGAGAACATCCAACAAATGATGATGAAGTATGATGAGAGACTATTAAAAATTGAAGAAGATAAACAAAGAGATAAGAAGATTGGAGACATTGATAACAGATTAACTGTGGTTGAACAAGATAAAAGTGGTATGCTGAGATGGGAGATGGACAGATCAGAATTTTATCTTAGATTCCAAAACATAGAGGAAGAAAAAGGACAAAATCTAGCTGAGATAATGATAGAAATATTGGCTGAAGCTTTGGAAATAACTGAAGAGAAGATGATGGATGGAATAGATAAGGTCTATTGAGTCTTCACAAGATACGTAATGAGAAATAGCCTACCAAGAGAAGTTCACATCAGATTTACAAAGAAAGCCATTAAAACGCAAATATTGCAAGTGGCAAGAGAGAAAACATTGAAATATAAAGATAAGGAGATTGTGATTTTGAAACAAGTACCCAGAAGAGTGAGAGAGATGAGAAGAGAATACCGATTCTTGACCAAATTGCTACTTAAAAAAGATGAATTATAGAAGGCTGATTCCAGAAGGTTTAATGTTCACATGGCAAGAACAGAGATGCAGAATTGATTCAATTGAGAAAGCTGAATCATTTTATATAGAATTTTTCAGAGGGAAAGAGGAAGAGGCAGAAAAAAAAATTTACTAATTGAATTCCAAGAGGACTGCCAAATGACGACTGAAAAAGAGGAAGGTGCAATAGGTGGAAAGGAGGAAGCCAAAGAACAACGTGAACCAAGATCCACGAGAGCTGCCAAACCTAATTATAAAATATAACCATGGAAGAGAAAAAAATTGATTACAATTAATATAAATAGACTTAACTCAGCCGTTAAAAGAAGGAAAGCCTTTCATAAATTAGAGAAATTAAAATTTGATATAATTTGTCTACAAGAAGTACATATTAAAAAACAATATGAGCAATTGTTGGTACAGCCAAAACTAGGGAAAATATTTACCTCCTTGACACAATGCAAGAAAAGAGGAGTGGTTTTATATATTAAAGAGACCATTCCAGCGAAATCGATTTATACTGATGATGACGGAAGAATACTAATGGTGGAAATAATGGATAATAATATGAAAACACTCCTGATTGCAATCTATGCCCCGAATGACAAACAAGAAGAATTTTATAAAAAATTATATATGAAAATAATTGAACTGGACTATGCTAATATAGTTATGATGGGAGATTTTAATGGAATTGTAGACAACAAACTGGACTATACAGCACAGAAAATAATAAAGCAAAACAGAAAGACTCTCCCTAAATCTTTTTTTAAAATGGTAGATGAAATAAACTTAAAAGATACATGGAGAGAAAGAAATGCTAAAACTAAACAATACACCTTCTACTCAAATAGACACTTATCATGGTCCAGAATAGATATGATATGGATGTCAACAGAATTGTTAACTAATATTCAAGAAATAAATATTGAAACAAGTACTTGGGCAGATCACAATCCAATGGCAATTAAATGGAAAGGACAAAGAAGAAGATCCAGATGGATGTTAAATAATACTATTTTAAAGGAAAAAGACTTCACACAGTGGATGGAGAAAGAACTGCCTTTTTTCTTTAGAGAAAACAAAAAAGAAGATACATCAATCCAGAATGTATGGGATACAATGAAGGCATATGCCAGAGGCTTGATAATAGACTATACAAGGAAAAGAAATACCATGAAAAGATTAGCCTCTAAGGGATTAGAGGATGAGTATAAAGGACTTGAAAAAGAGCTACAGAAAATGCCACAGAAAAAGGACATTAAGTTAAAAATGGATATAACCAAACATAAAATGGGTCTAATAGAAAAAGAAGAATTAGCACAGAAAATTAGAGGTGCTAAACAGAACTACTTTGAAGATGCAAATAAACCAGGTAGATGGTTAGCATATAAATTGAGAAAGGAGAAAGAATCAAGGAAAATATTGCAATTAATAGATGACCAAGTCCAAGTTTGCTATGGTAGTAAAGAGAAGAAGGAAATCATTTGAGACTATTATGGGAAACTATACACACAAGAGAATATTGATGAGGAAAGATTCAAACAGTACCTACAGAATGCTAAGTTACCCCAGATACCTAAAGAGATTGAAACAATGTTAGAAAGCAATCTAATAATGATGGAGTTAACTGAAGCACTTAAGAAGCAAAATAATGGAAAGGCACCAGGCCCAGATGGACTTCCGGCAGAATTTTACAAAACATTACAAGAATCGTTGAATCTTCCATTGCTAGAAATTATGAATGAAGTTATGTTAAAGAAGAGGATACCTAAATCATGGTCAGAAGCTAAAATTACACTTGTTCCAAAAGAGCAGGCCGATCCATTACAAATCAAGAACTATAGACCTATTTCCCTACTAAACGCAGATTATAAAATTTTTGCTTCAATATTGGGAGAAAGACTTAAAAATACTTAAATAATTTTATCCATCCTGATCAAAATGGATTTCTGCCAAAGAGACAAATTAAAGACAATATGAGAGTAATCTTGGACACTTTGGAATACTATGAGGCACATCCTGAAAAACAAATGGCTTTGATATTTCTAGATGCACAGAAGGCATTTGATAATGTGATTCATGTTTCATTTGGCGATTCATGTTTTTACTGCTGGAACAGATGGACTTTGCTAGAAAATTTATTCAAGCAATAGAAGCTATATATCATAAGCAAACGGCAAAGGTAATGATAGAGGGAGAACTGACAGACTCTATTGATATAAGAAAAGGAACAAGACAAGGGTGCCCACTATCACCTCTATTGTTTCTGTTAACTTTGGAAGTGCTAAATAGAAATATTAGAGATGAAAAGAATATAAAAGGGATGAAAATTAAAAAGGAAGAATTTAAGTTGCAAGCATTTGCAGATGATCTAGTTTTTATCTTAGAAGACCCACTAGAAACAGCATCAAAATTGATAGAAAAGATAGAGATATATGGAAAGGTGGCTGGTTTGAAAATAAATAAAGATAAGACAAAGATCTTGACAAAGAATATGCTATCAAGACAAAAGGAAGAACTGGCAGACCTATTGAAAATTCAGGTCACAAATAAGATCAAGTACTTGGGGATATACTTGACAGCAAGATGCAGTACACTAAAATAGAATAATTATATCAAACTTAAACAGCAGATAGCGCTAGATTTGGCGAAATGGGAAAATTTACAACTGTCATTAATAGGGAGAATATAAACAATCAAGATGAATATATTACCCAGAATTTTATATTTGTTTCAAACAATTCCAATTAGGCTTGGAAAAGACTATTTTGAAGATTTAAATAAAATTGTGTTGAAATATATATGGCAAGGTAAGAAAGTGAGAATAAAGTTAAAACTTTTGCAAGATGTTAGAATAAGAGGAGGATTTGGTTTGCCTAATTGGGAGTTGTATTACCAAGCTACAAATTTGATGTGGGTTAAGGAATGGATAACATTAAGAAATACTAGATTGTTGACATTAGAAGGACATGATCTGTTGTTGGGGTGGCATGCTTTTTTATGGTATAAAGGAACTAAAACACAGGGGTACTTTATAAGACATTATATATGGGAGTCTCTGTGGTTAAACTGGGAGAAGATTAAAAGACAATGTTATTTGAAAATTCCAGTCTGGCTATCGACTATTGAAGCATTTTCTTATCCTATAATATACAAAAAGGAACAAACAGTTAGATATGGTGAAATATTGAATGAAAAGGGTGAACTTAAATCTATACAAAAACTAGAGGAACAAGGTATAAAGATGAATTGGTTTTCATATGCGCAAATACATTCAAGGTATGATAAAGATTCTAAAACAGAAGGTTTCTATGATAAACTGACTGATTTAGATGAGATTTTGACAGGTACTGATAAAAAGGTGATTAAAAAATTGTATGGATATTTATTAGAAATTAAACTAGAAGAAGAACAAGTTAAAGAAACTATGATTGCTTGGGGGAAAAATTTTGGATATGGGATCAATTTAGAGAAATGGCAAAAATTGTGGTCTCAAAATTATAAAATGACAATGTCAACAGCATATAAAGAAAATTTGTATAAGATGTTTTACAGGTGGCATTTCCCCCCAACAAGAATAGCAAGAATGTTCAAGAATAAATCCGAAAAATGTTGGAAATATCATCAGACACCTGGCTCATATTACCATATGTAGTGTACTTGTGCGGATGCTAAAAAATACTGGACTAAAATCCACACATGGTTGGAAAAAATGACAAAAAAACATATAGATTTGAAACCAGAGATATTTTTATTGGGAATTTTACCTGAAATATATAGTAAAGACTTGAAATACCTGATTGTAAATGTATTAACAGTGGCTAGGATTGTATTTGCTAAAAACTGGAAAAATGAGAAAACACCATCACAGGAGGAAATCATTAAGAAAATATTGGAATGTGCTGAAATGAGCAGATTGACATTTGAAATTAGAGAACAGGATGATAAACAATTTTATAAAGTTTGGGATCTATTCTATCAATGGTTAGACAATAAAGTATAGTAACGAAATATGTAGACTTTTAGAAAATACTAAATATATAAAGATGTATTCTTTCCTTATTATATCTACAAAATGATTTTAGGATAGATTTGGGATGATAATATGAATTGTCACAAAACAAATTAAGTAAAATATGATTATTTCCTAAAGCATGAATGAATAAAAGTATAGTCAAATGATTGATTAATAATGATACTAATGTATTTAATATTAGATTGAAAATACGAGATCATATACAATGTAATTGTAATTGAAGACTACGAAATGGAAGCACAAAACAATTTGTAAACCAACCAGCACACTGTATGTACATATATGGAAGATGGCCTGATGTTTTTATGTTTTGTTTGTTTGTTTGTTTTAAAAACCAATAAAAATTTAAAAAAGAGTATAAAGTGGATTAAAATTTGAGCTAAAAGTATGTATTAGAAAAAAGAGTGATCCCAAATGTATATATTAGTTAACATTCTTACAATGATGAAGATATATGATAATCAAACTCCAGATTGAAAAAAAAAATCAAAGCTAAGAGAAATTGATAGATTGTTCATACTTAGTTAGTGCTTGTCACTGACTAAAGCATAACACACTTAATTATTTAAATTTAGATTTTATGAAATCAGTAAGAGTTGTTACTTTAATCAATTCTCCTTAAACTTTGGTTCACAGAATAATTAATCTAATTACTCTCTCATTTTAATTTAAAGAAGAGTTGTGGATGACATGTGCTAGAAGGAGGTTATTCAATAAAATTGCATTGATTAAAATGGCCAGGGGCAAATTCAGAGCGAGAGAGTCAGATTAATAAGGTGACCTTTTTTAGATGAATTGCAGCTTCCCTATTCAACTTGTCATCTTTTGCACAGAATACTTCTGAAAAAGGTATTAAAGAGATTAAAAACAGAACACATAATGGCTAGACTTGCTTGTGATGCCAGTTAATGAGCAGCAAATAACTTATTATTTCTATATTGCAATTATTAAACTCTTTCTAAAGCAAGTTCCATTTGTGATCCAAGTAGAACATTACACTACGTAGTACAATTAGTAGTATTTTTTCTATGAAAAACCCCAAGAATTTTAGAGAATTATTCAAAAGGAATGGAAAGCTAAAGGCTCTTATGCTTTTTTCTAAGGGCACTAAAATAGTAGGGCTTAATTCTCACCTGAATTACAGAAGGAGTATGGTTATATCTACCCAAGTTGCCATAAATTTATGATTGGCAATATTGCAATATACCAATGCTTGAATACCTTTCTTAGTATAACTTAAATAAGACTTTTATTGTTTTATTCTCTGCCCTCAGACTTCTGAGTATGCAGTTGTTATAAACCATATACAAAGAATGCTATGATAACATGTAGTAAAGTTGTTATAATGTATGTCTTGAAGTGAGCTAATCTATATTCAACCTATGTGGTTTATGGGATGAGCTTCCAGCATTTCTCACCCAACCTATTTTATACAATTGCTGGCATCATAAAATAGTGAGGGAAAACCATGCACAATGCCTCACATTCCTTAAACAAAATTAGAGTAGTAATAAGAAATATTTTTCCAATTTATATTTCACTTAGCATATTTAAGAATATTAGGTCTAGCTTAATGATAGTTGTATATGAAGAAGTCATATACAGAATCAGTGATGAAATGATAGTAATTTCTCCATTAATAAATTAATCCTGTAACTTATTTATGAACATAGTTCTACAAAATGTATATTTTATTAGAATGTTAACTGCTGTTTCTATAAATCGCAAATTATTATCTAGCTTTACAGTCTTCTATTTAAATGCTCCATCTGAATGTATTTATTCGTAATTTATTATAATTTGTTCTTTCCATTGTTCTTGCTTGTATTTATAGTCTAATCAGCTATTTACATAACATGTGCACTGAGCAAGCTATATTCCTATAAATTAATTTTTATTTTAATGTTTGTTTTTGCATTCTTCTATTATGTCATAAATGTTAAAGGGAAAAATTCTTTATTTAACATAGTGCAAAATGTTTGAAGTATATATACTTAATTCAAAAAAGCTTTGAAAACAGGCCATTTCTAATTTTCCATAAGAATTTCTTTGTCTTATTGGCTTTAGCTTAAGTTTCTTAATTCACACCTGCTTCAATATATATTTTCAATAATCTATAGAATAGGCACATATGCAGAGAGACATGATTTATTTTTTGTTTTAAAAGTATTACATAGTAGTATAATATGTCAGTGGGACAATGGATGTTCTATCTTAATTTAAAATAAAATCAATATTAAGAAAGGGAAAGAATTAAACTAAAACCTATCAAGTTTTCCAATGTAGTATTTGCAAGGGATTTGTCTAAAAGATTATTCAAGCATGAACACAAAGTGAATCTAGACATAAAAAAGTTAGTATTAAGTTGAAAAAGGGTATATTTCCTTTTCCGATGATATAGCATAAAGCATGCTAAAGATATAGAGTCTCCTAAACTATATGATTACTCCCAGGAAAGTTGTGTGCAATTACAAATCCAATTTGTACTCAAGCTACTTCTTTATCTTATAAGTTTGTCTAATAGAATATATGAAATAGTATCATTATTTTTCAGTCAACCATGTGTGTAGAAGAAGCAAAAGAATAGATTTTTCAGAAGGTAATTGAGTGTGATTCAGCTGAGAAAGAATTTGAAGCAAAGTTTTCTTTATCTAAGTGTTCTGTTTCTTGTATTACACATGAGAACTATACTTTAATGGCTTTAATGTGTTTCCAATTTGCTCAAACTTTGGGGTGAACTCTGGAGTAAACTCCATGATCAGTAATACTAACTTTGAGGTGCTGATAGTTTAACAGAGAAATCTGTCCATTAAATGAACAGCTGAATAGCATCTAAGCATTTCAGGCTTTTAATAGTCTGGATTAAGAAACTTCATGGTGGATTAGTGTTGCTTTGCATGGGCTGCTTTACATGGGTGCCAAAGCTATCCATGTGAAAGGGTGAGGGAAGAGGAAAGGGGTACAGGAGAGAATGGGGAGAGATTGCCTGATGCACACCTGAAGGCCTCAGAGGTTAAAAAGGCAGGCTAGGCCTGTTGTGGTTGCTGCTTACCATGGCAGGTACATGCCATATTCCAAATTACCATGCCATGTGAAATTACAAAAGAACTGCCCCAAATGTACTTATGATCTGATTTCAAAGTTAAAATGGCCATAAGAAAGTTAAAATGGCCACATACTCATACACCCATAGTCACATGATCATATTTTGAGTGTTTGCATTTACAGCTGTTTGCTTCAAGTGACTTCAATTTTCAGGAGTGGTGGAGCTGTTTGTTGTTTCTGGCTTTTTAATTCCATTTTCTGGAAAAAAGATGCCTTAATGATTGCTTAATAACTGCTGCAAAAATGGGCATAATAATAGTGCTGCTTTGCATGGGCTTGAATTCTGGGAGTTGATGTCCACAGATCTTAAAATTGCTGATCTTGAAAAACGCTGCACTAGGCATTTACAAAATGTCATGAAAACTTATGAATAATTCTTTAAATTCTTAAACTCATTGTTAGTTTTTTATTTTTTTATTTATTTATGTTCAATAATTAAGGTAGACAGGCTTTTCAAACTTGTTCTTCTGAAAGTCTCTAATAACGTTAAGATAGTTAAATGGGTACTTTCCAAAAGTTATTAGAAATTGATATTAACGAACCCTTAGATTCCATTAGAGTTGAAAACATGATGGCTTGAGCCCTTCCTCTCTCTCCTGCAGTCTCATCACTAGGAGCTATTTAGAAGACATATGAGTAATCTGCAATCCTCTCCTTGTTCTGAGATGTTATAAAGAAATTAGCTGGTTCTTTGGTCTTTTGCCATGATTGGAAATGTGGTTGATTAGGGTAGCTCCAGTGGCCTAGAAGACAGCTCTGGTGGCCTAGAGGTGGAGCTCTCGCCTCACAATGAGGAGGCTGTGAGTTTGATCCTAGGTAGAGGCTAATATTTGGAATAGACTCTCCTTCTCGAGCAGGGGGTTGGACTAGATGACCTCCACAGTCCCTTTCAATTCTGTTATTCTATGTTATACCATGCCATGCTATCCAGAAGTCCTTAGGAAGAATGTAGTAATGCCATACATTTAAAAAAAAATCAAGTCCTTCTAATGATAAAATGAAAAAACATGATTTGTACAATAAAAATTGGTACTCTCATATCAAGTATGCATCCTAGCATTCTCAATCAAGTGATTGATTTGCTTTCCTTTAAATTTAGGTTGTTGAATTTGGAAGCTATTGGACTTTGGAGATATTATATTTGTCATAAAAAATACATTATTTGAAATCTTACCACCTTTTTTCACTAAAAATGATTCAACATTAAATGATTCAACATTAAATGATTCAACATTCCTCATTTTTTTGTCTCAAATATTACATCTAGTTGACATCATTCTTGTAGAAACACAAGTTTGTGGCCATAAAAGTTCCTTTCAATGTTGCACAACTATCTATAGCCTTTTTCATCATGCAATAGGGACAGTAAGAAATTAATCTATTTACAATAACTGTTGTTTTTAACAACTGTATCTCCCATAATCTGCTTAGTTTGATATGATGGCTTGAAGGACAGGAAATAAGAGGAGAAAAATTCCCTTCAAAAGAGAATGGGGAAAGGAAGGGGAAAGTGATTACATAAAGGAATGACATTTTCTATAGGCTTGGGTTTGTTTGGGAAGGTTTTTTTTAATCCAAATCCTTAAAGAATTAGGGCTAGTGCTAAGGTTAATTTAATCATTCAAATAAAGTTGCAAGGCAGCCCTTTCTTAATGGGATTAGATTCAACATTTCATGACTAGTACAAGTCATGACCTTGTGAGACAAGGATCACATCGTTGGGGTTAAGTGTGTCACATCTGGTTAGGCTCATAACCTGCTAGTCTCAGCTTCGTGTGAGTTTTGTTTAATTTAATGTCATCACTGATTAAGCAAATGGATAAGCCCCCATTAAAATTAGTATGCAGTATCATTACAATTGCCCCTTTTCAATTTTTTAGAAAAAAAACTTGTTCTTACCCAAAGCTGCAATCCATACTTTAGAAATAGCCTTTTTCTTATGGTTGTTTTTTTTTTAGGATGCAAGAGATTACAATAAGAAGGAAACTGCAAGACATTGTCTTTGGATGAACAGAAGGATGTTATGAATCATTCAAAATTATGCTTATTTTAATTGTAGAGCTGATAACAATTTATTTACTACTTACTTCATTTGCATTGCCATTTTAGTACAAGAGCTCAATATATCACACTAAAATATGCCAAGAGGGCTTTCAATCCTAGCAAGCCTGGGTCTTCTAAATCTACCAGAGTGTTCTAAAAGTCAACCCTCTTGACAAAGGACCAATCATGCACCATAACATTACTTAATGAAATACGTTCCCTGGGCTTTACCTTGCACTTTAAGTTAATTGAATGTGATAATGCAAGCAACAGTGACCTGGTTAAAAGCAAAACAACAAAACAAATAAAATAGATAAGTGATCAGAATCATTTGGCAGCTGAATTTCAAAAATGTACCAACTCTTTGACTTTATTTTTAAAAAAACAAAAACAAAAAATACAACCTTATCCGATGAGAAAGGCAAAGTTGACAATGAGCCAGCTCAGCCTAGATCATCAGGCTGTAATTTATTTAATGTGACAGATGAACATCTCTGCTGATAGGATTTCTTGCCCTTTTCACCTTTGCAAAGTTGTGACAACTTTAATAATATCAGGCAACAGTTATAGCAATCAACTATATAAGATATAACTCAGTATATAATAATGGAATTATTCAACAGTCAACATTGTTTCTTTTTAGATGTAACATATAATGTATGACTATGTAAGAGGTTTTTTTTCAAATGCAGATCTTTTGTAAAAATAAACTATACAATATATGAATAGTAGCTCTGGTTTACAATAAAATAGTAATATAGGTTTGTTTTTACTTTTGTACAGAAGAGACAGTGGCATTCTGTACAGACATCACCAATGTTATTGTTTGTAACATGATATCTTTCTAGTGCATCACACAGAGCATCTTTCTACAGTATGGTGTTCTAAATTGTGTCCCACCTCTCTTCTACCTTCTTCAGTGCCACCACCTAAACATTTATTTCTCCTAAAAATTTGCTTTTGTTTGTCATCAAGAGTATACTTATACACTATAACATATTTAGAGGCAAATAGCAGCTAGGGAGACCACTGATAGGTAAAAGATGTAGGGCAAAAATCAGATTTGCATTGTACATTTATTCTCAAAAAATTAAAAATTCAAGGCTGGTATTCAAGCAGCAAATATATCTTCTCTTCAGATCAAATTTATGATTCCTTAATATCCTTGGCTTTTGTTTGTTTGTTTTCTTTCAGTACAAATAGGATTTTTTTTTACTTCAAAGAATATGAAGACTCACTATTAATTTGTTAGAGAACTGACAAAGAAAAAAACAATCAGAAATCAAGTTCTACCACATTATTTGAAGGGATTCAAGATCAAGAATGTTAGAAGTATAAGGATATAAAGTTGGTTTATTTGAACAATGTTAAAATAGATATGTTGCTATTTCTAGCAATTTAATAGACTTTAGCTGACATCAGGACTAAAATGACAAAGCATTCTGGATTTGTTTATAGATAAGAGATAGGATATAGGAAGAAGAGATCATTTGTTGTATTTTAAAAGAAGGTGATAAATTATTAAAATTGTTTATAGTTGAAAATAGAAAGTCATTTATATATTTGTTTTATTTTTCTTTACTATGTTCTATTTTTCTTTCTTTTCTTTCTCTTTCTCTATATTTTCTCATTTTTCTCTTTCTTTTCTGCAGCTTCTACTTTCTTATCCTTTTATTTTTTAGTTTGTAATAGTTTGTAATTATAATCTTTAATAAAATTACTATAAAAATTAAAATGCATGCATCAATGCCTACATACATAGTTTTCTTTAAAATACTCCTCTAAAATGAAGACACAAAACCATTTTTAACATCAAGGTGGCTATTTTTATCTGCCCAACATAGGAGACTCCTATGTGTGTCTCAGTTATTGAGTTAAAGCAACCAATTTAGTTAAACCCAGCCTCAGTATTTTAGATTAAAGTCTTAAAGACAAGGTGTTGCATGAAGAATAAGCCATCTGGAAAAAGATATTAATGCTGGAAAAAAGATCAAATTTCTAGTCAGAAGACAAGATGGATAGATACTACCACTGATATCATAAACATGGTACAATGCCTCCCCAAAAAATGAAGAAATCAAAAGAAGGAGTCCTGTCTGACTATGGTCTTCTACACCACAGAGTCAGAAGCAATTCAACAACAACTAAACATTAAAGCTGCCTCATAGTAGTAGAACCTTAGCTTGTCTTCATAGGTCTATTGACTGTTGTCTACCGGAAATTGGTCTCTGAAATATTATGTTAAATATTTGTTTAAATATTATGTTTAAATATTATGTTAAAGCCAGCCCCCACAAACACTGAGGGAAAATTCTGCAGGGAATTTTAGTTTTGCTATGTGGAGAAAAGTAATTTTTCAGTGAGATTCAGGGAAAACTTAGAAACATAAAATGTCACTTGACAGATTTATACACACCATCAAATATTACATTAAAAAACTGAGTTAAAAGGATAATTGAGGAGCCTAGAAAAGTGGGATCCTTGGGTATTGCTGAGTTTTTACTAGTTCCAACCAGCATGGAAAACGATGAGGTTGAAGAATGTTGTGAATGTAGTTGTTTAATTTAATTTTATTTCACTTTTATTCCCATATTTTGTCTGACAGCTTAAAGCAGAAGTTTAAACTCGTGGCCCACGAGCCAGATGTGACACGTGCTGGCCACGCCCACCCCTATTTTAGTGAAGGGAAAAAAAAGTCACATGATGACAACGTGATGCCGTGAATTTGACACCCCTGGCTTAAAGCATCTTACTTCTTCATAAAACAATTCGGTGCAATAAAATTGATTTAGAGAAATTGATTGAAGTTAATATTCAAATGGGGACTTGAAACTGGTTATCTTGATCTATATCAAATATTATAACCAATACGTTGTTAGATGGCCACAGATCTTACTTCCTTTCTATTCAGTATCTAATTATAGGACAATCCATTTTAAAGTAAAAAAATTGTGTGGAAGGGCACTTCAAACATGGTTAGGTTCTTCTTTATTAACCTCCTAGGGTTGATATTAAAACGCTCTCAGGAAAAAAATACTGTATTTTGCCACAAAGCTCTTCTATCATTTCATAGGTAATATCCACTAGATGGCATTGCTATTTAAGACTGTAATAGCACAATATGAAATTCCATGCAGACTCTTTAGCTCTTATTCATCTGTAAACTAAACAAAAGTAACAACATTTTCCATGTATGTTTGAAAAAGCTCAAAGAAAAAGTCTGTGCTTAAAGACTTATTCCAACATACTTCAAGTTACATTTATTTTTATTTTTATGTGTTTGTTTGCATTTTGCCTGTATTTTTTATTTTTTACAAATAACTCAAAGCAGTGAACATATCCAATATACTGTCCTCCTTCTATTTTCCTCACAGCAACAACTCTATGAAGTGGATTGGGATTAGAGAGTGTGATTGGCCAAGGTCATCTAGCTGGTTTTCATGGCTAAGGCAGGACTTGAACTCACAATCTCTCATTTTCCACTATGGATCCTTAACCACTATAGACTCCCCCTATACACTTGTTTCAATTTAAGTAAAACATATAGTGATATTACATGCAACATACCATCATACTTGTCCTCATAAGTATATGTAATCTTGTTAAGGTAGAACAAGATTTTTGAGTTGATTAAAATGAATGTAGTACCATCTCTTTTTTCCATTCAAATTCCTGAATTTTCTATTTGCAGTAAAAATGCAAATATATATGCACTGCATATTATTCATATTTTATATATTTTAGTCATTTGGTTCCTGCTTTTCCTATTATACTTTCTATCCACGAACCATGGCCCAGCATATATTCAAATATAAATTGATTTAGTTAAATATTTTTTTAAAAATTATTCATTATGGATATGGGCACTTTTCTCTGTTATGACAGCTTTTGTAATAGATTTTACTATTTGTTCATGATTTGAAAACCTTCTATAAACTGAGTACAAAGAAATAAAAATAGCAATTTATCTATCACCATGTCATGTGCTGCTATTTGATGATAAAGAATTCATAATACTTTAAGTGTCCCACCTAATCACATTTATCTTATGTGGCAAAACATTTTAAAATATACATGTGGCTAGTGGGAACTGATAATCATAAATCATTTTATTGGTGAAATTAGCTCTCTTCCAGATTTTTGAATGCTTAATGCTGGGAAACCATAACATATTAAGTTTAAGCACAGGATATTTATGGTTATATTAAAAAGGCATCTAGATATTTATCAGAAAGCTGGGCCTGAGGTATTAGGACTGAACAAAAAAAAAATGGGTCCCAATTTATTCAATCCCATACTAAGGCTAAACACAAAAATAGGAGAGAGCTTTTCACATTTTTAGAGATCTGGAAAATATATTTTAGGAGTGATGGATTTTTCACTCAGAAATGACCACCTTTTATCTTTGATTCTCCCCACCCCTGCATTAAAATCAAATGTTTACAGATTTGGCTGCTATTTATCTTTTTTTCCCCTCACAAGCAGTAAAACACAAAGAGATGAAGAGATTGTTCACCAATGATTTTCCTATGGATCTACCCATATCTTTAATTATTTTCTCTTCTTTTTTGAAGAACTTACCTCGTTGTGCAACTGGAACAATCTGGAACTGAACATACTCAAAATCATAGAAATGGTGGTAGACTTTAGAAGAAACCCTCCCATACTACCACCTCTTACAATACTAGACAACACAGTATCAACAGTAGAGACCTTCACATTTCTAGGTTCTATCATATCTCAAGACCTAAAATGGACACCTAACATCAAAAACGTCATTAAAAAAGCACAAACAAGAATGTTCTTTCTGCGCCAACTCAGACAGCTCAAACTGCCCAAGGAGCTGCTGATACAGTTCTATAGAGGAATTATTGAGTCTCTCATCTGCACCTCTATAATTGACTAAATTAGTAGACCAGCAAAATACTGTGGACATAATATATTTAGATTTCAGCAAGGCATTCAACAAAATAGACCACAACCTACTTCTTAGTAAGCTAGAAAAAAGTAGAATAGATAGCACCACCACTATATGGACTCGCAACTGGCTGACAAACCATACTCAACAAGTAGTCCTTAATGGGCCTAAGTCTCTATGGAGGGAAGTAAGCAGTGGGATGCCACAAGGTTCTGTCTTAGGCCCAGTACTCTTCGATATCTTCATTAACGACTTAGATGAGGGAATAGAAGGGGAACTTACCAAATTTGCAGATGATACTAATCTAGCAGGAATAACTAACACCCAAGAAGATAGGCTCAAGATCCAGAGGGATCTTGACAGACTAGAACACTGGGCCATATCTAACAAAATGAAATTCAAAGAAGAGAACAGTAAAGTCCTACACTTAGGCAAAAAAAAAAAAACCAAAAGTACACATATAGACCAGGTGAAACCAGGATTAATAGCAGTAACTGTGAGAGGGATCTTGAAGTCTTAGTGGACAACCAGCTAAATATGAGCCAGCAGTGTTCAGCAGCCACCAAAAAAGCTAATGCAATCCTAAGTTGCATTAACAGAGAGATACAATCAAGATCAAGGGAGGTACTAATACCACTCTATAAAGTCTTAGTAAGACCACACCTAGAGTACTGCATCCAGTTTTGTTCACCACATTACCAAAAAGATGTTGAGACTCTAGAAAAAGTACAAAGAAGAGCAACCAGGATGATTAGGGGACTGGAGACTAAAACATATGAAGAACAGTTACAGGAACTGGGCTTGGCTAGTCTAGTAAAGAGAAGGACCAGGAGAGACATGATAGCAGTCTTCCAATATCTGAGGGGCTTCCACACAGAGGAAGGGGTCAAGCTATTTTCTAAAGCACCTGTAGGCCAGACAAGGAATAATGGATGGAAACTGAACAAGGAGAGATTTAACCTGGAAATAAGGAGAATCTTTCTGACAGTGAGAACAATCAACCAATCAACAGCTTGCCCTCGGAAGTTGTGGGAGCGCCATCAGTTGAGACTTTCAAGAAGAGATTGGACTGCCATTTGTCAGAAATGGTGTAGGGTCTCCCGCTTGGATGGGGGATTGGACTAGATGACCGACAAGGTCCCTTCCAACTCTGATTATCTGTTATCTGTCTGGTTTGGTTTTGCTACCCAACAAGACAGACACAGACTTCAGAGAATAGTTAGGACTGCAGAAAAAACTATTGCTACCAACCTGCCTTCCATTAAGGACCTGTATACTACATGAGTCAAAAAGAGGGCTGTGAAAATATCTGCAGACCCCTCACATCCTGGACATAAACTGTTTCAACTCCTACCCTCAAAACGATGCTATGGGGCTCTGCACACCAGAACAAGACACAAGGGCAGTTTTCCCCCGAATGCCACCACTCTGCTAAACAACAAATTCCCACAACACTGCCAAATAAACTACTAAGATTGTATTACCATTCTTCTTCTCATCTGTACTAATAGCTATCTCTTCCCACTTATGTCTATATCCATGTTGCTTGTATCTTTACAACTTATATTGTTTTTATTGTTTCCTAGTATGATTTAATTGCTTATTAGTATCCTATGACTATCACTAAGTGTTGTATCTTATGATTCTTCATGAATAGATTTTGTTTTCTTCTTTATGTACACTAAGAGAATATGCGTCAAGACAAATTCCTTGTGTGTCCAATCACACTTGGCCAATGAAGTATTCTATTCTATTCTATTCTATTCTATTCTATTCTATTCTATTCTATTCTATTCTATTCTATTCTATTCTATTCTATTCCATTCCATTCCATTCTTCTAGATATTGTATTGTCCTCTGAGAATAAAAATGTTCATTTGAAACCCACATATCCCATTTCATTACTAGATTTTAAATATTATAGAGTCCAGGATTTTAGGTTTCTACATACTGAAGCCTTCATATTTATAAACCACTTGTAATGAAGACAATTTAACCAAGTTTTTTTTTCTGATTTCCACCCTTTTCTTTGCTTTGGACATTTTGATGCACTGGTGTTAACTAGCCTATAGTAAACCTGTTTCCCAATTGGCAGATTTTCTTGTTTGTTTTTTTCTCATGCTAATGAAACAAGCACTTTTTGTCATCATTTCTTTTGAGGATTGCAACAACAAAAAAGGACAGATTTACATTTATTCCTGTAACTTTTCCCAGGAAAATTTTTAGAAAGTCTTTCTCAGCTCTAACCATTTTATACAATGAATAAACAACATTCCTGTGCTTGACATAAGTTTACAGAAATGGAAGTTGGCACAGTATAATATACCATCAAAGACACAAAGCAGGGACCAGGGCTCCATGCTCACTAAAAACATAGCAGCTATTTGGAAATGGGATATTTGTGTCAGCAGGGCAATTGAACTTCCACCAGTGGAAGGAAAAAACAGCATTCATGTAGAGCACTTTTGTTTCAACATTATAGAGTCACAGCGGCTTCCCCAGTTTTTCTACTTCTGTCTCCCATCAAATTTCCTTCAGATAAATTGGATCAATAATTCTTCATAAATGTGAGGCATAACCACCATTAAAATTAAGCTTCTGTGCCTCCAACAGTTGAGGTGATTTCATTGTATTAAGCTGAAGTGATGGGAAAATTATTTCCATTTTGCAGTTGATATAGAAACAAAGATCATCACCTATATGACCTGGTCTGGCCTGATTAATCCTTAAATGGAGGTTGTCCGATGAACTGGTGTTGCAAGTTATACTGGGAAGTGAAAATAGTAGTAGCAGTAGCAGCAGCAGCAGCAGCAGCAGCAGTAGTAGTAGTAGTCATAGTAATGCAATGATTTTCTTGTTGCTGCCATGAAAATTCAGTTCAAAACAGAATTGATTTTAACCTAATTAATAGAATCTGAGGAAATAGGCACGTACATCACATATATCAAGGGAGTGAAATGTCCCCACCCCCAATAGTTTAAACGGTTCTTCCAATTAAAAGTTGTGAACCTCAGCATGTGGACATCTCCAGGTGGTGATGATTAGTTGACCTTGGCTTACTCAGATAAAGGTTTGCAGTTGCGCAGAGAAGAGAACGCCAAGCAAGAAATAGAAACCCTCCTCAGTTTATACAATATTAGTTAGTAACATCTCCAGCCTTCCCCCTTCCTCCCCCCGTTACTCATGACAGACAGAAAGAAGATCTTGAAGGCTGACATAGTACTTCTTAGCTATTATATATTGGCATTTATGTATTTCTTCTAATATACATTAATCTCCAGTTTATTCCAAAGAAGGAGGAGTAGATAGATAGATAGATAGATAGATAGATAGATAGATAGATAGATAGATAGATATAGAGATACATTATGTATTCTGTTCTTATTTTGCAATGCTATTTTTATTTCAATATGTATTTGAAATAATTTTTAAAAAGTATTTGATAATACTGACACACTTCTTTCCTGCAGTGTACTAACTTTATGATTAACAGAAAAAATGTTCCTTTCCCCTTGTTTAAGATATGGAATAATCAATAGATATCCGAAGCTAAAAGCAGTTTATAATATTAGAATGTTGCAAAGCATACAAACCTTTTGGAAGGAAGGAAGGACGTATTTGCAAGAAGCTTTTTCTATAGCAGAGTAAAATTCAGCTTCAGAATAAATAAAATATTTTAAATTAGAGCACATTACATATTTAAACATAGTGTATGCTCTACTTTCACTTCTCTCTTTCAGTCTTCCATGTTGTGTATAATCAGCTCATCATTATTCAAAGGCTTTCACATTTAAGTGTTTAGACCTCCTGACTGAGTGTGTTTCATTAGAATCAGAGTTACTCTTCCATTGTTTGAATTCAATTTTCTGTCCTGTAGTTAAAGGACTTTTTAAATAAAGAGACTCACTCCATCACCGTAAGCCCTTCAAATACCGTGTTGCAACACGTGTGCTAGAAAATATTCTTGGAAAGCTATGAATTAAATTTCATATCCCACCCTTTTTAAATATTTTTAATCATTTATACATTCATAGTTTTCTGTTCTTTTCTATTCAAATTAACCTTATTCAGGCATTGTTTGGATTTAATTTATAAGTGTGGCCAATTAGGTCACACCCACTGGTCCTAGTGTCATTTCAGATTTCCATGTGTTCAGGTGTTGATATGATTCTACAGACTTAATAACCATGGGAAATTAAAACTCTCCCCTGGTTTTAAAAATCAGCACAAATACGCAGCTGAATAAATGAAAACCAAACAAAATTTCAGTAACTGTATTTATTCACTCCTTTCAAAAAAATCAGATGAGAATTGAGGATCAGATCATTCTGTCAATATTTTTAACAGAACTGACTTAACTCATTTTTTGAAAATTAATGCATTGGTATGAACATAGCTGGCTGACAAACCATACTCAACAAGTAGTCCTTAATGGGCCTAAGTCTCTATGGAGGGAAGTAAGCAGTGGGCTGCCACAAGGTTCTGTCTTAGGCCCAGTACTCTTCAATATCTTCATTAACGACTTAGATGAGGGAATAGAAGGGGAACTTACCAAATTTGCAGATGATACTAATCTAGCAGGAATAGCTAACACCCAAGAAGATAGGCTCAAGATCCAGAGGGATCTTGACAGACTAGAACACTGGGCCGTATCTAACAAAATGAAATTCAAAGAAGAGAAAAGTAAAGTCCTACACTTAGGCAATAAAAACCAAAAGTACACATATAGACTGGGTGAAACGAGGCTCAATAGCAGTAACTGTGAGAGGGATCTTAGAGTCTCAGTGGTCAACCAGCTAAATATGAGCCAGCAGTATGCAGCTGCCACCAAAAAAGCTAATGCAATCCTAAGTTGCATTAACAGAGAGATACAATCAAGATCAAGGGAGGTACTAATACCACTCTATAAAGCCTTAGTAAGACCACACCTAGAGTACTGCATCCAGTTTTGTTCACCACATTACCAAAAAGTTGTTGAGACTCTAGAAAAAGTACAGAGAAGAGCAACCAGGATGATTAGGGGACTGGAGACTAAAACATATGAAGAACAGTTACAGGAATTGGGCATGGCTAGTCTAGTAAAGAGAAGAACCAGGGGACACATGACGGCAGTCTTGCAATATTTGAGGGGTGCCACACAGAGGAAAGGGTCAAGCTATTTTCTAAAGCACCTGTAGGCCAGACAAGGAATAATGGATAGAAACTGAACAAGGAGAGATTTAACCTGGAAATAAGGAGAAACTTTCTGACATTGAGAAAAATCAACCTGTGGTAATATAATCTATTGATCATTTTCTGTAAGTCCTTTGAATAACTAGCAATAGGTCTAGGGAGATGTAGGCATTCTTGGTGGGGGTAGGAGTACCTTCGCTCATGAGTGTCTCATCCTGTTTTGATCTGCAAGTTTAGAAGGAACAGGAAAATAGGTAAAAGTTCAAGGTACACAGTTGTGCTTTCTCATGGGACTTTCCAGACTTTCCCATGGGACTTTCCGTGGCTGTATGATCTCATCCTAGTAAGGTAACATCTGGGACTTTCCAAGATTGTATGTTCTCATGCTGGTGAAGTAATCTCCTGTAGAGGTCATTGTTTCTGAATATGCATACTGTATTTTTGCTTGTGTTTTTCTCAATAAATACTGCTACCTGAGTTCACTCAGGGCTGGCATTTTCTCAGACATTTTCCCTGTGTCTCATTTCAAATGTCAGTCCACCACACAACCAATGGATCAGCTTGCCCTCGGAAGTTGTGGGAGTGCCATCACTTGAGACTTTCCAGAAGAGATTGGACTACCATTTGCAGAAATGGTGTAGGGTCTCCCGCTTCGGTGGGGGTTTGGACTAGATGACCTGTAAGGTCCCTTCCAACTCTGATTATCTGTTATTATCTGAACTTCTTCAAATTTGTATATACTAGAGATATGGAAAATATTGCACAAACATGCTGTCATGTTCCGCTACAAACTTTGGATAATAAAGCACAAAGAAGCTTTGCTTTGCCAAAGTGTTTATCTCCTGCTTGTAAGCATAGCACGAACTGACCAGCATATAATGCAGAAATAGGCAGGACTACTTTAGGGCAGTGTATGAAAACTGCAGTATACATTTTGTCTTCAAAGATGTGTATGTCAAAACACATTAATTCACATGTAAACTTTTTGTTGGTTTTTTTTAAAACTTCACAGGAAGCAGTAGAAGAATTATAATGATTTAATATGCTTACTGTCATAAGCTAGAATTAAACTATTAGTAAACTGCAAATAAACTATTGGTAAACTTCATTGGGCTTGTCTTCTGATGCTAGGAGACAAATATCAATTACTATATACAAACAGTGTGATATAAAATATGTTTTGCTGACTAATAAACACATATAGTTATGCATACAAAAACACATACAGCAATCTGTCTCTTTGTCGGTGATCCTATGGATATGTTTTATTTAGTTAATTTATCCTCAAATTTTAAAAATTAAAAACTCAATTTTAAAAATTAAAGCACAATTGAAGTGCTAGTAAAAACAGTGCTAGTTATGTATAGCAAAATAAATAACATTCGCTCACTGAACCACAGAAGACATATTAAGCTAGCCAGCATTTTTTAAAAAATTGCCTATCTTTGCCTATTTTGCCCTCTGTCTGAGGGTAATAGAAAGGAAACTAATCTCACTCCTTGGTAGGGTGAGATGCCCTGATTGGGCTAAAACCGATCGTAAGGTTAAAGCCCCCTCCCCCCATTCTTAGCACTGCATTAAGTGTCACATACAAATCAAGAAACATCTTGCCTAACAGAAACATTTGGGAACAGGTCTATCTATCTTTGTCAGCCTGTCACTAAAATAGAAGTTAATTGTTGGAGGTTGCTGAGCATTCTCTGAGGTTGTGTTTGTATATAGACTGAAGTTGCTATGTGTATTAAGGAACAATTGGAGGAAGAAGGTATTTGCAGCTGAGAGATTTGCAGAATGGACCTGCTGCCAAGAAATGATTGCAATATTTGGATAGGACAGACTTTGAAGACTGTTTGATCCAGATGTTGGAATTCTAATAAAGTTATTTTTTTGTTCTTTGCATTCTCCTCTCTAGTCTGAAACCAAGTCAGAGAAGAGAAACTGCTGACACTACCAAATGGAATGAACATATTAAAATTGGGATATGGAATGCCTGGTTGAATCAGGAAGGAACAGGATGAAATGGTAAAGCCTTCTGTAATAAAATCTGTAAATAAATGTCTGTGTAACAATATATGTGCAGTTTGTCCAGATGACCCACTGTATACATTAGAAATAATCACAATTTATTTCTTGAAACGTTATAACAACAAACATTACTATATTGTTAAGAAGAACCATGTTTGTGTCTGGAGGGGCAGGGGTGAAAGTCAACCACCTCACACCACCTTGGGAGAGGTGGTAGGGATGTTTTGATTCAGTCTTCCGGCGTATGGGACCAGGTTGTGAGGGAACTGTGTACTATGCCACTAAAACACCCCCTATCTTTGAATAAATAAAAAAGGAGGGAATGTGGTAATATAATCTATTGATCATTTTCTGTAAGTCCTTTGAATAACTAGCAATAGGTCTAGGGAGATGTAGGCATTCTTGGTGGGGGTAGGAGTACCTTCGCTCATGAGTGTCTCATCCTGTTTTGATCTGCAAGTTTAGAAGGAACAGGAAAATAGGTAAAAGTTCAAGGTACACAGTTGTGCTTTCTCATGGGACTTTCCAGACTTTCCCATGGGACTTTCCGTGGCTGTATGATCTCATCCTAGTAAGGTAACATCTGGGACTTTCCAAGATTGTATGTTCTCATGCTGGTGAAGTAATCTCCTGTAGAGGTCATTGTTTCTGAATATGCATACTGTATTTTTGCTTGTGTTTTTTCTCAATAAATACTGCTACCTGAGTTCACTCAGGGCTGGCATTTTCTCAGACATTTTCCCTGTGTCTCATTTCAAATGTCAGTCCACCACAAATGGTGACCCCGACGTGATAGCTTGGAAGGCTATACGTTTCCCGCATCCTATACTCATCGTCGCGGACGTCGACTGGGCCCTCATCTTCTTCGCTGGACGAAGATAGATTCTTTTCGTGAGTATGGGGGAGATCTCTCGAAGGCTCAGAAAGAGCACATCAGGGAATTGAGAGGGATCATTGGGAATAGTTTTGGATTTGGAATTGGCAGTAGGGGTTGTGCTGTAGGAAAGAAAGAAATTGAGGACTTACTACAGTATGTTTGGAAAAATATTAAGTCATATCCGGAGGGAGGTAGTATTAAAGTAGAGTCCTGGAAAAGATAGGGAAATTTTTGCACGAGGAACCTCATGCCCCTTCTTCAATTTTGTTAACCTGGAGGGTGATTATGGATGCGTTAGCTACTTATGAACAACTGCTCCTAGCACCCCCGAAGAAGGTTTGCCGCTTTACCATGCGGTACGTTTGTTGCCGCCGACGGCACCTCCAGATAAATCTGGGGACTGTCCGGCGCTAGAAATACTTTGTCAGAGGATAAGAGTTTACCTTTAAGGGTTCAGGTGGATGCAGTTACTGCAGCTATTCAAGAAGCAAAGAATAGAGGGGAATTATCAGGAGATGATTTGGTGGAGTTTGGAGTAGAAGTTCAACTTAATCCAGTGGAAATTGTCATGGATGCTGCGTTGAATCCGCAGCGGGAGTGGAAGCCTTTACCTCTTAGGGTTTTGAGGGAAGTTAAGCAAGCAGCAAAAGAATATGGTGTTAGATCGCCATATACTCAGGCATTGTTAGAAGCAGTTGGTTATGGAAATAAAATGATTCCGGCTGACTGGAAAGCTCTGTTGAATATGATTTTAACTCCAGCTCAATATTTGGTGTTAGATCAGAAATGGAGACAGCTGGCAGTCCAGAGGGGAACAGCAAATGTTACCCCAGATCAGCTTTACGGAGCTGGTAATTTTACAACAGTGGAACAACAGAGAGATGGTATGCCTGATGAGGGGTTCGTTCTTCTCCCACAATTAATTTTTCAAGCCGTAGGAGCTCTCCCTGACGGCGAAGGTGGTGAGAAGACCTTTACTAACATTAAACAAGGGAACAATGAACCCTATGAAAATTTCATTAGCAGACTGAAATTGGCTATTGAAAGACAAATTGATAATCAATTCGCCCAGAAAGAGTTGCTTTTGAAGTTAGCAGTAGAACAAGCTAACACAGATTGTAGAAAGATCTTAAATCCACTTGTAGCAAGTGGAGAGCGAGAAATCGCGGATTTGATTAATGCATGTAGGAAGGTTGGGAGTCAGTCTTTTAACATGGAAACTTTAGCTCTGGCTTTACAAGCAGGACATGCTCAAAAGGGGAATTGTTTCAATTGTGGGAAGCCTGGACATTTTAAAGCGCAATGTCGGGCTCCTGGAGGAGGTCAAAGTCAGCAAAATAAGAGATCAATGGGACAGGGTGTTCGTCCTAAATCAGTGTGCCCAAAATGTAAGAAAGGCTACCATTGGGCAAATCAGTGCAGACTTCATTCTGAGGGAAAAAACTAGGAAGCAGGGATCAGGGCATTCTCCCTACTCTAAAGAGTGAAGTAATGTCCGAAGGGTTGGAGCCACCAGAGAGAGGTAGGGATAAGATATGGTTGCCAGCTACTAAAGGTTCAGCAGGAATTGATCTTCCATTAGCCGAGGATTTGGAATTGGGGTATCCGCATGTGGTTTGTTTAGGGTCAACGGATTTCTATGGACCGTTGCCTCCGGCTTCTGTGGGTCTTCTTCTTCCTAGATCATCGGCTCATAGGCGTCAATTGTTTGTGGTTCCTGGAGTTATTGATTCAGATTATGAGGGTCAGATCAAAATTCAGGTTCATACACCTGTTCCTCAATCTTTGAAAAAAGGGGATTGTTTTGCACAGCTTATAGTTTTGCCAAATATATCTTTAGGGGAATCAGATGGAATTCGTCAGGGTGGATTTGGATCTACGGATAGGGTTAAGGAGTCTAGTGTGTTTTCTATTATGCAAGGTATTAGGCAAAATGACAAACCAAAATTAACTCTTTTGGTTGAAGGCAGAAAGTTTACTGGAGTGCTGGACACTGGAGCAGATGTCTCTGTGATCAGCGAAAGTGAGTGGCCTAGGGAGTGGCCGACAGATCCTACACCGTCTGTTCGAGGAGTCGGAGGACTTCAAGACGCACGGGTTAGTAGGAAGATTCTTAGAGTTAAAACACAGCAGGGAGGGGCTGTTGCATTTGTCCAACCAATTGTTCTGCGCCTTCACGTTAACTTGTGGGGCAGAGATTTGATGCAACAGTTTGATACAAGGGTTGTCATTCATGATGACTGAACACCCACCTGTGGAGTTATTAAAATTACAATTACTCCAACAGGAGCCAGTGTGGATAGACCAATGGCCTTTGACTAATGAGAAATTAGTTCATTTACATGAATTGGTTCAACAACAATTAGAAAAAGGACATATAGTGCCTACCACTAGTCCTTATAATTCTCCAGTTTTTGTTATCAAAAAGAAATCTGGAAAATACAGATTTTTACATGATTTGAGAAGCATAAATTCTATATTAAAGCCAATGGGTCCACTTCAGTGTGGAACGCCTAATCCTAATTTAATACCTGATGGATGGAATATAAGAGTGTTAGATTTGCAAGATGCTTTCTTCTCCATTCCTTTGCACCCTGAAGATGTAGATTTGTTTGCTTTTACTATTTTGAGTATAAATCAAGGGCAGCCCGCTAAGCGATATGCATGGACTGTCCTTCCGCAGGGAATGTTAAATAGTCCGACCATGTGTCAAATGTTTGTGGATTGGGCTTTACAACCTTTTCGGAGTAAATTCCCGGACTGGAAGGTTTATCATTACATGGATGATATTTTGATAGCTGCTAATATTTCTGATGCTGCCATGAATTCTGCTGTTATTCTTTTAACTACTATACTAAAGGAGAAAGGCCTAATAGTTAGTCCTGAAAAATTGCAAAAAGAATATCCTTTTGCCTATTTAGGTCATAAATTATTCCTGAGTCACATTACACCCCTGAAATTGGAATTTGTTCTTCCTAATCCTTTAACCTTAGTGGGTTTACAACAATTTTTGGGTCATATAAATTGGATCAGGCCGTATTTGGGTTTAACTACCCTTCAATTAAGTCCTTTGTTTCAAGCTTTGGCTAGTGTCAAACAAGCATCTGACATAATAACCTTAAATGAAGAACAAAAGGGGATTTTGTCATTGATTGAACAAGTTTTAAGCCATAGATGGACAGATAGATGCTTGCTAGATTGTCCATTATCAGTGATTTTAATCTCAGAATGAAGGGCTACTGCATTGATAGTTCAGGTAAAAGAAAAAACTGCTTTAAGGATTCTGGAATGGATTCATTTGTCTCATACACCATCGAAATCCATAAATTGTATCACAGAACAGCTTGCTGATATTTTTAATCGTGCTCGTCAGCGCTGCAAGGCTATTGCTGGTATGGAACCAGTAACATGTTATGTTCCTTTTGCTTTAGCTACCTGGGAACAAATGATTTGCAATAGTGAGTTTTTGCAGGTTTTGGTACATTCCTGGCCAGGGAAGTTTTCTTGTCATCCTCCAGCCGATCCTAGGCTATCTTTGTATAAATCAGTCAGAATTAATTTAGCAAGTCTTTTGTAACTCAGCCTATATCAGATGCTCCTACAGTTTTTACTGATGGAGGGAAAGTTTTTGGTGCTTGTGTTTGGAAAGATAAATCTGGAATTTGGCATACAAAAGTGACTTCAGAGCAGAAGTCTGCCCAGCAGGCAGAACTTGCTGCTGTAGTTTTGGCTTTTCAAAATTTTCACAATCAGGATTTTAATTTAATAGTGGATTCATTGTATGTGTATAATTTGTTACCCTTTGTAGCAGGTTCTTATTTGTCTCCTGGAATTTCACCTGATATTTTAAGATTGCTTTTGCTGTTACAAGGATGTTTGGAGCAGCGTGTGAATGTGTGTTTTGTTGCTCACATTCGTAGTCATAGTAATTTGCCTGGAATTTTATCACAAGGTAATGCCAAAGCTGACAGTGCTGTAACTTCAGTCCTCACTGTCCAGCCATGGGACAGTCATAGTTATTTTCATCAAAATGCTAAAGCATTGGCACAGCAATTCAAACTTACTACTGCAGAAGCTGCTGCCATAATTCAACAATGTCCAACTTGTTCAAAGCAGGGCACGACTATTCCTATGGGAGTTAACCCCAGAGGGTTGAAACCCTCAATGATTTGGCAAATGGATGTTACTCAATATCCGTCATTTGCGCCCTGGAAGTATATACATGTAACTGTGGATACTTACTCAGGATTTCTAATGGCTACCCCTCAAAGAGGAGAGGCAGTTAAACATGTCATCAATCATTGCATTAAGACTTTTTCAGTTGCTGGTACACCTAAAACTTTAAAAACTGATAATGGTGCGGCTTATCGGAGCACCGTTTTTGATCAGTTTTGCAAACAATGGTCCGTGGAACATAAATTTGGGATTCCATACAATTCTACAGGGCAAGCTATTGTAGAACGTCATAATGCCACGCTCAAGACCATGTTAACCAAATTAAATAAAAAAGGAGGGAAGCTCCTGGGGCTTCCGGCGATTCAAGATCAATTAAATCTAGCTTTATATACTTTAAATTTTTTAAATTTGTCTGGTAACCCCCCTGCGAGTGCGGCCAGCAGGCATTTTTCTTCTCCTTCTACAGATGCGGTGAGACCTCGGGTGTTGGTGCGGTTCCTTCCGGATCCAGCATGGGTTCCTGCTGAGCTGATAACGTGGGGACGTGGTTATGCAGCAGTTGAACATCTTGGTCAAATTCGTTGGGTTCCTGGTCGGTGTGTTCGACCTGATCATTCGCAGGCACCCGTGAAGGAAGTGTCGGAGGAGCAAGATGGTGTACCTGTGGTTCCTGATCCTGCTGATTCTGCCTAATCTGTCCTGGGCTGCTCGGGTGCGGAGAGAGCAGCGACAGCATGTTCAGCGTGCCGGAGATTTGGGCGATGATTTGTGGACAGATAATAATTACATTAAAGATTTGCGCACAACTGCCAAAAACTTGAACATCACCAATTGTTGGTTGTGTATGCACCTTCCTGGGAGAGGGGAGAAGGACTAACATTGCATGGAGTGCCTTTTGAGGAAAAAGAATTAATAAAGAATGCAACCTGGAGAAAACAGTTGTCTTGTGCTACAACAGAGCAATTCCAGATGTTCAAAAAGAAAAAATGCACACATTATAATCGGAATGTGACGGCTAAGGTCAAGGTGTCTTTAAAGGGAAGGGCGTATGTATGCTTCACCCGAAATGACTCTGGAGGAACTTTCCTAGGGAATTGGTCCAGGTGTAATGTCACTTTTCAAATGCCAACCATCTGTTATAATAGCAGTGTGCAGAACTATACCTGTCTCCCTCAGTTCAATTCTCCTCAGTGTTATATGTGTCAATATCTTGAGAAGATGAAGAATGGTTCTGAGGTAGCCCGGGGGGAGCCTTGGGCTATGGGGAATGATGTGTGGTTCCTATGTGGGGAGTATGGGTATCGGGAGGTTCCCGGGAATTGGTCTGGGATATGCACATTGGGGTATGTTATACCTGTAATTTATAAACTGGATCAGTTGCCGGAAGGCAGAATCCGCAACAAGCGTGAGCTGGAATCAGGTCTAACTACGGGAGGTAATCTATGGACACAAATTTCCCAAGGTCTTATCCCGCCTTTGGGAATTGCTATGAACTATAGGGATATTCATATTTTAAATAATTTTACTGTTGCTATGTTTAATGATACTATAAAGAATATTAAGATGATTAATGCAGAAATGTCTGAAATTCGTAAAGTTACTTTGCAAAATCAATATGCTTTAGATATTATGTTAGCTGCCCAAGGAGGAGTTTGTGCTTTAATTCATTCGCATTGCTGTGTTTTTATACATAATTATGAGCCAAACATTACAAAGACTGTTCAGGACATGGAAGCTCGTATTGCTCAGCATCAATCTGGAGCCGATGGGTTTAATGCATCATTCTGGGACAGTCTGTGGTCCTGGCTTCCTGATGGATCATGGTTTCGCTCCTTATTGCAAGGGGTTGTTATTATTATTGCTATATGTATCTTATTATGTTGTTTTATTCAATGTATTCCTAATCTATTACAAATGTGTACCTCAGTCTTCCGGCGTGTGGGACCAGGTCGTGAGGGAACTGTGTACTATGCCACTAAAACACCCCCTATCTTTGAATAAATAAAAAAGGAGGGAATGTGGTAATATAATCTATTGATCATTTTCTGTAAGTCCTTTGAATAACTAGCAATAGGTCTAGGGAGATGTAGGCATTCTTGGTGGGGGTAGGAGTACCTTCGCTCATGAGTGTCTCATCCTGTTTTGATCTGCAAGTTTAGAAGGAACAGGAAAATAGGTAAAAGTTCAAGGTACACAGTTGTGCTTTCTCATGGGACTTTCCAGACTTTCCCATGGGACTTTCCGTGGCTGTATGATCTCATCCTAGTAAGGTAACATCTGGGACTTTCCAAGATTGTATGTTCTCATGCTGGTGAAGTAATCTCCTGTAGAGGTCATTGTTTCTGAATATGCATACTGTATTTTTGCTTGTGTTTTTTCTCAATAAATACTGCTACCTGAGTTCACTCAGGGCTGGCATTTTCTCAGACATTTTCCCTGTGTCTCATTTCAAATGTCAGTCCACCACACAACCAATGGATCAGCTTGCCCTCGGAAGTTGTGGGAGTGCCATCACTTGAGACTTTCCAGAAGAGATTGGACTACCATTTGCAGAAATGGTGTAGGGTCTCCTGCTTCGGTGGGGGTTTGGACTAGATGACCTATAAGGTCCCTTCCAACTCTGATTATCTGTTATTATCTGAACTTCTTCAAATTTGTATATACTAGAGATATGGAAAATATTGCACAAACATGCTGTCATGTTCCGCTACAAACTTTGGATAATAAAGCACAAAGAAGCTTTGCTTTGCCAAAGTGTTTATCTCCTGCTTGTAAGCATAGCACAAACTGACCAGCATATAATGCAGAAATAGGCAGGACTACTTTAGGGCAGTGTATGAAAACTGCAGTATACATTTTGTCTTCAAAGATGTGTATGTCAAAACACATTAATTCACATGTAAACTTTTTGTTGGTTTTTTTAAACTTCACAGGAAGCAGTAGAAGAGAATTATAATGATTTAATATGCTTACTGTCATAAGCTAGAATTAAACTATTAGTAAACTGCAAATAAACTATTGGTAAACTTCATTGGGCTTGTCTTCTGATGCTAGGAGACAAATATCAATTACTATATACAAACAGTGTGATATAAAATATGTTTTGCTGACTAATAAACACATATAGTTATGCATACAAAAACACATACAGCAATCTGTCTCTTTGTCGGTGATCCTATGGATATGTTTTATTTAGTTAATTTATCCTCAAATTTTAAAAATTAAAAACTCAATTTTAAAAATTAAAGCACAATTGAAGTGCTAGTAAAAACAGTGCTAGTTATGTATAGCAAAATAAATAACATTCGCTCACTGAACCACAGAAGACATATTAAGCTAGCCAGCATTTTTTTAAAAAATTGCCTATCTTTGCCTATTTTGCCCTCTGTCTGAGGGTAATAGAAAGGAAACTAATCTCACTCCTTGGTAGGGTGAGATGCCCTGATTGGGCTAAAACCGATCGTAAGGTTAAAGCCCCCTCCCCCATTCTTAGCACTGCATTAAGTGTCACATACAAATCAAGAAACATCTTGCCTAACAGAAACATTTGGGAACAGGTCTATCTATCTTTGTCAGTCTGTCACTAAAATAGAAGTTAATTGTTGGAGGTTGCTGAGCATTCTCTGAGGTTGTGTTTGTATATAGACTGAAGTTGCTATGTGTATTAAGGAACAATTGGAGGAAGAAGGTATTTGCAGCTGAGAGATTTGCAGAATGGACCTGCTGCCAAGAAATGATTGCAATATTTGGATAGGACAGACATTGAAGACTGTTTGATCCAGATGTTGGAATTCTAATAAAGTTATTTTTTTATTCTTTGCATTCTCCTCTCTAGTCTGAAACCAAGTCAGAGAAGAGAAAGTGCTGACACTACCAAATGGAATGAACATATTAAAATTGGGATATGGAATGCCTGGTTGAATCAGGAAGGAACAGGATGAAATGGTAAAGCCTTCTGTAATAAAATCTGTAAATAAATGTCTGTGTAACAATATATGTGCAGTTTGTCCAGATGACCCACTTTATACATTAGAAATAATCACAATTTATTTCTTGAAACGTTATAACAACAAACATTACTATATTGTTAAGAAGAACCATGTTTGTGTCTGGAGGGGCAGGGGTGAAAGTCAACCACCTCGCACCACCTTGGGAGAGGTGGTAGGGATGATTTGAATTGGTTGGCCCTGCCCATGCCTGCCTGCCTTCTTCCTTTTAGAGACTGAGTCCCACCAAGCCATGCCTGCCAAGCCACGGCCACCGAAATTGAATTTCACCCCTGGATGGGGGGATTGTTCCTATGGAAAATTCTTTTTCTTTTCCCACCTTTTCATACTTTCCTGGCAAAAGTTCTCACATCTGGACACTGTTGCTAAAAAATCCTTTTGCATTTCCATTAAAAGCACTCCCGATGGTGATGGCATCAAGATAAGAGTTTCTCATTAAGTATGTGCAAGGAGCCTCTGTGGATCTTCAAAAGGTGGAACTGGGGTTCACTGCATCTGAAACAAAAGTTAAATCTAGAAATGCACATAAACACTTAAGATTCTAGGAGATGTTAATGCCATTGTTCTCTGAAAGTATCCCTATTTCGTGCTTTTCTTTCACCTAGTCCAAAACTATGGCAAGTTTAAGGACTACAATTCCCAGAATTCTAGCTACATTACAGCTGGCTGGGGAATTCTGGGAAGTGAAGTCCACTTATCTTAAAATTGGTGTCTAGACTCAGTTTCAATTTGTTTGCTATCATCTAATCTATGGCCGCATCAATTGCAATAGCATTCATGGTTTTTCATTTTGATGATAAGGAGAGAAAGAGAGTAATATTCTGATATACACAGAGACACATGCAGAGAGACACACACAGAGAGAAAATGAGAGATCACATTCATACACAGGTACAAACATACATATGCATGAGCATACATTTGCACATAGACACACATGTCAAATAGGACAGTGAGAAAGATGAAACACAGGCCATCATTTAGTTTAGATATAAATACAGATAGTTACAGAAGCAAAGATTATATACACACACCACACAGAGAGAGAGATATGACATATGTGTGTTGTTCATTTATTTTGTAAACCTCAGAGGCTGAAATAAATGAAATAAATATACAAAATTCTTAAACAGCATAAATAAACATTTATGCATCATCATCATAGACTAACATCAACAGCCTCCAAAGTTTTATTTGTCACATATGATTCTCTTTCCTGTCCATACTTTCTTTTATAGATTAATTCCTTTATATTAGTTTGCCAAGGAAATCTACAATTTACTGGCTTTTGGAAAGATCTGTGATATTGTTAATGTGATAAAAATCCAGAGTTCAGCATCAATTCAATGAATATGTCATTAAAAAGTAGTAGTTTTTCAATCTGGTCAATAGTTTACTTATTATAAGATAATCAAGTTTATGTCTTTCAATATGACAGTGTAACAGTCTCTTTATTGTACAACTGAGGGTGGTATGATCATGTAGTAAATGCAAGCCTCTGTATTTGATTAACTTAGTATTTTAGCCATAAGCAAAATTTCTGTCACTGATTCATTATTCCCCAACATAATCTAATAAATATAACATTCACAGTGAAAACTATTTTATGTATTCCCTTCTGGATCTTATCAAATATATTATTTTTGTTCTGACAGTTCTGCACCCAGAGCAAGGAAAATAAATTGAGAGGGAGGGAGGGGGAAGGGAGGGAGGGAGGGAGAGAGAGAGAGAGAGAAAGTGAATATGGAGGGAAGGACATGAGAGGGGGTATATTGTATATATACTTATATATCTTTTCCTTTTTTGAGTAACTAACCTTCTTATATCCTTTCCCCTGAAAGACATTGTCTCATATCTAACTTTCTATGAGTCTTATATAATAACATCTGATTAGTTGTAACCAATAAAACCCATTCTTGGATATAAATATTTGTGTGAAGTGATTGCATCTGTGTCCAGACAAGTATTAAATAGAATTTTCAACCACACCATACTAAGAATGTGATGGAGTTAAAAGCAGACTATATATTTATGCAATTAAAACCAATTGATTGCATGAACTTGTTAGCAATGAGTAAAATAGAGTGTTAGCAGTATAGTTTGAAATTATCTGAGAGATAACAAGTTTTTTTCATGATTGACTACTATATCAAAACATTTCTTACCTCACCTTAGACTTTCAGTCTGATTCAATTGTAGCTGAACTTCACTATAAGAGAAATAGGAAATCTTGTAGAATTATGTTTACATTCTGAAACCTTAATTGTATCTTCTTTCATTACTCATTTATTCATAGACCCATGTAGAGCATGTTACAATAGTCTGATTAAGTTTTGAATGGCTGCTAAAACAGCCTCTTGGCCAAAGAGGCACTGTAACATTTAGGGCTGGGAAAAATGTCTGGTTCTTGAGCAGCAGTCTAGAGTAAAGGAGAACATCCTGATCACCAACTAATTCCTTTGGAGGGAGCACAACACCATTAGGGAATCAGTATGAGTCTGGTGTTATCAGATCGCTCCTCTGTTTATAGATGTGTAACAGCTCAGTGATAATTTGTTTGTTCCTATTCTGATCCTCACAGCCATTTATACTTGCTTTTCAAGTATCACACTTGATATGGCACTGAAGAATGCCTACTGAGTTGTCCTTGTGGGCTGGTGTAGTTGTGCTGCTTTTGGTTTCTCTTGGTTTGGTGCAGGGGTGGGATTCAAATTTTTTAAAAACTGGTTCTGTGGGAGTGGCTAAGTTGGTGGGTGTGGCTTGGTGGTCATGTGACTGGCTGGGCGTGGCCAACTCAATATCACTCACATCAAGGCACGCATCTCCTCGCCTGGCCTCTCATGACTGTGGGGATGCTGCAAACAGTCGTAAATGTGAAAAATGGTCATAACTCACTTTTTTCAGTGCCATTGTAACTTTGAATGGTCACTCCACACAAGCAAAGTACCAGCAAAGGAGGGGGGAAAAACTCCAGAGACGTTCCTGAGACAGGAAGTCTAGTCCTGCCAAAAATGTAATAAGGGTTAATGGAGAGGCAGTTTCTGTAAGCAACAGCAGAATGTTTCCTTCCTGCCTTCCTTACAGGATTAGTGTTAGGAATGTAAATCACCTAACAGCTATTTGGGTTGGAAATATATAAACCAGGATAAACATTTTAATACTGTATCTTTAAGAAAATACTAAATCTGTAATTAGGTGTGGTTTCTCAAATGGCCATAAGATGGAGCCAGAAACCTGGGTTGTTTAGTCTTAGTCTTAGTCTCAGAAGAAGTCTCAGTGAGTCTCTTTTTCCTTCTGTTGGAGAGTTTTGCCGTTCCTTTATTGACTGCTATTCTTGGATTTGATGTAAGTCTGATACTGAACTGTTTTTGACACTGGACTTTGTTATTGGATTATCCCTGAACTGAAAACTGACTGATCTTACCTGTGAATGACTTTGGACTGCTTGTTTGAACTTGGCTTAAACGTTTCTGGAAGTAAAAACCTACATTTACTGTACAGTGTATCTGTGTGCTGTGTGTGTATTATTCAAACACTACCCTCAATACGTCTTCCTGTATGCGCTCATTCTCCTAACGGGGAATTACCTCAACAATTAGGACAGTGATTTCTTCTAACAACCGGTTCTCTGAACTGCTTAGAATGTTAACAACTGGTTCAAGCAAATAGATGCGAACCTGTAGGATCCCACCCCTGGTTTGGTGGAATGATTGGTATAGGTGATGTGTAAATGTTGCCCTTTATGGAAAAGAAATGCTCATTACTTTGCTTTTGTATTATGAAGCATGTCTTATCTGGACAGAACAAGAACAGTATAGATACAATGCCACAGAGAGAAAGGTTGGCACAAAGTCTTCCTTGCCATGCAGCCCAATTCCTGGCAAAAGAAACACATGTTTTACCTATGCCTGTTAGTGTTAGCACCTCTATTCATTAATGAGAGATTTATACTCAATGTGACTGAGGCAGATTGATCTAACAGTGCATACTAGAAAGATCAACTTGAGATCATATTTGGAGTGCTGAGAGTTGAGTTGTTCCAAACAATATTGGCAGGACCAGTGTAGATCTGTAAAGTTCTATTAGTATAAGAGAACAGAAAGGCAATGTTTGTGGATTAGCATCTTAAAGAAGTTGAAAGCTGAGAAAATAAATGAAGCTCAAAAGCACATGTTAATCTTGCCACCCAAAAGTGGTTAAGCAGACAATTTAATGAGGTGATAAAATTCATTAGCTGGCTTCACATGTCAATGTTAGAGTCCATCTCACCACTCGATTCACCAACCTCCCAATCCAGCATTCTCTTTCGACAGATGTTCTGACATTGCATGTGTCCTTAGCAACACCAGAAGCTTTAGAAAAGCCATCAAATTTGTGAAGCACTTCGTAGTGCTGTAAAACATTTTGCAGACACCTGATGCGATTCAATATATCAAAGGGGATTGTCATTTTGATGCATGAATCTGCTTCAGTGAGGTGGCTTGATCAAATCTGACTAGACTGAAGCAGTTCTTTGAAACTGTATGTGGTCAGGCCAGGAGGCGTGCACAATGGTCTTTTCTATAGCAAGATCCATGTTATTGGTATGTTTTCTCCCCTATTTCCCTACCTCAGATTTGAAGTTATATTCCATCAAAATTTTATACTATTTAGCCCTGTTCAACCTATTTTAAGGCCAGTATCTATTTTTGTATTAATTAAATAATGCTTGATTTTTAAATAATAATTGATTTTTTTTCTTGTTGATTTGATTGTTCTACTTGATTGACTTAAACTACATTAATTTATTATTTATGTATGTTGCTATGACTGTTCTAGAAAAAAGGTAATTTGTAACTATATAAAGTATAAAAGATGCGTGCCATTGATTGTCTTCTAACCACAATTTCAAATTGCTTGATTTGTATAATTGAGCTGGGGGTGCAAACTCTACAGCAGCGAGTGAAGGTCATATTTCCCACTTTACAATTTAAGTTTTTTAAGTTGAATAAATTATACTACTTTCATTTAAAGCCCTCTGAAGTGACACTTCCAAAGGTGGCATTCAGCAGGTTCTGACCAGTTTTGGAGAATCGGTAGCAGAAATTTTGAGTAGTTCGGAGAACCGGCAAATACCACCCCTGATCCCGCCCCCATCTATTCTCTGCCTCCCAAGTCCCAGCTGATCAGCTGGGTCTTCTTTTGTTGCCCTGCACAGGAGAATGGAACTGGAAAGCAGGTTAGTGGGGTGAGTGCCATGCCCACCAAGCCACGCTCACCAAGCCATGCCCACATAACTGGTAGCAAAAAAATAATAATGAATGCCACCACTGGATACTTCCTCTGTCTTTTTTGTTTAAAGAAACATCTCTTTTTAGTGAACAGCATGACTCCAGCTTTTCACATCTCCGTACAAACATAGTTTAGTTCACATATTCATATTTAACATTTAGTTCACATCTTACCTCTACTTTACATATTTTCTATGATTTTTCACGGATATTTTCCTCAGGCTTATTTATACATTTTCAATTCATTTCTTAGCCTATTTCTTTTAGCTTTAAATAATTCTCATATCATATTCATTATACTTATACTTTTATCTGTCATAATTACAATTTCATTGCATATTCTCATTTCATCATTTCAAAAATTCCACCTTAATTCAAAACACAAATTTCCCTTACAAATACCAATTAAAATATGCCATCCCTACAGCTTATATATCATCTAATAAGTTCCCTTTTAAATCCCAATAATCATTTAACTTAATTATCCCCTTAAACTTTTATAACAGTCACAAGAAGAGTTCTCCTCTCCTCTACTCGTTGTAGAATACCTTATGCCACCAGACTTGAAATTCTAGAACTAGAAAACCTTGAATTACGCCGTCTTCGGTATGATTTAAGCATGGTATATAAAATCATACATTGCAATGTCCTACCTGTCAATGAATACTTCAGCTTCAACCATAACAACACAAGAGCACACAATAGATACAAACTCAAAGTTAACCGCACCAAACTTGATTGCAGGAAATACGACTTCAGCAATAGAGTGGTCAATGTCTGGAATACTCTACCCGACTCTGTAGTTTCTTCCCCAAACCCCAAAAACTTTAACCTTAGACTGTCTACTATTGACCTCACCCCTTTCCTAAGAGGTCTGTAGGGGGCGTGCATAAGCGCACCAACGTGCCTACCGTCCCTGTCCTATTGTTTCTCTTATTCTTCTTTTATTTTTCTTATATGTACCCATTTCATGTATTCACAACTATGTATACACTTATACTTATTATCTTGTAAACAATTGGCAAATCAAATAAATAAATAAAATAAATAAAATAAATAAACTATCTAATAAATATACTTTTTATATCAGATTCTGCATGGTGTTTTCCCCTTCAATTACATCAAAAACATTTATAGTATAACAAGAAAGATCAATCTATTCAATTCATCATAAAGAACTATTAATTTCATTACAACAATTCTCATATATCATTTCAACTGTATTCTGTAAGATTGTTAAACATAGTTATTAAGCTTATCATAATTTCTCTGTTCACATTCTTCCATTCTTCCCAATTATAATCTCATTACAACAATCTTTGTAATTCATTTCAATTATATTCCAAAACTTTATCCATAATAAGTTTATCATGATTCCCATAGTTCAATATTCCACTTTCACTTTCCAGGTGTAGAAAGATTTCACTTGTTTTGTATTGAATCAAGTCTTTAAAGAATCCAGGTTATAGAAATTCACAAATAATTCCTTTTACCACTAGATGGCACTCTCTGTTATGTCCAAGTTCCACCCTTTTTCTCCATTTTTTTCTCTATTCAGGATTTCTAAATCCAAAGTTCCAATAAATCCAGATATCAGTTACTATGTTTTTATTTTCCCTTTGACATGTTCAAGTTCAGCTTTCAATTTGCCTATTTAGTGTCAAGATAATATATTCTCCAATTTGAACAAGTATCTTCTTCAGGGTTCTCTTTCAAAATTCAAAGCCACTTTTACTTGTCAAAAGTTTTTTTTTTCCCCACACTGTCTTTATCCACCACTTTAATTAATTCTCTTAAAAATTCTTTAAAATTTAATTTCGGGATGCCTTGTATTCAATTGTTGCACCAAATTAGCCCAGTTGTTCAAGCTGTACTCCTCTTCACTGCTCCTGCACAATCTTATTCCAGCTAGCTCTTCCTCTTCAGGGTGTCCATTTTAGACAACTGCTACTGCTGTCTTAGGAGGGCAGTATTTGTCAAGCCAAGAAGGGGAGATGCGGCTCCCCTCAACCCAGCTGGTGATCTCCTCTTTCTTCACCACCCCTATAGCATGGCTCTGGCCCCAAATCAGGATGATCGGGGCCCTCTGACACAAGAGCACGGATCAAAGCCATGGACGATCATGGTCTTCAGTCTATCAACAAGATTGACATTATCGGAAGCCCAATACTTCCCCTGTCTTTTTGAATCCAACATTTTGTTTGGGGTTTATTTTCTGGCACAGAAAGGAAGAAGGATAAGAAGAAAGTTTAAGATGAGATCAACTGAACATTATGAAAAAAATAATATTTTATATGCATGTATATCTCTGTGGGTGTATGTGCATATGTGCAAGTGGGATACACACAGATGCACAGTATATTCATTTTCTGCACATATACACCATGTATCAAAAGAATCAGTTCACAATACTTGAAATCTCATTGTAGCTGCTATGAAACTACTTTATACAATAGAAGTTAGTATTTGTTGCCATTATCATGTCATTATCATGCTTATGGTCATTACCTTGACATGATTACCATATCTCTGGATTTAATGAGGGTTCAGTAAAATAGATTCCTCATGTCCTTGGTTTTGTCCCAGGATCATATTTCTAATGCCGTGTTTCTCCAACAATATGCCCCCCCCCCCAAATAGGAAGGCCCAGAATGTTTTTTAGGCATAAACTGAAATTAAGCCCTCAAATTTAAGCCTATTTTAAAACATGCAAAATGGGGGGAAGGGCAGGAGGGCCTTTGCTGTTAGGAGTGCCCCGTGGGCAGCTATGCCTCACCACCAGCCGTTCCTAACAGCTGATCATGGCGGAGCGCAGAGAGCTCCCTACTCCTGCCAAGTACCTTTGCTGCAAACCCAGATATGGTGCTGCCTGCAGGCCGGGTCAGCGGGCGGGCGGTGGTGGCAGCGTACATATTGGCCTCGGAGGGGCACCCGCCACTGCTACTTCCTCTTGGAGCATCCTCTTCCATTTGGAGCGTTGCCGCTGCTTTTGGAGCTGCCACCGCCATGTTTGGAGTGTCGCTGCCATGTTTTGAGCTGCCACCATGTTTTGAGCTGCTGCCACTGCCACATTTGGAGCATCACCGCCATGTTTGGAACATCACTGCTGCGGCGGTAGCTCCAAACAAGGCGGTGACGCTCCAAACAAGGCGGTGGCATCTCAAAACGTGGCAGCAGCTCCAAACATGGCAGCGATGCTCCAAACGTGGCAGCGGAAGCTCCAAATGCGGCAGTGATGCTCCAACCATGCAAGTGATGCTCCAAACGTGACAGTGGCGGCAGGTCCAAATGCAGCGGCGATGCTCCAAATGGAAGAGGATGCTCCAAGAGGAAGCAGCAGTGGTGGGCACCCTGCCATGGCCGACATCCACGCGGCTGCCACCCGCCCACCTGAGGATGCAAGGGAGGATTAAGTCACCCCCCGAAAGACATCCTAGCTGTTTTTTCGGGGATCAAAAAAAATAAGACCCAGCCTTATTTTATGAGAAACATGGTAATACCTTAAAAACATCTAGATGCATATTCAAGATAATTCCAAAGTGGTTGACATGCATAATGGGAATGCTGCTAAATACATTGCCATAACAAGCAATATTAATAGAATATACTATCCTACATTAGTAATACATTGACAAAGATTTATCCTACTTTGTATGGGACTCACTGAAATCCATTCCATCTCTTTCTCACAACCAAGTGTCAGATCTATGAAGTTGTGATAGAAAAATCTAATAAAACATCAACATTTCATCAGAGATAGTTATTACCAGGTTGACATAAGAAGACCCTCCTCAGTGCTATTTCTATGGTAAGTAGAATTTTAAATATGAAAACTATTTGCATAAATGATTATTTGGAGAATTTTTGTAAAAGGAAACTACCTCCAAAGTACATGATTTTAAAATTCTTGTCCATATTTCCACAAGCCAGAAGTCAGTAAATACACTCATATGCTAATTGAAATACATTAATAGGAAAAAAATAGTATACTTATCAGTATACTTATAGTATACTTATTATTATTAATTAATGCTAACATCAGTGATACCAATAAATAACTTTTTGCTGTTTCCCAATTCATCCTTCAAGGAAAGGGTTGCGCAATTTGGTTTATTTAGCAGATAATTATTGGCTAAAGATTACTAGATTTTAAATAAAACTCTCCAGAGATTGCCCTTGGCAACCTAAAACAGGAAACCTGTTTTGGTGAAGAAAGCTGAAATGGCACTTTCCATATATAAATGATAATCTCTACTACTTTCCAATAAGCATCCACAAAAGATAATAATCACATTTTTTATTCAGTACTGAAAATTAAGTTTTGAATGGCAGCTGAAGACAGCCTCAAGCTATTAATTTTGCAAGTCACTTTTAACTTCATTTTAATAAAGATTTTCTGAAGGTTCACAGGCTTATCCTCATTTCACATGATCTCTATCATTGTTAAAGCATTCCTTGTTTTTTGTTAAATCTAACCTAATCTTCTTTTGCTTTTAAAAACACTTATTTATATTAACACGTGTTATCATTTTTCATTTCAATTTCTCCTTATTAATGGTCACTTTAGCTTAACTTTGAGTCTTATGTATTTTGGTTGTTTTAAAAATTATTTATATTTACTGTTTATCCAAACTTTTCCTTAGATATGTCCTGATATCTAAGGGGTTTCTGCTTATACATTATACAAAGCAGTATAAAAATCAGTATCCTGTATACTGTATGCCTTGTACAGAATCAAGATCTTTATTATTTTACTATTTGTTTTTCTTCTGTCTTTCCTTAAAAATTTACTCTGTCCCCTAAGGAAATCTAAGTTTGACCAAAGACTATACTGACAGTAAAAATGTCAATATTCAACATACCTGAGAGGATATTTCCTATTTACAAGACCTTCTAATACATAGAAACTGGTTAGATCAGCTGTGACTATAGTCATTACAAAGATGGAATGCTACAGGAATTGAAAGAATATCTTCATAAACATGAAACAATAAAAGAATCAGAAAAGGTTCTCACAATCTATGTCAACAAACTTGGAGAATGATACAGTTGCCAATAGTTTGTAAGAGGTCATTGTACATATTAGTACTAAAGTAAAGAGAGTTAACAGAGTGAGATATTGTACACTATTCTTAATTTCACATGATAACAAAATGATACTTAGGACCATCCAATACAGATTACAGTGCTACATGGAAAGAGACACCAAATGTTCAAGCTGATTATGAAAAAAGACCAATTGTCAATGTTTACTGAATAATTGAGACAGCCAAAAAATATCAGAAGTAAGTCAGTATGTGTTTCATTGCTTATAGAAAGACCTTTGACTACGTTGACCATGTCATGCTGGGAAATGCACTTAGGAAAATGGGAACTGGAGAAAAAATTCATTGTCTTCATGTAAAGCCTATACATAGATAAGAAAGCCTTTCTGGATAGAACATGATGAAAGAGACTGGCTCTGTATTGGCAAAGGAGTGAGATAAGAGTGCATGCTCTCTCATTTATTCATTTTATATGCTGAATATATTTTGAGACAGACTGCATTGGAAGTAGATGAGTGTAATTTTAAAACTTCATTCATGAAAAATAAAGAAACATATCATCAAAAATATGAATCTAGAATGTTTTTCCCGTCACATTGTGCAAAGATCTAATGCTGGGGAAAGTGGGCGGAAATAGAGGCTAACAACCAGCAAGGTGGATCCAGCTAATTGCTATGGTTATGGGTTTATAGTTGAAAGATCAAGGAGGACCACATTGGATCCTCCTGGGAAGATTTTCTTGGGAAAATTATTTCTGTATGGTTACTAACAATTGACAAGAGCTTGATCTCATATAATCAATTGATCAAGACAGGCACCCCTTATATTAAAAGAAAAGCAATACTAATACAGATATAACATTTTAAACCTAAGAAAATAGAGACTTTTGATAATCTTTAATTTATACTTTACAATCCCTTTACTAATCTCTTTAATTACTGAGTTGTAGTACAATTTAAAGGTCATAAATGGCATAATTAAGAGTTAAAGAGAAGCTCATAGTTTCAAGATTATACAACTGCAATTGAAGTTTAATATATGTTATTACCAACTATTTGTGGTGCTCATTATATAATTTAGTGTAATATACAATTTATTTTATTTGACTTTCAAATGGTTAACAATTTACATAAGACTTAAAATTTTCAATGGTATAATATATGCATATGAATTATAATTATAATTCTTGAGCATAACAGCATTGGAAAATATTCTGCAAAATATGATAAATACAATTTCTAATATAATATACTAATACTATTTTTTCTTATATTATTTAAAGCCAACCAGGTAGCATGGAGTCTCATGCACCCTATTAATGCCTCTGAATTAATATTTTAATATTTGGATAAACTTCATCAGTAAAAGCCCCATCATATAATATAATCAAGTTTTAAAAGTGTGATCAAAATTTTAATCATGTAATGATTTGCTATGTATGCTGTGGAGGTATTTCACATTCTTCCCTTCCCCTTCTCTCCTCCAATTATCTGACACTACCTGGACAAGTCTGTGAAAGATATCAGAAGTGGTTTGCCATAGTCTCCTTTCTTGGCCTGAAAGAAAGTGACTGGCCCAAGGTCACCCAGTGACTTTGGGTTGGAATTCATGACATCTAAATTCTACCCTAAATGTCTTAATCACTACATGAAACTGATTCCTTCCTTTGTTTTCACTAAAGAATAAATTTTCTATTAATGGACTCAATCTGAATGTGCTGCAGTTTTACTTTCAGTTCATCTGGAGGACACCAGATGGACAAAGAATGTCTTAAAAGCATGTTTATGGTCTCTAAATGGAATATTTATTTCTTTAGGATACAGACATTTGATTGGAAAAATTAATATTGAACATATTCAGCATCTAAAGTGCTGTTCCAGAATACAGTAAATACCATACTGAAGACTATGTGAACAAAAAAGAAATTAAAATTCAGGAATAATTTGAGCCCAATGTCTTTTTCAAAATTATCAAAGAAATTTGTGTCAAGTGACATTGAATGAGAAATGTGCCTGAATTTCTGCAAGGGAGGATTAATTCTCTGACAATGAGTCAGTTAGTACAATGAGTAAATAGTAGTGCAGCAAAACTAGAAATAATAAGGAATAAATTTGTGATAAAAATTGCCAAAATACTTTGTGATATAACATTATGGCCAGTGGAGTTAAGATCAGTCAGGATTTTAGATTTTTTCCTTTTGGAACTTTCAGACTAGAAACCAAACTTTATGTTAATTTGGTCATGGGGGAGGGGGTTAATATCAGAGCACATATTGTTCACCAATATATATTTAATAATATACAGTTCTTGCAGTTTATATCATATACAAACATTTGAGACAAACATTTATATCATATACAAACATTTGAGACTGAAATGTATTGGTGTTATAAATGAATTAGTAATTTTATAATACCAGGGAATAAGCCATAAAATGAATACCATTTCTCTGCTAGCTCCAAGAAAAAAAAACTATTAATGTATCCTCAATGTAAGAAATATTAAATGTTACAAATAATATGATAATGATTAAAACTGCAAAGTAATATACATCTGTTTTTTGGGCTGGGATATTTAAATTAAAGTGGCTAACATTTCATAGATTCTCTTAAGTATCTGCAACCCCCTCACACACAAACTAATGCATTATGCTTTTTCTAACTCTGATTTTTTTTCTTTTTACTTGTTTCTAATATGCCTACTCCTAATCATTATTATATTGATATCTATTCTACTGATAAATTATTACACAAAAGCAATCTATATGAGTCCATACAGAAAATCAAGTTTCATTTATTAAGTTTGCCAATTACCATAGTCAATTTATTGTAAATTAACATACAAAAGCATACAAGTGTTTTCATACAGATATGCTTCATTGTTGTTTACTAGGAATTATTGTTATTATTGTTGTTTTAAATTTATTAGCCACCAATGGATTTTGGGTGACATAAAAAATAGAAAAAATATCACGACAACTAAAAACATGTGAAGATATGAAGAAAGTGATAGTATACAAATTATGTATGTTTTAATTCCATAATTACCTTCATAAAATAAAGTTAAATTGGTATTAGAGTCTTAAATAATTAGGATAATCTATTTAATAATAATAAATGTCCATATATGTAAGCATGACGGCCAAGCTATTTCTGTAGATTTGTTACATGTAGACTATTCAGAAAAAAATATTGGAGACTCAGCTGCTGATTAATGCAACTATGTTCATTTAATTGGTTCAGTTTTAACCTCCAATTATGCAATCTTATGCTACTTCTTTCATTTCTTCCATTGAATCCAATACAAAACTCCTGAGTCTAGTGAAATGACTATGTAGCTTCTGCTGATGATGCTAGTCTTCTTCTTGCTGCTCTGTTGGGTGCCTCAACTCATTTTCTTTCTGCTCTCCTTTCCCTTTTTCCTTGATCTTATTTTGGGGTTACTGCCAAGATAACTTTTATAGTCTTGCTTGTCTCTGCTCTTTCCTTCCTCCTCAGTTATTTACACTGAGTTGTGTAAACATTTTTTTCTTTTGTGGTTGAAACCAATGCTCTGTCTGCAGGCACTCTGATATTTTATCTTTAATTATCACAAGTTTTTGCCTTGGGGATCCAAGATTTTACTTGAAACATTCAAAATGGACATTTAATATACCATATTTTTCGCACTATAAGACACATTCCCCCACCAAAAAAGTGGCTGGAAATGACTGTGCATCTTATAGAGATAATGTTGCCAAAGCCCTGCCAACATGCTGGCCCCATCCTTTGGCCATTTTCAGCCTCCATATGCCCCATTTTTGGTCTATACATGCTCCATTTTTGGCCCATTCCAAGCAGCGGGGATGAACGCTGCCAATCGCCGCTGCCGCCTATTGCCACTGCTGCCTATCGCTGCCACCACCACTGATTGTCATCACAGTTCACCGCCACCAAATGGTGGCAGCAGTGAGAGATGGAGCAATCAGTGGTGAATGGCAGTAGTGAATGGTGGCGGTCAGTGCCTATCGGTTGCAGCAGGAATCCCCGTCGCCTGGAATGGGCCAAAAATGGGATGCATGGAGGCCGAAATGGGGCACACGGAGGCCAAAAATGGGACGCGCTGAGGCCAAAAGTGGGATGGATGGAGTCCAAAAATGGGGGATGCAGAGGCGGCAATAGGCGGCGGTGATGAGCAGTGATGGCAGCCTGGAACAGCTGATCAATGGTATTCTGGGAGGCCAATCCAACCGCCAATCAGCTGCTCATGCTAAATCAGGCTGTGCTGAGTTGACCAGGCTGTTTGCTGTTTGCTGCAAGGGGGCAAATTGCTGGGAGGCAGATATTTTTTCTTGTTTTCCTCCCCAAAAGCTAGGTGCATTGTATGGTCTGGAGCATCTTATAGTGCAAAACATATGGTAATTTAACTATACAATTTAAATAATTTAAATAATTCATAGTTGGTCATATATATTAAATAAATTATCATTTCCTTAATATATTCTCCATAAAGTTGAAAGAGCTGTCTTATTGGTAAGAAAGGTGAAAAATAAATGTAATAAAGTGATAATGATGATGTTCTTTGAACTTTTAACCTGTTTCTTCTATGATACAGTATTAGATACTAACTTGTGTAGCAAATTTGCACTGTGGTTGTGGTCAGACTCTACACTGATGGACAATTAATATAAAACTGTCAAAATCAATTTTCTACAAATGACTTAATTAATTGTTGCTCCATATCTGACTTTTCCATTTTGATGATGAACGTCAGTGACATGGAGCTATGTTGATGAATGAGATTACTAGCAATCAAGGATTAGGTTATCTCTCTCTCTCTCTCTCTCTCTCTCTCTCTCTCTCTCTCTCTCTCTCTCTCTCTCTCTCTCTCCTCCCTCCCCCTCCCTCCCTCCCTCCCTCCCTCCCTCCCTCCCTCCCTCTCTCTCTCTCTCTCTCTCTCTGTCACACACATACTTACAACATTGCTATAGGCATATAGTACAGGCCACCAAACCAAGCAGAAAAAATAGATGAACTCTTTGCTAATCAATCAACTAATGCACATAGGAAACATACCACAGTAGTAATAGGAAACTTTAACTCCCCTGATATCAAATAGGAGACAAACTCTACAACAAGAGGGAAATTGAACTAATCAACTTAGCTGACAATTTTGTCATCCAAAAGATAGAGGAGGAAATTAGAGGAAAAGCTATACTGGACCTACTTCTTACTAAAAGAGATGAAGTGATAAATGACATATATTGGTCAATAATGCAAACACAAGCAATAGAATGTAATCCAACCAGTGTCTTAAATTTTAAAAGAGCTTGTTTTAACAATCTCAGAGAGACCTTAAGAAAAATTATGTAGATGAAAATCCTAAAGGGGAAAAACAATTCAAGAGGTATGGGAAACTCTGAAAAATATAATTATAAAAGTCCAGTCCAACACAATATTACTGAAAAGAAAAAAACAAGAAATCCAAGAAGAAACCAACGTGGTAGCACAAAGATCTCTCTGATAAACTGAAAGACAAAAAACATAGGTACAAAAACTGGAAAGAGGGACACATAACTAAGGAAGAATATCAGCAGATAGCCCCAATGTGCAAAGATAAAGTCAGGAAAGCAAAGGCTTAGTTAGAATGAACAAAGAAAAAGTCAAGGAAACAGTTGGTCCACTAAAGAGAGAAGATGGCAAGGAAATAACAGGCAGTAGAGAGAAAACATTAACTCATCCTTTGCTTCAGTTTTCACACAAAAAAGAAACTGTAGCACAAACTATCAAAAATATAACTGTAAAAGACAGACTAGAAATTAAAATTAAAATAAGCAAAAAATGGTAAGACCTGCCTGATCTTGATGAATATAAATCACCAGAATTTATGTGCCAGAGTTCTGAAGGAGCTGTCAGATGTTATCTCAGAACCATTGTACCATATCTTAAACTAATTCTGGAGCACTGAGGAACTACCAGAGGACTGGAAAAGAGCTGTTGTGATTCCCATCTTCAAAATAGGGGAAAAAAACCAGACCCATGGAAACTACAGACTAATCAGCTTAACATCAATACATGGGAAGATACTTGAAAATTAATAATAAAAAAAAGATATGTGAAACAAATGAAGTCATAACTAGCCAGCACAAGTTTGTTAAAAGCAGATCATGCCAATTCAATCTTATTTCATTCTTTGACAAAGTGACTAAACTAGTAGACCAGTGAAATGCCATGGACATAGTATACTTAGACTTCAGCAAAGCATTTGATAAAATAGACCACAACTTGGTAAACTAGAAAAATGTGGGATAGACAGCATCACCACCAGGTGGATTTGTAACTGGCTAACAAATCATACTCGACAAGTAGTCCTTAATGGTATTACATCTTCATGGAGGTAAGTAAGCAGTGGGATACCACAAGGTTCCATCTTAAGCCCAGTACTCTTCAATATCTTCATAAATGACAGATGAGAAAATAGAAGGGGAACTGTGAAATTTGCAGATGACACCAAGCTGGCAAGAATAGTTAACATCCCAGCAGATAAGCTTAGGGTTGAAAAACATCTTGACAGACTTGTACATATACAAAAACATAAAATTTAATATGGAAGAAAGGAAGGTTTTACAACTAGTCAGGAAACACCAAAGGTACAAGTACATATTAAGCAAAACCTGGTTCAAAAACAATAACTGTGAGGGGAACTTTAGAGTCTTAGTGGACAATCACTTAAACATGCAGCAACAGCCAAAAAAGCAAATACAATCTCTGGTTGTATAAACAGAGAAGAATCAAAATCATATGAAATATTATTAGTACTGCTTTATAAATCCTTAGTAAAAGCACACCTGGAACACTGCATTTAGTTTGGATCACCACATTATAAAAAAGGTGTTGAGACTTTGGGAACATGTGCAAAGAAGATGATTAAATCTTGGAGACAAAAACATATGAAGAACGCTTGCAGGTATTGAGTATGGCTAGTCTAGAGAAAAGGAAGACTAGAGGTGACATGATAGCAATATTCCAGTATTTGAAGGGCTGCCACAAAGAAGAGGGATCAACTTATTTTCCAAAGCACCAGGAGGCAAGACAAGAAACAACGGACAGAAATTAATCAAGAAGAAAAGCAACGTGGAATAAAAGAGAAACTTCCTAACAGTGAGAACATCTAACCAGTGGAACAATTTGCTTTCAGAAGTTGTACATCAGAAAAGACTGGGCAGCCATGTGTCTAAAATAGTATAAGGTTTCCTGCCTGAGAAGGGGTTTGAACCAGAAGACTTCCAAGGTCTCTTCCAGCTGTATTCTGATTGATTGGTTGATATAAACAGGATTTTCGATCTTGCAGAAATATGTTTGTTCACCCAGACCTTCTTGGGAAAGTGCAGGTGGAATTTGAACATGTAACCCAATGACTTTTTCTGCCATCATTCTAGGACTGAAAATGGCGTGTCTTCTCAAGGTGGTATTCAGTGGTAGTGTGTTAGGTGTGTTAAGACACAGTTTATTGGATTTTTCCATCTTTGATCAGAATTTTCTACTCTGAGGGTAAGAATACCAGAAAGAACAAAAACTATGAGTTCACTTGGGGAATCTATATGGGAGATATGGAAATGCAAAATATAATCTATGAAAGCCCAATGGAAATAATTCTATCCTTCAGTATAGGGTATAGGGTAAAATTAAAGTACAAGAAGCCAGAAGTGCTATAGACTTCTAAAGAGAGAATTATGCAATAAAATACAAGATACAGTATTTAAATACTTGTTTTGGTCATCTTTTATTGTCAACTAAATAATTGTAAAGACATCATACTACTGATGAAAATTTCACCTAAATTCTTTCCTCTTTTGAAATAAATTTTAGAAGCATTTATTACCTTTCATTAAACTCAGAGTTGGTAGAAAAAATGTAGGACAATTTTCTGCATGGAAATATTTCTATCAACATAACTGGGTCAGCCTCAAATCCCATGATCCCTAGATTAAATTGTTTCAGCTGCTTTGCATTCTCTTATTTCAGCTGCTTTGCATTCTCATTCTCCCATTATTAGCATTGTGAAATGGTATCATCATCTAGGTTCTTATTTCTGTAAAAAGGAAGAACTGTAACTGTAAGTCTTTGTTATAAAGGTGACCTAGAAACACTTGAGAGATTTAAACATTCACATCTACCAATAGCAGTATAAATCAATACTGCATGTTCATGAAGAAACTTCAAAAAGTAGTAAAGATCATGGTTGTGACTTCCTGTCAGCCTGGCCATCTTTACCTCCCTTCAAGTTTGCTCCCAGCTGCCATGGAAATGGAGGGGAGGAGCAATGATTTTTTGGGAGGGGAAGCATGCAAGAGGACTGAGATTGGAGTTTCTGAGAAGTGATGGGGAGGCCTGGACTCAAAGAATCCAGCTTGGGTTGTTTATCATCTTTAAGGCCAACAGGCCTGGGAAAGGCATGCACAAAGGAGGACCAGTGCACATGGACCACAGACATTCCAAAAACATCTTCCTGGCTGATGATTCGACTCTGGTTGCCTGGCTACTTAGAGTGGGTGGGCTCTGGGTTATCTTCAATTTGTCTTTTCATGCGTGTTTGCTTCAGATCTTGCCTGTTTTTTGCTGCAATCGGTTCTTTCCTAGTAAAAGTACTTTTTCTTTGAAACTATGGAGTCAAGGGTTTTGTTTCTTAAAGATTGATTGGAGGCAGCCCTGACATAAGCCAAGGTCTGTTTCAACAGTCAACCCAAAGACTGAAGTCTACTGTGGAGACTGAGCATCAAAATGTCCAGCCCAAGTAAGATATGTGACCATGGTTCTCAAGGGTGCAGCTGCTGAATGGATAATTTCCCTCTATAATGATTATGCTTCAAGGTCGAAGGTCAGTGACCGCATGCATCCAGGAGTTCCAAGAATTGACATGCTGGCTAGCCATATGGACTGAAAACATCCTGATTGATTGATTTAAAGATGGCCTCAATGATGATATCTACTACATCTGCATCTTGTGTGGGGTCTCATGCATCATACAACACAGGTGTGTCCTGGTGGATGAAGTAGAGATCGACCTAGCCCAATATTGACACTGTGTGGTGGCTCCAGATGACACAAATCATCCACCCCTGGGTATAAGGAAACCCTAAAGTCAGCAAAGACTGAACCTGGGCCCAGACCACAATCCACGGCATGCTTCAAGTGTGAGAAGGAGGGGCAACAAGCTGCAGAATGCCAATCCACTAAGCCCAACTCAAAGTGGCAATGACCCTGGGAAGAAGGAAGAGAAGACAGCTCCAAGAACCCATGAGATGGCACTAAAAGTGGGGAGGTCATTTAGTTCCCTCCTCCTGATTATGAGGTATTGGGAGCTCTGATGAGCTGGGTGAAAGTGAAACTGACTATGATGATCCCCTGGTAAGTCAAAATGTAATCCCTGTGACCATTCCTGTGGAACTAGTGATGCCCTCATTGGGGACTCAATGGAGGTTGTTGGCTGGACTTGGGCTGCACCAGGTGTGTGGTTAGCCCTGAGATTGTGGAAGAGTTGGGACTGAGACTCAAGCAGTTGCAGGTCCCAAAAGAATTTTGTGAACTGGATGGGACAGTAGCTGTGGGGAGCAGGGACAGCTCATTTTATAACTGAGCCCGTGGAAATGAGAATAGGAAAGCACAAAGAGACTGAGTTTTACAGTGGCACTGAGGATGGAGAGACTTCTCCTGCTTGGACTGTCTTGGCTCCAGAAATGGAATCCTTATATCTGAACTAGAGAAGAGGGCTCTTAAAAATTGGGCACAAGGTAGCCAAAAAAAGAGGAAGAGATTCCAACACCCAAAGGCAAAGAACTGAGGGAGTTAGGGGGAGTCTCACAGGAGCAGCCAAAAAGCAAGCCCAGAACCCCCAAGGAGTATTGGGATCTATGGGAGGTGTTCAGTGAAAAGTGTCCCAAAGCTCTCCCGACTCATCACCCCACTGACTATAGTATTGAAATCCTTCCTGGGGCTAACCTCCCAAAACTTAAGCTGTACTTGATGACTCTGCAGGAGTTAGAATAGCTTTGCACTTTCATAGATAAAAACTTAAAAGATGGATTCATTCAGCAGGCTACACCTTAAATAGCAGCCCCGGTGTTGTTCCAGGAGAAAAAAAAATGGAATTCTTCAACTGTGCGGTGACTTATAGATGGTTAAACACAGTGTGCATAGAAAATATATGCCCATTGCCCTTGAGGAATGACATGCTTGTGCATGTAGCAAAAGGCAAAATCTTCACTAAATTAAATTTGAGGAGGCTTATTACCGGGTTTGCATCAAGGAGGGTGACAAATTAGAAACTTCATTCAACTGCCCTCTGATATGTTTTTAATTCTGATTGCTCCCTTTTGGTTTACAAGGGGTCCCTGATGTTTTCATGCAACTGATCAATGAGGTGTTGCATGACTACTTGTACAAGGGGGTGTTGGTGTATTTGTATGACATTTTAATATATACTGAGACTATGCAAAAGCATGTGAAATTGGTGCGGGTGGTCCTAAAGAGAGCAGCTCCAAGCTCTCTAAATATGAATTTCACCAAATTAAGATTCACTACCTGACTTACCGTATATCTCATGAAGGAGTAGAAATGGACCGAGAAAAGGTGCGGGCAGTGTTAGAATGGGCCCCTCTACCCACTAGGAAGCAATTGCAGAGTTTCCTGGGCTTTGCAAATTTCTACCGGCAATTCATCCCTTCATTTGCAAAAATTGCGTTACCAGTCACCAACCTTTTGAAAACTAAAGGGTGAGGGCAAGCTGAAGCCAAGTCAGCCACTTAAGTGGACCATGGAATACCAAGCAACATTTGAAAAACTCAAATAGCTTTTTGCGGTGGAGCCCATGTTAAACCACCCTGACCCAACTTCTCCTGTTGTAATTCAAGCCAATGTGGGTGATGTAGCCATGGAGGCTGCACTGTTACAAGGGAATGCCCAGGGCACATTACAATCCTGTACGTGCACCTCTAAAAAACTTAATGAAACTGAACAGAGGTGGGGGTATGGTAGAAGAAAGCCTATGCAGTGCGATGGACCCTGCTTTCTTGGCAGTATTTTCTAGAGGGAGGAAAAACACTGTTCAAGGTGTAGACTGAGCATAAAAATCTGAAGGCTCTGAAAGCCCCATGCAACTTATTCCCTAAGCAAGTCCTCTGAGCTCAATACTTTAATTGATTCAATTTTACCCTGCACTATATTTGGGGGGAGGGGGTTATGGCAGTTGCTTTGTCCAGATTGTTTCAATACAATAAAAGCTGAAGTGGTCTGACTGGTCATTCCTTCTATGCAGCTAACTGTTTCAGTAACCACTAGATCTCAGCGTAAAAAAGATTCTAAGGTCTCAAATGAACTGTGTGAGAAAGTTAAAGAAGCACTAAAACTTGACAAGTAGCTTACTACTCATAAGAATGACTGCACCGTGCATGATTGACTGCCTTGAGTTGAGACTAAATTGTATGTGTCCTTAGGAACACTGTTTTAAAGGGTGCTCATGACTCCAAATTGGCAGGACATTTTGGATTTATAAAAACCCTGCACTTAATCAAGTGGCAGTTTTGGTGGCCTTCTTTGAAAAAAGGACATTGAAAGCTATGTGGCCAGCTGTCCTGTCTGCGCAGCATCCAAGAGACCACTAGGGAAGCCAATAGGACTTTTGCAAACTGTGGCCAGCTCCTGGGCACCATGAAAGGAAATATCAATGGACTTTATAGTGAAACTACTTGAGACGGGGGGAAATACTGTTATTTGGGTTGTTACTGATTTTTTTCAAAACAAGTGGATTTTATACCATGCCCCAAGACCCTCTTCCCAAAAATGTTAGCCAAACTTTTTGTGCAATATGTAGCCAAATTTTTTGTGCAATAGATTACATGGCACTCCTGAATGCATCATCTCGAATAGGGGCATGCAATTCACATCACAGTTTTGGCAGGAATTTCTGAAGCTGTTGGGAACCACCCAGGGCTTAAGATCCTCCAATCATCCTCAAACTAATGGGACGTGTGAGAGAAATAATTCAGTTCTGGAACTGTACTTCAGGTGCTACATTAATTACTCATAAGACAATTGAGCTGACCTTCTACCATTTGTAGAAGTGGCATACAATAATTCAGTGCAGAGGCCAGCTTGGGTTGTTTACCTTCTTCAAGGCCAACTGTCCTGGGAAAGACATGCATGAAGGAGGAGTGTACCTGGGCCAGAAACATTCCCAAAATATCTTCCTGGCCAACAATTAGACTCTGGTTGCCTGGCTACTGTGAGTGGGCTTTGGGGTTATTTTCAATGTCTCTTTTTGTGAACATTTGCTTCAGACCAGAAGCTTTTGCTGCAATCATTTTTTTCCTAGTAAAAGTACCATTTCTCTGAATCTATGGAATTAAAGGTTTTTTTTTCTTAGGAATTGATTGGAGGCAGCCCTGACACTTCCTGTGATTCACCTGAGATAAATGTCCAAACACAGTCAGGAAACTATTGTTTAAAGGAAGAAGATTGCTCTTATTATTCCAATAAAGATTAGAACAAGTGATCTCTTGACAAAAATAAATCCCTCTTGTTACATTTTATACTATTGTCAACTTCTCTTCTGTTGTCACTGCAAGGGCTCTGTTTTCAAGTGCTAATTTGGAATTTTGTTTGACTGAGCTTTGAATGTTGCTACTATATTGTTCTTATTATCACAAGGAAAATTATTTCTAATTCTAAACTTAATTTATTATTACTGAGGTTTTGATAAGAACGATTTAGATTTTCCTTATTTTACTCCCTGACTTTTTAGTAATCAAATGTAATATAGAAGAAATAGATGTTTCCCTGTTGTAAGAATGAGGGTTACCATGGTAGCCAAAAGTAATCTTAGTTTATTCCCTGAAGAAACTGGAAAAGATGAATAATACAGAAATCTTATTCACTGCAGAGACAACAATCATAAATGGTCACTCTACATGAAAAATAGTAGATTGCAGAAAATCTGTCTGTCCAAAGAAGTCATCAATGATGTTACAAAATGATGCTGTGATAGAACTCAGAAATGAAAAAGTATAGTGTTAGTAGTCATTTAAAAAAAAAACTTACCTGCAAAAAGTACATTATTGTTGTAGTTAATGTGCATTAGAGATGCTTTATATGGGAAGAAATTCAAAATATATTGAATGCTCCATTTGCTATATTAATAGATGTTTAATAATCAGAAACTGCTTCCCCCCTCCCAAAAAAAGCTTAAAATTAAAATACATGTATATTCACTTAGTAGACAAAGTGATGGCTCTGCTTTGCTCTTACTATAAAAGTCTTCCCAAGCATGATGTATTGTTTACTTCTCATAAAAATGAATGGTATGCAGAAGGAGAATGTTTGTGTACAGAGCATTGGTAAGAATAGTAATCTAAACATGCCTTACAGAATAAGTGATCTGCTTGTTTTGGTTAAAAATCAGCTTTGTTCTATCTTTTTCTTGTTCAAGAAATGTAGATAAATCATCATCATAACAATCATTGTTCTAAAATAAATCTAGGAATATGGATGCATGACTAAAATTAAAATTAAACAGCACTTTTCCTATGAGCTGACCATTAGCTGTGGTCTTGGAGACAAATTATGACTTCAAGAAATAAGGGTAAATGTTATATGTCTTTGCTGAAAGTTGATAGATTTAATGAGATAAAAATGAACTTCACTTTATATTCGCTAATATATTCAACACATAAAAACTTAACGTTTACATGGCCTGCTGTTTGATGAATGAAACTTAAAATGTTCTTGTCACACAAAATTACAGACAAAAAAACATATGGGCAATCACATTGGGATGATTTGTCTTAAATAAATCCTTAAATGAATATATTTGTTTATATATTAAACAATAACATCCAATAATCTATATAAACAATATTGTCCCATCAGCATATGTTCATGGATCACATAGTTTCAATATAAGCTAAATATTGCAAAGATTTGCTCAGAATATGAGTTACTACAAGAACATGTGGGCATTATCTTGACATCTCTGTTCCCTCAATGTTAGATTTTGGGATTGCAAATAAATACAATTCATATAGATCCTTAAAGCTAAATCAAAATAGGCCAAAAGAAAGAGAGAGAAGATAACATTTTAATAATGAATGCTTATGATTTTAAGTTACAGAAGGAGGCATAAGTCACAAAGTAGGAGTACTGAGAAAAGCCCAAGGATCCAACAAAGATGGAGGCCTTTTAACTAACATAAAGGTCCTAAAAAAACCAATGTTATCAGATTGAGCCAAGCAGGAGTTTAAGGCTGTATTGTTTCATAAGGAGTTGCCAAGAGCTGAGGCAAGCACAGCAGGAGTTTACAGATAGTATTTTTCCAAGCTTTCGGAATCATGCTGGAGCCCATTCTTAGAAAGCTTAGAAAGCCGCTGCCGCTGCTACCGCTTCGCTCCGGAGAGAGAGGGAGGAAAGCCCGAGGAGCGCCGGCCGGGAGGATCGCTGAGCGAGAGCGCTCCAACTGTGGCTTTTTCCCTCGACTTCGAGAGTTTTCCCCTCGACTGCTGAGTGAGAATCTGACTTTTCCCAGGAACGACCCAGCCCAGAGAACGATCATCTTTGGAGTCGGTGAGAGCCCAGAGAACGATCATCTTTGGAGTCAGTGAGATTCATCCCATCCTTGCAGGGCGGTAGCACTGGGAGCTGTGAGTCTGTCTCCTGAAGTTTGCAGCTAGGGTGTGAAGCAGACTGCCTCCTCCCTGCCGCCCCCATTTCCCTCTTCCCTCTTTTCTCCTCGCCAAATTGCTAATCCGGACTCCAGGAGTGATAGAAGCAGAGGTATATTAAAGCCAGGAGTAAATGCTCAATACAAATCTGAGTCTACACAATAAAAATATAAACTGTTTGAATTTACCAGTGCAAGACGTGCCTCTTTCTCTTAAAAGCAACAAACTTTGAAAGTGTATTCAGTTAACTAGGAGGGGCCCAGAAATCTCATTCATCAAGGGAAAACAAAAACAAATAGTTTCCTGTGAGCTGTTCAATCTTTCCTTCACTCGGATAAAAACCCTTGGAACGTTGTGTTACAACTTCCTGTTTACAGAGTAATAGCGATCTGCTATTCAAAGAGCGATAAATTCCTCTCATTCAGCTGCTAGTAAAACAATTAACCCGTTCCTTGCAGACTCTTAATACTACCTCATTACCTCAAAACTTACAACTTTTCTACCTCATCACCTATATCAACGATTAGATAATCAATTTCTATAAAATATTTTATTAATGGTTTAATTGATTTATTGTTTTTAATTGATTAGTGTGATTAGAGTGTTTAGTGCAAATAGTGTGATTACTGACTAGTTTAAAAGATCAAAATTCATGTAATTTAATTGAATAGCAAAATCATTGATTTAGTGAATTTAAATGAACAGTGTGATTAATGATTAGTGTAATTAATTGATTAGTGATTAGAGTAATTAATTGATCAGGCTGATTGTTGCTCAGGAATATTATCTGACTTGAGAGATTACTGCAATTGATTGTTTGATGTAATATTGGCTATATAGATTACCCAAAATTGTTCCTTTAATTAATTCAATCAACGTACTATTTTAACAATCCTACCATGCCAAAAAGAAAATCCTACGCCAAACCACAACCTAAAGAGAAGATAATCCCCACCAATGAACCACAAGACTCCTGCACATGCCTTAAATGCTACAAAAATCTAAAGGATAATGAAAACTCCATCAAATGTTCTCTGTGTAAAAATACGCTCATCATGACTGCTTGGGATTACCTGAGCAAATGATTCAATACCTAAAATCATCCAATGAGTTTCCATATTTCTGCAAATCATGCAGACCCAAACTGGATCTGTCTGAAAGAGTTGATACCATCGAAACCATTGAAACATCCCCTACCATCGAAACCATTAAAACATCCCTCAACACCATAGTAGCATCCCTGGATGCCGTAAAAGAAAGAATATCCAACCTTGAAAAAAAAGACACAACGCAAAAACCTGAACATCCAATAGCTACAAACCACATCTCTACCCAACAACCACAATCCAATCCAAAACCCAATCCACAAATAAACACAACCCAGACAAATATTGATATCCCAATCCTCATCAGAGAAGCCGTTGAGCGTGAACGGAAACGTCCAAACGCCATCTTATTTGGTCTAGAAGACATCAATGTCAATGATGACATCACAACTGTCCGAAACATCATCAGAGATTATCAAGCATCAACCATCTCCGCTGATGAAATACTTGACATTTCCCGCATCGACCGAGAGCTCAAAAATAGAGACGGCTCTGTGGCCCCACGCTTGTGCAGGGTCATTTGCAAAAATGAATCAAGCAAACGTAAATTCATTTATACTATAAACTCACTCACCAAAACCAACACCAACCATAAGAACCTCCGTTGCCGCCTGACCTAACCATACAGCAACGTGCCCCTCCCGTGTACTCCGCATCGAACTCAAAAACCGTCTAGACAATGGAGAGAAGGACCTGTACATTGACTACCATGCTGACTGTATCAAAAGTAAGCCACGCAACCCAATACTCAGCTTTTACCCTCAACCACAACCCTACCTCAACCCATCCACCATCACCCAAGACTAGCCACGCACGCCCCAACTACCTCAATTCCAACTACTGCCGGCCTTAAATGCAAACTACTCAATGCAAGAAGCCTCGTGAATAAAATACCTGAATTTCTCATCCTCCTAAATATGGCTAATTTCGACATTATATTTGTCTGTGAAACATGGCTCAATGCATCTCTCCCGACTCCATTACCACAGTAAGAGACTATCATGTTTACCGATCAGATCGTGAAAATCGTCGAGGAGGTGGTGTTGCTATATTCTATAAAAATCCTTACATCTAAAAATATCCAAGTTACCCAGGAGCTTGCCCCTCCTGAAACCATCATCTGTGAACTATCCTTAAATATCACAATTCGATTCTTACTATGTTACAGAGCACCTGATTATGACATCGAACATGTAAACCAAGCTAAATACATTACTAACATGGGCTGCATCCTGCCCATACCCTTTTATCCTTCTTGGTGATTTCAATCTACCTCATATTGACTGGACCCTAAATGATTGTACAACTGAAATCATACACACAACCTTCTACAATGCTACTACAAATCTGGGACTGGAACAACTAGTAACCAACAACACTAGACTAAACAACTGCCTCGATCTCATCTTCTGCAATAGTTTGAATTTAATTTACGGAATACAAACTAAAGAACCCTTTTCCAGTAGTGACCACAATATGATTGACTTTTGTCTCAACATACGTCCACACAAAAATCACCACAATGATGCAATCCCCAATTGTAACTTCAAAAAGGCAACTATGATCTTATAGACAACGATCTCTCATCCCTTGATTGGCAATCTCTATTCACTGGATGCAATACCGTTGAAGACCATTACAACATATTTTTACTTGAAGTCAATAGAGTCATCAAACTATATGTTCCAACAACAACTCCCAAAACAAAACAAAAAAGCAGATTACCTATATCAATAAGGAAACTTCAATCCAAAAAGAGATCACTCTGGCGGAAAAACAAATCTGGTCACGTTGCCAATTTCAAAAACCGATACAAAAATTTATGCCACCAGATAAAGACCGAATGCACCAATTATCACATTAAACAAGAGGAAAACCTTCTAAGCACCAATTCCACCCGTGCTTTTTACAATTTTGTAAACAACAAACTAAAAGACTCAAGGTCCATCCCTCCCTTGATAGGACCTGATGGTAAAGACTGCAACGACGACACCATTAAAGCCAACATCTTTAACACATTCTTCGGCTCAGTATTTGTAAACAGCAATGGATCATGCCCAGTATTTCCTAGCCGTACCACAGATAACAACAATGATCTAATACATATCGATTTCACAGAAGACAATGTTGAAAAATCACTACGCAATCTAAAACCATCTCTATCTATTGGACCAGATGGAATATATGCCTACTTCTTAAGAAAGCTATCCACTGCCATAGCCAAACCTCTAAGCATAATCTTTGAAAAATCTTTCAGGACCAGCTCCTTGCCTAACCTATGGTCACAAGCCACAGTCATCCCCATCTTCAAAAAGGGAGACCCAAGCCTAGTTGAAAATTACAGGCCAATCTCCTTATGCTGCATCACCTGTAAAGTCATGGAATCAATTATTAACCAATCCATCATCCTCCACTTAGAGACAAACAACCTACTCTCCAATAAACAATTTGGTTTCAGAAAAAAACTATCCTGTAATCTGCAACTCTTACACTGAAAAAACATATGGACGACACAACTCGACCAGGGCAAAGCAATAGACGCAATCTACATAGACTTCTGTAAAGCCTTTGATTCAGTGGTACACGACAAACTACTCCTAAAAATAAAATCCTATGGTATCTCTGGACAACTGAATAACTGGATAGAAGCATTCCTGTCAAACAGACAACAAATGGTCAAAATCGGGAGCGTCCTATCAAATCCAGTACCTGTCAATAGTGGTGTCCCACAGGGCAGTGTTCTAGGACCAACTCTCTTCATACTCTACATAAACGACCTCTGTGATCATATTAAGAGCAATTGCGTTTCTTCGCTGATGATGTAAAGCTGTTCAATACCACAGACAATACTACTACCCTACAAAAAGATCTTGACTATGTATCTGAATGGTCAAACAAATGGCAACTTCAAATCTCAACAAATAAATGCTCTGTCTTACATATTGGCAAAAAAAATCAGAAAATAAAATACAAGCTGAATAGTCAAGATCTTGTTGATGACCCAAGCTCTGTAAAGGACCTTGGAATACTCACCTCTAATGATCTAAGTGCTAGAGCCCACTGCAACTACATAGCCAAAAAGGCATTAAGAGTTGTTAACCTAATCCTACATAGCTTTTTCTCTGGTAATATCACACTACTAACCAGAGCATACAAAACATTTGCTAGACCAATACTCGAATACAGTTCATCAGTCTGGAACCCTCATTACGTATCTGATATTAGCACAATTGAGAAAGTCCAGAAATATTTCACAAGAAGAGTTCTCCACTCTTCTACTCGTTGTAGAATACCTTATGCCACCAGACTTGAAATTCTAGAACTAGAAAACCTTGAATTACGCCGTCTTTGGTCTGACTTAAGCATGGTATATAAAATCATACATTGCAATGCCCTACCTGTCAATGAATACTTCAGCTTCAACCATAACAACACAAGAGCACACAATAGATACAAACTCAAAGTAAACCGCACCAAACTTGATTGCAGGAAATACGACTTCAGCAATAGAGTGGTCAATGTCTGGAATACTCTACCCGACTCTGTAGTCTCTTCCCCAAACCCCAAAAACTTTAACCTTAGACTGTCTACTATTGACCTCACCCCTTTCCTAAGAGGTCTGTAGGGGGCGTGCATAAGCGCACCAACGTGCCTACCGTCCCTGTCCTATTGTTTCTCTTATTCTTTTATTTTTTTTCTTATATGTACCCATTTCATGTATTCACAACCATGTATACACTTATACTTATTATCTTGTAAACAATTGGCAAATCAAATAAATAAATAAATAAATAAATAAATAAATAAATAAATAAATATTTCACTACATCATTACTGACTTCATGCAGACCTTAAACAGAAATGCATGTAATGGCAAATTAGAAAGTCAGAGGGTTTTTTAGTACAGCTTTTCACCATTTGCAATTGTTCTATGCTTCTAAAATATAATGTTGTGCACAAATAGGTGTGGCTTTGTTCTTAAAGAAAGTTAAGTGGTCTTCTCAGGGCACTCCGTTGGACAACAAATCAGCTTCTGTCTTAAGGATTGCCCTGTTCAATGATGAAAATAAACTTCTTTCTTACACATGGTATGGGGTATGTGTAAAGAGCTACTGTAAGTGAATGAAAGCAGAATGCAGACATAAGAATATCATGTAAGTTGATGATACTAGAAATACTCTGGATGGAAGGATGATTGAAGTGCTCTCTAACATCAATTGCACTAGCTTCTGAATTTCTTTATATGGGAAATATAATTTTACATTTCATAGAATGGAACTGAAGATCTGCTTGCCTTTGCAGATGAAACAACAGATTTATGACGGTTCATTTATTTATTTTATTTATTTATTTATTTGATTTGCCAATTGTTTACAAGATAATAAGTATAAGTGTATACATAGTTGTGAATACATGAAATGGGTACATATAAGAAAAATAAAAGAAGAATAAGAGAAACAATAGGACAGGGACGGTAGGCACGTTGGTGCGCTTTATGCACGCCCCTACAGACCTCTTAGGAAAGGGGTGAGGTCAATAGTAGACAGTCTAAGGTTAAAGTTTTTGGGGTTTGGGGAAGAGACTACAGAGTCGGGTAGAGTATTCCAGACATTGACCACTCTATTGCTGAAGTCGTATTTCCTGCAATCAAGTTTGGTGCGGTTTACTTTGAGTTTGTATCTATTGTGTGCTCTTGTGTTGTTATGGTTGAAGCTGAAGTATTCATTGACAGGTAGGACATTGCAATGTATGATTTTATATACCATGCTTACGTCAGACCGAAGACGGCGTAATTCATGATTAGGTTGCCAAGGAAAGGACCCTCGCCAAATTCTTTTGAATTCATAAGGGGAGAGTAAATATTTCCCTTAAAAATGGCTTTGCTGGGTTTTGAACCAAAGGTGCTAAAGATTCTTTCTGAAAAGGGTCCACCTTGTTTCTTTCTCCCACTTAAGACATTTTGGCATTGTGATGTAACATAATTCTCAGAGAAAAATTGCTATACTTAGGAATGTTTAACAGTCATATATCAAATGATTAAGAAAGTGTTTAGAAGAAAGTGGCAGATTAAAGAACTTAATGTAATTTATATAATAAATTGTCTTTGGAGACAGTGTTTGGTGACAAATACAGTCATCATTGATGCACAGTTGTCACTGATACACAGTTACTATTGATATTGGTGACATATATTATATATACACTCCCAGACACACACACACACACACACATACACACACACTCATATATATATATATGAAATAATTTCTAGACATATGGTATTTGTTTCAAAAAGCACTTCTTTCCCAAGTCTAATCTTGAAATGAAACACTGAAACTATTTTCCACTTTGCATCCTTGGATCTGATGCAGCATAAGGAGTTGCAATACAAAATTTGCAAGGCCCATATGTTCAAATGGAAAATATTTTCAGGTATGAAGAAAGATATGCTATGAAGCCTGATTTAGTTTAACATGGACATGGTTTATCATACCATGAAATCATAATTTGCAAACAACCAAAATGACTGCGACAACACAAATGCCATTATTATTATTTAATTAGATATAGTTATTTCATGCATCTGTTCCTCCTGCTTTGCTTACACAGATTCATGTTTAGCATTTATTTAAATAAGAGCAATTAAACAATTCCTCTAATCCTAAAAAAATTCTTCTATATTCAATATTTTTTACTGAGAAGTATTTTTAAGTTGATAAGTATTTTGTTTAAAATGGGAGAAATGTGTCTTATGGTTGTAAAGATTACTCATTAAAATTTAAAACAATATTTATAGAAATATCTAAGAAAAATATTTAAAAGTATTAGTGTTTTTTCTACTAATTTGATTACAGCAAATTCTCTTTACTTGCTTATTAGGTGTTGATACATGTTGACAGTTGGAAGTTTAAATCAGAAGTAACTGCCTGATTTTCATCTTTAATAATGTTTTTTTCTTATTTAATGACTTTAAAAGTTTGTCTGTGGAAGAAGTGTCAAAAAAGTTCAGATAGCACTCATGACATCATGACAAAGCTGTGCTTTGTGTCGCCATAACGACCACGTTGAGGCTTTAATCGAGGCCTGTCAAATTGCCAGCTCCCAGGCCAGATGAATCAAATGCAAGCCATGTCCACCCTGATTACCCAAAGGCAAACATTGTCGCGATATGTCACAATATGTCACATGATGTGATAGAGTTTGACACCCATGTTTAACCCGTCTCCATTAATACCACTACACATGAATGCTACGAAAATTGGTGACAGCTATGTTAGCTAATTCAGCACCATCAAATTAGCCTTGGCAATTGCATATTCAGTTTCAATTCTGTCTCTGGGATCAACATGTGCTTCTCTCAAAGACATGATTATTTTTTTCATCCTATCCATCTACCTTATCTATTGTTTTCTATATTCCCCTCAACCTTACAAAAAAAATCCTTTGTCTATTATCTTCTTGCTTCAGAAACCCCTCATATGAAGGGTTCTGTATGCTGACTAAAATGGCAAATATTTACTAATTCTTGTATTTCATATAATTCTTGTACTGAGTATAAACATCTTTCCAAATTACAAAGTAGGTTGTCTTGGAACCATGTATTTCTATTAAATTACCAAAAATATCCATATCAAAGATTGTGCTGTGCATGCTTTGAAAATAACTTGAAAGAATCTCATAGGAATAAATCAGTTCTGCGTTAGTCATTAAAGTAGTGTCTCTTTTTCAGATTTTAATGTGGCTCTGAAAAATGATGCATGTGTTTTTGGGAGTTAATTTGTTAATGCTAGGGTGATTCTAAAGCAATTTAAAACAATGCTATGCTATGCTATGCTATGCTATGATTTATATGAAAATGATTTTTTTGTTATTTTAAAAAATGAAATGTTACAACTTCACAACATATCCACTCACACATATAAGCACACCCTAACACACACATACACACACGCACACACACACACACACAGAGAGAGAAATAACTCACCAATTTTCCCATTTCCCAACATTGCATCCTCCAGTTGATTCAGAAAAGTAATCTAATATGATCCTTGAGCATTAAAGGAAAATCATAGAAACATATAAAATTGTTACAAGTCTAGAAGAAGACTTTTAAGTTTGGCGCGCAAGGAAGGAGAGGCAGAGACTGGTGAAAAGGTTAACAGGCTTTATTGGCCACAATGTAACCCAGCCGGGCGTACTGCCGCTAACTCAGCAGCCAGCTGACGGGGAACAGCTGAGCCTGTTTGACAGCTCCCTTTTATAGCAAGCTTTCAAGAGGGCTCAGCCAATCAACGATCGCTCCGGGTTCCCACTTAAGCAGTGGACCAGAGTGAAGACTGTCACTGGATATAACACTCCTTCCCCCTGGCATTGCGCATGCGTAGCACTCCAGGTAGGTGGGGCGATGCCTCACTCTCTCGGATCTCCTCAGTCTGGCCAGAGTCACCGACGGGAGATGATCGGCTGTGGTGCTGGCATCTTCCACCAGGGCCAGTGTCGGCTCTCTCCCCTGGGTGGCCTCCGCGGGTGGCTGGACAGTTTTGCTGGGCGGCCGGAAAGCTTCAGTCAATGGTGGTGCATCTGGCTCTGGTAAGTCCCTTGCATGCAACTGCTGTTTGGGTATCGGCCTGTCGCACTCGTTTGGGTCTTCATTTTCCTCGATCTCCATGGCCTCGGTGTCATCTTGGGGTGGACCTGCAGGAGTACTCCAACGGCTCCTTAGCTGTTCCACGTGTCAGTGCCATAGTCTCCCATCGGCCATCCACACCCTATAGGACTTTGCGCCTGTTATTTTCTCCACCCAGCCTGGCAACCATAGGGGATTCCCCGCATAGTTGCGGGCATAGACCGGGTCCCTTAGTCTGAATTCCCGTGTTTTGCTATTGAAATCCAGGGGTGTGCTAGAAGCATAGGCTGGGTGGAGTCTGTCCAGGGTCGTTCTCAACCTCCTGCTCATTAGTAGTTCAGCTGGGGATCGGTTAGACTGGGCATTTGGGGTGGTGTGCTGTGTTAGGTAGTATAGGGCAATTCTATAAAGCCAATTCCCCCCAGTCATCCTCCCCAGGGCTTCCTTGGCTGATCTCACAGCTCTCTCAGCCCTCCCATTAGCTGCGGGATGGAAAGGGGAAATTAGTGCCCTAATTAGTGCCTGATGCCCCTTTGGGCCAGGAATAGTTCGAAGGGAGAGGAGGTAAACTGTGGGCCATTGTCTGATACCAGGGTGTCAGGATAACCATGGGTCCCAAACAGAGCATCCAGAATGCCAGACACTCCCTCAGTCGTGGTGGATTTAGGGAGGGCTAGCTCGATCCATTTTGAGTAGGAGTCCACTACCACTAAAAAGGCTTTTCCCTGCACCAGGCCTGCTATATCAATGTGGGCTCTGGACCATGGAGTCTTCGTGTCCTCCCATTCGCTGGTGGCAGCAGCAGGAGGTGCAGGTCTTGATAACTGACATGCCTGACAGCCCTGCACCTTCCTGGCGACTGCTTCATCGAAACCAGGCCACCAGACATAACTTTGTGCTAGGCCTTCATCCTAGTGATGCCTGGGTGCCCTTCATGTAATACTGATATAATATGGGGCTTCAGGTCTCGAGGAATGACCACTCTATTTCTCCACAACAAACAGCCTTTCAGTACACTCAGTTCCAGGTGGCGTGCTTTGAAAGGGCAGAGATCCACTGGGACAGGGTCCCTGAGCCAAACCCTTCTGACCCAGTTCAAAACTTTATTCAACTGAGGGTCTTTGGAGGAGAAATGGGCAATGTCATTGGCATTCAAAGGTAATTGCAGATCTTCAATTAGAAAGGTGGTTGTTGTAGGTGCAGGGTGATCAACCAAAATGGGTAAGGGGCATCTGCTTAAAGCATCAGCATGGGCTACTTGCTTCCCGGGTCTGTAAAGCAATTTGTAATTATAAGCAGACAGAAAAATTGTCCATCTTGTCATTCTGGGTGACATAATTTGTGGGCTGGGTTTGTCACCAGCCAGTATATCTAGGAGAGGCTGGTGGTCAGTAATGAGCTTGAAATGGTGACTATATAAGTACTCGTGGAATTTTTGACTGAAGCCACAGCAGCAAGGGCCTCCTTGTCAATTTGTGCATAATTTCATTGTGTTTTTGACAGCGTTCTTGAAAAATAAGCAATAGGGGCTTCTTGGCCATTAAGCAGTCTGTGGCCTAAGATTGCCCCAATGCTGAAAGGAGAGGCATCACAAACAAGCACTAAAGGAAGGGCTTTGTTAAATTGCATTAATACAGAATCTGAAGTGAGTAAGGTTTTAACAGCCTTGAAAGAGGCATGTTCATTTGGTCCCCAAGTCCAAGTTGCAGTTGAATTCAAAAGCCTATATGAACCTATGGGTTCAGCTATAGTGGCCTTGTGAGGCAAGAATGAACTGTAAAAGTTAAGTAAGCCCCAAAAGGCTTGCAGCTCTGTCTTATTTGTAGGAGCTGGAGCATCATGGATGGCTTTAACTTTGGATTCAGTGGGGTGTATCCCTGAAGAATCAATATGATAGCCCAAAAAGTCAATTTGGGAAGTGGCAAAAATGCATTTTTTTTCTGTTTAGTTTGAGTCCATTATCTTTAAAACATTGCAGAAATCTTTGTAAACACTATAAATGTTCTTGTGCACTATCTGAGGCGATGAGAATGTCATCAAAATAGGGGATGACTCCTGGTACGTTGTAAAGTAAGCGCTCCATTATTGATTGGAAAATGCCAGGGGCTACACTAACTCCAAATTGGAGACATTTACATTTAAAAGGGCCCCTGTGAGTTATGATGGTTTGCGGTTCTGCAATCTGGTCATCTACAGGAAGCTGTTGGTAAGCCTGTGTCATGTCAAGTTTTGTAAAAATGGAGCTTTTGCCCAAGGCATGTAGCAGGTGTTTTATGATGGGCACAAGGTACGCATTGGGTTGTAGACCTTTGTTTATGGTCGATTTATGGTCCGAACAAAGGCGAATCGAACCATCTTGTTTCAGAGGTATTACTATGGGTGTTTCCCATTTGGAAAGGGTTCTAGAATCCCTTGGGCTAATAGTTTGTCCAGCTGGGCATCCACTTTTGCATGTAGGGCTAATGGGATTCTCCGCGGCTTGAGCCTTATCAGAGCCACCTGTGGGTCTAAATTTAGGGTAATGGGTATGCCATTATAGCAGCCAAGATTATCATTGAAAACTTCTGAAAAGTTTGTAAGTAGTTGTTCTAAATTGCAAGTATTGATGGAATTTATGCCAGTTACTTGCAACCCTAGGGAATTGAACCACTCTAGCCCTAATAAGCTTGGCAGGCACCCATTAGATCTGACCAGTTGGCAGAAATACTTACAGAGCTGTTCAATCTATCTTTAACACATGCCATCATCCCACAATGCCTGAAGGCTGCAACCATCATCCCGTTCCCAAAAAAAAAACAAATATAAACACTATCAATGACTGTAGGCCCATAGCATTAACACGCTCCATTATGAAGGTTTTTGAGTGACTAGTTTCACAGCACATCAGAGACTGCCTCCACCCTCCTTTGATCAACATCAGTTTGCTTATAGAGCAAACCAATCTACAGAGGATGCTGTGGCCATCACACTTCATAGAGTGCTGAATCATCTGGAGAACAAACAGCACTATGTGAGGATGCTCTTTGTGGACTAAAGCTCTGCGTTTAACACTATCATCCCAGATATACTAGTAAACAAGCTGAATAATCTGCAGGTCCCCACCTCCATGTGCTCCTGGATTAAGAACTTTTTGACAAACAGACCACAGTCTGTTAGACTTGGCCCCTTTCTTTCACTATTACAGTCAGTACTGGTTTCCCCCAGGGTTGTGTCTTGAGCCCCCTGCTATATGCCTTGTACACCTTCGATTGCTCACCAAGCCACGCAAAAAACACCATCATAAAGTTTGTGGATGACACGACCATGATTGGTCTCATCTCCGGAGAGGATGAGATGGCATATAGGGCAGAAGTAGAGAACCTGTCTATCTGGTGTTCACAGAACAATCTGTCACTGAATGTCCATAAAACCAAAGAACTGATTATGGACTTCAGGAAATATGGACAGGACCAGGCCCAGTCATCATCAATGGAGAATGAGTGGAAACTGTCCCTACGATCAGATTCCTTGGCATCCATATTTCAGCTGATATCTCTTGGTCCCCTAATACCAAGGCCATAGTGAAGAAGGCTCAGCAGTGGGTTCTCAGGAAGAACAATCTGGATAAGAAGCTGTTGCTGGCTTTCTATAAAACCTCTGTGGAGAGCATTCTGACATATTGTCTGGGTGTGTGGTATGCAGGCTCCACAGCTGAGGACAGGAAAACTGTACAGAGGGTGATAAACACAGCTCAAAAGATCATTGGTTGCCCTCTGCCCTCCCTGGAAGACTTAGTCAGGTCCCGCTGCCAAAGCAGAATCAAGGCTATTATAGAAGACCCCTCACACCCTGGCAATTATCTTTTTGACCTGCTGCCATCTGGACGGAGTTTTAGGTCAATAAAATCCCACACCACTAGACTAACAAATAGTTTCTTTCCCTGGGCCATCCGAACCACAAATAAACATGAAGTCGCTACCTTATTAAGATGTGAAAAGATGTGAAATCTCAATACCCCATTCAGATGTATAATAACATATTACGGTACAATCCATCTCTTGTGTATTATACTAGGCAAAGCATTACAGTCAGGGTTGGATGTATATTTTGTGTATATTTGTAGATATTGTACTCTCAAATTGCAAATGGAGATGTGGGTACTCTATTTTTCTTATCCTCATTTTTAAATGCTTTGGTTTTATTGTATTGCAAACAGTTGCTGGGGTGCATCCACAGTTTCGTTGTACTTGTACAACGACAATAAAGTTCTTCTAATTCTAATTCTAACTATTACCAGAGGTAAAAGTCCATTAAAATGATGGAATTGAATGTGGAACTTGCCTGTCCCGATGACTGGAATAGTCTGGCCCTGGTAGTCCCTCAAGGCCAGCTTGCAGGGTGTCAGCTGTTGCTTGGTGATGTCTGGAACCAGCCACTTCAGAGTGTACCAGGACAGGATGGAGAGGGAGGAGCCAGTGTCCACCTCCATGTGGCATGGCTTTTCCTTTTAAAAGAAGATCAACATTAAACTTATTAATATTAAAGCATTAAAGCTCTGAGATATGCTTTGGTAACTGCAAAGCAATCCTCTTTGGATCTGAAAGTTTTTGTCTGTGTTTGGTTGGGGGGGGTGGCTGATTCAAATTTCTGGAAGCTTGGCAAATTCTTGCCAAGTGCCCCTTCCTCTGGCACTTCAAGCAGATCATGTTTCTGAAGCGACAGGTGGCTCTTGGATGGTTTCCCCCACAGCTGAGGCAGATGATTTGTGGCGTGGTTGGTCTTCTCTCAGCTAGGTAGCCTTTTCTTTGGGGTGTCAGAGACATTCTTAGATGGTTCACTTCTTCTTCCCCCTTGAAGTACTTGGCTTCGAAGATGACTGCTGTGCTTGCCTTGACACCTGGGAGGCTGCCTGAGTTTTGGAGTTCAGCTGCGGATAGATTTGACAGTTCTGCGGCTTGAGCTTCTTCGATTGCTTGCTTCAGGTTAAGGTCTGCTTTTGCTAAGAGGCACCTCTGTAGCCGGAGGTTTCTTTCCCCACAGACCAGTTGATCCAGTAGCATGTTGTCAAGTTGGTCTCTGAATCCGCAGGGAAGGGTGGCCGATCTGAATGCCGCCATGTACTCACTGACAGATTCTCCCTCTGCTTGGGCTCTCCTCCGGAAAGCATGGCGGTGGGCGATGCGGGATGGTCTGGGAGCATAGTGATTGCTGGGGACCTCCTGCAGCTCTTCCCAGATTACAGCCTTCCCTGTCTGTGGAGCCAGTAGGGCAGTGGCGGTGTCGAAGACCGTAGCTCTGCAGAAGCTTAAGAAATAAGCTTTTGTTCTGTTCGCGGGGATATCTGTCCCCACAAACAGGTTGGCAGCATCCATCACACACCCAAAATGAATGATATATGATGTCCATGTTTCTGTAGCCAGGTAGAATGGTGGGAAGTTGGGAGGTCCACCACAATCTGCGGTTAGCTTGTTAACCTTGTTAGTGCTTCAGCTTTGTGACTTTTCAGCTCTCTTTGTTGCCTCAGGAATGCCTCACTTCGCTAACATCCCATCCTCGTCGCCAGTTTTAAGTTTGGCGCGCAAGGAAGGAAAGGCAGAGACTGGTGAAAAGGTTAACAGGCTTTATTGGCCACAATGTAACCCAGCCGGGCGTACTGCCGCTAACTCAGCAGCCGGCTGACAGGGAACAGCTGAGCCTGTTTGACAGCTCCCTTTTATAGCGAGCTGTCAAGAGGGCTCAGCCAATCAACGATGGCTCCGGTTCCCACGTAAGCAGTGGACCAGAGTGAAGACTGTCACTGGATATAACAAAGACTTTCAGAAAATAGACTTTTGCTGTTTCAGCCATCTTCCAGAAATACCACACCTGAGCTTGAAGCAATTAAAACTAAAGGCTAAACCTTACTTCAGCAAATATAAAAGCCTACTTATCATTTCATGCATAATTAACTCCCTGCTGGTTAGCTGATATGAAGATAATCACACTGAGAAATTAGCTACCCTATTATTATTTTTTAGGAATTATATCAATTTGTTTTATCATTTGATAAGTTTTCTTTTTTTAAAAAATAGTATAAATTGCAATTTTTAGCCTGTGATTGAAATGCAAACTATTTCATTCTATAGGGAAGATTGAGTTACTCTCAGCTTCTTTTTACATATTGCACGTATTGCACTATGAATGATAAACAAGGATAAATTATAAACAAGCAATTAAACATGTGGAGATTTGTAAGCTTTGTCACTTAAGTAGTATTAAACTCTAACCCCTTCTTTTCAATGCTATCCTATTTTAATACCACTGTAAAATTATTGAGTTATAAGGTCAAAAAGCCTATTGAGGGCACATTGTGCCCAATCTACATTAAGATATGTGCCAGTTTCAATAATAAAGGGATATCACAGTCATCCAATATCCCAGGTTTAGAAAGTGACCAATTTCTGCCACCAGTACAAGATGGCTTTCCCAGTCCTTTTCCATGGAGTCAATTTAGAATATTGCAAGCATGTGTACAGGCAACATATCTGCTATTACCACATTTGCCCCCAAATAAGACTCTGTCTTATTTTCTTTTGATCTCCAAAATAAGTGCCAGAGCTTATTTTCGGGGTATATCTTAATATTTTTTTTTGTCCTACCCTTCAGGGCAGCTCAAAGTTCCAGAGAAGTCAAAAATGGCACTTTGGCTGTGGCCTTTGCTGCTGCAAAAGGCATTGCTGGCACTCTCTGAGCATGCTCGAGGCCAGCAAGGCACCACAGCTGCTTTAGCTTTGCCCTCAGTCGGGAGCAGGGTGGTTTATGGCGAAATGGTGGGTGAATTCAATGCTTGTAGTGGGTTGCGTGTGTGAGCGGTGGCATCCCTGCAAGGTTCATTACACTGGCACAGCTGCTCACAGACAAGGCTTGTTGTGGCATTGTGCGCGCAAGCAGTGACACTGCTGTGAGGTTCATCATACCAGTGCAGCCACTTATAGTAGAACGCTGTGAAGCTCATCGTGGTGGCAGTGCCACTCACACATGCAATGATTAACAAGCCTTGCAGCATCCTGCTGCAAGAGGCTGTGCTGGTGTGACGAGCCTCACAAAGACCCATTTCTGGTGAAGTTTGTGGGAAAGAAACAAGCCAGGATCTGAAATTTTTTAACTTTCAATTTCCAAACATTATGGGTGCATTGTGACATGTCTTGGGGATTGTAAAGATATTTTGCTTACTTTAATATAATTTAAATGTTCTTGGTAAGTAACTACATAAATATCATAACTTTTTAACATTTTGTTTGTTTCATTGGGGTACTTAGCCTCTTTCAGTCCAATACAGTCTAATACAGGGTTCTGGAACATAAATGCATATTAATAGTTTCAGCTCATTAGTAAATAGTTTCATGACAGTGAATGGACAATAAAAATAACTAGAAAAAATCAACTCATTTTATTTTTGTAGTCACTAATTCTATCAATATACTTTTTTAAAGCTCAGTAAGTTATGAGAGGGGAAACATTATGTTTGATCTTCACTATATCATATGCATCTGTATCACAGGGAAATTTTCTACCACCATATGTATGTTCAGAGGTTTCATCCTGCTCTTCAATTGAAAACTGGCTTCCAATTACATTGCTTATGGGATGCCAATGTTTGCCTGAAGCCAATTACCTGTAAAGGCTAAACTGGCCAGAGATAATCTTTGATGGAAAGGGTGAAAACTTTTTTTAAAGTTCTTTTTCAAAAGAATAGCTTCTCTCTTTCTATCTCTTCCTCTATATTGCAATCTCCTCAAAGTTACTTCAAAGTTAATCCAAATTAGTTAAATGATTTCTTCTTCCAGCTTCTACCTTTTCCGGTTCAAAGCCCCACCGCTATCAAAAAAACAATTGACACCTTTTTTTTTCTCCTTTCTCTTCGCCACTTAAAGTCCTTTTTAAAAAAATTCTTAAAAATTAATCCTGAGGTAGCTTTCATTTAATTATAATGTCCCATTTCTCCTGCTGTCCACTCCTTTCTCTCTCCTGTGCAATCTTATTCCAGCTTACTCTTCCCCTTCAGGGTGGCCATTTTAGACCACCACTTCAGATGTCTTCGGGAGGGAGCTTTGCCAAGCCAGGGAGGGGGTTTGCGACCCCCTTCTACCCAGCTGATGGTCTCACCTTCCTCCACCACCCCTACGAGGCAGGCTTCTGCCCCAGATCTAGCTGATCTCAGACTCTCAGGGCTCTCAGACGAAGAAGCACGGACCAAATCCGTAGACAATCGTTGTCAATGGTCCGTCATCGGGGAAGTCCAAATCTGGAAGCCCCTGAAGTTACTTACTCCTTTTTTTTCTTTCTTCTTTAAAGACTGTTTTAATTACCAGGAAGTACTGATTTTGTTCTTCCATATTGCTCAGATACTATTTTGTACATTTCCCCCCCAAACAGGGATCATAAAATAGACAAAATGATTCTACATCCTCACATATTCTATCATACTGACCTTATTCCATCACACCATCATAATGGTAGCACAGCAGAGTAAACCACTTACTTGGTTACCTTGGTAACAATGCATTATGGTACATACTGACATCATAACTCCTCTTTTAAAAGAGACAACGTGATTAGTAAACAAATAGAAGTGCCTTTCATGATTCCAGAAAAATGAAAATCATTTCCACTTTGGGATCAGTAATAATTATAGTTTGTCCAATTTATATTACCTATGTTTATTTCGGACAAAGAAAACATGAAAAGAAGCATCTAATATTCATGAATTTCACTTTTCTTTTGAAAGAAAATTGTGTCATTTCTTTCTTTTTTTTTTTTTTTAAATAAATTTTATTAAATTTACAATTAAAAACATATCGACATTACATACACAAAAGGAAAAAAACAAAAAAAGAACACTCGGTCTTACAAACTGGAAAGAAAAGAGAAGAGGAGATGTAAAAGAAAGAAAGAAACAAAGGAAGAGAAAGAGAAAAAAGAAAAAAAAAGATGCGTTTAAAAAACAGACAATATCCTTTTTGACAGTCTGCAAGATCCAATTCTCCTACCTTAATTTGAATACACACATCTTATCGAAATCTATGCTTAAATTACCCATTGTCCATTAAGCAGTTTATCTCTGGACTAACCAATTATACCAAGAGTTCCAATTATCGTAAAATGTTGAAGCCTCTTTGTTTTTAAGTGCTATAGTTAATTTATCCATTTCTGCACAATCACATATTTTCTGGATGACCATTTGTTCTGTAGGTGCATAGGGTGATTTCCAACACTGGGCAAACGCTAATCTGGCTGCAGTTAGGATATGAATTGTTACATATTTCATCTTTTTGGGTAAATGTTTATCAGAGATCCCTAGTAGGAAGAACTCTGGTTTGTATTCGATTTGTTCTTTGGTTATCTCCTCCAACCATTTTCTGATTTTTTGCCAATATTTCTGGGTTTCTTTGCAAGACCACCACATATGAAAGTAGGTTCCTTCTATGCTTTTACATTTCCAGCATTTTGGACTCGTGTTTGGGTTCATTTTCGCCAACCTCGAAGGGGCAAGTGCCATCTATAAAACATTTTGTATGTATTTTCTTTATATGCTGCCGATTTTGTAATCTTAATATTTCTGTTCCAAATCTTTTCCCATTCTGATAATGTAATACTTCTTCCGACATTCCTGCTCCAGGCTATCATGTTCCCTTTGACTATCTCTTGTTCTAATTCTACTTCCAGTAAGTATTTATAGAATTTGGATATGTTCTTTTTGTTTGATCCTAGAAAAATTTTATCTAAATACTGCAGTTTGTTATAAATTCCAAAGTCTTTTATATCTTGTTTGTATCTGCTATGGATTTGTATATATAACCACTGATCAATTTTAAATCCCTGTTCCTGTAGTTCTTGTCGAGTTTTTAATTTCCCTTGCGGATCTAATAAATCTTTATATTTAATCATTTTTGTTATGTCCAAATTATTGGGATGTACCATTGCCTCCATTGTTGATAGCCAGATCGGAATTTTTAGATAGTGTTTTTGCATATTTTTTCCAATTAATTAATAATGAGTCCCTAATGAGGTGTCTATGAAAGTAAGACTGCTTGGGTTTCCCCACTTCCCATAAGAAGGCATGCCACCCTCTCTGGAGGTCATGCCCTTCTAATGCTAAAATTCTTTTGTTAAGTAAGTTCACCCAGTCTTTTATCCATAATAAGATAGCTGCCGAATAATATAATTCCCAATTTGGAAGGGCTAGACCCCCTCTACTTTTCGCATCTTGTAAGGCCTTTACATTGATCCTGGGTTTTTCCCCTGCCAAATAAATTTAAGTGTGATCTTATTTAATTCTTCAAAAAAAATTTTTGACAACTTAATTGGGATTGTCTGGAATAAATAAAGAAATTTTGGTAATATATTCATTTTAATCGAGGCAATCCTGCCCAATAAGGAAAGCTGCAACTTATTCCAGGATTCTAAATCTTTCTTTGTTTGTTGAAGTAGTTTATCATAATTGTTCTCTTTGAGTGATTTACCTTGTGGTGTTAACCATATTCCTAAATATTTGACCCTTTTTGTTACCTGTATCCCCATCATTGTTTCTAATTCTTCCTTCTGGTTTTCTGTTAAATTTTTGGTCATTAATTTCGTCTTTTTTCTATTAATTTTTAATCCTGCCACTGTGCCAAATTGTTCTAATTCTTTTATTAGATTATAACCTTTTTCCATGGGTTCCTCCAAAAAGAAAACCATATCGTCAGCAAACGCTTGTAGTTTATATTCTTCTGATTTGACCCTCACTCCTCTAATTTCAGAGTTTTGTCTAACCCGTGTTAAGAGTGATTCTAGGGCAAAAATGAAAAGAAGAGGTGAGAGAGGGCAGCCCTGTCTGACACCTTTTTCTATATTTATTGGATCTGTTTGTTCGCCATTGATTAGTATATTAGCCTGTTGTGTGTTGTAAATAGTTGTTATAATGTTTTCAAATTTGGTACCAAGACTCATATTGTAAATTTTTTGAATTAAAAAGTGCCAATTTAAGTTATCAAATGCTTTCTCAGCATCTAAAAACATGACAAGGTAATTGGAGAGGAATGGATAGAGTTATTGAATAAAGATATTACATGGTCTGAATTGAAGTCAGCAATGGAGAATCAAAGTAATAACAAATCTCCAGGACCAGATGGGATTCCGGCAGAACTATATAAAGCAATATTGGAACTAGTAGGACCACTGATGCTGGAAGTGTTTAATGAGGTACTTCTGGCAGCCAAGATGCCGGACTCGTGGAGGGGGGCGCTGATTTCGCTAATCCCGAAGGAGGATGCAGATCATAGATACATCAACAACTATAGACCGATTTCACTTTTAAATGCCGATTATAAATTGTTTACTTCTATCATAGCTAATAGAGTAAAACAAGCTTTAAATCCACATATACATGAAGATCAAAATGGATTTCTTCCGTCCCGACAAATAAAGAACAATTTAAGAACCGTTATCGATGTCCTAGAATATTATGAAGCCCACCCGGAAAATTGTGTCATTTCTAACTAAAAGTATGATAGGGATGGATCTTCTTTATTAAGCATATTGTTCTAACTAAACACAAATTATGGCTCCTTTTCATTCTCTCATTCTAAACTTTCATTCTCTCATTCTAAACTTTGAATAATTCAAAATGAGCCATATACAGTTATGGACAGGAGAATTGTTTATAGGTAGGGTCACAATCATTTAATTTAAAGGAAATCCTATTGTATTCCTGGATTTTAATAGTAAATTAAATAGAAGAATATTTTAAATATAGCCTGATTCTGATGAAACAATAATTAAGAAAGCCTGTGTACAAAGGAGGATACAGAAAATGAAGGCAATCTAATGACTTGATCTCTGGCCCATGGTTTTTATATAAAGGGCCCTTTTCCTCATTAAGATATTCTGCTTGGGTTGAATATGTGTTATCTTAAAAGTTTTTGCAAGGGTGAAAAGATTCGTCTGAGCAAAGGAAAGGAACTTCAAAGAAAGTACAAGTATTTGTCTGAGCTAACTAATAAAACAATCACTATTTCTATAGAACTATAAATAACTATTCTAGAAATTGGGATGACTATTAAAATTCTTACTGAAGCCACAATTAGGCCAATATTATTTTTTTTGAAGATGGACTTTGTTCTTTTCTTTTTAAATAGATTTCGTCACTTAGAAACCTGACACTAAGACTAACGTTTGGATAAACATTTTCAAAATCAAATACTGAGTTAGGGGTTTGCAGCCCTTGAAATTTGAATTCCAAATGGTGATTTAGAACATATGGGAACATGGATGTTTGCACTTGTCTGCAACTTTTAAAACAGTGAGATATTTTGCTGGGTTTGTGCAGCCCTAATGTTCAGTATAGATAATGTTCTCCTTTTTTGCTGCTTCATAAATTTATCGTATAGACCAACTATGACTACTCATATGGCTATGTGAGTATAACCATGACAGGCAAAAATATTCATTAACATGATACTTGCTTCAAATAAGCTTATGTTTAAGCATGCTTTTTGTTGTTGAACCAATAGCAACAATCCCTAGATTTCTTGAACTTCTGCTTTATATGGTTGAAATTTTTTCTTCACTTTTAATGTATTCTTTATGTCTATGATGGTTTGAACATTTATTTGGCATTCAGTCATAAACCCATGAGATCATATTGCTATTACAGAAAACATTATAATAACTAGATTGGAACAAGAGTAACTGCACTCAAGTAATATATTTATGTCATGTTGTCCTTATTAATTTTTACATGTTAACAAAACATTCAAATGAAAATGTAGCCCTGGATTGTGTTGACAAATTAGTTACAGAGGTTTCAGACAGCCTGTCTCTCTGTTATTATGTTAATTATGCCTTGTGTTTATATGGGTCAAGTAAGAACAGTCAAATCAGAGTGTATGATTTATTTACATATATCTTTTAGAGAGTCATTAAATGGAGCTGCTCCCAGAAAGGTCCCTCTATGTACAAATACCTTGTATTTATCAATACAAATTCACCATTTTGCCAACACACCAACTAACAAGTTAATTCATGAATACTTAATCCAAATGCATTTCCAACTTTAAAACAGATCATGAAATAAGGATTTATAGGCTTTGTTAAATACCAATACCTCTTAGTCATCCACTGGAGAACCCATTATCTGTTGGGTCATCCTCAGTGATGTCACTATTTCAAAGATATTTACTTACCTAAACAGTTCAACAAAATACAATAAAATACAGCACAGATAAATGATTACCTATCAGCTCAAAATCAAATCCCACAACTACCACAACCACTACCACTACAATCACAACTACAACCAAAAATAACCACCAAACCACAGCCATAAACAATTACTATCCCATCAAATAATTCCACAAATAATATCCCCTTACTCATCAGAGACATCATGGAACGTGAACAGAAACCTCCAAATGCCATCTTATTTGGTCTCGAAGACACCAACGAATCAGACGACATCACCAAAGTTTGCGATATCATAAGCAACTCAAATACAACAAACATCTCTCCTGAAGATATCATTGAAATAACCAGAGATGGCCCGGGGTACAAATACAATGACGGTTCTGTGGCCCCAAGATTTTGTAGAGTTATTTGCAAAAATGAGTCCAGCAAACGTATATTCATTCATACAATAAACACGATTGCAAAATCCAATCCCACCCATAAAAAACTTCGCTCAAGACCAGACTTATCCATACTGCAAAGAATCCGCTCCCATGAACTTCTCGCAGAACTCAAAAATCATCTAGACAATGGAGAAAAGAACCTGTACATTGACTACCATGCTGATTGCATCAAAAGAAAGTCACACAACCCACAACTCCGCATCCAACCCCACCCCATCCAATCCAACATCACTCAGAACTAGGCACGCATTCCCCTAACTACCTCTATTCCAACCACAACTGGCCTTAATGCAAGCTACTCAATGCAAGAAGCCTTGTAAATAAAATACCTGAATTCCTCCTCTTACTAAATACAGCTAAATTCGACATTATATTTGTCTGTGAAACATGGCTCAACGCATCTCTCCCTGATTCCATTATCACAGTAATAGACCATCATGTTTACTGATCAGATCATGAAATCCATAGAGGAGGTGGTGTTGCTATCTTCTATAAAAAGTCCCTACATCTAAAAAACATCCAAGTTACCCAGGAGGTTGCTATTCCTGAGACCATCGTCTGTGAACTGTCCTTAAATATCACATTTCAGTTCTTACTAAGTTACAGAGCCCCTGATTATGACATCGAACATGCAAACAAGCTAAATACACTACTAACATGGGCAGCATCCTGCCCACATGCTTTTATCTTTCTTGGTGACTTCAATCTACCTCATATTAACTGGACCCTTAACGAATGTACAACTGAACCCACACATGCAACCTTCTACAATGCAGTAACAAATCTGGGACTAGAACAACTAGTAACCAACAACACTAGACTTAACCACTGCCTCGATCTCATCTTCTGCAATAGTTTGAATTCAATTTACGGAATACAAATTAAAGAACCCTTTTCCAACAGTGACCACAACATGATTGACTTTTGTCTCAACATACGTCCACACAAAAATCATCACAACGATGGAATCCCCAATTATAACTTCAAAAAAGGCAACTATGATCTTATAGACAACAATCTCTCATCCCTTGATTGGCATTCACTGGATGCAATACTGTAGAAGACCATTACAACATATTTTTACTTGAAGTCAAAAGAGTCATCAAATTATATGTACCAATAACTCCCAAAACCAGAATTACCCATAACAATAAGGAAGCTTCAATCCAAAAAGAAATCCCTTTGACAGAAAAACAAATCTGATCATGTTGCCAACTTCAAAAGCCAATACAAAAATTTATGCCACCAGATAAAAACTGAATGCAGCAATCATCACATGAAACAAGAAGAAAACCTTCTACGCACCAATTCCACCCACGCTTTCTACACTTTGTAAACAACAAACTAAAAGACTCAAGGTCCATCCCACCCCTGAAAGGACCCAATGGTAAAAACTGCAACGACAACACCATTAAAGCCAACCTCTTTAACACATTCTTTGGCTCAGTATTTGTAAACAGCAATGGATCATGCCTAGAATTTCCTAGTCGAACCACAGACAACTACAATGATCTAATACATATCGATTTTACAGAAGACAATGTTGAAAAAGCACTACACAATCTAAAACCATCTTTATCTATTGGACCAGACGGAATATGTGCCTACTTCTTAAAAAAGCTATCCACTGCCATAGCCAAACCTCTAAGCATAATCTTTGAAAAATCTTTCAGGACCAGCTCCTTGCCAAAACTACGGTCACAAGCCATGGTCATCCCATCTTCAAAAAGGGAGACCCCAACCTAGTTGAAAATTACAGACCAATCTCTTTATGCTGTGTCACCTGTAAAGTCATGGAATCAATTATTAACCAATCCATTATCCTCCACGTGGAGACAAACAACCTACTCTCTAATAAACAATTTGGTTTCAGAAAAAAATATCCTGTAATCTGCAACTCTTACACTGCAAAAACATATGGATTACACAACTCGATCAGGGCAAAGCAATAGACGCAATCTACATAAACTTCTGTAAAGCCTTTGATTCAGTGGTACACGACAAACTACTCCTAAAACTAAAAACTTATGGTATCTCTGGAGACCTGCATAACTGGAAGAAGCATTCCTGTCAAACAGACAACAAATGGTCAAAATTGGGAGCATCCTATCAAATTCTGTACCTGTCAACAGTGGTGTTCCCCAAGGCAGTGTTTTAGGACCAACTGTTTTCATACTTTACATAAATGACCTATGTGATCATATTAAGAGCAACTGTGTTCTCTTCACTGATGATGTAAAGCTATTCAACACCACAGACAATACTACTACCCTTCAAAAAGACCTTGACTATGTATCAGAATGGTCAAACAAATGGCAACTTCAAATCTCAACAAATAAATGCTCTGTCTTACATATTGGCAAAAAAAAATCAGAAAATAAAATACAGGCTGAATAGTCAAGGCCTTGTTGATGATCCAAATTCTGTCAAGGATCTTGGGGTACTCATCTCTAATGATCTAAGTGCTAGAACCCACTGTAACTACATAGCCACAAAGGTGTTAAGAGTTGTTAACCTAATCTTAGGTAGCTTTTTCTCTGGTAATATTACACTACTAAGTGCACCAACGTGCCTACTGTCCCTGTCCTATTGTTTCTTTTGTTTTTTTTTATTTTTCTTATATGTATCCATGTATTCATAACTATGTTTTTACTTATACCTATTATCTTGTAAGCAATTGACAAACCAAATAAATAAATAAATAGAATGATCACAAGCTGGCAAAAAAGCAGTGGGAGCAGGAGTGATTCTTAATTTCTTATCAGCTTCCTCCCTGACTTGCAAGGAAGCTACCAGGAAAGGTTGCATGTTGCTTGAGTAAGATTCCCCCACCTGTGCATCCTCTCATGCTCTCTCTGCACTCATGCCATGCCCACCACTCTCACCAAGGCAAATTCGTACTACACAGCAAAATATCAAGAAATTCACGTTCTAAAAACCAGTACATTAAAATGGATTGAAATGTGTTTCTCTACATCAGTGGATTTTCAGATTTTCACAGTGGATGAGAAAGCAGAGACGAACTGGAATAACCATCATTATTAAAACAAAATAGGGTCAACATGTGTGTTTGGATGCAATTTTATTATTATTAGGATGATCCTAGTATATTCCAACTATTCTAACTGCAGAACAAAAAGAAATTGAACATTTTTATGAACTGACAACACCTAGGGCAACACAATCCCTGCCCTAAAGTATGTTTATTATATAACAGTAGAATGCTAAATTTGGAAGCAAAATAGCATCTGAAATAATGGGAAAAACTGTTGACCTCTACTTACCAGACAAAGTAGAAAATATACAAATAGACTTGCACTCAAAAAAGTCAATGTTTATACCAAATATGTTATGCAAACAATCTGAAGAAATTACACTACACGCAGAGAAGTGGAGAATGCCAAAATAAAATTAGCTATATACCCTTCAAAAAAAGATGGAAAGCCTCTATTCAATTAGCAAAAAATATGCCTTGTGCTGACTGCTGGCTAGACCTTGATGCTGACAAGTAGTTCTGTAAAATGATTCCTTTGTAACATGAATTAAATAGCAGAAGAATCAGAAGTAACTGAACAAAACCACTCCATAAATCTGGTCCATTTCAATTTTTCTCATCTACCTCAGAGGTCTCCAAATTGGCAACTTTAATACTTGTAGACTTCAACTTGCAGAATTCTCCAGCCAGCTATGCTGGTTGGAGAATTCTGCGAGAAGTCCACAAGTCTTAAAATTGCCAAGTTTGGGGACCCCGATCTACCTAGTGGTAACTACATTTAGTCAAGTCAAATCTTTCTGCAGTTTTTTAAAAAAGATTATAGCTGTACTTTATACATAGCTTTTCTTTACCCGTGGAGTTGTTTACAAACATTTAAAATGCTTTTTTTTTTTTTTTTTTACAAATGGTACAAGTTAGTAATTCAACCTTTGAGACAATAAACTACATCAAAAATCTGGAGAAAGAAGGAACTTGGACATATTTTATTCTAGCTGCACACCAGCCTGAGAACCACATGTTAGCTTAGATTCCAGATAGCTAGTTAAAGCAGCCTGTGACATAAAACATCCTTGCAGCCACTTAAAGATGAACAATTTATCATGGAATGAATGTTCTCAAACCATCCTCATGCCATAAGGCTATGTGGAAATTTATTCTACTTTCAAGTATAATAAAGCTCTATGACAAATGTTTCCATCAGGAAAAAAAAGCAGCCAAGTCAAAGTTTACCTTATATGAATATTTTGTTTTTCACAGTAACCAATCAGATACCTGTAAGTGGGAGATGGAAAAACATTGTCTCCTACAACCTATATCTGAAAATTTTGAACCATGCTTTTCCAATCCAGAAGGTAATATTGCCTCTTCAAGATTAATATCTCTTGGCAAACCTATCTTCTTTGAATTTATTCAATCATCCTTTACAGCCATCCAGGGCATCTCCTTTAGAATGCAAGACAAGAGAGACATTTGCAGCATCCCTCTCTTGTTCTTTAGAGTTTTGGAAATATCTGCCCAGGGAGAAATCTTCTGATATGCTTGTTTCTTATGATTCAAGGCTCCTAATATTGTTCTCTGTGATTCAAGTCCATTTTAAAGGTGAGATGTGCAGAATATTCATGTTGGTTGCTGCCATTACTTTTAGGCTATTTTATGACTTTCTTTTGATAAATTGCTATATAGAAAGCAACCACAAAAAGGCATCAGCTGATGTAAGAAGTTGGTATCATGTATATTCCAGTTCCAAACTACAGCTTTAATAGGAAACCTAATAGTATTCTGGTAGTTGCTTCTAAGTCATTAGTTTCAAAAGTAGCATTTCAAAAGGTGAAAATAAAACACAGGAAAATAATCTAAATGAATTGGGTGAAACATCAATTTTTAGATGCCTGGAGATTTACTGTGCAGCTTTACAATCCCAACAATATGCCCTATACATGACATTATTTTGAATTATTGGAAGATTTCTAAAAAATCAATATATGTACTCAAGTCAAACTCAATCTCCACCCTGCTTTTTCTCTAAATGTAATACAATAATTAAATATCTTATTTGTCATTATTAGTAAGATGCAACACTATATAGACTTATTCTACTGTCATGGAAAATGAGGGAAGGAAAGAAAATGAAGAAATGAGCATGAACATAGCAAGCTTTCTTTCTATAGATTATCAGGAAAATATTAGAAGAATAAAGGATGGGTTACCCTGATTGTTGCTGTAATTTTGCTTCAGTTCTTCTCTCCCATCCCCATTAAATTATGACTTGGATAATGGAACAGAGAAGAGAAATGAACATTATAATGTAGAATGAATTTTATGAAGGTATGAGAATGATATGAGGAATCAGGATGTAATTAGGGATTTAAGGAAATAGTGGGCCCAGAGTAGTCAGTGTGAAGATACATTGCTTTAGAAATTGAATGTGTGTGTGTGTGTATATGTGTGTGTGTAAGTTAATTAGGTTTAACAAGTAAATAACTTTTTCCAAGTATATGGACTTCTGAGTTTAAGAAGAGATTCTATAAATATTTCAGTAAACAACTTATTTATTTTGTCTAGTTTCAACATGTTAGTAGATATTGGGCATCAACTGAAAATTCCACATACTGTCTGAAGTTAGTTTTCTTATTTTCTACTGATCTCAGAAAGAATTCTCTCATGCATAAAACTTAATCCAGGGAAAGAATAGTGTACCACACTGAGCTAAGTTTCATTATTGATATTTTTTGTTGCTAATTCAATACATTTTTATTACTGATGCTTATTATAAACAGTTATGTTCAATCTTTTTTTAAGACTTCAAGTTTTGCCAACAGTTGTTATGCCTCTAAGTTGTTTTTTGTTATTTATTCTTTTACTCTTTAGATCCTTCTGTCTCTTATCTGTCTCTCTCTCTCTCTCTCTCTCTCTCTCTCTGTGTGTGTGTATGTGTGTGTGTGTGTGTGTGTGAAAAACAGTAACCCACTTAATTTCAATTTATGACCCTCCAAAATAGGTAGGGCCAGAAACCAATTAGCCCAACATTACTTAGCAAATGTTATAATCACCTGGATTTTCAGAGGTTCTGCATACAGGCTAATATCCTGTCATGCCTCTACTGCTCATTCAAACTGTAGAATTATATTTGAACAGAACATGCTTTTTGTTGTTATTTTTTTTCAACATATTTTTTAAAAATGCATGTCAGATTGGTTTTGAGCATTTGTATTAAAATACAACCATCAATTCTCCTTCATCTTTTTTTCCCTAGCATTTGACATTCTTAGCTTTGAGATTTGTTGCCTGTTCAAGAAGAGCAACATAATTTAGTTCCCATGGCAACTTTAGTTTATGCAGCCATCTGTTGGCACATGACTAGGTCTAAAGTACGGCTGTAGATACATATTCACACACAGGCTCCATTTTTACATCACCATATGCCCAGTTGTAAAGACAACACTTGGCAATGCTATACAGGTTGGTATGTAAACTCTGACAAGATAGTCTTAGCAAATTAGTTGATATGCTGGACAACTGGCCAAACCAATATAAATAATCGTGAACAAAAGATTTTTAACAAGCAATTATTAAATTGATTTGTATATCTACAGTGTGTTGACTGAACTATATTTTGTCTGGTTTTCTTTGAATTCTTGTAAACTATAGTTGATTGAATAAACTATAGTTGCCAAGATTTATGCAATGAAAAAGAAGATACGAGAGCATAGCTCAATGTTGATTACTTCCTTTGTTTATGTTTCCAGTTGTATGTTTTTGAGCTACCAATGTAAATTTCAGACTACAATGAGGTGGACATAACATATTAACATATTGTTTCATCACATATTAACAATGCATGAAAGAAATTGGCCAACTGTTGCTAATAGAAATCAACCCTCAGAGAATCATACTTTTATAACAACCAAAAATATTTTAAGAAATCAGAAACTATGCCCTGCCTTTGAAGATCATACAGGTTCTTGGAAGCCAAATGTCAGTGTTCCAGCAAACCTCCATTCTAATCAGTAACTCCGAGACAAGCATAATCTCAAAAGTACTTTTATTAGAATAGCACCTGGCACATCTGTGAAATCTCAAAACTAAAGTTTCCTGGACTTCCCACAATGTCCCAAACTACAACCCATCCCCTTTTGTTCCATCATCACATCACATGAACCAATCACGATCTGTCTCGTGTAAGATTGTCTGCTGCGCCATACTTAATAACCTTGAACTAAGAAAAGAATTTTATTTTGTCGACTTAGAATTACTCAATTGAAATCACCCCCCTCCCAATTCCTCAGGCAGTGTGGAATATGGCTTCCAAAGCTGACACCAAATATAGTTTGAAAAGAAAGAAACATCCACAAGCTGACAGCAAAAATGGTGCTTTGTTTAAAACAAAAATTCATAAAATAACAATTGTAAAGCATAATTGTGCAGTAGTGTTTACTGGAAGCTCTGCCATTGCATTGTCTGAAAGGCTAAAAGAAATATAGAGTCTAATGGATGAAATTTCCTTTTCCTGAAACATTTCTTCTTCTGGCACAATATAAATTGGTGCCATTTTAAAGCAATTTTGCAGCAATCAAAATGGTATCATGAAAGAGAATGAACACAACTGAACTGTCTCTGCAGTGGAAATAACAAGACAGCTCTTACTTCTTCTGATACTGTCAGATAGTATGCCAGACTTGAGGGCTGAAGTGTTACATTTGGGATCTTATCTACTATACGGACAAGATAAAGTCCAGTATTTACCATAAAATGTAGCTGAGGAAGGAAATTTTATATAAAAGCTAGCCTAGTTATACACAGGAAGAGACAGAGAGAGAGAGAGAGAGAAATGAATAGGAAAGACATAAATCGGAAGTGAGAACTATAGGAATGTATAAATGTATAAATATCTGTGTCTGTACATGTATGTTTTAATTTTTTGGATATGATGTATTAGCTATTTTATTTATTATTAAATTTCTATGTTATGTAAATTTAATAATAGATATAAATATAATTAGCTCTTTTGAAAGAAAGTATTTTTTTTAAATGCTGCAAGTTAATAACTTTTAAATGTTTGTTAGGTAAGCTTCAACGAACATGAATATTTAGGGTCAAAAATAATAACAATAATGAAAGCTGGTAAACAAATGAAGGGAAATATGTGTGTCCCAGGATAACGTTGCTGAATCCAATATGGGTGAGAGGGAAGTTCCTGAGGATGGGCTCCAGCATCAGTTCGAAAGCTCAGAAGATTAAACCACTTGTCCTGGTGCCTGACCCAGATTGGATCCTGGAAAGCTGGTAAACTATTTTTAGTATATTCATTTAAATGAACAGCATAACTTTTATTACATTTTGATGCCCTGTTATAATTTTGGAATAGTATCAATTGGCATTTTCCACTTTTAAGATTTTTTTTTTTCTTATTAAAAAAGGCAACAATACACTTAAGAAAACAAAATTAAATTTTAACAAAAATGTATTAGAGGCAGACTCCATGACCAAACAATTTTCTCAATTGAAGAAGCATCTAAATCCTAGAAATAGCAAACCCTGCTCTTTTGATTACATCACGTGGGGTTCTAGGAGGAACTGAACATACATTTTTCTGATAGATAAATACCTTTCTCATTTTCAATCTTACTTTATACTCACTCCATCTCAGTGTATCTTTCACCAATATAAGTATAATATGTTTCAATATCTGGTGACTCTCCTATATGCATTTTGAGGTATATTTTCTCCTAATGCATATAGAGCCACAAAGTAAGTGAAATTTGAAGGATACCTGTATAAGTGGTCTTCAGCCCTTCAAAAGGAGTTCCAATCCTCTGTGATCTCATAAATCTCAACTGATTTGTTTTTGGCACATCTATAATGTTTGATATCATAATAACATGGTTTGTTTGTTTAGCAAATTTCAAAATGCAGAGCTTATGAACAGTGTAGTTTTCCCATTTGTCTCATCCTAATTCTTAAGCTCAAGACAAATATAGCCTTCTCCTTCATTCTCTCTTCCATACCAATAAACATATCTCCACAGCATTTCCATTACCAGTTAGCCACTAAACATTAATAATCAGTCACATTGCAGTCGAATAGTTCCCTGCCAAAGAGAAAGGAAAATGAAAATCGGAACTCTACCTCCCCATGTGCTTCATCTAGCCTCTTGTGCCCCTAAGGAAGATTTGGAAGGATATATAGTCAAAAGAGTCTGGATAAATCCCTGTTCCATTCCCACACTCTTGCCATCACCGTATCAGAGGGCACTTCCACACAGCCTACTTGTTCATTTTCAAGGCTAATGAGCTGGTGTTCTCTCATGAGGATCCTAACCTCTGGCTGCCAGCAATTCTCATGAGTTGGCTAGCATTGTCTCCATTGTCTTGGACAACTGAGAGGGGTATAAAAATGATCTTTTGACCAGCATTTTAATCTCTTGTCTTTATCATTATCTCACAACATTTCATAGAAAGTTGAGTGGAGGGTGTGGTTATTATAAAGAATGAGGATTTTTTGGTCATCTGGGAAAGTCATGGTACCAAGTTTTCATGTGTTAAATTCCTGGCAGTCAATTTCAATAGAAAGGAATGATGCCCAGAATGTCAGGAAATATTTCATTAATGAATGTCTTAAATACCAAGGGGCAATTACATAAACTAAAGGCCATCACTGTGTATTCAAATTCTCCATAATGTGTATTAAGGACCATTAAATATTCATATTCCTCTGTCATGTGAATCAAACTGTAAGTCTCTGTCAAGACAAATTTAGTAAACAATACTTGCCTTTTGTAGTTCTTCCAGAATATCAGAATTAGTGGAAAGAATTGCAACTTCAAAAGTCTAAAATAATGATCAAGTCTTAAAAAGCTATTATTTTTTTCACATGATAAGGTAGGAGAAAGGAAGAGAGCATAATAAATCTCCTTTGTAGGTTGTCTTCAATAAAGTTCTTTAAATAAATCAACTCTCTTGTAGACATTGGATATTAATGTTTATCAAGGTTGTAAAATCAAGAAGAATGTGTTCATAGGAGTAATGTGTGGAGCAAGAAATGTACCTTCTCCTTTGCAAAGACATCAGCAAAGACATTTATTTGTTTAGCATCTGGCATAGAATATATGGATAATAGTAATAAAAATATAATAGTTTTGTAAGGTATGAGAAATTCAAGAAAATATATATTTATTATAGGTTACATTTTGAAATACATTGGTCCATGAGAATGGAATAAGTGTTCTGTATATTAATATCTAGTCCATTTATCCAAATAAGTGTAGTATTTATTAGTTGGGAAAAAATCTGCTTTTCCTCCTGTATACGCTCTCGAATGTCAGCTAGTCATAAAATGCAGTGACAGGATAAATAGCCTGTTGAGTTGTAATAATAGGGGATGGGGACTGGATGCCTACAAACAGTGAGTCCTGGAAGTGAATCGAATTATCAGAGAGCCAGTCTGCTGTAGGCGTTAAGGCACGAGTCAGAAACTGGGAAATCATGAGTTGTAGTCATGAAGACCCAAAGCTAGTGGGTGACTTTGGGCTAGCCATTCTTTCTCAGCCCCAGGAAGATGTGATGGCAAATCACTTTCAAAAAACCTTGCCCAGAAAACTGCAGGATTAGTCCAAACAATTACCAAGACTCAACAGTTGGAGGGAGGAAGGGAGGAAGAGAGGAGAGAGAGAGAGAGGGAGGGAGAGAGAGAGAAAGATATCATTGTAAATGTCAAGATGAAGAGTCTATCACCATTCCATTTCCAGGACAATGGGAACATGTGAAGAATAAGATGTAAGGTTTCCAAATGATTGTCAATGATAAGATGAAGTGGAACAATATGTTCTATGTTTGCTCCAGAAGCTCAAAGTTTTCAATCTCTAGTTTTAATATGCCTTGTCAGTTCAATTGTCTGAATGAATAAGGTGAATTATTGTCTCATCAATAAAATTGGCTTTCATTTCCATATCTGATGATGCCAAAAGAATATATCAGAGACAGGTTAGAAGTAGAAAAGAACCAGAATAAAATGTATGCCAAAACATTGTATGCCTAAACTCCCTTTACTTCCCTAAGGGACTGCCCCTCCCCCCATTTCCCAAATCTTGGAATAATTGTGGCACTAATCACATGATCATTGATTCCATGGGTTATGGCAATTCATAGCTGATTCAGGAAATGCAACTGTTGAAACAAAAACCCAAAGTGAATCTGTATTGTTTTTCTGTAGCTGACAGATGGGATATGTGTTGAGGTAATTCCCCATTAGGAGAATGGCGCATACATGGAGACGTATTTGAGAGTAGTGTTTGAATAATACACACACAGCACACAGATGCACTGTACAGTAAATTTAGGTTTTTTTACTTTCATTAAAGGTTTAAGCAAAGTTCAAACACAGTCCAAAGTTATTCACAGGTAGGTCAGTCAGTCCAGGGATAATCCAATAATAAAGTTCAGTGTCATAAACAATTCAGTATCAGACTTACATCAAATCCATGAATCAATTATCCATGAGTCAATTATGAGGAACAGCAATACTCTCCAACAGAAAGAAAACAGAGACTCACTGAGACTTCTTCTGAGACTAAGACTAAAACAGCCCAGGTTTCTGGCTCCACCTTATGGCTGTTTGAGAAACCACACCCAATTACATTTTTAGGATTCTCTTAAAGATGCAGTATTAAAATGTCTATCCTGGTTTATATATTGTTCAACCCAAATAGCTGTTAGGTGACTTACATTCCCAACATTCTCCCCTTTTGGGTAGGACAATATATACACCTTACATTCTAAGTCTATAATCTTCACAGCTAGCCTTATGCTTTATAGAGCCTTGGGCCTTTGTAAAATGATCTGCTTTATTGTTTTCTGACATACAGTATTCCAGCTTAATCATCTTAGTTTGCACACATTGTCTCACATTTAAATATCTTAAATCTGTGTGTTTCGTTCTTGTCTTAACAGCAATATTTGAAGCCATCTGTATTGCTGATTGGTTATCTTCATAAATAACAATAGAATCTGTTACATCAATTCCCATATCAATTAATAATTGCTCATACAAAACTAAATCTGTACATAATAAAGATAAGCATGAGAATTCAGCCTCCATTGTTGACAAACTTAGATGTTTCTGTCTAATAGATCTCCATCCAATCAATGCTTTTCCTGATAATACTACAGTACCCGATGTAGATTTTCGTGTATTTATGTCTGTAGCAAAACTTGCATCAGCATATGCAGTTAAATTCAGTTCATCTTTAGGCTCCAAATACAATGCATAATGCATTGTTTGTTTCAGATATCTTAACACACGTTTAGCAGCTTGCCAGTGCCTTTCAGTTGGCTCAGCGTAAAATCTCGCTAATTGATTAACACTGTATGCAATATCTGGCCTTGACCAATTACTGAGATAAGATAAACTACTAATCAAGGACTGATAAATGTTCTTATCAAAAACAGGACTTTGAACATCATTATAGCTAAACTCCTGACTCCTTGGTGTTTTAGCCGGCTTACAAAGTTCCATTTTAAAAAATTTTAGTAATTGGTTAATTTTATCTGCCTGTGAGATCTTGTATCCTCCCCTAGTTCTATCTATCTTTAAACCAAGATATTGTTTGATTTCTCCTAACTGTTTTATCTTAAATTTCTTCTCTAACAGTGATATTATTTTAGTAGCTTCTTGTTCAGTTTTGGTGATTAATGCTATGTCATCAGTAAACAATAGCAATAATGAAATTATACCATTACTTTCTTTTTTAAACAATCATAGATCAGCCATGCCAGCTACAAAGCCTATCTTAGTTAATTCTTTAACTATACATTGGTTCCACTCATATCCTGATTGCTTCAAGCCATAAAGACTCTTTTTCAATTTCCAGCAATCAGTTGTTTTATCAGTTTTTTGAGACCTAAAGGTTTCTTTATATATATAGTGTGTTGCAACGGTGCATGCAGATATGCCATCTCTACATCCAAATGATTTATAATGCATTTTTCTTTAGCTGCCCACACTAATGCTGCCCTTAATGTAGTAGCCTTCAGACTAGGTGCAAACACCTCATCGTAGTCATTTGCTGTCTGATTGAACCCTTGTGCTACTAACCTGGCTTTATGGGTAACAGTCCCATCTACACCTGTCTTTAGTTTATAAATCCATTTATATCCTATGGCATGTTTACCTGGTGGTAACTTAATATTTTTGTATACATCCAGTTTTTTTTAATGATTCCAGTTCCTTATCCATTGCTTTCTGCCAAGCAGCCTGATCCTTAGCACGATACATTTTTAGTTCACTATAGTTACTTGGAACTGTATTCACTTGGCATACAACACTAGCCTGATATCTATCAGGTGGTCATGTTACTCGGGTTGAATGTCTTAGCAACACAGGGCTTACTGGTGAACTTTCCTGTGCCACCTGCTCCTGTTCTTCTACTTCTTCCTGTGCCTGTTCTACTACTTCCTCCTGTGCCTGTTCTTCCTTTTTAATGGCTATTCGTGGTTTATTTATTTCATCTTTAGGGACTATTTGGGTGTCAATAATAATATCATTTCTGGATTCCTGTTCCAGTTTATCCCACCCAATGTGCTCGAGAAATTTTGCACTAGCACTACAATAAACATGAGCTGTGCCTTGATCCCAAAATCTAAATGATCTATGGTTGGCCTCGTAACCCACAAAAAATAACTTCTTAGCTCTATGTTTCCCTTTCAGTCTTACTTGTGAGGGAATATGCACCCATGCTGGAGCTCCAAATGTGTGTAGGTAACTTAAATTTGGTTTTCTGCCATGCCAATGAGTGAATGGCAATTCTCCACTTGTTGTATTAACTACATTGTTTAAAACATGATTACTACACATTATGGCCTCACCCCACAGTGTTTCAGGTAAACCCGAATCAGATAACATAGTGCGAGCCATGGCTTGTAATGTTTGCCCTCTTCATTCTATAAACGAGTTATGTTGTGGTCTGTAAGGTGCAGAACATTTATGCTCGACACCAGCCAATTTCAACATAGTTTGGAATCTTTTGTTAACAAACTCAGTCCCATTATCAGTGACTAAAGTAATTACTTTACCTTTCATTTTTCTCTCAGCAAACCTTAGCCAGTTAAAGAAATGTTGGAATGTTTCTGTTTTGTTTTTCATAAGATAGCAGAAACTGTATCATGAGCAATGGTCCATAATACTCAAAATATAGCAGGCACCTCCTAAACTAGGTTTCTTAGGACCAATTATGTCAGCAAACACAACCTCTAAAGGTTCTTTGGTCTTAAACCCATTTAGTCTGTTTGCAGGAGTAACCTTACTTTTCTCCTAACTACAAGCATTACAGTTTAAATACTTGCTACAGGGTTTCAATTTTACTCCCTCTGACAATTCAACAGTTTGTTTGAGCATTTTGAAATTAATGTGCCCCAGACGTCTATGCAGCAATTCATCATGTGGCTTAACATTGTTATAAACTGAGTTAGCCATCTTCAACTGATCATCATGTATTACATATAAATCATTCTCTAAATTAGCAGTAACACTTTTACCCTATTTCTCTATTATACAGTTATCTCCCCTAAAGGTTACTACATAACCAAGATTAACTAATTTATTAATAAATTAAATTTCAGTTTAGGTACATATAACATAGTTAAATGTTCATTTATACAAGAATATGCAGTACCTTCACCTGATGCTTTAATCTTCCATCCATTTGCCAATGATATACGTTGCTTACTCGTGGACATCTTTACAAACCTTTTTCTATCTTTAGTAATGCATTGTGATGCTCCACTATCAACAACCCACAAATCATGTTTTACAGTTGAATTGCTAGACATAGCTAAACTAGCATTCTTCTTAGCCTTCTGGTGTTTACTAGTATTCTGTTGTTTTCCCTTCTTACAGAATCTAGCTATATGTCCCCTAGCCCCACAAGAAAAACATTTCGTCACAGTATAGGCAGTTGAAGACAAATCCTCTTCTTGTGGTTGTTCCTTCCTCAGTTGATCCCTATCCAGCTGTCTTCTTGCTTCTTCTAACAACTTTCCAGTTATGTCAGTCAATGTCAGTTTATCTCTGGTCAGGACTTCCAGTCAAGATACCTAATCATCATAACTTTTGTCCAATGAGGAAAGAATGATGTAAACTTGATGCAGCTCTGAAAATATCTGTTCTTTTTCATGTAGCGCTTGAAAAGTTCTTTTCATGAAGTTCAAATGAGCTAACATATCTTCACCTTTCAGAAGACGTGCTCTAAACAGTTTACGTGTAAGATGTATGTCTGCACCTACACTGTCATGAACATAAATCCTCTTCAAATTCTCCCAACACTTAGCAGCAGACTCTTCTCCATGAATATGGACTAGCTGCTGGTCGCTCAGTGTTAGTCCAATTATACAAAGAGCTCGTTCGATGTTCTGTTTAAAGTCAGCAAGCTTCTGGCATCGTCCTCATTATTTGGATCCCAAGCATTTACATCCGGTGGATTTTGAACTACATTCCATAACCCTTCTCTACGCAGAAGTAGACTGCACTTCATAGACCAGGAAACATAGTTTGTTCCATCCAACCGGGTTATCACTGATAGACTTGTTGAAGTGACTTGTGCCATCTTTACCAGGATAGTAACTCACAATTAAACAATAAACAGCTGTCTGTATACAGTACTGTGTATTCACACTAACTCTCAGTTATCTGAGCCTGGTATGGCCTGGGCCCATAACCAGTGTTGAAGTAATTCCCCATTAGGAGAATGAGCGCATACAGGGAGATGTATTTGAGAGTCGTGTTTGAATAATACACACACAGCACACAGATACACTGTACAGTAAATGTAGGTTTTTTATTTTCAATAAAGGTTTAAGCAAAGTTCAAACACAGTCCAAAGTCATTCACAGGTAAGTCAGTCAGTCCAGAGATAATCCAATAACAAAGTCCAGTGTCATAAACAATTCAGTATCAGACTTACATCAAATCCATGAAGAGCAGTCAATTATGAGGAACGGCAATACTCTCCAACAGAAAGAAAACAGAGACTCACTGAGACTTCTTCTGAGACTAAGACTAAACAACCCAGCTTTCTGGCTCCATCTTTTGGCCATTAGAGAAACCACACCCAATTACACTTTTAGGATTCTCTTAAAGATACAGTATTAAAATGTCTATCCTGGTTTATATATTGTTCAACCCAAATAGCTGTTAGGTGACTTACATTCCTAACATGATGTGTGTATAATAACACGTAATTTCATAGGCTCAGTTCTAGAGACTGAAAACTCAGGAAAGAAAGGTAAAATGAATTTAGAAAAGCTATACAACTTCCTTTCTGTTCTATACCCATTGTATTTCAGTTTTTCTGAAGCTTCTCTAAAGCCTCTGATATTGCCTGCAAACTATTCATCTTCCAATATCTTTAGATAACCCTTCTTTATTCTAACAAAACTAGACCAAGACATCTTGTATCTCAAGAATATAATTGAAAATCACTACATATTCCTTTGTGCTTTCTTCAGTATGGTCTGCTAATTTCCTAATTAGCAGTAATTCTTCTGGAAAAGTCATCAATGGCTGCTTTCAACATCTGCATAACATTGGCACAGTTATCAATATAACTAGATCATTATTGTGTGGAATACAAATTGTCCTTTGGCAGCTTCATATATCAAGTTACGAAGGAAAGGTAGCATTCAGGCACAATTTTTAGAAACCTCAATTGTCTTAAGGAAATGTATAAGTCAATTGTTTAATGATGAAAATCTTAAATTGTTCTCAGGATCCATCATACTACCTGTTAACTGAAATAAGGTGTTGTGTTATTTGTACAGTAGTTAACAGTGTTCTCAGAGCATCTTGGTAGAAAACTTCAACTGAAAGCAAGACTGTCCAAGAGTTTTTTTCAACAAAAATTTATAAAAGGAAATTGAAAAATGTTATAGAATTCTCATCCACTGATTGCATTCAGTTTATAACTCAATTGATCTCTCAGCTTCTTTAGGCAGAATTATTTTTTCAGTGTTTTACTAGTAGTCTGTTTGAATCGCAGTGTGGCCAAAGTTGTCCTAGCTAACCTCTAAATCGTTCTCAGGCTTCAAACATATTAATGCTTATGGACACCTTTAACTTCAGAGTTAATGGAAGACCCAAGGCATGACAGGAATACTTATCAGTGGGAAGCCATCAACCCCACAGCTCTAGATTCTACATTTGGAACAGCACCCCAAAAAAGATGTTAATTAATAAATTATTTAGTAGCAGTAGATCTAAAACTGCTTCCACAGCATCAAGGAAATACAGGAGATGCCAATATTTCATAGTTATTTTGTATGGAAGCGATAAAATATTCATGCTGGAATTATTGTGAAAAACACCTGGTTGCAAAAATGCCAAGATATTAACTTCACAACCCAGAATGGCTTCTAAAAAAAGAGAAGAACCAGCATTTTTACAGGTAAATTTGTATAATAATAGCTACTCGTATTTATTTAGTTATTTGCTTGTTTGTTTATTCACTTATTTATTTTTTATCTATATGTAACCCTCTAAACAAATAAAAACAGAATGCTTTTTTTAAATGGTGATATACAAACAATGCATTTTTTGCTATAATGAAGAATAAAATGAGGGGAATGTGTTACTCACATTTATGGCAACACAGAGAATAGACTACTTATTGGGTTTTGTTTTGTTTTTAAAAAAAATACTATCCAATTGATTGGCTGATGGAGCACTGATGTGAAGATAATTAGAATACACTTATCCCAAACTTGTTTTTGAAGGATTGGGAAGTAAAAATATTTACATGTTATATGCAAATAGACTGACTTTATCTTCCAAGCAAAATTCTACACCGTGTAAGTTACTATCTTTGTTATTGGTCACAGTCTCAGAGAATTTAGAAATACAGTATCATGTGTATCATGCGTGATTGTAACTTTTGAAGGATAGCTAATTTTATAATAGTTCAAAATTAGGTAAGCTTAGTTTTCATTTTGAATAATAAATGTTTGCAAACTATTCCATTTTTGAATGCTGACCTTGAATGGTCTATTATGAACTGGAAATCTAACCCCAATCCTCAGAATGGTTTGTACATGCCTAATGAATACATATGATCTCTAGTACTATGCACAAGGGGTAAAAGTGAATGTGAGGAACTAAAATATAAAACAGAACCATGAAAGTTGCCAATATTTGACTACATGTTCTTTTTCAACACAGTTCTTAAACCTAACTTTAATTAACTCAGGGTATTAGAATTATTGTGCCAAATTCTACAAAGAGCCTGGCATTATGGAAGAGCTAGCGGTAAATTATTGCTATTTCCCATAATAACTTTTAAATCTTCATCTCTGTTTTTCATTTATTGCAATGATTGACTTCTCTGCACCAGTCATTAAGGATTTAGGAAGAAATATTTGTTTTTCTTCATTTAGGCATCAAGCTTCCATGGCATTAAGCACAGAAAATGTGCATAAAAGCTATGAATATGGACACAAGCTATTTATATCAGTAAATTCATATGGATGTTTGGAACTGATACAGTAACACATAATACAGGACTTCTTAAGGGAAAGAAAAGAAGCTATCCATGTAAAGACTGGATATTCAGCTTTCAAAACTGATTATCCTCTGTTTGAATGAAAAACACCTCTATTTCTCAAAAACAATGAATTGCCTTATGGAGCTCCATGATAGCTGATTTGGTAGACAGTTAGAAAACTATCAGGAATGAACCAAATTGCTTTTTTTTTCTATTTTATTTTTAATCCAAGTTGTAAAACAATTCATTTCAGTATGATTTAGCAAAGCCATTCTTATGCAGATTGACTGCATGGAATATGCAGAAGAATCATTTGTTCTGCTGGATTTCTTCTTCTTCTGACTAGAAATGTTTTTAATTCATAGCTATTCGTTTCACAAACTGTGTGTTTCTCCCACAGAAGGGAATTTGTTTTAATTAAATCTGCTTGGCAGTCATTATTTTATTCTTTGGTGAACTTTTTTCTTCCCTTTGGTACTTGTTGGTTTGCAGACCAATTAAATATTGAGTGAGAGTGGCCACAAAGAAACATAAGATTTTTAAATGAAATACTGTATTAATCTGGTATAAGGAAAAAAAAAATACCAATTACTTTTACATATAAGAGGCTTAAGCAATAAAAACTTTCTTCTGTCTTACACCTTTCTTTTTCAGCAAAATATACAGCTGCTGAATAAAAACATATTTGCAGTGTCATTAATATTTACTTTTCCTAAAGATAATTCTCATTCAGGTAGCCTCATTCAAAAATATTTCCATTCTTGAACTACTGTGCCATTGCCATATTTGCCTAGTGCTCTTTTGGTTATAAGCAGCCACTTCCCATATTCTTTGTGCTCTTAAGGGAAATGTACTATGTTACTCCTCCCCCCCCCCCTCATGGAATATATAGAGACATTGGCCCTGGCACTATGTTAGCTGTTTGTGCATCTAGACTAGATTTCAGGATGAGTGTCTTTGTCATATAATTTGGAATACTGAGACTTGGATGTAGGATCAATTGAAGGTAATAAAAGCACAGAAGTGTGTCCTAAAACTACACTCACTGAATGTTCCTTAGGACTATATTTTTCAGTAAACTAGGAATGTATAATGAAACCAGTCTCCCAGGCAGTTAATTCAAAAAAGAGCTTGAAACAGGAGTTCAGCTAAGGAGAGGAATAAGGCATAATAAAGAGGAGAAAAATGGGAATTGGATAATCAAGGAGCTCTTGCCTAGTTGCTACTGCTGCTGGCTGTTTCCTGAATGATGTGATGGATTTCTGAGTGCTGCTAACTTGCCGTAAGGGTTATGACTGCTGCAGTTGCCCAGTTGAGATTGAATATTTGTATAGCGCTGACTTAGCTGAAGTATGTAAAGAAGCAAAGTCATCAAAAAGCAAACTCACTAACAAGTCAAGAGCAAAAGATCCAGTTCCAGAAGGCCACTGAGTTAACGGTTTATCCAGCCTTATTTTCATTGGATTTCAAGTTTAAGCATGGTATGGAAACAACATTGATTGCACTTGTTGATTCAATTTATATTGATTGGACCACCCCTGTCTGGGATAGTGACGGTACAATTGTCATAATTATTTTTGATTTCTTAGCAGATTTAAACATGCCCAATCAAGGTATCTTTCTGAGATGCCCAGTACTGCAGAGATTCTCTTTTCTCTCCTGATCTCCTTGGCTGATTCTAGTTGGTGTTGAGAGCTGGAGAGAGGTTTGATTTGAGGATCCCGGTTTATTGGGTGCTTCAAGGCTCAACACTCTTGCTTCTTCTTTTTAACCCTTACATGAAATCACTGGGTGAAGCCATTCATCAACGTGGGGTCAGAACTGTGGTGAGATACTCAAACTACATATTATCATGCTATATTGTGGTGGTCCGTTTGGTGCCAGTCCTAATAAAACAGAGTAGCTATGGATACGTGGTAATTTGATGCTGGTGATTTTCCATCATTGGTTCTGAATAGAATTACTCTTCTTCTTTTTATAGCAAAATACACAAATTATGAAGGAAGTCCTCCTGGATTCTGCTGGATGGCAAGTATTACCTGTGTTTAGGAGGATCTTCACACAAATTCATCTGATTCATCTGCCAATTGCACACTTGCTGAGCTAAAAATCTGGCCCTTGTATTTTCTCCATGTTTTATGATCTTCCTATCCTGGAAATCTTTGGTTTTTGATTCATCCTGGAAATTTCAGCAGTGAAAACTATATATATACAGCTTAGATTGCCAGTCTTCTCCTTTTCCTTCTCTTCTGACAGCTCATGAGTGCATTTTCTCTTTCTCTGCAAGGGTTCTGATTGTGTGAAAAATAATTGGTACAAAGACAAAACAGAATAAGCTCCAGTTCAGTGCTTTCCTAGATGATATTATCACCTTCAAAGTGAGATCACATGACAAGATGGCAGGTAGGATTCAGCTTCTCCATTCTCCGTAGAGTGTATAAATAATAAACTACAATATGAATGGTAAGATAGCATCTGAGAGACTTCCTTTTTCCTCCCTGAAATATCTTTATTTTTGTTTCCAGTAGGTACACATTCCTAAAATAAGAAATGATTGTATAGTTGGCTGTTCTCCTTCATTTATGGAAGGAAGGAAGGAAGGAAGGAAGGAAGGAAGGAAGGAAGGAAGGAAGGAAGGAAGGAAGGAAGGAAGGAAGGAAGGAAGGAAGGAGCTATATGGCCATATTATCCCACTATTTTTGTTTACTGTTAGCTCATCATGATCCTTATTTGGATCATAATTTGTGGAAGGAAAGCTATCTTCAGTATATTAAGCAAGAAAGAGTAAATCTTCCATTATCAGTCCCTTGCACATCAATACTTTGAATGTAGCAGACTAGAAAGTAACAGTGGAAGATACTAATGTTATCTTACAGGTTTCTGGCCGGTATCTGATTGCTTACCATAGGAAGTACAATATTGGAGTAGATTGATTTCTTTTATCACATCATTATTATGTCTTTAAGAGCAAAATATATTTTAATAAATCATTCAAATCATATCATATCATATATTATATCATAATAATAAAATTCTTGGTGTTCCCTGAGCTTGGTTGTTTTCTTACAGATGATTCATTACCAAACTAGGTAATTTTATCAGTGCTAAAGGGAATGGGGTTTGAAGTCAACAATAGCCAAATCAAGGAATTACCAGTGCAGACCAAGAAGCCAACAGTAAACAACAGCCTAATGAAAGAACCACTAAGAACAATCCCACCAACACTGACAGGCAAGCCCGTGGTATATGAATTAAGAGCAAACCTCACTCCATTCTAGTACTGTTGATGTTACCAATTTGGTAGTGAAATATCTGCAAGAAAATCCCCAAGCTCAGAGACCACCAAAGACACTACCATTCAATTCTCAGCCACAAATATTCTCTTCTATCAATATTAAAATTCCTTGAATTTTTAAATAAATAAATAAATAAAATCCTTTTTAGAGCACTTTTAAGTAAAAGCAATGTTGATAAAAATTCATTAAGTTCACTATGCTAACCTCAGTGCAAACCCTATAGTAGCTTCAGTTGAAATCCTATGGACAATTAGAGATTGTGAGGTTTGGGGGTTTTATTTGTTTTTTTAAAAAAATCAGACTGGATTCATATTTTGTGTTGTGTTTTATTTTTTTAAACATTTTTGTTATGATTGTTTTATTATGGTTAGCATAATGCAGGAATGCACACACTGAAATTGTGCAATGTTAGACATTTACCTATGTTTTCTTCTCCTCATCAAAATGCAACTCAGCTTCATGACTAGGATCAGAAAGAACATGATACAATTCATTCATACAGACATTATGTATGAATATACCCTGGAATATAACTTGAATTGGCACATTTTAATGCAATTCTTTTGTTGGATTACTATGAGAGTCTTTTACTCATAATAATTTTTTCCTCCCTGTTATACCATGGTGAATTTGAAATGGTGCCATCAAGTCAAGGACTGAAGCCAATGGTGAGATCAAAACATAACAGCCTGGAGCCTTTCCATAAAGTTGTAAACCTACAGAGTTTTCATGTAACATAATGGAGCACATACTGGGGCAACATTAATATTCTATTGAGCTTCTTTAATGTTATTATTTCTAACTCTTTTTTTTTTAATAGCCTGCTATGGCTTGCATGTAAATTTGGTCTTTATGAGTCTATCTGAATGAGAATTTTCACCCGGGTACCTAAATGAGTTCTCATGCTTATCAAAAAAGCCTGCTTTATTCATATTCTGCCACTGTACCTGGCAGGAAGAAATGGCATCAAATGTAAATTCTGTCTCCAGGCAGATAGAGCATTGTGTGGAATTGCAATAAAATGAGAAGGCTTCTGTTACTGAAATTTTGTAAAATCAAAACACAGCATAAAATCAATAAATGGGACCAAATAGTTCATTGGGTATTTCTGGAGATTTTTTTTAAATATCTATTTGTCTGAAAGAAAGCAAAGAGCTAATGCTGAAGAGAAAATTGCTGTAACAGTCATAAAAGTATCTAATATTCTTTAATTTTCAAAATCCTACCAGTCCATCCCAATTTTCTGATGGAACAGTTCTAGACACATATTCTGCAGTACTTCATTACCTCTGCGTGCTATTTGAGAGCTTTCTCCCTTCCCCCTCTGTCTTTCTCTCCCTCCCCCCCTCTTTAAAAAGGATATATCTGGAATTCTGTATTGAGTAAATTTGATAGTAACATCTGGTGTTGGTTAAAATATGCACAATAACAGGGGGTTTACAGGGTATCAATGGTTTAGAAGTTAGATAAGAGTAATAACTATAAAAGAAAAGAAGCTCAAATACCATTAAATCCATCACTGCCTAATGACTAAAATCCATTATAATGTTATCTTTGTTGTTATTGAATGTATTTCTGTCATGGAAACAAAGTCTTGCTTCATATCAGAATTACATTACTGCCAGAAATATATGAGACAAAATACAGCATTTTTTTTTGACAGCATTTTTTCTCAAAGAAAAACAAATCATGAACAACTTTTCCCATTTGTTGCCTTTTGGTTAAGCTAGTGGTGGCATAATTTGGATTACTTTTACCAATTAATGTAGTGGGAGATATTTACTGTTTGAAAAATTAATTTCAATTCCTCATTCATGGAGATCAATTTTCTCCTTGCTATTTTTAAGAATCCATTGGATATTTTAACTCAGAAAACAAGATGAGTATTAATAGATACAGTTAATTTCAATTCTATATACACACAGGGGGCACACACATATGCATACACACAAGTGAAACACCATTGGGATCCATTGGGTTTTCAGGATAGCACTGGTGATGGAAAAAAAAACCGACCATAGTGGGAGACATTATTTTATGGTATCTTTCTATAGGATTCACTTGAAATATTAAAAGCCAAAGACTGGAAAATGGTTGTATAATGAAAGGCAAGATGTACATACAGGTTTTTGGCCTTTTCATGTCTTTAGATTCAACTAGCAAATACTCCATTCATGAAGATTTCACACACACACACACACACACACACACACACACACACACACATGAATAGGCATAGTTTTTGGCAGAATGTGGGGCTGTTAGAAGATCTCTTGTAATGCCAATATTCTTGATTTCATGACTAATTTTAAGCTATTGCAGATAAAACAGATTCAAACAAAATAGAATGTTTTATATGCTTGCTTCCTTTAGGTGAATTCAGAATGGAAGATGATCTCTTAAAACACTGCTATTATTCAATACACAATAATAAAATGCAGGTAAAATCCTGAACTTACTACCACAATCGAATCTAAACTTTCTATTGCGAAGCAAGACAATTGTTAAGTGAGTCTTGCCTTACTTTATGACCTTTCCTGACACATTTGTTAAGTGAATCACTGCAATTGTTAGGTTAGTAACATGTTTGTTAAGTAAATCTAGCTTCCCCATTGACTTTGCTTGTCAGAAAGTTGCAAAAGGTGATCATATATCCCCAGGACATGTAACTGTCATAAAAATATGCCAGTTGCCAAGCGTATGAATTTTGATCATGTGACCATGGGGATGCTGCAATGGTCATGTGAAAAAGTCAAAGGCCACATTTTCCAGTGCCATTGTAATTTCAAATGGTCACTAAATGAATTGTTGTAAGTTGAGGATTACCTATACAAAGGAAAAGACAGAGAGAGAAAGAGAAAGAACTTTCTGCAGTCAACACATTATAGTAGTTCATAACTGGAGGAAAATTGATTAGTTCTCAACTTTACAACTGAAAGTTTAGATATTAAACTCAACTTTTAAAAAAACATGAATGAAAACTCTTTAAATTCTTGGATATTTTCTATAAATAATATTTGGGTCCTACTTCAGACCCATTATGCAAAGAAAAGGCTGTAATAGTGGGGAAGGAAAGTGAAAAGAATGAGTAGCAGCAAGGTGGATAGACTCGATTATGGTGATGACTCCACTGTTGGTAGACTTGAAAGAACAGATAAGGAACATGTTGTCATGAAGAAAATTTATTTATGTAGCTTTCAGAAAGCTCAAACTGCCCAAGGAGTTGCTGATACAGTTCTATAGAGGAATTATTGAGTTTGTCATCTGCACCTCTATAACTATCTGATTTGATTCTGCAACCCAACAAAACACACACAGACTTCAACGGATAATTAGAACTGCAGAATAAACAATTGCTACCAACCTGCCTTCAATCATATACTGCATGAAACAAAAAGAGGGCTGTGAAAATATTTATGGACCCTCACATCCTGGACATAAACGGTTTCAACTCCTACCCTCAAAACAATGCTATAGGGCAGTGCACACCAGAACAACTAGACACAAGGACAGTTTTTTCCTGAATGCCATCACTCTGCTAAATAAATAATCCCCTCCACACTGTCAAACTATTTACTAACTCTTACTATTCATCTTCTCATCCTTCCTTTCACCCATCTCCTCCCACTTCTGACTGCATGAATGTAACTTTGCTGCTTGTATCCTTATGATTTTTTTTACTGTTTACTAGTATAATTTGATTTGATCACTTATTATTATGTTTCCTAGTATGATTTGATTGCTTATTTGTACTCTTTGACTACTATTAAGTGTTATACCTATGATTCTTGACTAATGTATTTTTTTCTTTTTGTTTTTATGAACATTGAGAGCTTATGCACCGAAGACAAATTCTATTTATTATTTGAAAAAATTAAAGCAGAATATGCTTTTCCTACAGGAGTCACATCTTATAAAAATGGACATAAAATATTTGGAGATAAAATTTTGGGTGAATAATGTATTTCATCAGGAACTAAAAATAGAAATACATCTGTTTTGTATATAAATCTCCAACTAAAAGTGAAAACTGATGAGCATGGAAGATTGTTAATTTTCAAGGGAATAAGACTTTGATATTGGGAATTTATACTCCAAATGAGGAAATACTCCTCTATAAAGGACTTGTGGCAAGACTAATACATTTATATTATAATCACTGGTATTTGATGGGAGATTGGAATGTAGTGTAGCCTCCTCACAAATGCATAGAACTTCTGAGAAAAAAAATATTAAAACTACCCAAGGGAAATGACCAAAAGCTTTTTTTATTATTATTTGATGGACAATTTAAGGTAAGTTGACAAATGAAGGCAGAAAAATAGAGTACATCTACTTTTCTAAAAGTCATAGATCCATTTCAAGAATAAATAATATTTGGATTTCAAATAAATTAGCTACTAAGACTTCTAAAGTAGATATATTACCAAAAACCTTTGGGTCATAATCCTGGTAGTTTGGTTTATAAAAATAAATCTAGTTCTTTTAGATGGACATTAAATGAAATATTCCTACAGAAAGAAGTAATAGCAGAGGATTGTAAAAAGAAATTGGAAATAATTTAAATAAGATATTGCTTTAAGAATAGTTTGGATAGGAGTAAAGGTTTCATTATAGATTACTTTTAAAATATATTTATAATACTGAACTCAAAAAAGAAGAGTCAAGAGAAAAGATTAACTTAAGAAATTTGCAGAGAAGATAAATAGTGTTAAATAAATGAGATAGATGAGCTTATACAGTAGATGAGATGAACAAAAATTAATCAAATAAATAAATAAAGTTCTCAACAAATTAAGCTTTTACAATAACAATTATTTATGTTAATAGTAAAAGAATTATTAATAAAAATAAAATGTGTAAAGGAAAAAAATATTAGGTTGCAAACAAACCAGGGAAGTAGTTGGCATACAAACTGTGAAAAGAACAGGAAAAGAAGATGACATTGAATAACCAAGAGGGAGAAACTGTATTAATGGATAACACAGCAAACTATTAATGGATAGCACAACAATTCATCAATATTACACCAATTTGTATAAAGGAAGTGACATCTCTCTGGAAAAAATAGATAAATGTTTAAAATAACAAAATTTACTGAGAATTACAGTGGAACAGAGACAGATTATGAATGAGCTATAATAATAAGAGTAGTTTCTGAAGTTATAAGATGATTAAACCAGAAAGGGTGCCTACACTAGATGGATTACCACCAGTGTCTTATTATAAAAGTTTTGAGGATATATTTTTACAATCTTTACACAAAAATTATGTATTTTAAGTTGCAAGGAAAAAAGATGCCAGAGAGCTGCACAGTGGCTAATATAATCCTGATATCTAATCAGGGACAAGATTGACTTTAAGAAACTATAGTCCACTAGCATTGGTAAATTATGACTATAAGTTATTTGGAACCATTCTAGCTGATAAACTGAAAATAATTTCTGAATAATTTATTCATGAGGACCAATGTGGATTTTACTTAAAAGACAGTTAAGGACAATATTAGAAAAGTGTTGGACATTTTAGAATATAATAAATAAAAACATAATAAAAACAAGTCACATTGATATCTTAGATGCAGAGAAGGCCTTTAACAATTTGAACTGGGATTTTTTAGAGGATTGAAATGTATAAATTTTGGAGAGAACTTTATAAAATAAATAAAATAAATTTATACTTCTTAGAGAGCATAGATAATTAATGGATAGTTAATGGAGACATGTTAAAGTCCTGTGGGATATAAAAAGGAAGGACACTGTTTACTGTCTTGTTTATTTTGGTTCTAGAGATACTGAACAGACATATAAGAGAAGATGAGACAATTGTGGGATTAGATTAAAATCTAATAATCTCAGTCACAAAGATTAAAAAAAGAAATGTGCACAATAAGGGCTTTTGTAGATGACTTGGTGTTAGTTTTGAAACATTTTTAAAGAGAATTTAAACATTAAAGAATTAAACGTTAAAAGAATTTGGTGCATTAATAGTTTTCAAGATTAATAAACAAAGATGAAGATGCTAACAAAAATATGAAAGTAGAAATTCAAACACAATTATTGAGTAAAGTAAGTTTTATGAATCAAAAGAATGTAAAAGAAAGAGATGTGCCATTAAGAAATATGACCAAAACTAATAATCTGAGTTTCATTATGTGATACAAACTGTATGTAATTTCAAAACAATCATGTGAAGACCTAGAATAAAAATTTTAAAAGGCATGTTAAAATGGGAGAAACTGCACCTGTCATTGCTGGGGAGAATTTATGTGAGAAAAATGAATATCTTGCCTAGAATGATGGTTTTGACAATTGATACACCATTTAAACAGTGACTAGAGAATATATTTAAATTTGTGTGACAGGTGAAAAACACAAATAAAATTTAAAGCATTTCAAGATGAAAAGGAAAGAGAAGGATTATGTCTTCCCGATTTGAAATTATGTTTTTCCGTTTACTGTTTGTTCATATGAAAGAAAAAAGGTTGCTGCTGAGAAACGGGAGGCTCTTGGAGTCAGAAGGACAAAACCCGAGATTTCAGTGGCATGAATATTTGTGCTATCAAGTCAAGGTTAACATAGATTTTAAAATTATTAAGTTAGACATGCCACATTGAGAATATAGAATGGAATTAAAATGCATTTTAAAAGATTTGACATTACTCACAATGGGGGATTATTTGATGAAGATGATGGAACCTGCTGAAATGGCTGTAATGACTTTCTTTGTCAGAGAAATGACAGTATATACATGTATATACATGCCTGGAAACACCTTATGAAATGTTTACATTAAAAAAATCCTACGATTTATAGTTTCAATGATTAGATAGGATAGATTTTAAAAAGAAGACAGCCATATTATAACCATGGAGTAAGAGACAAATTATCACTTCTTGTTTGTTTCTTATGATTAATGATTGTAACTATGATATATGATTGTGACCTATCACTTTGTTGTATATGTATACACTGACAGCTTATGTACAGGAGACAAATTCCTTGTGTGCCAATCACACTTTTCTGTCCTGTCCAATTACAACTGCTGTAAAGAAGATTGGAATCTATTTTTGTCTCTTTTTTCTTTCTTTTCTATTTTGCTTTTATTCCCCCCTCCCTTTCTGGCACTTTTAGCTTTCTCTTTAATTTTTTTTAAATTTATTTTTTCTTATTTTAGAGTTTTTATTAGTTCTCAATATCGCTTTTTAAAAATTTCCACAATGAAATTATATTAACAGAGGGAAAATTTATGCATCTAGCTACGAGAAATTGAAAATGACTTGATGGCGCATAATCAATCTGTCCATCAATCAATGCATATACCTATATACAGTATTTTGTAGACTTTTAAAACTGGATAACATCATAAATTTTATGAATTACACTGAATGGGTTTTAGAGTGAATGACAATTCAAAATGGGGACACTAGGTAGATTCAATTCTCTATTAAATGGATAAAAATCAGAATTCAGGTCATGGTAATAGAGCATGACCATTAATATCTAGATAATATGCTTGGGATAAATCCAACAGGGACTGCAAAACAATTAAGGGCCCAGTCAAAGAATTGTGTTTCTGTTGGAGGCTTTTTCAGTCATATTAAACAATTTACAGATATGCAACATTGTAAGCTTTTATTAAGCCTTGCCTTTTCGCAGCTGTGTCATGCTCATTAAGAGTTGTAGCTGCATTGAATTGTCTTGTAGTAATTAACAAACAAAAGTAAAACATACCAAAAACACAATCAATACACTATAGTAAACAGGTTTATTATCCAGTATACATGGATGCTTCTCTACTTAACTGTAAGTCATATTTGAGCTCATCAATTGTTTGATGTTCTAAAATTCAAAATACCGTCTGGCTCTTTTTTCATCAAAACACAAGTAAATTAAATAAGCTTCCTTTTTGTCACCAAAATATAAAATTGATTTATTTTCATTAACTATGTCTCATCATCTGAGAAGCAAAGCAAAGCAAAGCAAAGCAAAGCAAAGCAAAGCAAAGCAAAACAAAACAAAACAAAGCAAAGAATTGTGGAAAGCGAATTTCACGAAGGCAGTAGTGTCACAAAAAAACAGGAAAAGCCCAAGGGGAACATCAGGTCAGCCAGAAAACAAACTTACATAGGAAAAGGAATCAAATAAAAAGTATTAAAGAATCCCTATAGACAAAAGCCTAAGTAATTAAGAAAACTAGACAAATAGGAAAAGGAAACAAAAGATAATTTAGAAAACCCTTACAAACACAGGACATACCAAATAAGCAAAACAAACAGACAAAAGACACAAAATATAAATTACAAAAGGGACGGACAGGAGATTGCCACACAACAAATATGAAAAACTATCTTAAAGCTAAAAGAGATTACAGAAAACCAGTAATACAATCTGGCCACCTGCGGAGTTTGCCTTCCACACCTCGCGGAGTTTGCCCTCCGACGGAAATAAAGACAAACTCAAACAGGATTTGAAACATTAGGCACAAATCCAAACACTCACACAAAATCAACTTACAAAGGGAGAAAAGGGTATAAAAAATCAGGGACTTACCATAAGAAGCTAGCTAGCCCAGGAACACAGACTTCTCGCTGTTCTCCGCCTTCCTGAAAATAAAAAGATCCAGCTTTCAAGCAGTTGTCCTTGTGCCGGAGCTCTCCCAGTGGGAAAATCAAATCCTCAAAAGAAAGGTATTTTGATACCTTTCAAGAATCAAACAAGTACCTTCCTCCCAGAGGTGGTATTCAGCAGGTTCTGACCAATTCTGGGGAACCGGTAGCAGAAATTTTGAGTAGTTAGAAGAATTGGCAAATACCACCTCTGACTGGAGATTTTACAGTATCCTTCCCCTGCCACGCCCACCAAACCTTGCCCACAGAACTGGAAGTAAATAAAATTGAATCCCACTACTGCTTCCTCCTCAATACATCTGCAATAGATTTATTTTACATTAATAATATTTCTTTTGCTGCCTTATCTTTTTATCCTCTGCTCACCTAAAAATGAAAGTGCCCCCCCAAAAAAACCAGTTCCCTCAGTTCCCAAAAATTTGAGAAACAGATATCCTCAATAATAATAATAAGAAAATTTATTTTCATTAACTCATTTTTTAATTTTTCCTCATTCAATCCCACCTGTACAGTCAAGAGATTAAAAGCCACACTTTAAATACTTATTCCAGAAACCAAACTGGAAGCTGCAAAGCTATAGTCAAAGAGATCATAGCAATAGAAGGTAGGTTTCCAAATCTGTTGTGAGACTATTTGCATTTTGTAAAAAGAGACAGAATTTAAGTCTTGAGATAGCAGCTGAAATTCATAGACCGAAGAGTGAGATGGTCTAAGTGTTATGTACGGTCGGAGGGTCCCATAAATAGACGAGGCTTGAGTAGTGAACAACAGCTCTTTATTAAGCAGATAGATTCTGAGACGAAAACACCCAGCGCGCGGCAGCTCTTCTTATAGGGCTGGCCGTACCTAGGCAGCCAATGACAACTCTTCGAGTTTGCCGCGCTTGGTTTCAGCCAATCGCGGCAAACCCTGTATGAGCCAATCAGGAATGTTCAAGCCATCCAATCACGATCTGGCTTTTCCGGACCAATAGGAACGCAGGGTTTTAAGCCTGCTAATATGGAACACTAAGATTTTCTTCTTCTGGTTTATTTTGAGCCATACCATTCCATAAGGATTGTCAATTGAGGCTGCAAAAATCTGGATGAGTTTTTTTGTATTTATCTCCTCCTGTGATGTTTCATCTACATGTTTGCAGCCCCAGTATTGTAACTCAAATTTAATCAGGAAAAATAAGAAGGAAGCACAAAGGAAATTTGCAGGGCACCTTTTGGGTTCAGATATGTTAAGGCTCAAGGCTTTGTTGGAAGTTGACCTTTCATTTACATATTTGTGTATTTTTCTTTTTGATTTAAATAGCCCAGTTGCAATGTGGTGCTTTCCTCAAAACTGATTTTTAGAAATTGGTGTGTATATATATATATATATATATAAGTAAATCACAGAGATTCTGTAATGGGATGTCTCCCAGTCAGGCCTGGTAACTGCCCCTAAAGCCAAAGTTGCTTTAGTTTCTAAAGATCCTGGAATTTACACCAAGTGATATAATAAATCAGAGTCCCATCACATTCAGAAGTCATTTGCTTTTTTATTTGGCAAACTACGATAACTAGATAAGCTAGACATTTGGTAGGCAGTACCATTGCCTTTGCATGCAGCATAGCCAGTTCTGTACAACATTAAATTCATTTATTCAGCCCATAGAAGTCAGGAAATAAGGCTTGACACCCAAGCAGTAACTGCATAAAATGTAAGAAAACTACATTTAGCTCTGAATGCTTGCTGTAGATTGACATCTTTTGTTCTACTCTTACAAATTCTTAATGCAAAATAGCTTTTATGAGTAGCGTATAACTTGAGACAGAAATATATTCGAAGCCAGTAATTTTATCCTTTAATATATCCACCTTTTCCATTCATTATAATCAAAATAAATATTTTACATTACGTGCTAAATATATGCATTCTACATAAGCCCAAAATAAATCATTGTGTCTTGTTTACTCCCTTGGATATTAGATGTTCAATCTTGAAAATCATGATATCTTTTATATGTGATATTAAAGGATTAAAACATAAAAAGGACTTTCTATAGGCTAAAAATATTGTGTTGTCCCAGTAAGAAAAAGGGGAAATAATAGAATTGAATTGATATCTAATTATTATTAGAAAAATATGTATACTTGACAGAATTACTGATGAATTGCATTTACCAATAGGATGAATCATGATAAGGTGACTGAAGAGTGGAACTCTTTTTTGTTATTAAATAATTGTCATTGTTTATAACCAACAGGAAATGGCAATGGAAAAAGGATTAAGTTCACACACATTGATAGCAGCACCCTATATCTCCAGTAAAGGCATCTTCCTCCCTCCCTCCCCGCTCTCTCATCTCTCACTATCTCTTTTTCTCTCTCTATCTCATCTCCTGAGAGAGAGAGAGAGAGAGAGAGAGAGAGAGAGAGGGACATTTTTACACAAAATAAGGTTTCCTCTTCTGTGGAGAGAAAAAAAAATCTAATTAGTTGCCTTATCATCAGTCTGCAATCAATGTAAGGCATATATTTTGTTGCTAATGTTGCTTTGGCAAAATTGATTCATTTAATCTCTTAGCTTGGTAGGTTCAAGCTGACATAAAACAGGAGAACATGCAAAAGTATTTTACACATCATGTCATTGGGTCATCCCATATTTTATATACAAGTAAAATTAAGAGGCTTTGGGGCCTTTGGGGCTTCTACTGTATCAGTACTGAGTGGCAGGGAAGGAGTAGAGCAGTTAAGGGCTATCTCACTCGAGAAAAAGGCCTAATATTTTCAAAGAACAAGAAATAACTTTTTTCCAGTGGCATTGAATACAATTAAAGTATTCAGTTCCATAAACCTTTTCCATCGAACACATGGATGTTCTTTCCAGTCATTTTTATGTAGGTTCTATAGTTATGGTTTATTGATCAACTCAGTGGTGGGATTCAAAATTTTTTACTACCTGTTCTGTGGGCATTGCTTGGTGGGTGTGGCATGGCTTGGTTGGAGTAGCAAGGGAAGGATACTGTAAAATTTCTATTCCCATCCCGCTCCTGGGAGAAGGTTACTACAAAATCCCATTCCCTCCCCCATCCCACTAACCTGCTTTCCAGCTCTGTTCTCCTGTGCAGGGCAACAAAAGAAGACCCAGCCAATCAGCTGGGACTCGGGAGACAGATAATCAATGGGGGCGGGGCCAGTCAGAAGTGGTATTTGCCGGTTCTTTAAACCAGGGGTCCCCAACCACCGGGCCGCGGACCGGTCCCGGTCCGTGGATCACTTTGCACCGGGCCGCAAAGAAAATAAAAATAAAAAATAAAATAAAAATGGCGGCTTTCTTCGCCTTCGGTGAATGCTGCTGGGATCAGGGATCAAGGACACAAATGAAAGAAGGGGAGGGAGGAAGCAACCAAAGCCTGTCCTACTCTCTGGCTCAGTGGCTTCGGTTTCCTCCCGCCTCGTTCCTCTCTCAGTCGCTCTCTCGCTCCTCCACCAGCCCAGGAAGAAACTGCTTCAAAGAAGCCGGCAGGGTGGCTTTTCCTGTCGGCGCAGCTCCCCCGAAGTGCCCGTTCATTCCCACCCCGCCGTCAATCAATCTAGGTTCAATCCAGTGCTCCGTTCTGCCTGCCTGCCTTCATTTCTGGTTGTTTCGGAGCAGCTTCGGCTGAGAATAATAACTATTCGCCTCTTTTACTCAGCCGAAGCTGCTCCGAAACAACCAGAAACGAAGGCAGGCAGGAAGGCAGGCAGAACAGAGCACTGGATTGAACCTGGATTGATTGGCGGTGGGGTGGGGGTGAACGGGCGCTTCGGGGGAGCTGCGCCAACAGGAAAAGCCACCCTGCCGGCTTCTTTGAAGCAGTTTCTTCCTGGGCTGGTGGAGGAGTGAGAGAGCGACTGAGAGAGGAACGAGGCAGACACCTGAGGGATGAGGCTGAGGGAGGGAGGGAGACACCTGAGGGATGAGGCTGAGGGAGGCAGGGCCGAGAGGCGGGGCTTCTCAGCCGTCCTGCAGGGACTTGTCCTGAGCCACGGAGATAGCCGTGGGCCGCCGCTGCCCAGCGCTCAGTTTTGAAGGCGCTCCTCAGCCAGGCGCAGTTCCTGAATCTGCAGCTGAAAGCCTCCGTTTTAAATGTCCCAATAGAAGAGAATATCTGTCGCTCAGGGTTGCAATGAGGAGGCATTGGCGCTCCCTGTACTTGGTGGTTTGCTGGCAGACGTTTTATTACCCGACTAGGTAACAACATCAGATGTTACCTAGTCAGGTAATGAAACGTCTGCAAGCAAACCACCAAACTCGACTCCTTCCCCCGGTCCTTGAAAAAGTGTTTCTGCGTGAAACTGGTCCCTGGTACAAAAAGGTTGGGGACCACTGCTTTAAACTACTCAAAATTTCACTGCCAGTTCTCCAGAACTGGTCAGAACTTGCTGAATACCACCTCTGGATCAACTACTTCTACATTGAGCAAATTACGCTCTTATAGATCTTGTTTTCTTTATAATAAAATATCTGTACATCCACAGAGGCACATACACAAACTAGAATGCTTAGGTTGGCTATTTAAAGAGCCTCAATAAATCATGTATTTGGGGTTTGGGTAAAATATGAACACAGTGCAGCTTCTCTCTTATGTCTTTGCTTCCCTGCTGTGCAAACTTTAGTATTTTTATCCAAAGTTATCTAAAATATGTCCAATTTGAAAGCTAAAGTGCAAATCACATGAAAAATATATGATTCTCCATATATTAATGAACAACAACATGTACTTCACCCTTAGTAATACTGGCTAGGATTGCTATTGTTGCTCAGTAAGAACTGGATATGGTTAATGTTTCTCATCGCCATTATTCAGTATTAGGCTTTCTGAATTGAAATTGTAGAGTTTTCATTTTCTGCCTTGAAGAATAGAAGAGATTTTCCAAACTAAAATTAATGACAGATAAGCTGAGTCTCAGACAAGATAAAGAAATGAAATTTCTTTTACATCGGATTTGTGAAAGATTTAATGGGCCAATATTTTTCATTTTCCAGCTTTAATGACTGAATTCCATTATCATTTGTTATTTGAAAATAGGCACTTTATTGTCATATGATAATTGCAGGATTTATGCATCCATGGACAATGATCAATAGAGTATATAAAAGAAAAGTACTAGATGTACTATTCTAGGATATTCTAATTCATTCTGACTTTTTTTTAAAAAAATTAACTCAGTATGTGGCTTCAGAAAACATACAAGTAGGTTAGAAGGGAAGATATTCAATATTCTTCTTCAGCAGAATCCATATACTTCCATTACCCTTATATGAGGTAAATTTAATAATTCATTAAACTTGTATGCTGCCCAACTTTCAATGACTCTGGGTGCCTCACACTATCAAATAAATTACAATAAAATCAATAAAACACAAAAGATAAAGATAAATGATTTCAAACACCATGAAGTGAGGGATCTCACTTCCATGCCCCAAAGGCTTGGATGAAGAATCAGATGTTCACAGCTCTTCTAAACGACAGCATAACAGAGATCATTCAGATCTGTGAGAGAACCTAATTCCAGGCACTGCTAAAAAGACGATACACTTTTTTATTGTTTAATTTAAGGAATCTAGAGTTTACCAATCCTGCAAGAATGAAGTGGCCTGGGCACTTTACTTTACTGGAGAGAGGTGAGCCTTACACAACCAAGCCATATAGCAAGTAGTGATTTATAAGTAACAACCAGCACCTTAAATTGCAGCTAGAAGCAAACCAGTGCAACTTACAAACCAGAGGAGTTACATGGACCTACTGAGGCATGCCCATTACTGCTCATTACTGCTCACACTGCTGCATTCTGGACTAGTTGCTGTTTCTGGGTAGTCTTAGAAGGCAGTACCATGTAGGGGACACTGCAGTTGCCAAGCTATGTGGTGACAAGGGTATTAGTGACTTCCTGAAGGACCTTTTTGTCTAGGGAAAAATTACCTAGATAGATAAGCCTTCCTTACCACAACTAACTCCTGCGGTAATGTCAAAGTTTTAGCAATATGCAAAGTGAAGATAATAAATCAACTACCATTGGACTGAAGTAATATGCATGAGCAGATCATTCATTATGTAACAATCTGGATGGACTCTAAATCCATCTATAATCTGGATGAACTCTGAGTCCCTCTATGGACTCTATAATGCAACACACATTATAAAAATAATACTGTACAATAATGATTAACAAAAATAAACAAAAAATAATAGAAGCATTGTGATACCAAGAATTTTACTAGTGAATCCAAAAGTATTTGGAAAAAGCTAAGAAGCTTATGAAAATTGGAGTGCTAAATGGATTCCAGAGGAGGATAGAGGAAGTATAAAGTCTCCCACTGTCATATTTCATGGTAATAGGAACCTTCACCAGATGTCTGAGGCTATCTGGTTGAGCAGTCAGAATCTATATGTGGAACGGACTGTTTCTGAATTATGAAACACCAAGCCTTAGGTGGCTTTATTATGATAACCAGCAGTTTGGCTTATACTCTTAAACACATTGGTAACCATTCCAAGTCTCAAGTTTGCACTGTATAATGAGACTAACCAGGAAGCATTGGGCAAAATGCATTTTATATTAGCTGAAATAGCTGAAAGGTCTAGAACAGTCCTATGTAAAGTAAGCTACAGTAATCTGTTTGAATGGCGAATGTATGAGTTTCAAGGTAACGTAACAAGTGGAACAGCAGACAGAGTTGTATAATGATTCTCCAGAATGGACTCTTCACCTATTTTTCTCACATTCAGTCTGTTCTCCCCAAGGGACCAAACCCCATTAAAACAAATGTTTTAGATCAGGGGTGTCAAATTCAATTTCATTAAGGGCCACATCAGGGTTGTGTTTGACCTCAAAGGGGTGGGGGGCATGGCCAAGCTGGGAGCGGCCAGCTTGACATCACTTGTGTAGGGGGTGTCTGTGGAAGTCCTACCACTCTGTCAGCAAAAACGGCCTCCTGCAAACCTCTGCCAACAAAAACAGAGCTCGGGAGGGCCAGGTGCGACTCACATGAGCTCCATTTTTAGCTGGTATGGCTACCTGCAATCCTCTGCCAGTGAAAAAGGAGCTTGGGAGGGCCGAACACAGCCCTCCTGAGCTCAATTTTTACTGACAGAGGCACCACGGGTGGTCCTTCGCTGTTTCCAGTGCAGTCCCATGGGCCAGATCTAAGTACCCCATGGACCAGTTTTGGCCCACAGGCCTTGAATTTGACACCCCTGTTGTAGATGTTCTAATGTCCTAGAATCAGAATGATTTAGAATCAAGAAGTTATTCCATCTTGCCATGGTTAAACCCGAGTCAGTTCCCCCACCCCCCATATTCAGGCCCCAACAGGCAACAGATTAGAACCTGCAACTCATATATTACTTGGCCTTGATTGGAGATATATAATTGGGTATTAACTGGGTGTGGCTATTGTATAGAAAAGAAGGCCTACAGATGACATGATAGCAGTATTCCAATATTTGAGGGGCTGCCACAAAGAAGAGGGATCAACTTATTTTCCAAAGCACCAGAAGGCAAGACAAGAAACAGTGGAAACTAATTGAGAGAAGCAATCTGGAATTAAGGAGAAATTTCCTAACAGTGAGAACAATTAACCAGTTTGCTTTCAGAAATTATAGGTTCTTAATCACTGGATGTTTTTAAGAAAAGACTGGACAGCCACCTGTCTGAAATGGTTTATTATCTCCTGCTTGAGCGGTGGGTTGGATTAGAAAACCTCCAACGTCCTTTCCACCTCTTTTCTGATTGATTGATTGATTGATTGACATACTGATACAACCCATGGATTTAATGGGTGCTAACTATTAATTACTAAGCCATTGGTTAAATGGCAGTTGATGAAATAGCTAAGATTGCAAGTAGACATGGACAGAAATCCAGTGTAATCAATTTTTTCATCAGCTGCCTCCATAAGGGAAGTACAATTTTAAATACAGTTGAAGTAAGTTATAATGAGCGAATTTTTCCATCCATAATATAACCACCAACTTTGTCTCAGCATGCTAGCTATTATCTTGTCAGTTTTACTGAAGCTTTCATTTCACATACATTCCAAAAAAGCATATTCACAACTCATTACTAAATAGCCATTATCTGTCAGTGTAACATGGAAGGGGGGGGGGAAACACGGTGCTTAAATAATATGCAACCACAGATGATTTGCTAACACAATCAAAAACTTTTCTTAGATGAAAAGTTTCAGATTAAATCAAATCTGATTTCTTATTTTTCATATCAGCTGCATCTTTTTATACATACACACAGACACACAAAAACACACATGAAAACAGGTATAGGTAACTTTCTTAAATTGGTGGCTTATGCCATTTTCCAACTTGCTCAGTATTGTCTCCAGTAATCGGAAAAGCTGCGTGGACAGAAATATTTTGTTTGCTTGATGTTAATTGCATGCCATATCATTAGTAGATCAATATTCAGAAACACATTCTATGTTCATATCTAGTTGCTAATCAGTTTGAAGTGCTAGTATCCTTTCATAATCTGCAACACCTTCTGTGTCTTGGAACAATAATATCTGCCACAAGAAAGGTCTTTTGACACCCATCCCCTGTCATTTTTAGGAAAATTAAAATCAGCCACCTTGGGAAACTCCAAATGATATAAAGTTTAAAATAATTAATTAAGCCAAATTAAGATCAACAAAATGAAAGTAAGCAGATAAAAGTTGCAAGTATTCAGTGCTATTTATTTCCAGACATAGCCAATAACTTCTCTGAACCTTGGTTCTTCCTCTGCTATTATCTTGAATGAATATGTAAAAAGTATTTTATCTTAAACTCACTGAGGCCTTCTCTCCTACAATATCATACAGAAGTGACTCGTTGATTTCTGTGCAATGGAAGCAATATGATGGTAACTGACTTTGCTTTCTGTCTATCTGCCTCCTCTTTCACTTCTATATTCATCTTGTAACGTGAGGAAAAGATATTTATTGCATTATATTAAATCACTATGTTAGATGGATGGCTATGCAAATGTGAAAATATGATTAAATACGTTGTAAGTATAGTATGCATTTTATGAAAGTATTTGGGTTACTTCTGTCGAAACTTTGATTGCAGTGATTCATGTGTATGTGTGTGTGTGTGTGTGTGTGTGTGTGTGTGTGTGTGTGTGTGTATATATATATATATATATATATATATATATATATATATATATATATATATATATTCTTAAGTTTTCGCGGGTACTTACATGTATGGTGTTCGGCTTGGTTCGGGTATTTTCCCACGTCATTGTAGTTCTTTTAAAGTTGTAGCAACGTTTCAGCAGAATCTCATCTGCCATCATCAGGCTTATATATATATTCTGAGGTTCTCGCGGGTATTTGTATGTGGATCTTTGGTTATTCGGGTTTTCTCCCGCGTAAGATTGGAAGTATCTAGGCAACGTTTCGATGAAGTCTCATTCATCATCTTCAGGCTTCTGTCTTCAGCTCTGTGCTTCTCAGAGTGATGTGAGCTTGCAGCTGCTTCTTCCTTTTAACTGCTAGTGGGGGTGTGACTTGATTGGGTGGGGGCTTGGCTGTGTTCTGATTGGGTGGGGGTGTGTTCTCATTGGTTGGGGGTTTGGCTGTATTCTGATTGGTTGGGGGGTTGGCCATGTTCTGATTGGCTGGAGGTGTGTTCTGTTCAGGTGGGGGCTTGGTTGTGCTCAGGTTGGTCTTAGTTACTGGGGGAAACATGATGAATGACACCAGACCCACACCCACGAGGGCCACACAAGATGCCACCACCACACTTCCACATAAAAAGCAGACTCACACACACACAGAAGATGAGACACGACCACAGACCAGAAGCCGCACTGCAGCTGCATCACTACCCACTTCAAACCCCTCTGAGCCATACATGAAGCAAACTGACCCCCACCATGAAGATGCAGCATGACCACGAACTCAAAGCCAAACAGCAAGATCACAGCTCACCAGCTCAAATCCCCCAGTAACTGCATAAGTAAAGTAAACATGCATAAGTAAAACAGCAGCAATATTTGTATTGATCGATGTCATTAAGCCCTACATTTGCATTAACTTTGCAAGTTTCTGGTTGAAAAATCATGATTTCTTAGTTTAGTATTAATCAAAGAAAACACAATCATTTTCTCTAACTGCTTGAATAATTATACTGTTGTGTGCTACTTTTTTGATGAAACTCCAAGCTACCAGTTACCACAGTTTCTGGAATTTATAGCTCTAAAGAAGTTTTTTTTAAAAAAAACAAAACAACAACTTTTAGCCTGCCATTCAGATATTTGTAAGATATAATTTACTATATATATATATATATATATATATATATATATGCATAATTGTAAGACTTTGCATAATTGTAAGACTTTGTTTGAAGAAATTTGAATATATATAATTAATACTACAATTGATATTAAACACAATTGAATCAAATATTCATATAATTGTACGTATAGCAATTCAAGTATTATAATTAATACTTATATTGCAAACATTGAGTTAGGAGACTATAGGGACAGAATTATCATGTCATCCACAGCCTTACTGGCCCTACAATGGCCAGAGCAGAATATGTATCATATGTATTTACACTGAAAAGGGTATGATGGTAACCATATATTTTCTTCGGTTCTCACAAAATAAAGGGAAAGTCATACAAAATATTTAAGGTGATGCAGAAGAAGTAGCTGATGCTGAGGTTCAAGGCAGTAGAGATATTTTGGATCTCATAGAGTCAATTTTCTCATAATTATATATTAACGGTAATAAAATTGCATCTAAAATAGACCTAGTGAAACAACAAATCAAAATTGAGTCATGCCATATTATAACATTGTATTTAATTGCTTCCAAATGAAGAATCACCCACCTTAATTCTTCATGTTGTTTGCAGACTACTTTCAAGAGCGTGCTATTTTCTAGAAGCCCCACACAGGGAAATAGGGAATAGTGAGAAATCAACCTCTCCTATCTAAAAGACATGAAAAGAAATGTGCATTCTTTACAATTCAGAGATAAAGGGGGGAGGGGTAAAGACATCAAAAGGTGCACAAGAGCCATAATTTTTAGTTACTTGCCATGTGCTATTGCCAGATTGCAGACAGTATAGTGAGAACCGAAAGGATATGCATTACTGCAGATATCTGGTATCTTCTAAGTCTGGTATGACCAATTCACTTCTCTCTATTTAAGCATTGTAATAATTCAAAACCAGGGGAGCATTTGATCCTGAGGTCCATATATTTTGCTGCTGCTGAGACATTTGAATATCTGATTTCATTTCAGATCATATAATCCTCCAAATGCACAGAAAAAGAGGCTTTTGAGTGATGAATTATACCTATTGATGCTGACAGCAATCTAGAGTGTGTGAAAGACTCCATAGGTATAGAAGTAATAGGCTATGAGAATAACCTTGAAGAAAAGGAGAAAGAGCCATAGCCAAGACAGAAAACAGAAATCTGAGTTGAAAGTTTGGTCTAGTTTGAGCCAGTTGGTCTAGTAGTTAAAGTACCAGGCTAGAAACTGGGAGAGTGAGTTTTAGTTTTTAGCTAGCTGGTTGATTTTGGGCCAGTCAATCTCTTTCAACCCAAGTCACCTTGCTGGGTTGTTGCTGTGGTAAAAAAAATAGGAGGAGGAAGGTGTGTTGACTTATTTGTAAAGGGCCACCTTGGTGTATTTATAAAAATAATAAAGGCGAAATACAAATCAATAAATAAAAATATCAGAATGCAATTCAAGAAAATTGCTTAGCTACTTGCTAGTTTTCTTACTTTGGGATTTAAATCTGGTCTAACTCAAGGCTGACAATAGAGTCACAAATATACTTTCCTTCCCTTCAGTTGTTCAGTAAATAAGCAATGGTTTGATCATAAACTGACTATCCCTAGTTGCTACATTAAATAAACTTTTTTTAATGCCTGCTTACGGCTTTCTTGCAAATCTTATGTAGATGATCCCCAGACTTATTAGAATATTTAATATGGTATGCAGATTACATATATTGATTCATAAGATTTCAATTTCCTAGAAAAACTGTTCTTAACACATATTTTGACATCTATTGTTTTCTCTTACTTGTCTCATACAAATACATCAAACTCCTTCCAGTTATTATCCCTCCAAACTGCCCTCTTTTTCTCTCTCTGGCTTAAATGAGGAGCTGTTAAATGGCAGCCTAATGTCTATGAGAACTGAAAAGAATACAATTATCCACATGTGAAGCATATCCAGAAAAAAACAAAACAATATCTTTAGAATCATAAAAACACTATAAATCTCTACACTTAACTTTGTAAGGAGAAACAATGTGTAATGATATTTGCTTCTACAAACCTCAGGGCATAAATGTAATCATCACATTTTGTTTCCATGGGCACATGCATATTAACATACCTCTAAAAGGTAAGTAATCATGCAAGTGAAGAAAATTAGACCCTTATGCTTGAAAATTATTTTTAGTCATTTAATTCGACACTTTAGTTCCCTGGTGACAACAAACACATCACTGTCTTTATTGTAATTTATTATATTTAAGCCCCATGTCTTCCAAATCTATTCACCCTACTCTTTTCCCCAGAAAGATATTTTAAATATCCTCATTTGTTTTTCATCAAGAAAATGCTGCATGATAGGGGCCTAGGCTAAAATATACACAAAGTCTTAAAAGCAATAAAAGAAGTCTTGCTTGTAGTCTTGCTGTTGAGCTTATGGCAACCCCAAACACTTATTTTACTTAAAACCACATTTGCTAGAAGTAGAAAGACTTTATGCAATCTTATTACAAAATTCACATGGATTAAATACCACATTATTATTATTATTTAAGTTTTAAGCTTCAATTCAATTGAAAGTCTGGGATTGATAAAAACTTAACAATTCAAGTCCTAACCAAGGACGTAAGAGCTTTTAAAGTAATGTCTGAGTATGTACTCAGTTCCGAGTGAGGTGATTTTTTTGCAAAGTCAAAATATTCAGGTATGATAAGCTCAAAATTTCCATGTATCTAGGCAACCCTTCAGATATTGCTCCAAGGGCTCCTACTACTATTGGTATAACCATTGATTTCTTCCTCCACAATCGTTCAACTTTAATTTGCAGATCACAGTATTTCATTATTTTTGAAATTTCTCTTCAATTTGTGCATCACTTGGTATTACAATATGAATGAACCAGACATTTTTCTTTTCCACTGTGGGCCAGATATCTGTCTGTTTGGATTCAAATGTCCCACAAGATCTTGAGTTCATTTTTCAAGAACTTGTCAATTTGGTATTCCTAGTAATTTTTGCTGTAGTCAAACCCAAACTTCTGAAAAAGCTTTCAATGTATGATTTTGGCAACTTGATCATGAAGTTGTAGATAATCAGTTTGTGAGATTTTGCTGATAAGATGATCCACTGTTTCATCGTTCTCATTGTATAAATGACATTTTCTGTTGTTACTGATGTGTTGAATTTGTGCTTTCATGGAATTGGTTTGGAGGGCTTATTCTTGGGCAACCAAAATGAAGCCTTCAGTTTCTTTCTTCAGCACTCCTGATCCCAACCATCTACATGTTAGCTTTGTATCTATCTTTCCTTCAATGTCTTTCAGGTATTGATTGTGCACAGGCTTCTTTTTCCAGTTAAAAATCTGATGCTCAATTGTTTCCTTTCGATATTCTGCTTTCAATCTTGTTGTTTTTTAAGAGGTTTCCCTTATTCACTGCCTTCAGCAGAGGCTCTTTTGCTTTTTGTATGTAGTCATTTAAGCTGTGTTTTTCCTCTTCCAAAGTTTATTTCAATCTGCCACCCTGAGATCTGGGCAAGTACAATAGATCAACATCACTTTTTGGATGCAGAGCATGGTGCATTGTCATTAATGTTCTTGTCTTTTGATCCAAGTTACCATGTTCTAGCTGAGTCCAATCAATTATTCCAGCTGAATATAATATTACAAGCACTGCCTAGGTATATTAATTGCCTTTATTATATTTCTTCAACTCAGCTTTGTTCTCAAGATTTTCAGGACTCGCTTTATATATTTTGTTGAAATGGCTTCCTTGACTTGGTTGTGCAACAAGTCAGAAGTTTCCAAAACTCCTAAGTACTTGTATCCCTATTCTGGTGTTACTGCTTTTGTCAGCTCTTCATTACCAAGTTTGAATCCATCATCTTCAACCATTTTTCCTGCCTTAACAGCAATTGTTGCACATTTGTCAATGCCAAATTGCATTTCAACGTCTCTTTTAAACTCCACAGTGCTTTTCAGCAGGGAGCTCAGTTCAGCTTTTGTCTTTCCAAATATTTTTAAATCATCCATGTAGATCAAATAGGAAATTTTCTACCCTTTTTTAGCCAATTCATAGACACAGTTTGTTTTGTTCAGAATGCTTGTTAGTGGTACCATCAAAAGTACAAACAACAGAGGTGACAATGAGTTGACTTCGAAGATCCCATGTTTGATTTCAATTTCACCAAGTTTTTCTCCACAGGCCATCAGCTTAATTTGGCATAGCTTCATGCAAGTCTTCAGAGATATCTGGATGTTGCTACTAATTCCAAAAATGTCTAAGCATTTCTCAACCCAGCTGGGTGGAAAAGAATCAAATGTTTTTTTTATAATCAGTTCAGGTCATAAACAAATTTCTTTGTCTTTTCTTTGAATTCTTCAAAACCAGTTTATCAATCATCAGTTGATCTTTGGTTCCTCTTGAATTTTTGCCACACCTTGTCTGTACTATAGGTAGCAAATCCTTGTTTTCTAGATATCCATAAAGTTGCTGTTGTTTTAAAAAGATGTTGATGCTGTTTTCTCTTATCTTTCTCCTTACAAATATTATTATTATTATAAACTTTTATTCATTAAACATGAAACTCAGTCAAATGAACATTTAAAAATGTATCACAAATATTATTGACTGGCACTGGTGGTTGATACAGGATGCTGCCCACATCCTAGGTATCGGCAAAGTATCTTTTTAAAATGTATGATGTATATATGTTCCGAGTAGCGCAGTTTTTTTCAGTTCCACTGGTGTTATTGCAGGAAGCTGCAGTTTCTTGATGTATTATTGTTGTTGTTGTTGTTGCTAGCTTCATTTAGGTAGGGACTTAGAAAACAAAATACTACATGTAATTTTAAAATCTTGTTTGATCAATTCTGAAGTTTGTTCAATACTGTTTATTCAGTAGTTACAAAATTTGTATTAGGCAAAAAAATATTTCTACTTCTTTTAAGATCATTATAAGCCTGATAATGTGGAGAACTAATAAAGGAGAATATTTGTAGCTCAGTGTTGAATTGTGGTCCTTGATGCTCTCTGAGCTTGCTTGTTTTCTTGCAGACATTTCATAACCCAAATTAGGTAATTAAGTGCTGGTGATGTTACCTAGTTTGGGTAATGAAACGTCTGCAAGAAAACAAGCAAGCTCAGAGAGTACCAAGGACCTCTCATGCGGAGAACTATTGAAAATGTTCAGCAAATAGTATTAATCTGAAACAGATCCTTAATTTAAGATGATTTTTCTCTTGCCTACTCCCACCATCTGTCTCCAATACAGTATTTTGTTTGCTATTGTGTTAGGATGAGTTTCCTGTTATTGTAGGATGGGTGGCCTGCAGGCTGGATGCATCACACAAAGGCCATGCCCACCCCCTGCTCCGCAAAGGCAAAAAAGTCATGATATGTCACAATAGATCACATGATGCGATTGAGTTTGACACCCATGTTGTAGGAGATCAGGAATAAATGATGTCATTGTAATCCTACTCTTAATTTACTGGGAAAGTGACCTTCACCTGACCATCCTTCTCCTTTATCTAATATAATGTTTTCTCCTTTCTTCAAGCATAAGTGAAACAGTCCAGTCTGCCTGCTGAACTTCCTTCCATCTTACACAAATGTCTATATTCCAGTGGTGCATTGATATTCTTCAGGCACACTTCTCCAATCACAGTTCCCTGCTTTTAATGGATACTTCATATTTGGCCATTGGGCTCCCTGTTCTGAAAATGTTCTGAACCATTTCCACCTCTCACGCCCAAATTTGAGCAGTAACAATGAAACAGTGACTTGTGCACTATTTTATTTTAATTCATCAAATTAACATGAGTGTTGGCTGAATTTCTCTTTCTAACCTAAACAACAAGTTAACTATAAATTGTCCATTTTTTTCCATATTGATCTGCAAAAGATTTGATCAAGGAAAAGAAAAGATAGCAACTGAGGCTTGCTTTGCCAATGTAAGGGAAAAAGGAAAAGAAACAAGGGAATCCATTAAATGAATGATACCTAGACTAACTATTACTATGGGAAGTATTGAAGAAGGGATTCTTAAACTGGCTTCATTTTCCATTTTTATTATGCACACACAGGAAATGAGTAGCAGAAGGGCTGCAGTGTGGAAGAAAAAAGACAAAGAAAACTGCTTCTGGGCTGGATAATTAGTACCTCTGCCTCAAATTTAAATTAATCAAAGTTTTTAGGTTATGAGACTGTTGTGCTGTTTCCCTGATGCACATTCTTAATATGTTATTATTTTTCTTTCTCTGATTTTTTCCTTCTTTCCAATTTGTGTTCATTTATTGCTGAACATCGCTTAGAGTTGTTGAGGCAATTAAGGCAGCTTATAAATTGGTTGATTAATTAAATCACAATGTTAAGAATCAAGTCACAGACATTTACCATATACATATTTGCTTTGAGCAATCTATCCATCCAGGCCTATGTGTTACAAGCGCTTAAGATACCCTACATTATTTAGGAAGATCTAGTAAAAACAAGAAGACATTGAATGAAAACAAATCTGAACAAAGGTCCTGTCCATGAAAGTTTGTAGGCATGGATGCTCTAATATACAGGTATAGCAAGGGGGGATTCTACCAGTTTGGACTGGTTCTATAGAACCTGTTGTTATGAGTCTGTGCAGTTCGGAGAACCGGAAAATCACACCACTGGCTGGCCCCGTCCCTTCCTGCCCGCTCACTTGCCCCACCCAGTCATTCCTCATCTCGCCCGCCCTTGCTAACCTGCCTTCTCCCGCCATTGCTGCCTGCCTTCCACTGTGGCCCTGATCTCCCTGGGTGAATGAGCCTACAAGCAAGCCCCAATTGAGTTGACTCCCAGGCCGGCCTAGGCTGCTGTGCTGTCTCCCCACGCCCCCTCCCCGGGCTTACCTGGCTTGCTTCACCGTGACCTAGCTAGCTGCCCCACCACCACATGTCCGTGTCCGTGCTGGCTGGGGGAGGAGGGAAAGTTCTCCTCCTCCCCCTGGCCAGAAAGAAGCCATGGGTCCACAGCAGCTTCTTCGTGGCCAGGGGGAGAAGGAGAATGTTCCCTTCTCCCTCTGGCCAGGAAGAAGCTGCTGTGGGGCCATGGTGGGACACTGGCTGGGGGAGAAGGGAATGTTCTTCTTCTCCCCCCTGGTGCTGCTGTGGCTGGATCTGGCCAGGAGAATGCCCCCCAAGGGGAACACCCCGCCATTGCCACCCTAGTATGCTCTGCTGCACCAAAGCTGCCCAAGGAAATTCCCCACTGCCAGTGCAGTTCCAGGATGCACTGCCACCCCCACCACTCACCTTCTCTTCCCCCTGCTCACCTTTTGTCTTTTGCCACCACAGCTCGAAGCCACCCAAGAAAACTCCCCACTGCCGGGAAGTTCCAGGACGAACCACCACCGCTTGCCTTCTGCAGCCCCTCTCGCCAATGAAAACAACTGGAGCATGACATTGCCACCCCCACCACACACACCCAAATATGGAGAGCCCCAGGTCGGGAATTCGGCACACAGGGCATTGCTGGAGCTGAGAGGGGTGGCCTTCCCCTCTGCCACCAGCTACAGGAGGAAGAAGGTTGGGCAAGGTAAAGCCAAATTGTTGCCCAGGCAAGAGCTGCCAGCAGGGATGGGTGAGGCTGCAGGGAGAACCTGGCTGGAAGTTGTTTGTAAATCTTCTCAAAAGAGGGAGGGGAAGAGGTTCCACAGCTGTCCAGGATGATTTTATAATAAGAGAAGAACTGGGTACATTTTTATTAGACAGCCTTTCCTAACAAGACTGACTTTTTCTTGTATCACTGTTGGTCTCAATGAGCAACTCATCTGCCTTTGGTGCTATGCAGTTAATCATGCATTGCTTAAATAGTTTGTTAAGTCCCCATCTTTTCTGAGAGCAAGATAATTATGTTTATGAATTGCTAATATCACCCTCCTGAGTAATTCCCTTTGGAGCACTTTCCATTTTGACAACTTAGGAAAGAGGTATTGTCTTTTGGGTTTACCTGAATTACATGCAGATGTAGGCATCAGGGGAGGGTTAATTTGAAAAGAGCAGTAAAAGAGAAGCACGTTTCTGTACATAACAGTAAGGAAAGGAAAACATTGAGAAGTGTTGAGGAGCTGAGGGATTTGAGTGTGAGTCAAGGAATTCTAGACCAGAAAGATTGTTTTATATTCCAGTTAAATTAAAAATGTTTCTTTGTGAAGGATCTGTGAAAATTTTGGCATATTGCAATAAGGCCAAAGAAAAAAATATATAAATCAGAAAGATTTAATTAAAGGAGAAGAGAAAGAATGGTAAGTCATCCACTGACTGCTTTGAAAATACCTTTCAAATGTGTTTTCAATTGTAGGATTGGAAATATTTGCTTGACTGTATACTTTAATGTTCAAAAAGAATAATCAGTATAAGCAGAGATGTATTCTTCAAGCTTTAATGCATTTTGCAAAAAATATTGTAGTAAACTGAATACCACTGTAGAACAATTAAAATATTTAATGGAGAGTAAAGTAAGATTTTACACAGGCAAGAAAAAAATGTATAGAATAGGTGGTGCCTGGCTCAACTGGAAGTAACTGTGAGATGGAAACTTATCAAACAGATCCAACCTAAAAATAAGAAGAAATTTCCTGACAGTGAGAACAATTAATCAGAGAAATGGGATGCCTTCAGAAATTGTGAGTATACCATTACTGGAGGTTTTTAAGAAAAAATTTGTCCATAATAGTATAGGGTCTCATGCTTCAGCAGGGGTTGGACTACCGTGTTTCTCATATAATAAGGCCGGGTCTTATTTTTTTTTGAGCCCCGAAAAAATGGCTAGGCCGTCTTTTCGGGGGTGACTTAATTCCCCCCCCCCTGCATCTTCGGGCAGGCGGGTGGTGACGGCTTGGATGTTGACCTCGGCATTGGTGGGGAACTTTGTATCAGGGTCAACGCAGGCAGCACCATATCCGGGTGTGCAACAAAAGTACTTCCTAATGGCAAGCCCCCCCCGCCATTTCCCCCCATTTCGCATGTTTTAATATAGGCCTTAATTTGGGGGGAGGGCTTAATTTCATTTCATGCCTATAAAACATGGTGGGACTTCCTATTGGGGGAGGCCGTATTGTTGGAGAAACAGGGTAGAAAACCACCAAGGTCTCTTCCAACTCTGTTATTCTTTATAAATCTCTACATTCAGTCTTTCCAAGAGAATGGTGATAAACAATATTTGGAAATGTCCATCTGGTCTTCTGATAGCAAAATCTCATCTTATTGGCTAGTATCAAGAGGAAGATGACTTTGAAAAATCTTCCTCTCTCACCATAACATGAAAGATGAAGCAAGGACTGGGTGGGAGGGGAGGGGTGAGGAGAAGCCAGGTGAGGCACCCCTCCATGTGAGTGACATTGAGTTGGCCACACCCACCCAGTCACATGACCACCAAGCCATGCCCAAGCAGTCACATGACTACCAAGCCATGACCACCTAGTCACATGACCACCAAGCCACACCCACAAATTAGGCCATGCCCACAGAATCAGTTGTTAAGAAATTTGAATCCCACCCCTGATGCATAGCCCTGTTGGAATAAAGTCCCTTTTGCCAGCTTCTGAAGGGGAAGTAGAAAACTGATATGATGACCAAATTATTAAATTAATATGCATATTCCTCAAGTTCTTTTTAAGCTTTGTTTAAGGCACAGTGAACAGGATTACTGATAATACTGTGATTGAGAGTAACTGTCAGTGAAAACAATAGATCTTTCCAGTGCCCTCTCCACCAAAGCATTCTTTTTTCTGTTTTCTTTTAAATATTTTTGAATCTTGAAGCCTTGTTTGCATAGCAAGGAGTAGCTTCTTTACTAAATGTTGGTCATGGAACTTTGCAAAGGATTTTAAATTAGGAATAGGGCAAATGAAAGCCAACCATTTGTCCTTGAGAGGGTGAAAAACAATCTGGGCTAGCGTTGGGCTTTGAGATGAATTCTAGCCCAAGACATTTATTTAATAACAGAATGGCTTCTTTCGTATCTTTCAAATCATCACTGGTCTTTAAATTAATTGCTACATTTCATTAGCATATTTGAGCAAACACAGCTTACTGTTTATCTTTGCAAAATGTAAAAACTAATTAAATAGCTATCTTTGTGTGGTGTTATTATGAAATTTTGATATTGACAGAATGGAAGCTGATTATGTTGCAACTTCATATGTCCCCCATCCTGTTCCTGATAAGAGATATTAAAGGACTGTACCAAAGGACATTATATCCTTTTCCCATTTTGCATGCCCTTGAAATATGGTTTACCATATTGCCATGTTTCTTCTTAAGGATAGAAAGAAGATGAGGTTATTGATAGCGAGAGAAATACAAATTGATACTGAATATTGAACTCTTAACCATCTCTGTATTGCATCTCTCTGTTTTCAGACATGTCTAGGATAGCTGTAATCTGTTTATCTTAACAAGTAAAAGATTGCAAACTGTAGCCTAATGAGTTTTACTGCTGTCAAGTAGATGAGAAGTTTCTCACAATCATATTTTTATAAGAATTTTTCAATGTTTGTTCATTTCTTCAGCCAGGAAAGAAAAAACAAAACCCCAAAAACTTTAACCTTAGACTGTCTACTATTGACCTCACCCCTTTCCTAAGAGGTCTGTAGGGGGCGTGCATAAGCGCACCAATGTGCCTACCATCCCTGTCCTATTGTTTCTTTTATTTTTCTTATATGTACCTGTTATGTCTCCCCTTTAATTACAGGTGAGCAAAACGAAATTCAGCAGTTCCAGAAATATCACAAACCAATAAACAAACCCCCACAAGAGAACTGTTGAGGTATTTCAAATCCTCAGCAGTAAATCCACACTCTGTCCGGCAATCCTGACGTGGCAATAATTCTCAAAGCCTCAAAGAGTTCTCTTCGTGTTTTCACTCTCATTAATCACTTTGCTTCTGGTGAATTTCACCAGCCAAGCCGTTTCCTTTTATCCTCTTATGGAGCGTGTTAATTTCCCTAATTAATCACTGGCTCGACGCCTCCTTCCCAATTGAGATTGACGTCTCAATCTCCATCTATTTCTTACATCAAGTCCGGATCTCTCAAAGTTCTCTCTTCACTGGAAAACTCTTGCATGTTTTCCTTGTTAGCTATTCCCGGCTGCTGCTCAGAGGGAGAATCAGAGGAGGTTGAAGGTCCTGACATCTCTACTAAATCAGGTTCGTCTCTCCTTGTTAAATCCATTTCCTCATCCTGGCTAATATCCAAGTCACTTAGCAATGCCGGCTCATATTTCACTGCCATATCCTCTTCGCTCGAACTCACATCTGCCAAAGGAGCAGATTCCAATCCCGGAGTCACAACATGTACCCATTTCAGGCATTCATAACTATATATATACTTTTGCCTATTATCTTGTAAGCGATTGACAAATCAAAATAAATAAATAAATAAAATAAAATAAAATAAAAAATGTGGGTGAAAAACAATTAGATAAGTATACCCATTCCTAGAAAGCATACTATTACTTTTGTGTCACAATTGGAAATAACATCAGTTGGGCAGAAAAAGAAACAAAGAAATGAAATATGTGGAAAAATAACCTTCCCAAACATATTGTTCCAAAGTACCAATCTTCAAGTAATCATTTTGTATTAGGAAAAAAATGAACATTTGTTGGACAGCAGAATCAATTAACAGGGATAATCGGTTCTTTGTACTTGGATGTCTTCAAACAGAGGAAAGATAATATTTCCAAGGGATTCTTCAATGTTATGCCTGTTGGGAGCACAATGTTAGACTTGATGATCTAAATGAGTCCTTTTGATGATTCTGTGTCTAATGACATGGCAGAGAGGCAGATGATCTATATATTGCTTGACTGCCTGCAACTACATGGGCCACTAGCTCTTTAAATTGTTTATATTACCCATGTGTCTGACTTTCAGACTGTCTGCATTTAGTTGCATAACATTCCTGCTGCTTATTATCTGAAGACCTTCCCCACAAGAGGGTAGGATTGTTCTGTCTGATATCTCCAGCCATAAATTGCATAAACACTGCAATGTAACATAATGAGAACAAGTACCAAAACTGCCAAGTCTCCAATGAAATGTTACAGTGATATGTATAAGGTAGACCACAACATCCTGTTTTGTGCAAATGGTGCTTTTCCTTTTGTTGATGGACCAGAAATTTCTATTTGTAGTCTTATTCCTGTCATATTAGATATGTACTATTTATTTCTAGTTACTCAATAAATTAGATCAAACAAAATGCAAGCCATTGAATCTGAATAATGATCAAATCAATCAAAGCTTTATTGCTGTCATAGACCAGCATAGACTTATGCTTCTGATATTATTAGAGATTAGACTATGCTATGATTTCTAAGATGTGATGCTTCTTTCAGAATAAAAATATTTAGGGCAGATTCAAGATTGGCCACTCATCATTTATTGAGTTACAGGAATAATGATGTCATTTTGTACTCACAGTCAGTCCATCCCAAATATACTTCCCTACCCGTATTTTGAAGTGCTGTTTTTTTTTTAAATCAAAACCATTTTAAGCCCTTCTGAAAAGGTTTTCTGAAGCTGTTCCACTCTAATCTAGTGATAGTACCCAACTAACTGTAGAATTTGGCATGTCCACTTCCTTTTAGAGGTTGGTTGCTGCACTAGGGAACCATTTCATCTAAGGTTGCTGGGTTGCTATTTTGTCTGTTGGTTGGCTTCTGTGGTGGATTACTTTCATCATCTTAGGTTATCCTACACTTTTAAAATGCTCTTTGCTCTGCTGAATGTTTGTATTTGCTAATAGGCACCTTTCAGGCTTCTGCCCAAGCATAGTGAAGTGTCGCCTTGTTCATTCTCTTCACACTCCAACTTTTAACTGCACATTGAATGAATAGAATTCAAGATGCTTTGCTTCTATTGAGCTGAATCTTCAGTTCTTTTTTGCTACAAAGTTTTGATAGACTACAGTGTTGTACAGGAAGTGTTCCCCTTTGCTTTGATTACTGTAGCATCATAGCAATGATGCATGAATGGATGGAAGGAAGGAAGGAAGGGAGGGAGGGAGGGAAGGAGGGAGGGTGTTGGTGTCAAAGGAGAGAATGTGGAGAGTGGATGTGAAAGTATCTAATATACAAACTTCTGTGAAAGCAAAAGAGAGTCATGGAGAACTACACAACCAGCAAGACTTGCCTCGTCTGAATGGGCAGGAAAAGCAAGAAATTGGGGAATCACCAACTAGTTCCTGCACTGGCCAGAATCCTGGTTGACATCTAGCCCCATTGCTAACCCACTAGATTCCCTGTTGGAATGTCAAATGGTAAATTTAAATTTACTTCCAGTTTGAAGAATTACTAAATCAAGATCTAGAGAGATAATTTAGAATTCCTCTGACCATGTATGACAAGATAAATGCTATTAAGGTGAATTTAGATACAAGGTTGATTTATATTCTAAAAGACTTTCTATTTTTAATTCTTCACATGATTTTAAAGCAAATTTATGAGCTGCTATACATGAACATGTCAATGTAATCATTCACAAGTTGAGCTAGCTCTGGGGAGTCTTTATATTTTAAAAAACTGTTGTTTCATTCTTTAAGATTTCATTGCAAAAAACTACCATTGCCTATTAGAGAAGAGGATGGAGAAGGTAATTTTCAGCACTTTCAAAGTTACTATTGGGTGTAAATATATTTTATTTTTGGCTACAGGTTTCAATAAGGAATTTGGTTCTGAGCCACTAATAAATATTTTAATTTAAAACACAGTTAAAATTAATCCAGAGTTTAGCTGTTATTGACTGGTTATCCTGTCACCAAAACAGAGTTGTTGGAAGTTAGACAGCAAAACAAATTTGACAAACAAACAAACAGAGAGACAACTATTTCTGGAAGAAGATGATGTAATCTTCAGAAAAAGATGATGTAATCTCTGTTAATCTCCCCCTTGCAATCAAAGAACTGGGGGCACCACTTTTTCTGTTATGCTGTCTTCAATATCCTGCTCATTTGGGCCAGAACACTTCAGTTGACTGTTGGCTAATCTCAGCAGTTCACCACCTAAGTTGTAGTGGAAAGACCATCCTTTCAACTAAAAAAATGGTTTCCATACTTCATAATAATTTCTATGCCTCCCTTTGGTAGCAAAGCCCAAATGGGCTATCTAGGAACTGAGAGTGAAACTCTTCTATGTCAGGGAATTGGCAAAGTGGTAAAGTGAACCTTGGATGTTTCAAAAAATGAAGAAAAGTAAATACTAGGATCTATATTTATTTTTAAAATCTGCAGGGTTTTGAACTGCCAATATGCTATGCTATGCTATGCTATGCTATGCTATGCTATGCTATGCTATGCTATGCTATGCTATGCTATGCTATGCTATGCTAAATGGTTTTCAAGATGGCTGCACACATGGATGCTGTAGCTAACCGCTCCTGCTTTCAATGTATGGTGTGTATGATTCTCTGTGTGTTTTGGATCCTTTCCTTGATTGAATCCTGTGGGGCAAGGAGCATCTATAGTCGGCAAGCCTTGTTACAAATTGGACTGAAATGTGAAAAGGCTATTATGGATGATTTTATAAACTCATAACATACTGAAGGAGGCAGCTAGGCCCCTGGGGGAGCCATGGATCACTATCCCTGTAGGAATGAGGAAGAGGCAGAGAAAGAAGAACAGGAAGAAGAAGAGAAGATGCCGTGCCGGAGTTTTCTTTAGGCTGAGTAAGTTTCCACACAAGCCTTCAATTCCAAGTATATTTCTTACCAATGCAAGATCTCTGACTAACAGAATGAATGAATTAAGGCTACAGATTGCAAAGACTAAATTCATCAAGGACTGCTATGTTTTGCTAAATCACAGAAACTTGGCTTCATTCACTCATTCCAGATGCAGCTGTTGAAATGGAAGGCTACATAGCTCACCAGCAGGACAGGAGTAGAGATTCTGGCAAGATCAAAGGAGGAGGTTTAAGCCTTTATGTGAACAAAAGCTGGTGTATCAATACAAAGACTGTAGACAGCCACTGGTCCATGGATCTGGAGTATATGACTCTAAAATGTAGACCCATATATCTTCCACGGGAATTCTGCATGGTTTTGATTACTGCAGTCTATGTCCCACCTGATGCCAATACTACCATAGCTTTGGGATTCTTGTATAACATTGTTAGCAATCAGCAGAATAAGTATCCTGATGCTGTGCATATCATAGCAGGGGACTTTAATCAAGCTGATTTAAAAGAAGTGTTCCCTAAATTCTATCAGCATATTAAGTGTGCTACTAGAGGAGCAAACATATTGGACAAAGTATATACCAAAATCAAACATGGCTATAAGGTTATACAATTACCACATTTGGGACAATCAGACCATATGTCACTGCTTTTAGCACCAGCGTACATCCCTCTTAGGAGACGGCCTCTGCCTATAATAAAGACAGTGAAATCTTGCCCAGAAGATGCTTCCCAACAACTTCAGGATTGTTTTGAGAATACAAATTGGGACATCTTTTACCACCCTGACCTAGAGGTGCACACTGCAACTGTTCTGTGCTATATCAAACACTGCACAGATACTATCACTGTGGATAAACGTATTAGGATCTATCCCAATCAGAAACCCTGGATGACCAAGGAAGTCCAGCACCTCTTATGACAGGACCAAGGCCTTTATGTCTGGTGATGGGGCAAGATACAGTGTTGCCAGAGCTAATCTGAAGAAAGGTATTCGGAAGGCAAAGAATGATTATAAGAGGAAGATTGAGGATAATTTTTATAGCAATAACATGAGGCAGGTGTGGCGAGAGATTCAACAAATTACAAACCATCAACTGACCAATGTCATCCCTGCTAAGGGGGATGCTTCATTGGCAGAGGAACTTAATCATTTCTTTGCTCGTTTTGAAGTGGAGACATCAGAGACAGATAAAATACAACCACCAGCCAATTGTAGCCCCCACCTCATTGTGGAGGAACAGAAGGTGAGAAGCATTCTGAGGGCTGTGGACCTTAGAAAGGTTGCCAGTCCTGAAGGTATCTCTGGCCAAATGCTTAAAGACTGTGCTGATCAGTTGGCTGGAGTCTTTACCAGGATCTTCAATCGGTCTTTATCCCAGTCCACTATTACAACTTGTTTGAAGGCTTCCACCATTGTTCCGCTGCCAAAGAAGTTGCCTATCAATAACCTCAATGATTACAGACCAGTGGCACTCACTCCTATCATCATGAAGTGCTTTGAGAAATTATTCTGCCGGCACATCATTTCTGGTCTTCCGCATACATTTGATAAACACCAGTTTGCATACAGAAAAAATAGATCCACAGAGAATGCTATAGCCATCACTCTTCACACTGCTCTGATTCATCTAGAACAGCGGGAGGGCTATGTGAGGATGCTTTTTGTGGATTTTCTGCATTTAACACAATTCTTCCACGTAGACTAGTGTCTAAACTTCTGGACCTTGGGCTTTCTAATTCAATCTGCCTTTGGATTATGGATTTCCTGTCTGGCCGCTCACAGAAGGTCAGATTAGGTAATCATACCTCTTCAGCCCTTATTCTTAACACTGGTACACCACAGGGTTGCATGCTGAGTCCCTTACTCTATACTCTTTATGTGCATGACTGCATTCCCACTCACGCTAGTAATACTGTTGATAAATTTGCAGATGATACAACAGTGGTGGGACTTATCTCTGGGGGGGGGATGAATCTGCCTACTGAGATGAGGTGGACCAGTTGCTTTCGTGGTGTGGAGACAATAATTTGGTTCTCAACACCAATAAGACCAAGGAGCTTATAGTGGATTATAGAAGGAACAGATAATACATCCAGCCCTTGCTTATCAATGGAGACCAAGTGGAACAAGTGGCCAGTTTAAGTTTCTGGGTGTTACCCTAAAAGAGGACTTGACCTCGGGTGCCCACATTGCAGCCCTGGTCAAAAGGGCCCAGCAGATATTATACTACCTGAGACTTCTCAGAAAACAACAACTGAATGAAAAACTGCTGGTGATCTTCTACTGCTGCACCATAGAGAACATTTTAACATACTGCACCTCTGTATGGTTTGCCAATTGCACAGTGGCAGATAGGAAAGCACTCCAGAGAGTTAATGTCATTGCCCAGAAGATCATTGGTTGCCCTCTCCCCTCTTTGGAAGAGCTTTATAACTCCAGCTGCCTTAAGAAAGTTCAAAACATTCTCAAAGATCCATCTCATCCTGGGAACCCTTTTTTTGAACTGTTACCATCTGGCAGACGGTACAGAATAATAAAAACAAGGACAAATAGGCTGAAAAATAGCTTCTATCCCAGGGCAGTAGCTCTTTTGAATTCTGCTGTATTGGTGCGGTGTCGGGGTTTTTTGGTTCAATGTGTGGAGGGTGAAGGATGTGTGTTTGTGTTTATTTTCATGGTCATGGTCAGGATGTGCACTGAAGATGGTGTTTGATTTCATTGTACGAGGTGCAATGACAATAAAAGTAAACTAAAACTAAAACTAAACTATGCTGATGATGATTTTCTATAATCAGGTAATAAAATGTCTGAAAAAAACTAAGCTCACAATTCAACGCTGAACTACATATACTCTCTTTTGTTAGAGCTACTGTATACTAACTACTCTACATTATACCGACAATTTGGTGCTTCACTAGAAACCAGGAAGTCTAGTTCTAAATGAATTCTGGTTCTCACTTAGTTATGGAAACTGACCATCTGACTTTCAACCAATCACCTTTTCTCAATCCAACCCACAACATCATTGTTATACTGAAAATGAGCAGAAGCATTATACACCCTGCCTTAATTTATACAAAGTAATGGTGGAATATATAAATCTAATATTAATACCAAATTTTGATATGCTACACTGAAATATTAAATATTTCAAAAGTGCTAGTAAATAGAAACAAGGACTTAATTGCATTATGGAAAGTGGAGTGGGGGGGGGTGTTATGTTGTGCCTGCATACTTGATTATTTAATGTTGTACACAAAGGAAGACAATTAGCTTTCCTGGAAGAGGGTTGCAGTAAATCACAGCAGCGAGGAAATTATTCATTGAGAAGCTGAGGTAGCTTTCAATCCATATAGACTTTTTTTTGCAAACTAATCTGGTTATTGAAAAATCTTAAAACCTGGTGATCAAGTTTGTGATAGGCTCAGTCTCTGTTTTTGTTCTATGAGATCCAATAATGCTGAATCCCAACAAGTTGCAATGGTTGTGGACTCATAAGCCAATGTAACCTGACACATCTTTAACACATTCAGTGGAGAGACTCTGTATATTGCTTGGGGTGAGGTTTGTTTCCTGGACTCACAATATTTTCTGTTCAAATAGTAGATGGAACCTATGTCCTGGAGATCTTTGCACCCTTAAAACTTATACAGTGGTTGGAATTATTTCTATGGGGAAGTTAGCTTCGCTTTTATCACTCATATACCTGTCACTTCAAGGCTAGACTTAGTACAATTCACTTCGCATTCCCTCTAGAAGTCATTTGAAAGTTTCACTGAGTTCGAAATTGCATTCAAAAATTGCTTGTTAACTGCTTTTTAGCTATTGGGAACCTTTGGATCAGTGGTGGGATTCAAAATTTTTACTACAGGTTCTGTGGGCGTGGCTTGGTGAGCGTGGCCAGTCAGAGGTGATATTTGCCGGTTCTCTGAACTACTCAAAATTTCTGCTACCAGTTCTTCAGAACTGGTCAGAACCTGCTGAATACCACCTCTGCTTTGGATTCACAAGTTTTAAACCACAGATTTAAAACTTATTTTTTTAATAAACAGCTAAAAGATTATTAAAGCTTTAATTTAAAAAATATATAGATAAATTAAAAATTCATGAAATATATAGATAAATTAAAAGTTCATGAAAAATTTAAATAAGATTTTAGAATTACAAAGAATTCTTCCCATGAAAAACTGCTTTGGTTTTGAATTCTTAAAATGAAAAAGGTAAGACTTTAAAAAAATTATTTTTAGAAGATTTTAATTTTTTTAAAAAAAGTTTTAAAATAGTCAGAATAAATCTTTCCCATAAGAAACTGTAATTTTTATAGTTAATTACAAACTCTTATAGTAGAAATCAATATTCCAAAATTATGTCGATCTTTAGTTGATTTATAACTTTGATTTAAAATATTTACATGTTTGCTCTTTATTTCAAATTATTTAAGTTTAAGCTTATTTTTCAAATATTTAGAATTGAAGATAAAACTCTTCTCAAATTTGTCATTCTGAACATCTGTAACTTTAAGAAGGTCAATTGACAAATTCTTGAAATGATTAGAAAATGAGGTTTGCAAATTTAATGTTCTTTAAAATACTCCGCAGCATTGGAATAAAGAGAGCTAATCCCTTCATCTCCCTATGTCAAACCCATAGAAACTGCTGTCCTTCAACTGCCTTGCAAGAAGCATTTTCTCCAGAGAGCATACAGGCAAACTCCTATCCTCTTTTTATCCAGAGAGGATACAGGGAACCTGTTTGCTTCTTTGGTCTTTGTTGAAGTCATCAACTCCACTTTTGTGGATATGTTTTTAGTTGACAATATCTCCTTCAGAAATCCAAATCAGCTTGCCCAGTGAAACACAGCATGAATGACTTGCTTAGGCTCCTGATGTGGATGGAATACCATCTACAATGACCTTTCACTTGAGTATGCCCAGGGTAATTGTCCATCTGTGAAACAGTCCACCCCCAGATATCTGAATGGGAGCACATCAGCCCACATCAGTTCTGAAAACATGGTTTTTAAAGGAAGATTGCTCAAAAATTCTGCTGCCTAAATTGTGGCACATCTCCTGATTTATGATGTTGATATTTGTTCTTCATTGATTGTTTATAGGTTTATATTTTAATTTGATGTTGCTGTTTGTAAGCTGCTTTAAGACTTTAAAAATAAAAGGCAGAAATTCTAGGTAAATAAAGAATAAATCATTTTTCGCATTTTCTTTGTTAATCATGTTGGATTAGATTCCAGATATTTATTACATACTAATCTGACATTCTAATATTTTCAGTCACATTTGTCACATTCCTAATCAGTCTGATTTGTGCATGCATTTCTCCAAATGTATGCGCAAATTTATATTTTTGTTTGCTCTTTTATTTATTGTGTGCATTTTTGCAAATAAAATTTAAATGTTTAAATTACTTTAATTTATGTATTTTTGCACAAACTTTATCTTAATCTAAACTTTTCTTATACAGTACTTTTTCACTGCGGAATAGCATCTTGAAATTAAAACCATATTCATTTGCAACGACTTCTATACCACTTCAATCTAGCTGATTAATTTGAATTTGAATTTTAAATATATTTATAAATTTAAACAACAATAAAATCAATTTCTGCTAAATTTGTAATAATATATTAATAACTATAAGTAAACCAGTTGTCATTTTGTTTTATGGCCGAGTAGAATTTTGAAGAAAATACTCAAAGGTACTGCAACAAAGAAAAATGCAACAAAATTGTTATATCTCCTTACTTTTAAAGGAAATAAAACATTGATTTAGGAATAAATAATTATATTTATAATTAAAATGAAACAGAACTCAAAATGCCTCTGTGAAAATCAAAACAACAAAACTAAAGCTCATAAAGGAGACTAGAACAAGGAAATTATACATGCATTTACTTAAAAAGAATGCAGGAAATGCTGCAATCTGTTATTCTTATTGGTGAAGGTCATAGATGAAAGAATGGTACCCTCCTCCAGAACTACATAGCATGTTTGAACTTCATCTAAAGGTTTGGTTATATCACACAAATATATGAAAGAATTACTGTAGAGGTGGGAGTATAAAAAAAACACAAGTCAAGAATCTATGAAAGCTATTCATAAATAATAAGTTATGACTTCATAAATAATAATCACACTAATTAATATTGCAATATATTACTCTCATTTTGCCTTATCTAATGTTTAATTTAAAGAAATAATTTCCTTAAGATTAGAAATAACAATGGTACTGTTTTTCTTTCCTCTGAACTAATGTAAGCCATTTAATCTGTGGACCAAATGACTGCTATTCCCCTAATGTATAAAACATGTTTAAGTCTATCCTACAGTTAGACTGCTGTATGAATTCCAGGCTATGAAAGCAGTTTGGAGAAACTTGTGGGATCAACTCAGTGTAGACTCCATGTCTGTTCTGGTAATATGAGGTTGTGAAATCAATATACCAAGTGATGAGCTCTTGAGGGAGAAGGTGATTGGAAGAGAAGCAAGAGACGGCCAAAGGGAGATGTTTCAAACATCTGAATAGATACCACTGAGCTGGCAAGCTTTATTGGAAGAACTTTTGACATTTTGCAGGGGTATAACTTTGACATTGCCTGCAGCTGTTTGCCTGTCCAACTGTGTCAAGGGGCATCAGGAAAGGAAAGGACATGTATGAAATATCAGTTTGAATATTTCAAAAAGATGTAACATGGTGGAGAGTCATAAAATTAGACAAGAGCAGTGGGTGACTTGACCATTTTTTTAAAAAAATAAAAGGTCCTGTTTTGGACTGTTAAAGCACTACATGGCTGGGTGGGTTGAGGAATTACATATGCTGTCCCATCAGGTCTGGCAGAACAGGTACGTTGCCAAGGAGCTATAGCTGGTGAAACCCAAGAAACAGGCCTTTTCTGACCCAAAAGACACAGCTAGGAGATAGGCTTTTTCTTCTGTGGCACTTGCCTTGTGGAACTTTATCCCCTCTGCAGTGAGATTTCTCCTATCCCCCCACAACCTTCCAGAAGTTCTTCAAAATGTGGGTGGGTCAACAGATAGGAAATCCCAAGGGAATGTGGCTACAACTGATATAGGCTTTTAATAATAATAATGCTTTAGTTGCAGCATGCTTTTTAAAAGTATTTTTTTTTTTTTTAAAACAAGTTTTATTAATTTTTAAAACACACAAATTATCATTATTCATTACATGTTTAAACCTTTTTCCCTTGTAAATTTAACAAGTCAGATAAATTATGATTCTGTTTTAAACCATTTCCATATAATATACCAAAACCTCTTATTCAATTTCTCTTTACTTCTCTTTACTCTTATTCAATATCATTATTATTATTTCATCTGTTTCTTTCTGACTTAGTTACCATTATTCTCATTCTATATTTCTACAAGTTTTTTACCAATTCTCCCCCCAAAAAAGACATATACACACAACACACAAAACATAAAAAAATATCTTTTTGGAAAGTAACTTGGACCCAGGTGTCTCTCTCTTCATGGACTTCAATTATATTCATGCTCATCTTACATATCATTACTTATTTTATTTACCATTCTAAGCCTTCTATATTAACTTCTCCACATATTTCACACTTCTTAATTCTACCTTAATTAATCATCTTAGTTTAAATCATTATATTTGTATCTTTTGTCCATTTTTTATCATCCCTTTGTCTCATCCCTTATGAAAAAAAAAGAAAATCAGTTTCTCCTGAAATCATTAATCAGAGTATGATGCCTTTCTATCTCCCCCCTAAGTTAATCAAATTAATCTTTAAAATAATATCTAATACCCAATCAGATTTTGCTTGGTACATTCTATCTAACTAATACATCCAACACAATTAAGTGCATAATTAGAGCATAAATCCAAATATTAAAAAGAAATACTATAATAAAAATTTCATAATAACATCAATACCATAATTTTATTAAACTCTTTAATTAAAACAATATTCTAAACCCCTCCTATTATTAAGTTTTAAAACCAATCATTTTTAAACATTTTAACATTTTAATCTCTTATCAACTCTTAAACCATTGCAATACTACCATCTCATCTTATGTACCTTGCAAAATCTTTTTACTTTATCCATTATCCATAAAAAATTCCTTTTTTCCATTTAATTTCAAAACGTTGTAGCTTTTCTCCACCTTTTCCCTTTCTTTCTTTTCCCAACAAACCTTTCTACCCCCCCTTCTTCTAGCCTCTGCCTTACCGGCTTCCCTTCTCTGTCGTATTTCTTTCCCCTTTGTTTACAATCATCATATTGGTTTTGCACTTTATTTTTCCCTTTCTTAAATGTTTTTTTAGATCTTAAGTCCTTAAATCCTTTAGTTTTCTTCTTTTCTCTTCTTTTCTTTTCTTTCTCTCTTCTTTTTTTCTGGATCAAATTCTGAGGTTCATTAAAGATGGCTCCTTCCTTTCTTTCTTGTTCCTCTGCTGTCTTCATCTGTTGTAATTTTTGTTGATAATTAGTAAGCGCCATTTCTAAGAAAAGGAAAGCTTCTTCCACACCATTTCTTAGTTCCTCAACAGAAAGAGCCATTATAAATCTTTTCTTTTCTTTTCTCCTTCTTTCTTCTTACAACAACCAGAATATTCAAAAGAAAATAAAAAAGATAAAACAGTCCCAAAGTTATCAATCAGTCCAAACCAAGGCAGAGTTCTCACTTTCTCCTTCTGGGGTAATATAAATCAAAGAGAAAGAAAGTCCAAATCTGTTTAAAGTCTTGTTACAATATATTCTAGTCTTCAAATCCTTAAGGCATCTGCTCCAACAAATCTTAGCATACAAATATTTTCTTTTTAATCCTCTCTCTTCCCACTCATCGCTTAAAACCAATTTCCACCTAAAAAAATAGGTTTCTTAATATCCAGTTATTTATTCCGTAGGAAAAGAGGGAAAGCTATCCTTTCAGCACCTTCAAGCAGCCGCTTTTTTCCTCTTCTGGCAGGTATTATTCAGAAAGTCATACTTTTCAGGAATTTTATTAAATATGTCTTAGAGTCCTAGGAGCCAAGAAAAACTTTCTCCTCTCAATCACTTTCTCCACTTCCTCCTGCGCATTCTTACCCGGCTGCCAGCTTCTTTGTGGCGGCCATTACGGACCGCCGCTGCACCGTCCTGGGAAAAGGGGGTTCTGCCGGCCAGGGAGGGGGTCTGCAACACCCCCAAACCCTTTTCCGGATCCCCCCTACCTTCAGCTGCCCCTGCAGGGCAGCCTAGCTCCGACCCGGCTGGGTCGGAGCCCCAAAAACGGCTAGCGCGGCAGGGATCGCGCAGCTTCGCAAATCCCTGCCGCTCGCGAAGCCGACAAACCGGAAGTCCATCCTTTTTAAAAGTATTTTTTATGGACAAAATGTTTTATGAGATGTTGTCCATCTAAATATAATAAACAGACAAACAATAGAAATAATTGTAGCCATGGGAAAACAAAACATTTTGCTAAAGAGAGGGGGAAAGTAGCGTACTATTGTTTGTATCTTTCTTATACAGAGCTATAACAAAAATGCTGACTTTTAGTGATTTATGTTTGAGGATTCCTGTATCCACAATTAAAATCCCAATATAGGAGGAATTTGATGGGAGTGAAATGCTTGTTCTGCAGAATACATGGCTGTGCGGCTCACCAGGATCCTTAAAATCCTCTGGGTATTCTCAAGGCAATGTTCTTCTTCAGAGACATCATTAATTTTTAGGTACCCTTACCAGCTGCCACTGCACAGTTCTATTATATAAGAGGAGCTGTGTTCCATTGCTAGAGGAGCAAACAATTATTATAGTTGTAAATTGTTTAAATAAAAAGAAAATCTAAGAAAAATCAACCAAAGAATTGGTTCTGCTATTTTCAAGCCTATCTTGCTACAGGATCTTATTTAAAGAAATGTGAAAATATTCATCATGTTAAATTGAGTTATTGTATTTATGACTAAAGATATGTAGCCACCGTCTCTCTTTCTTCCTTTAGTTTTCCCCCTTCAATTAAACAGTGAGAAAGATTTCAAGGTTAACATAAACAACAATATTTCACAACTCAAATAATAATTGACTATCATATCGTATATATAGAATGTGAAATGAATGATATGGTATTATAGCCAATAGAATCCTGTTCAACAGCTGTAAGCAACTAACAGTTGCTTACTATAGTCAAAATAAAGATCCAAATGACCAAATGAATCAGATACATTTTGTAAGACTGATTTTCCAGTAGGACAAATCAGGGTTATATAATGTACCCTTTGATAGGAGAAATGTTATTTTAAGGAAATAACTCTGCCTGATCACCTATTAATATTTTCTTCTTGTAACTTGTTAATGAGATAAAATTGAGTCATATTCATTATGAATAAACTCTATGGCATCATTATTTCTCCTCTTTTTTAATCTTTGTACAAAAATAATTTTAAATTAATTTTAAAATAACTTGTCTGTTCAGATATGCACATACGTGGACACTCAATAACAAATAACATGAAGATTTTAAAAAAACCTGTATCTTCATGGACTACATATTCAGATCATGTGACTGTCCAAAGCCATGGCTGCCTTTTGATTGTGGAATAGATCTCAGGCCCATCTCACAACATAAATACCAGGAATATTTGTCCATCTTTCATACTCAAGTTAAACCTTTACTATAGCTTACAGTCTTTTCTCTAGCAAACTTTGAATGAGTGGTCCTTCATGTTGCTATCCATCCATAACATTCTTCATAGTTAACTTTGTCTGATCTACTTTCAACTTTTCTGCTTCAGGCTGGGCACTGAATTGTTACCCAAGTCCAATAGTGAATTACTGATGAACTAGAACATTTTTTAATTTTAAATGAAAAAGTATTGGATCTACACACTTGCATAGGTATGGATAGTGTAATGTTAAGGGCACCAATCAGTTACCCTTCTTACAGATCCCATCTTATTTATTTATTTATTTGATTTGCCAATTGTTTACAAGATAATAAGTATAAGTGTATACATAGTTGTGAATACATGAAATGGGTACATATAAGAAAAATAAAAGAAGAATAAGAGAAACAATAGGACAGGGACTGTAGGCACGTTGGTGCGCTTATGCACGCCCCCTACAGACCTCTTAGGAAAGGGGTGAGGTCAATAGTAGACAGTCTAAGGTTAAAGTTTTTGGGGTTTGGGGAAGAAACTACAGAGTCAGGTAGAGTATTCCAGACATTGACCACTCTATTGCTGAAGTCGTATTTCCTGCAATCAAGTTTGGTGCGGTTTACTTTGAGTTTGTATCTATTGTGTGCTCTTGTGTTGTTATGGTTGAAGCTGAAGTATTCACTGACAGGTAGGACATTGCAATGTATGATTTTATATACCATGCTTAAGTCAGACCGAAGACGGCGTAATTCAAGGTTTTCTAGTTCTAGAATTTCAAGTCTGGTGGCATAAGGTATTCTACAACGAGTAGAGGAGTGGAGAACTCTTCTTGTGAAATATTTCTGGACTTTCTCAATTGTGCTAATATCAGATACGTAATGTGGGTTCCAGACTGATGAACTGTATTCGAGTATTGGTCTAGCAAATGTTTTGTATGCTCTGGTTAGTAGTGTGATATTACCAGAGAAAAAGCTAGGTAGGATTAGGTTAACAACTCTTAATGCCTTTTTGGCTATGTAGTTGCTGTGGGCTCTAGCACTTAGATCATTAGAGGTGAGTATTCCAAGGTCCTTTACAGAGCTTGGGTCATCAACAAGTTCTTGACTATTCAGCTTGTATTTTATTTTCTGATTTTTTTTGCCAATATGTAAGACAGAGCATTTATTTGTTGAGATTTGAAGTTGCCATTTGTTTGACCATTCTGATACATAGTCAAGATCTTTTTGTAGGGTAGCAGTATTGTCTGTGGTATTGAACAGCTTTACATCATCAGCGAAGAGAACGCAATTGCTCTTAATATGATCACAGAGGTCGTTTATGTAGAGTATGAAGAGAGTTGGTCCTAGAACACTGCCTTGGGGGACACCACTATTGACAGGTACTGGATTTGATAGGACGCTCCCGATTTTGACCATTTGTTGTCTGTTTGACAGGAACGCTTCTATTCAGTTATTCAGTTGTCCAGAGATACCATAGGATTTTATTTTTAGGAGTAGTTTGTCGTGTACCACTGAATCAAAGGCTTTACAGAAGTCTATGTAGATTGCGTCTATTGCTTTGCCCTGGTCGAGTTGTGTCGTCCATATGTTTTTGCAGTGTAAGAGTTGTAGATTACAGGATAGTTTTTTTCTGAAACCAAATTGTTTATTGGAGAGTAGGTTATTTGTCTCTAAGTGGAGGATGATGGATTGGTTAATAATTGATTCCATGACTTTACAGGTGACGCAGCATAAGGAGATTGGCCTATAATTTTCAACTAGGCTTGGGTGATACACACTTCGGGTTATTGTCTGTTAGTTTCTATCATTTTGATGATCATATTGAACTAACCTCAACATCATGTTACCCCTGTAATTTGAATGAACTACTCCAATTATATTGAAAAGTCGGAGATACAGAGATAGACCTTGTGGTTTCTGTCAGTTATTTTTCTTGCCAAAATAAGCATCATAGGTGAGGAAGTCCTCCACCTAGCCAATCTCTAACAATGAGCAATTTCATTCTAAAGAGGAAACTCCGACCTAAGCTAATTCATCTCATCTTAATATGGCTCTATCCAATGAGACTTCTTACCCTAAATGAGGATTGAATCAAAGGAAACCACAATGTTTATTCAGATTGATACTTAACCTATATCATAGGTTTCAAACCTCATCTTTCCCAGAATACTATTGGAAGGGAAATATGATGGCATATTATTAATACCAGAAACCCGGTTGGTAGAATGTATTTATTTTAATAGGTACAATAAACCCATTATTTATGCAATACCAAGCCTGAATCAATTTTGCTAACATTGGTGTCTTGTAATCAATGTCTACATACCGTTTTGCCACTTAAAATTCTTCTGTAAAGGAGATAGCACATTTTAGAAAATAATATTAATGAATTATAACTATGGAGATTTTCTGTCATCCAGGTAATGGTTGTCCTAAAGGTGCTTTTCAAAGGGCAGCTGGACTTCCTTTGTTTTTGTTGAAGATGTTTCTCTTCTCATCCAAGATAACAGTTTCATGGATGAGAATCCCTTAACCAAATGTTATTAATAGCTGTTATTGAGGATAGATATTACAAGACACACTATCAGAAACATCTCTTCTTCAGTAGCTTTCAGGGAACTGAGATTGTGAATTAAGTTTGATTATACTATGAGCTTGATACCTGTGCTTTGGTATGAAACTATGTAGTTGGGCTTAGTTTTGGGGGAGGAAAATAGTGGGGGATTCTGTCTCTGCCTACCAACATCCATCGGTATTCATCTGGCTAGCATCCTGTCAGTGTGTGAGAGAGTTGAGGGCTGTTTGGAAACTGAAAGGATACTTCCTGTTTGAGCAAAAAGAAGACAACAAGGAGCATGGGCTGGCTTAGCTCAACTGTTCTGTACTAAAGCTGCTTGGCACTGTGAAACTAAAACTGAAACTCCTCTCCTCTGCTTATGGTTTGCATTTGGAAGAGATTTCTTTTCAGGTGGGGAGGGGGAGATGAATTCCTTAGCATCAGAGTGTGTTAATAATAATATATGAAATACTAATGCTCTTATGGTCATTTTGAAAAATCCTTTCTTTGTGAACACCTAGAAGCCAAGACCATATGTGCCAAATATCAAGTTCGTAGGCTTTATGGTTCTGGAGATTTTGTGATGATGCGTAAGTGGTAGTTCACTTTTATATATACAGATAACTTTTTAAGGGACTTATGAGACACCCTAAACCTTCCTGTTTTAAAGTGTTTACTAGATAGAAAGATGAGATATATGTCTGTCAGACTGCTGCATCATGATAAACCTACGGAATCCATAATCTCTTTCTCAAATATTAGCTTTCCTATATTGTTCCCTCTGTAATATTAAAAAATAAATGTATTCATTTTTCTTATAGTTTTATATATCCTTTATGGTAAGCAAAATTTTATTTATTGTGTTTTTATGACAACTAATCATAATTTCACTTGATTTTTGGGTTAGGGTTCTTCCTGTTGGCCATACGATATATTTTAGGTATTTTCATGGTCCTCACTTATTCTACTTTACCGCTTACATCTCTTTCACTTATTTTATTGACTAGTGTCCTGTATTCTTTTGTTAAATTGATGGATCATTGACCGTAATAAACACTAAAATTATTATAGCATGACAGGTGTTGATTTGCCTTGATCGGGAGTATCAAGAAATTGGTATATAAGAGATTGGAAAAGGGGAAACAGAACGAATTATCAAAAAAGAAACTGATGAAAAATTCTGATGTACTTTGGTCAATCACATCAGGCAGTTGGAAAAACAAGTTTTGAAATAAGCCTCTGGTAATGAATCCTGCAGAGTACATTGTTACAATTTTTTCCCAGATAATAAATCCAGAAAGAACAGTGATCACACTCTGTGGGTGTTTTATGTATTTACCTAGTGAGCCAATATGCTTACTGACAAAAAGGGGAAGAACTGTCACTGTGAAAGGTGACTACTATCTTTAAGAAAGAAAAACAAAATAAATCCTATACACACAAGAGCTTCTGTGGCATAATCTGGAGTAGCAGGGTTGAAGGTTCTTCACAGTCAAACTAGAACATCTAATGTACAAAAGGATTTCCAGATTTCTTTCAACTAGCTTGGAAAGAAACTGAAGAAATAAACTCTGAAGGACACTGAAGCTATGTTATGAAGATTTCATGCAGAAAAGTTAATGAAGTCAGTGACTGCTGTTTATTGACTGTTTAGTGACTGCACATGCAAGTTGGATTTTTATTGAGACCATGGTTCAAATTATTGTACTTTTCTCTTTCACCCACTAGAAGCCATCAAATTGAATTAATTATTTATATCTATCACTTGTTGGAGTAATAGATCTGATATCAAACTCGTTGCTGGGCATCTACTGTTGTGAAAACAATAGTTTGCTTGATGTTTCACTTTCTATGTAATTTGACACTTTTTAACAACAACAACAAAACAATAATAATAACTGCAAGAAAAAAAATCACAAAGTATCGGGACTTACAAATTGAAGTTGAGCAACTTTGGAAAAAGAAATTGTGTGTTATCCCAATTGTAATTGGAGCCTTTGGAGCCCTACCTCGCTATTTGCAAATACTAATTTATCAGACTTGAATACCATTATTCTACAAAAAACCACCCTACTTGGAACAGCTTATATAATCCGACACTACCTGAACAGTTCCTAGGTCCTTGGTTATGACTCAAGTTGTTGAGCTATCAACCAGCCTCAAATGCTGTGAGTCTCACTATTTTAACAACAACAACAACAATAATAATAATAATTTGTACATCCTTTTTGGTAGCCTAGTTTTCCTGGTTCTGCTTTATAGTAGCATTTCATTACAGTGTGGTTCTCTGACATGGTGTATTTCTACCGCTTCTGAGGTTGTTCAGCTTCCAATAGCCCTGCAAGCCCATGCCCTGGTTGCTCAGCTATGGAACCCGTGGCCTCTAGCCCACTTGTCGATGGATGCCCAGGTTCCCCAACACCCGACGCGGTCCTTGTTAACCCGGGTGACGACCGAACAGGTTTAGGCTTCGTTCGGTTGTGTTTCACCTTGATTCATTGCATGGGTTGTTGGGTGCACTCAGTTCTGCTCCTCGGCCGAGACCTCTCTGACATGGTTGGACCTGCTGGTAGGTTGCACTACTGCCAGCACAGATCTCAGCTTCATTGGAGCAGTTAAACCCCCCGCCACGTCAAGGCGGCACCCAGACTCTGCAAAGAAATGGACGAAACCATCAATCACATACTGAGCTGTTGCAAGACAATCACTCAGATTGACTACACACAATGTCATAACACAGTCGCTCAGATGGTCCACTGGAATTTATGTCACAACTACCATCTGCCTGTACCAAAGAACTGGTGGGAACATAAGCCTGAAAAAGTGGTCAAAAATGAGCATGTAAAACTATTGTGGGACTTCCGAATACAGACTGACAAAGTTTTAGAACACAATACCCTGGATATCACAATTGTGGAGAAGAAAAAAGTGTGGATCGTTGACATTGCCATACCTGATGACAGCAGAATTGACGAGAAACTACTTGAAAAAATCACCAGGTATCAGGACTTGAGAATCGAACTCAAGTTTATGCAGAGATTCTGGCATAAACCAGTGCAGGTGGTTCCAGTGGTACTCGGCACGCTGGGTGTTGTGCCTAAAGACCTCGGCAAGCACTTAAAAACAATTGGCGCTGACGAGATCACCATTGGTCAGCTGCAGAAGGCCACCTTACTGGGATCTGCTCACATAATCCGCCGATACATCACGCAGTCCTAAACTCCTGCAAAGTGTTCAACTAGTGATTTGTGATATGAAACCCAGCATAGTTATCTCGTTTGCTGTGTACACTGTCATTTTTGTGTATAATAATAATATATTTAAATGTTCAGTTGACCAAGTTTCATATTTAATGAAAAGTATAATAATAATAATAATAATAAATAACCAAAAACTACAATTTATTGATATCGCTGTACCAGGAGATGCCAGAGTTGAAGAAAAAGAACTGGAAAAAAATCACAAAATATCGTGACCTGACCATCGAAACTACATGATTATGAATTAAACATGTAACAGTGATACCCATTGTCATTGGGGCATTTGATACCATGTCCAAGAATTTGCAACTTACCTTAAGAAGTTGCAGCTTCCTGCTGTAGCTCCAGCAGAGCTGCAAAAGACTGCACTACTCAGAATAACATACATTTTAAGAAGATACTTGGTTGATGCTTGTAGCAACCCGTAGCAACTATCAGAGCCAGTCAATAATATTTGTGATACATTTTTAAATGTTCAGCTGACTGAGTTTCATGTTTAATGAATAAAAGTTTATAATAATCATCATAATAAATCATACTACTGTTGAGTTTGAGCATTCCTCAGGTCTATATATCAATTCCAGATGGTTCAAACAAATTAGGTAAAATTTATTTTATGCATACAATGAAATAATTAAGTTATTAGAAAAATGCCTGGTGTTGGTTTTTTTAATGAAAGAAACTTCAGTACGTGCGAATGCTCTTCTAAACAAAATTGTCAGAAAAGGAAGAGTCTCTGGATGATTTCTATCCAGACTCTGTCAAAACTAAAAGATGTCTCAGTCACATAACTCTGCCTGCCAATAGATCCTAGTAAGCAGCTAGATGAAGTAAAGTTGGATGGATTTTATTTTTCGTAAGGTAGAAGAAGGGGTAATATTACTGTCTTAATATTTTCTTGACCATGTTTTCAGGTGACCTTGATTCTGATGCTTTCCCAAACTGGATTGCAACGCTAACTCGGGGTGTTGCAACTTTTCCATATACTTGTCTTATTCGGGTTTTTTCCTCCCCTACTGATTATAGCAACAGAAACTTACTCAGGTGACCTCTGCATGAAAACTTCTCAGTAATATTATTCATTTATTACTTCAATTCAGTGATTGCCCAATTCCCAACAACTTTTGCTAACTTGCAAATAAAAAAGAATATATAAAAGAAAAAGAATTCATAACCAGTCCAAAGGGAAACCTATAAATAAAAATTCATCTAACATGGTGCTCAATTATGAACACACCCCAAGATATGTGGGAGAATAACCAGATGCTCAATGGTTTATTGAAACTATTTGAGCCTGAAAATTTGATTGAGAACCTCTCCTATATCCTTTTCCTCTATTATTCAACTCACTAGAATGATGTTTCTCTGAGTCCCTTCACTCACACAAAATTTAATTTGTCATTTATCCAAAGAGAATGATTGAGGCAACTAATGGTGGGAGGATCTTAATGAATATTTAGTTTGAAGATGAATATGTTGATCCTGAATCCAATATTTCTCCTTACTTTCTTCCCACCCAAAAAGAGCAGTTTACAAATCCTTTACTTCAAAATATATTAAAATTGCAAAGCAATCTAAAATCAGAAAGACACCTTAGAATATGAAAAGGTACATGAATGAATGAAAAATAAACCAAAACAATAGCAAAGTATCCATACATTGAAATAAGATATAAATAAATAAATGACATTGTCATTTACCATGATAAGAAAACCTTGCATGCCCTTTTACAGAACACAGGCAATTATTTCAAGACTTCTATATTGAAATTAGAAGGAAAGAAGAATAAGAGTGGTACATCATCACTATATTGTTAACAGTGCATTCTTTTTATTCATTAGTAAAACTGGTAGAAGGATTGTTTTCACTCTTTGTATATTGGGTTTTTATTTTTGTAAGCCACCTAAGAGTCACTGCCTTCGCAGTGTTTAAATTAAATGGAACAATTAACCACAGCCAATTCCCCTTGAAGAGCATCCAGAAGCTCCAGTTGGTGCAAAATGCAGCGGCCCGCATATTTTTGTGTAGATCCTGGTGTGCACATGTGTCACCTCTCCTGCAGGAGCTTCATTGGTTGCCGATTTGCTTCCGGGTGCAATTCAAGGTGGTGGTTGTCACCTTTAAAGCCTTTCATGGCTTGGAACCGGGTATATGAGGGAACATCTCTTGCCGATCACATCTACTTGTCCCATTAGAGCGAGGAGGCAGGCAATGTTGCAGGTCCCACCCCTGAGGGAGATACACCTTGTGGGACCCAGAAGAGGGGCCTTCTCCATGGTGGCTCCCTCTCTCTGGAATATCATTCCTCCAGAGATTAGAATGGCCCCCATTCTAGCACTCTTCCGAAAGGCTCTGAAGGCCTGGTTTTGCCAGTGGGCCTGGGGAACCCAGAGCGGGATGGAGCCCATCAAATGGCTAGTGTGATCTGTTGTCGTTGGGGCGGGGGGTGGGAGTTGGGTTTTTTCCCCAAAATTTTGTTCTATTGTACTTTACTCATTTATTAGATTCTTTTTGTTAGTTTTTATTGTTTTTTATTTTTATTTTTTGTTTTAAATATGGTTTTACATTGTGTAAGCTACCATGAGTTGGCATGGGCAATATAAATTAAATAAATAAATAATAAAAATTACATAAATAAAATTATCCAGAATTTCCTGCAATATTTAATGCTATAATACTTCACTCAATATTTCTTAAATTCTCCTGGTAGGATCTAATATCATAAATTTTATTCTGCAGGAAATCAAATGTCAATTTACTTTGTGCAGTTCCTTCCACTTTAGTCAAGTAATCTTACAACTTTTTCTTTTTTTAAAAAAGTCTTGTTTTGCTTGAACAAGTGTTCCAGAATTAACTTCAACATTTTGCTTTAAGCTAAATTCAGTGACAAGTCAGCTGAAGCAATTTCATCAAGCAAACCAATGAGACCTTTGCACCAACAGAAATATTGTGTGTGACCCAGAGCAACATACAAATCCTATTGGCTTTATAACTACATACTGTTCCATTATTGCTGAGACACTCCCAGGAAGCTTTAAGTAGAGTATTATAAATGGTAGACTGTATACTTAATACAGTTATAAACCTCAAAGCAAGGGTGTTTTTTTTTTCAACTGACAATATAATGAACCACTGATTTTCTAGAACAAATAAAAGATTGAGTGTAGCCCAGAGGTATTTTTAGAACACCTTTATTCAAAAACTATTTATAGAAAATAATTGAAATAATTATCTTGTAATTTATATACAATAAGGATACAATGCCTCTTATAACACAATTAAGACAGCACCGAAAAGCAATTATAATCTTCCATTTTCCTTCGCTTTCATCTTACATCCTGTAATGATATAATCAGCAATACACATTTTTGTTACTTTATTGTAAGTCATATCAATTAAGAGTTCTAATTAAGTTTAATATAATGGATTATCATGATTTTGGAACTCTATTTGCTTAAATCATTGTCAGAATAAATCTTAAAGTCTAAAGATACATTTACAAGTATAGAGCAATTTCATTCATTTTCAAATGCACTTTGAAGTGTTTAATCTTTACTTCTATTGTTATACCCCATTATGACAATGGATGAGAAAAGAAACAATGTTGCACTTAAAAATTTAACCTTTCCTATCTGTCTCTATGTTTTGATGCATTGGGAAAACCTTACATAGAACTAAAAATACTACAGTATCTTGAGTTTCAGTAGGAGATGAACAAAACCTTATAAGATAAGTTGAATCCACCGTTAAACAGATTTTCTGCTTGACAGTACTAGTGAACCATTATGTTAAATCCTATATAAAAGTGCCAACTGGAGAGAGAGAAATAAGCAGCATTTTCTCTCCTTAGTCTCAGACCACATATCATTGCTAATAATTTAAATCACAGTAAATTGGTCTTATCTGAACATTATGCAAAGCCAGAATTGTTGAGAATCCTGATTTAAAAAGGCAATAGTGCTCAGTTGCTGCCTTCTATTTTCTCCTGCCAATAGAAATAGCAAGCTAGACTATAAAAGCTCTTTGGAACAGATGCTTCTAATGTTAGAACATCAGTGGTGAATCCTAAGCAGTCAGAAGAAACATGAATATCCTGTATGCATATAGTATTATTATGTACTATTATAGATTTACTAGGATGGATTATTACATCAATCTTCTTGAACTGTTGGAAATCTAGGGTGCATCCGTACAAACTGACTGGGCTTCTCTTGAATCAGTTTGATATCCTTATAATACCATGCTAATATGTCCTTTAAAAACTTTGTTTTTAAGTTTTGTTTCCAGTTTAGCTATGATGAAGAGTAATAGCTCAGCTTATTTTGCTGAAAACAATTGAGTTTAACAAGAATCTGGTAATGACCATTTTCCCCATTGAAAAACATTTGTTTCACCCCTCTTCATAGGTCTTAGAATTCCCTAGCAGATTCTAAAGAGAAAATGCTGGCTGGCTTGACATTTCATATCTGTTCTTCAGTAGCCCAGGCAATGCTAGCAGATGTCGAATTTTGTTGGGAGGAGTGGGGGAAGATCTTATGCAAAGCACTGTTTCCCCTTTCCTTTAAATGTGGAATGAAGATAAGATTATTTTCGTTGCTGAATGGTTTTTAGCAACTCTGATTAGGTTAGTGATCTTTATTCTTTGCCTTCAGTGTTTCTGAATCAGCAAGCAAAGATGAAGACTCTGCTTTCAATAATTTCAGGAGACTGACAAGCAGAAAAGATTACAGTGAGAAACTGCCCTCAAACTGCTATTTAAACTCTTGCATATCCTTCACTAATTCCTTTACTTAGATTCTTTCATGTTGAAGCTGATATGTTCCTTCAGCTGCAGTCATCTTCATGTAGTCATTTGATACATTGCCAATGCTTCTATATTTTATAGGCTCCTGCTAACTACTATAGCCAAATAAAATAAAAGATTTCACTAAAAATTGTTGCAGTTAATATTTCAATAAATTCCAGTGAGTAGAAAATTAGACCAACAGTTTAAGAAAGGTAGCCCCTTCTCCCCACCCCCCAGGGCACTGAATAATAAACAGAATGAAGGTACAGTAGGACTCACTGGGAATACAAATGTTTGAATTACTATGAGTTTGGTTCACTGTGCATTTTGCAATCTTATTTCTAAACTTCATGAAAAATTGAAGATTAATGATTAACACAGGGTTTCTCTTAGCTTGTGAGGATTTGGCAAATTGATGCCAGCAGAAGCAATCTGTTGGAGAGACAACAATGTACAGATACATTTTGTGCTGATTCTTAACCATTCTTCATCGAAGCCAATATAAAATATTTGTAGCTCATGGTTAAAATCTAGGATCCTTAGTGGGGTTTTTTGCAGATGCTTCATTACCAAACTAGGTAACATCATAATGCACTGATGATGTTATATAAGTGGGTAATGAAATGTATGCAAGAAAATCACCAAGCTCAGAGAGCACCAAGAACCCCACATTCATAGAAGTCTCTATTTCTAAGAATAATAATTGAGATTTTTAATGTTTTTACTGCAATTTATTTCTAGTTATTTCTATAGCTATCAAATAGAAGGTTACAAATCCTACCAGCTGTCTCCACTTCCCAATTCTAGAATGCTCCTTATTAAAAAAAAAAAAAAGATGCAGGAAAAGAGAAGAAATACATACAAGAAACTTTGGAAGTACTGAGATCTCATAGATTTTGCTTCAGATGAATCTGGAAACATAAGGATGTAGATGTGACCAGAATAGAACTGTCCTTAATTATATCTTAATTAATTGAGGAGACTCAAACAATCATTTTCACGAGCTAAGCATGGAGCAATACTAGTAGACTTTACTTGCTCTTTGATATCCCCCTCTAAGCCCTTATGATTATACTACCACATTTCACTTGGCCATTCTTTTGAGGAAAAAATAAATGTAATTATTAAATAGAATAAAATAATGTAATCAAAATAAAGGCAAATCAACGTACCATCCTCTAAGAAAAACAGGTTTCTGCATAAAATATGGCCTCAATATCACATGCGTACTTATATATACATTGTTTTTGTTTCATTTAGTTTTTTCCCTTTTCCCTCTTGCATCAATAAAAAATTATGCAAAAGCTCCCCATAAAAACTCAATGGTATCCATGTACATAATGGGACCCCATTTACCTGCTCACAAAGTTATTAAAAGTGCAGCCACTCAATAACCACTCAATAAATAACTTCCCTTCCTTATTAAAGAGAAAGTTATGAACTGCTAAAAATAAAAATGTCTAACAATCATAGAGGTTAATATGGTGAAACAAAATACCTATAAGTATTTTATGGAGAAAATAAAACCTTTTTTTTTTTTTTTGCTACAAACATGAATTTTAAGAAATGGCTATATAGTCTAATAATCACCATACCTTACTGATGCTAATTATTAAATCAAATATCCCAGTTTGGTAATCTCAGTAATGGAACTAAACTGAAAATAACATTAATATGAAAATGAGGTCAGATGTTTAGCAAAGTTATTTGATATATGAAATGTTATCATGTAATGTCTTTTAACCAAAACAGTAATGCAGCACTGCCACATTGCAGAATGGATTACAAAAATGAAAACAGGTGGTGCTATGTATAGGAAATGAACGAATTGATGACCTCTGTCTTGAGTTCTGGAACCAAAACTGGTGTTTCTCAAAAATGACTCTCTGTGTGTGTTTCTGCACGTGCGCGCATGTGCGCACACACACACACACACACCAATGTATTCAATCTAAATCCAATACTAATATTTAGCACAATGTGTCACTTATTCTAAACCTGTATACTATCACACTCACAGAGAAACATTTTCAGTGATCTACAGTGATTACAAATCCTTTTGCTTGGTTTGATTTTTCAGGATGGAAATTAGATAAAACATGGAGAAAGAAAAATGCCTTGATAGAAATATGCAAAAAAATGTTACCTAGGCAAAAGGGGCTGAAGCATTTTTTAAAAATCTAGAATAGTGAGATAATATTAAAAAGTGACTCATGTAGATGCCTCCCACATTCACTGGATTATAGGAAAAAGGAGGAGATTCAGCACAACAAACTTGCAATGATTGTATTATTCTTACAGTCAATCTCAATAAAAATATTTTTAGTCTTCTTATGGCAGGGGTGGGCAAACATTTTGGCTCGGGGGCCGCATTGACTTTTAAAATTTGACAGACGGGCCGGGTCAGCACAAGATTTTTTGGGAACCGCCCCCCCTTCCCCCCCTCTTCTCCTCCTCCCCCTCCCCTCGGAGGCCCCCTGAGTCAGGAGTTGCTACTGCCGGCGCGGCTCTGTGCGGCTCCAGTCCCGCGTTGCCTCGGGAAGGGAAAGGCAAAAAGGAAGAGCCGCGGTGGTGCTTTGCAATGGGAGCAGCGGCACCGGAGGCTCAGGCTCAGCGGCTCCTGGTTTTGCCTTTTCCTTCCCAAGGCAACGCGGGACTGGAGCCACGCGGAGCTGCGCCAGTGGTAGCAACTCCTGACAGCCCCAGCCGGACACCTGAGTGGAGCCCATGCGGAACTGCCTGTTGCTGCTGCCGGAGCACCGCCGGGTCGCCTCCTCCAAGCAGCCCGCCCGCCCGCTGGGCTTCCCCTCCGCCGTGCGGCTCCGGGCCAGGCGCGAGCGCCCGCGAGTTAAAAGGAAGCCGAAAGTTGCTGGGAAGTTGCTCAGGTGCTGGGAGCAGGCTTTTAAAGTGCCGCCCAAGCAAAGTTTAAGCAGCCCGCCCGCCCGCCGGGCGGAACCCTTCCCACTCCTCGGCGGGAAGACGCTCCAGCCTGCAAACTTTGCCTTTGCAAAGTTTAAGCCTGGAAGCCCCGGAAAAAAAAGGGGGATCGGCGGGGACTCACCTTCGGAGAGGTCGCACTCGAAGGTGATTTCGAACTCCCAGCCGAGGCCTTTGCAAAGTTCTTTTCTTTCCTACCCCGAGAGTGCTTCGCACTGTTTTGCAGCTTTGGGGGCCACGTGGCACAGGGCATTTTTTTTCAGGGGCGGGCCGGATTGGACAGACCAACAGGCCGGATGTGGCCCGCGGGCCGTAGTTTGCCCACCCCTGTCTTATGGAGTTGATTTCCTGTTCTAGTTTACCAAATAAGGTCGACAAGGAAGAAAGAATATTAGATACAGTCATTGCCTTGACTTACTTATAAAAAATATTAAAGGCCGGATAAAAATAACTAAATTTTTATGTGGATGCAACCCGTGGGCCTTGAATTTGACACCCCTGCTCTAAAAGGAGGAAAATGACCAAAATCCTTCCATTCCCCACTATCGTATCAGAGCTGAAGAAGCTTCTTGGTTGAGAAGTGAAACGTCTTAAAAGAAAAAACAAAGTCCAGTTGCCTCCTGAAAAAGCATCTTTGGGACAACCATGACCTGAATGACTGAGAATCTCTACAGAATGTGAATTCAATACAAAATTGAGAAACCAGTATTAAAGAATTATGTTGAGGCAACTTGATCCTCTAGAACCATGATGGCGAACCTATGCCATGCATGCTGGAAGTGGCACGCAGAGCCATCTCTCTGAATACGCCAACCATTGCCTGTTGCTCTTCCAGGTTCCGGTGCATGCATGCATGCTGGCTAGCTGGTCTTCACATGTGCAGGAGCACCAGAAACCAGAAGAGCAGCTCCCCAGAATGCATGCACGCATTAGCCAGCTGGCCTTCATGAACACATGTGCATTAGAAACTAGAAGACCAGGTGGCCGGTGTGCATGCACGTGCCAGGAAGCTAAGCTTCTGGTTTCTGGCACTCCTGCATGCACGTTTCGGGGAGCTGTTCTTCCAGTTTATGGCACATGCATGCCCACTCCCATTTTGGCATTCTGTGCTGAAATGGTTAGCCACCACTGCTATAGAGGAACTGGGGGCGGATCATATCATAACACATTATATGGAATAGACATAAAGGAAGGCTAGGAAATTGTTGGTTCTTTTCTGCCTGCCTGTATAACATTTCCTACTTTGAAGAGAAATAAAGGAAACACTATCGTATGTGTATAATACAATTTTATTAGTCAAATGTATGTGTGTGTGTATTCATGAATTGTTCAATTCATTATTTTTTTCATCAATTTACAGTATAACACACAGCAGAAACAGGTCGGGAAAATAAACATTGCACAATCATTCATTTGAACACTTCTACACAGATAATTAATAGTGGAATGGAACCATTAACCACAGCCAATTCACCATAGCCAACTCGCCATGGTCAGGCTGCCATGGCCAATTCACTTTGGGACAACTTGCTGTGAAACAATTCAACAATTTAATTATTTAAAATAATTTTTAAAATATTTTTAATTTTTTAATTCCTTTTGCTTGCCTTTGGCATCCTTTCTTTTAATGATTCTATTCCACTATTTGTTAAATATTAGTGCAACTCTTGTCCCATGTCAAGTTGGCCAGTGGTGAATTGGCTGTGGCCAGTTGTCCCACTTGATAGTTATTCTAGGACTTTTCCATCCACTCTTACCACTGAAAATTTCTGTACTAAAACTGAATAACTTTTAAAATATTCTTGATTGCAGGTGATTACATTTTGTCTGGATTTTTTTATATCTTGAAACAAATATGCCAAACAAGGTGCAGAGTTTGCTGACCTAATGCCACTAACTAATAGATGCATGTATTCTAAGAGAAGAAGCTAAGATAGCTTCTACAGCCTGTCATTTCTCTTTACCGTTTGCATTAATCCAGTTTTAGATTGAATACTAGTGCCTTCTTGGATGAGTTTAAGATATTTTTAAAAGTGCATGGCAGGAGAATAGTCAATCTTATTTCAGCATTGTAACAGAAAGGGGTGTGAAAAAAACAGCAATATGAATCTGTCATGGACTTGTGCAGTATTAATGTTTATGAATTTACTCAGTAACCACTCCAGAAAACAAATGTCTATACCTATTATAAATTCTATTTATATACATCAGCTGTTTGCCAAAATAAATCAATACCAAATTCTTTTTCACCTTGCAACATGCAAATTCAAGTCAATTTAGTCTTTTTGGGATGAGTCAATATGCCTTAGAGACTCAAGATGCCTTAGATAAGAACACATTTTTTAAAAGGTTTAAACAGAATGCCTACAAACAGCAAGATAAAGAAACCTGATCCAGAAACCAATGATATGTGGTAAAATGTATTCTTTAGGGAAATATTGCTTCCTTTAATTTTCTAATCTGTTGCATTTATGAACTGTTAAAAATTTCACCTAGCTTCAGGGTGAGAAGCTCAGACTGACTCACCTTCTGGTGGGACTGCTATAACAAAGTAACAGAGTTGGGACCTTAGAGAGCTTCTAGGCCAACACCCTACTCAAGGAAGAGATATCACTGCACACACATGATAATCCATTCTCTTCTTAAAAACCTCCAGTGAAACACCCACACCTAATATAACAGCTTGTAATTCTACATAATACCTTATAATATCTAATAGCTTATAATAGCTTATAAAAGTTTATAATAGCTGCAATGTCCCATAGCAATACAGCAAGTAGAGTATTGTAACCTCTTTCAAAAGCAGCTTCTAAAATCCATCTGGATGCATTGTTGTTCTTTCCTATAATATACCAAAATGACATCACAGACACAACAAGAATTAAATAATCTCTTTCCCTGACATTAGCAACAATATAACAGAGGCAGAGTATACTTTATACAAAAATACAGCGGCTTTCATTCAAATATTATAATTAGCCATTTCATATCTAGTTCTGTGAAGAACTTGGACAATAAAAATATTGGAATATTTGTGGGTCAACAGTAGAGAAACATTTCTTCTCTATCCTTTGGATTTATTTTTATCTTATTAAATATATAACATCACTATGATGACTCCTGGTGGCATGCAAAAAATGTAAACAAAGTACAGATAATAGAAATGAAAAATTTCTAATGTCTGGAAAAAGCAGCCATTCTAGCTGAGAAAAAAATATAGAGGACCCATACTCATTCAACCCAAAATCTGGATGAAGAGCCAAGGTTTTAAAGTCTTCTTTGAAAGACTTTGAAAGTCTTCATGGTCAATGTAAGATCAGAGGAATGATGTACCAAAGAGAAGGGATCATATGGGTGCTGAAATGTGCTCCCAGGAAAACACAGATGCCATTTGCTCACCAAAATATGCTCAAAATTCTCTTTTTTTCCATTGAATCTATATTATTACATGCAACTGAAATTGTATTGTTGTTGTTGTTAGTTGCAAAGTTGTGTCCGACCTGTTGAGGTAATTCTCTGTTAGGAGAATGAGCACATACAGGGAGACGTATTGAGAGTAGTGTTTGAATAATACACACACAGCACACAGATACACTGTACAGTAAATGTAGGTTTTTACTTCCAGAAAGTTTAAGCAAAGTTCAAACACAGTCCAAAGTCATTCACAGGTAAGGTCAGTCAGTTTTTAGTCCAGGGATAATCCAATAACAGTGTCCAGTGTCAAAAACAGTTCAGTATCAGACTTACATCAAATCCATGAATATCAGTCAATTAGAAGGAACGGCAATACTCTCCAACAGAAGGAAAACAGAGACTCACACTCTCTTCTGAGACTAAGACTAAGACAACCCAGGTTTCTGGCTCCATCTTATGGCCATTTGAGAAACCACACCCAATTACACTTTTATGATTCTCTTAAAGATACAGTATTAAAATGTTTATCCTGGTTTATATATTTCCAACCCAAATAGCTGTTAGGTGACTCATATTCCTAACACAACCCATTGCAATCCCACAGACAAAACATTCCTCCAGGTATTCCTGGACAACTTTAAATGCTGCAGGATTCAATCTGGGTCAATCACCAGGACCAGAAGTATAGTCTTTCGAGCTTTTGGATTCATGCTGCAGTCCATCTTCAGGGAACTTTTCTGTCCACCAAACATATTCTTATGAGAGAGAAGTACCCTGAGGATAGGATCCAGAAAGAGTCTGAATGCTCAGAAGACTAAGCCTTTGGTCTCAGGAACCAACCCAGATTGGATCCTGAAACATTATTCTGGCACACAAATATTTGTCTTCATTCATAATTTTAAAGGGTGTTTTACACATTTAATACAATATATCAGACCTGCATTAGTTTTGTCAACTTTTCTGAGTATATATTTTTTTAAATAAGTACCATATATTATTTAAACCATATATTTGGAAAGAATCTCTACCTAATAAGCATATATTTATATGCAATATTCCCAAACTTACATTTTTCTATTTTCCTTCTTCCTCATATATTTTTACTTTTAAAAATTATTATTTAATATGTGCCTTTCCATGTGTGCATTTTTTGTAGATCTAAAATAGTTTAGTAGCACATCTTTCCATTAATTCTTGTATGTTATAATAGCACATTAATAAAATGAGACATATATTGAGCATATTTGTGAGAAAACATAATTATTTCTCTTAACTGAGACTTGTGTGTTTTCTGTGTATACCTATAAAATGGGAGTTTTTAACTGCTTATTGATTTCAAATAAGCTGATAACTAGCAATCCAGAGAAGTTATCACTCAATATGCTAATGTTATCAGGTATATTTATTCCTGTTTAGATATCTGTGGGATGGGAGATTCTTGGAATAATTTATGTGACTAATATACTGAAAAATCCAAACAGCGAACAGCCAAACCAGACTGGCTTTTAAAATATTTTTTAATCTTGTCTGTAAACCTGATATAGATCAAAATATGAGGAGTTAAATCTTGCTGAAAGTTATTCAGCTAGCATATGTGACTGGAAGGGTTCCAATCAAGGAGAATTGTGTAGTTATGGAAAACATCTACTCATCTCCAATGCTATCATAATAATTTGAGCTGGGTCAAAGCTTTACACATGCATGAATTATTACATGCAAACTCCCAACATTCATTTCTGCTGACATTCATAAAATATATTAATTATGCCTCTTAAATATTTCTGCAGAAGACAAAGTCGTCCTTTTCTTTCCAAATTAGATAGATCATGAAAAATATTTTGAAACTCTTTGACAGATTTTTGGCCAGAGAATGGATAGAAGGATAAGTTCTCCAGCAATTTTTCAAGGACAGGACTTCCATGTAGCACTGTTAATAGCAACATTACTGAAAAAGCTCAATGGATATTGTTGAGGTAATTCCCCCTTAGGAGAATGAGCGCATACAGGGAGACATAGTGAGAGTAGTGAAGAATAATACACATACAGCACACAGACACACTGTACAGTTAATGTAGGTTTTTACTTCCAATAAACGTTTAAGCACAGTCCAAAATAAGCAGTCCAAGTCATTCATAGGTAAAGCAGTCAGTGTTCAGTTCAGGGATAATCCAAATATCAAAGTCCAGTATCAAAAAACAGTTCAGTAACAGACTTACATCAATGATCAGTAACAGTCATTAGGAAGAATGGCAACTCTCCAACAGAAGGAAACAGAGACTCACTCACTTCACTGAGACTCTCTTCTGAGACTAAACAATCCAGGTTTCTGGCTCCATCTTATGGCCATTTGCGGAACCACACCCAATTACAGTATTAGTATTCTCTTAAAGATATAGTATTAAAATGTCTATCCTAGTTTATATATTTCCAACCCAAATAACTGTTAGGTGGCTTACATTCCTAACATATATGCTCTTCTCTGATCTCATCCTTTGGGTTTTGAGTGACGTGTGAGTAGAAATTGAATGAAAGATATAACCTTGGACATCTTGTAACTAAATGTGCAAAACAGTGCTACATTTCCACAATGAAATTTTCTCTGAACGCCAATATGAATTAATAAAATAAAAATTCAGATAAATTCAGATAATTCTGAATTCCTTTAGGAATTCCATTAGGAACACAAAAAAATCATTTAAAAAAAAAACCTCTTTATTTTTTTTATTTTCTATAGGACTGTTAGCACGAGCATTTGTGTGTTTAAATTGATCACTTATTCTATTACATGATGACCCAAATTTTGCTTCATTTTGTATAAGCTTTACCCGAAATTGCCATTAATTCTTGTTAGGCAATATTTTTATTGAATGTAATTTCATTGGTCAATGATCAAAATAAATTTCTGTCTGCCAAACACAAATCCTTGGCAGCAGAGTATAACTTTTCTAATAATAAATTATGTACAAATATTTTACAAATCTTTTTTAAACAAATCAAAAGGAAGAATTGACTTCATTATTTATACAAAGCAAATATATAAGGAGGTACTAATATCATATTGAGGATTTTTTGAGAGGAAGCTCCATTTTCAACAGCAAGTATATCACTTAACTCTTTTTTAATTTCCATTAGTCCAATTTTGTGTTTAATTATATCCATTTGGTTTTTGGTATCTTTATGTTGTGGATATTTTTGTAAATCCTTCTCTAGTTTTTTATACTCTTATTCTAAAGATTGTTGTTTTAGTCTCTTTTTAGTATTTTTTCTTCTTGTATAGGTTATAATTATCCCTCTGGTATACACTTTCATGGTGTCCCATACATTTCTCCTGGTTTGTTTTCTTTAAGGAAGAAAGCCAGCTCTTTTTTCAGATGTTTAATAAATTCTTTTTCTTTCAAAATTGAATTATTCAAAGTCCATCTTGATCTTTTCTTCTGTCCTTTTCATTTAATTCTTATTGGATGGTGGTCAGCCCAAATGTTTGTATCAATATTTGCTTTTTGAATATAAGGTATTAAATCTGTTGACATCCAAATCATGTCTATTCTTGACCATAATAAATGTCTATTTGAGTAGAATGTAAATTGTCTATTTTTGCTATTCAATTCTCTCCAAATATCTTTAATACTCAGCTCCTCCACCATCTTAAAAAAAATTTAGGTAATATTTTCCTGTTTTTCTTGTTTGTTTTATGTGTTTTATAGTCCAGTTCAGTATTTACAATTGCATTGAAATCTCCTAGAATGCATATCTTATCATAATCCAGTTCAATTATTTTATTATGTAGATTTTATAGAATTGGTCTTCCTGGTTATTGGGAGCATAGATTGCAATGAAAAGTACTTCTGAGTTATTATCTATTATTTCAACCATCAATATTCTTCCTTCTTCATCTGCCTAGATTTGCTTGGCTTTAATTGTATTTGTATTGTATTATGCTTGGCTTTAATTGTAACTCTTTTTTATTACTCAAACACTTTAAACTTAAACTTCCCATTAGAAGCTGTAGCTTGCAGAACTGATGTATTATCTAAATCAAGTAGCCTCATGGCATAATGGGAGATACGGGAGGCAAGAGGGGGAGATGCACTTGAGATTGCAACCTCAGTGTTTAGAACCAGTTTCATTTTTCCTCCTTGCACTTGCTACATTTACCTGATCAGCAGATCTGTGGTGGCCCTGGTCTTGGTTGCTGCTTTTAAATGTCATATCAGCCTAATTTGATTCTTGAAGATAAGGCTGATCTTCCTTATATAACTTATAATCTTCCTTATATATTCCTTATATATAACCTTATATATCAAGGACCTTGGAGTTCTCATATGGAGTTCTCAAATAAATGACCTAAGAGCCAAAGCTCACTGCAACAGTATTGCAAAAAAGGCTTTAAGAGTTCTAAATTTAATTTTACAAAGCTTCTCCTCTGGTAATACTGATTTGCAAACTAGGGCATTCAAAACCTTTGCTAGACCAATACTTGAATACAGCTCTGCTGTCTGGAATCTGCACTGTATATCAGACATAAATACAATTGAGTGAGTCCAGAAGTATTTTACAAGAAGAGTACTACATTCCTCTGTTCGCCACAGAATACCCTACACCACCAGACTTGAGATTCTAGGCTTAGACAACCTTGAACTACACCGGCTAAGATTGGACTTAAGCATAGTACATAAAATCATACGTGACAACATCTTACCAGTTAATGAATATTTCAGCTTTAACCACAACAACACAAGAGCACACAACAGATATAAACTTAATGTAAACCACTCCAAACTCGATTGCAGAAAGTACGATTTCAGCAACAGAGTGGTCAATGTCTGGAACTCACTACCTGATTCTGTTGTCATATGCTCAAACCCCCACTCCTTTACCCTCAAACTAACCTCTATTGACCTCACTCCATTCCTAAGAGGTCTGTAAGGGTGGTGCATAAGCGCACAATTGTGCCTACCATCCCTGTCCTATTGTCCCCAATTATTAGTTCCTATTTCTTATATTTAAACTACTGTTTATTCTTATTTTATATTGTAAACATTTGACCAAATAAATAAATAAATAAATACCTGAAACCTGGCTGGGCCCAAAGGGAGGTGTTCCCCTCTCAGTAATGTGGCCAGTGGGTTATCAAGCATGGCACCAACCTAGACCTCAGGACCAGGGAGGGTGTGTGCTGTTTTTATCAGAACAATTCTGGCAGTCTCCAGGGCCATGGCTCTACAAGTTTCCTGTCAGGTTTCCAAGTGATGACATCCATTTAAAAATAAAAATACAAAGTCCATCTTCAAAAAAGAATTCTTTTATTTAGGAAAGCATCAAATTGACATGCCCAGCTGTGTCCAGCTTTTTCTTATGTTGGGCTCAAGGGATCAGGTGGGATTGCTGCTGCTGTACCAGCCTCCCTGCTGTGTGGCAGCTTCCCTACCTGGGCTCCTAGACCTCACCGCATTGACCAGCAACCTTCTTTAAGGTGGTCTCCTCCTGAGGAAAGAGGAGACATGCCACCTAAAGGAGCATGCTGAGGAATTTGCAGGTTTTCTTGAAGACAAAATTGCTCGACTTCATTCCAATTTAGATGCTGTTGTTGTTGTGTTGGCAGACGGACACACCAGGCAGACACGGAGTTGAAGAATAACGTTTCTTTTATTTGAAGAGTAACAGGTTATCGTGGCTGCCCAGCTGGGCTGGCAGCCAGCTGGCTGGAACAGCTGATGCCGTTTGACAGCTCCTTTTATAGTCTGCTGTAAAACGGCACCAACCAATGGGAACAGTCAGTGCTCCTGCTCAGAATGCGGACCAGATTGAAGACTTAGCTAGTCAGGGACACTACACCCCTTTCCCCTAGCTAAGTGCATGCGCGGCCCCGCCTTCTGAGGATCCATGGTACAGAAGAGGAAGTTGAACTAGTGGGCAGGGTAGGAGCACCTGGCCTGGGAAGGAGGCCCTGACAAGCGTGGTGAGTAACCCTGCCTTGGTGACCTCCAGCATGTGGCGGAGTAGGGGTCCCCGGATCCTAAGGGCTGTGGGTCAATACTGACAGTCGCCTGTCTGGAACCAACGCTGCAGAGATGGCAGGCATCTGGGCGAGCAGCGTGCAAGTTTAGATGTGGCTTGCGTGAAGGGACATGTGCAGAAGGTGGGGACCGCTGAGTTAGGGAGTTGACTACGAAGGTCAAGACCTAAGGGCTGAAAGAGGAGCAGGCACGTCGTGCTCCCCCGGCCCCCTTAGGGTAGTGACAAACCAACCTCCCACCCACCTAGCTTTAGACCCCCTGGGGACATATAGCCACCGCCAAGGAATGCAAGGCCAGGTGGAAGGACCCTAATGGTGGGTGCGCGCCTCCTAGTTCAGCTCCTGACACCCACTACCCCCTAAATACAGGACCCCTTCCCCAGAGTCACTTGGAAGTGGGGGGTGCAGAGAAACCTTTACTTAACAAACGGTGAAAGGAACGAAGAAAGTCCAAAACAGCTCAGTGAACCAGGAAAAAAGCGCCAGCCATGCTCATAGCCACAAAGGGCCTGCAGACCTGCAGAGCCAATGGCTGCACCGAGTCCACGATGGAGAAGGGCCAGGAGCTGAATCACAGCAGGCCCACGAAGAGCTGCACCAGCAGCAGGCACAGCCCCACCGGCGTATAGAGGAGCAGCGCCGGCAGCACCGGCAGTGGCCCGTGGCTCAGCAGCCGTTGGGAGTCGAAGAGGCGCTCGGGCTGTCGGCGGCGGCGGTGGCAGTGGCCGGGACGAGACGCGGCGGCGGCGGAAGCGGCGGCGGTGGCCGGAACGGGAGGCGGCAGCGGTGGAAGCGGCGGCGGTGGCGGAGGCGGCCGGAATGGGAGGCGGCAGCGGCAGCGGCAGAAGCGGCAGCGGCGGCCGGGATGGGAGGCGGCAGCGGTGGCAGCGGCAGCGGCGGCCGGGACGGAGGCGGCTGCAGCGGAGGCCGCGGCGGCGGCAGCGGCAGCGGCGAAACGGCAGTGGTGGCCGGGACGGGAGGCGGCAGCGGCGGAAGCTGCAGCGGTGGCCGGATTGAGGCGGCCGGCGGAGGCCGTGGCAGCAGCGGTGGAAACAGCAGAGGCAGCCGGGACGGAGGCGGCAGCAGCGGAGGCCGCGGCAGCGGCAGAGGCGGCCGGAACGGGGGGCGGCAGCAGCGGAGGCCGCGGCGGCGGCAGAGGCGGCCGGAACGGGAGGCAGCTCTATGCTTGCCCTGGGGGCCTCGCCAGCCTTCACGGGCGAGCCGCAGGCACGGCAGCCCTCTCAGGTGCCTGGAGGGTGACGTCTGTTCCTCGGCTGGGGAGGTTTTAGACCTTTGTGCTCTTGGTAGCGCCAACGGGGGTGCCTTTCGGCGACGTCTGTTCCTCGGCTGGGGAGGTTTTAGACTTCTGCGCTCTTGGTAGCGCCAACGGGGGTGCCTTTCGGGCGATGTCTGTTCCTCGGCTTGGTAGCTTTAGACTTGGGGAGGCTTTAGACTTTTGCGCTCTTGGTAGCACCGGCGGGAGTTCGGGCAGCGTCTGTTACCTCAGGCAGGGAGGCTAGAGTGCCTTTAAACTTTGCGCTCTTTGAAACGCAGGCAGTGGTGCCTTTCTCCTCAGTCAGGGAGACTTTCAGTTTTGCGCCCTCAAAAGGGCACACGCAGCAGTGCCTGTTAGGCAGTGACTGTCCCCTCAGCTGAGGAGGCTCTTTAAATTTGGCGCGCGCAGAGATTGTCTGTGGCTCCTGACATTCAGTGGCTTTGGCTCTTTCTTCAGTGACTTAGCTCAGCTGTCTTGCCTGGGCGTCTCTTCTGTCATCCCACCCTCGTCGCCGGTGTTGTGTTGGCAGACGGACACACCAGGCAGACACGGAGTTGAAGAATAACGTTTCTTTTATTTGAAGAGTAACAGGTTATCGTGGCTGCCCAGCTGGGCTGGCAGCCAGCTGGCTGGAGCAGCTGATGCCGTTTGACAGCTCCTTTTATAGTCTGCTGCCAAACGGCACCAACCAATGGGAACAGTCGGTGCTCCCGCTCAGAATGCGGACCAGATTGAAGACTTAGCTAGTCAGGGACACTACAGTTGTGGTCACTGGTCTGGTGGACACCCCTGGGATAGGTTTTTGCCCCTTTTATCTGGGAATAGTTTGACTCCATCCTGAAGAAGTGGACAGGATGCTAGGGAGTATGGACACAAGCACCTGTGTTTTAGCTTGTGAAAGCTTTCTGGGAGGTGACATGTGGGTGGACTCTGGTGGTGATTAATGCTTCTTTACAGAAGGAGATGGTGCTCCAGCACTTTAAGGAGACTGTGCTCCGCCCTCTTTTTGGATAATTTCTGATCTGTCTCCAACCTTCCCTTTTTGGGGGAGATTGTTGAGAAGGTAGCTGTGCTGCAGCTCCAGAAGTTTCTGGATGAAATGGATTATCTAGACCACTACTGGACTCAATTCAGTCCTGGATATGGGATAGAAACAGCAGTAGTCACACTTTTTGATGATCTCTGGTAGGAGCAGGATGGGGTAGTGTATCCATCCTTGCTCTACTCGACCTCTCGGCAGCTTTTAATACCATTGACCATGGTATCCTTTTGGAGCAGCTTCAGGGGTTGGAGGTGGGGGGGGGGCTTTGTGATATCCTGGCTCACTTCCTTTCTCTGGTCTGGGGAACCCAGAACAGAATGGAGCCCATTAAATGACTGGTATAAGTGTGTTGTCACTGGGGTTATTATTTATTATTTTTATTTCTTTTATATTGTATTTTTATTTCCTATAAACTGCCTTGAATTGTTGTGAGTGAATAGGCAGCAATATAAATTTTCCAAATAAATAAATATTGCCTTTGTGGAGATACTGTTTTAATGGAATGCATTTTAAGCATTATTTCTAACGAAGTCTGACAACGATAGCAAAACTATAAATGAAATATATTTCAATATGAGTATAGTATGTTAGGTATTTCTTTTAACATGATAAAAGTCTTCTGTTAAATGGTGACTCTTTATGACTTCATGAATACATCCAATTTCTTAAGCAAAATACAAAAGTAGTTTACTTGTGCTTTCAATATTACTTCCAATATTTTTAATAAAATTTGATCTTAACAAAACAACCTATTTTGTCTCATTTAAAGGACAGCTGAAGTAAATAAAATTACATCTCTCCTTAGAAATCTGATTCAATCTAAAATAGGAATGAGTTTACATAATATGAATTGTTTACAAAAGAACAGATTAGATAATCTAAGCACTTGCTCTTTAAAAAGCTGCCCTATAAAATTCTTATTAGGCCATATCTCTGCCTCCCTATGAGTAAACTATTTTTAGATTCTTCTTTCAAAGGATGAAAAAAGAAGACAAATACAATAATGCTCAGAATAAGGAATAATTTACTTGTCTTATATTTTAATTCAAATGAGTGTAATCTTTATCACTCAGAGTAATATTTGAAGTAGACTAAAATTATTCTCCAGTTGTCACTTCTCTCAATTTCCTGGTACTATTTTATAATTGAAAAACTAGATAACAAAATGAGTGCATTACTGATAATAGCACGCTGCATGATGTATATTACAGAGAAAATGCTTCCCAAACATAGTATTGTCAGAAGATGTTTACAGATTTTCATAGATGTAAAGAAATATATAAATAAGTGAAACTGTTAGTTAAGTGGTATGGAAATAACTTTTGTTGGAAAGGATCAGAGATGGTATTCAGCAGATTCTGACCAGTTCTGGAGAACCAGTAGTGGAAATTTTGAGTAATTCGAAGAACCAGCAAATACCACCTCTGACTGGCCCCGCCCTCATCCATTCTTCTTTTGTTACAGGAGAACATAGCTGGAAAGCAGGTTAATGGGATAGGGAGGGAATGGAGATTTTATAGTATCCTTCTCCTGCCATGCCCACCAAGCATGGTCCACAGAACTGGTAGTAAAAAATTTTGAATCCCACCACTGGAAAGAATGCATGTGTTGTAGAAAATGAAGCAAATATTTTTTTTTTCATAAAGCATGCAAAAATAGTAGAGTTCTTAAATATGCTGTTCTTTATATCCTAGATTGGTCTAACATCTTAAAATTGTCTTCAGAAAAATCCAGACGAGTAGAGGAAGAATAGAACATGTTCTCCTTGAGGAGATGCTATTTGGGATTTTTCCTGGATCCATCTCTGTCAAAAGAACAGATGACTTGAATAATTAGAAGCACCTTTTTTCAGTTGATGTATCAACTGGTAGGACAGGGATGACCTGAGATCAATTACATTTTCTCAAATGGATGTTTTACTCTCTCTGCATTTGTGTTTGTCTGTTTTCAAGTTAGTCTTGACTCCTGGCCATTGCCTGGACAATTCCAGACAGATTCCTTGCCAATATTTTAGGAAGTCATTTGTATTACTTTCTTCCAAGAGGGAGGAGAGAGGTAAGGAAGGAGGGAGACAGTGGGGGACGGTAGCTCAAACATACCTAGTGGCAATATGCATAATGCAGGACTAGAACGCACCATCTCTAAAAGTCTAGGGTAGTACTTTTAATCCATGACACCAAACTAGCTGTCTACCTTGTTAATTCTGAAAAATAGTTCAGAAACCCAAGGCCTGCAGGATTTCTAGATGAAACTAACCAACATATTATTTTGTTTGAGTTATTCCAAATTTCTCCAGCTAGTTTTCAAATTATTTTTAAAATACAACTTTTGTAATTCCTAGGTCATCACTGAAAGAAAAAAATGGATCCTGCAGTTTGAGTACATCTGGGGGATGTAAAGCAAAGAAATGATTATTTATCTACAGAAACTAGTCTGGGGATTAGTAATAACATCTTGGCAGAAAACATTACCTGGGGTCCATACATTTTCTAATCTTACTGATCCATCATAAATCAAAGTAAAAAGAAAAACCAAACACAAAGTCAAAATTTCAAGATCAGGCCAGTATCTCTATGCATGCTTAGTGGAAATTGTCTCACTAGACAGAAGTTTATTTTTAAATAAACTTGTTTAAGTTAGAATGTTAAGATGTTGATGTAACCAACAGCATCTGAATTGTTCAAATCTTGTGTGTGAGCATATTTTTATTATTTATTTATTTTTATTTATTTGATTTGTCAGTCATTTACAAGATACAGGTATAAGAATAAACATAGTTTTGAATACATGAGATAGATACTTATAAGAAAAATAAAAAGAAATAATAGGACAGGGACGGTAGGCAAGATTGGTGCACTTATGCACGCCCCCTACAGGCCTCTTAGGAAGGGGGTGAGGTCAATAGTAGACAGTCTAAGGTTAAAGTTTTTGGGATTTTGGGAAGAAACCACAGAATCAGGTAGAGTATTCCAAACACTGACCACTCTGTTGCTGAAGTCGTATTTTCTGCAGTCAAGTTTGGTGTGGTTAACCTTGAGTTTGTATCTATTGTGCGCTCTTGTATTGTTATGATTGAAGCTGAATTATTCATTTGCAGGTAGGACATTCCAATGTATGATTTTATATACCATACTTAGATCAGACCGAAGATGGCGTAATTCAAGGTTTTCTAGGTTTAGAATTTCAAGTCTGGTGGCATAAGGTATTCTACAATGAGTAGAGGAATGGAGAACTCTTCTTGTGAAATATTTCTGGACTTTCTCAACTGTATTAATATCAGATACGTAATGCGGGTTCCAGACTGATGAGCTGTATTCAAGTACTGTTTTAGCAAATGTTTTGTATGCTCTAGTTAGTAGTGTGATATTACCAGAGAAAAAGCTACGTAGGATTAGGTTAACAACTCTTAATGCTTTTTTGGCTATGTAATTACAGTAGGCTCTAGCACTTAGATCATTAGAGATGAGTACTCCAAGGTCCTTGACAGAGTTTGGATCCTCAACAAAGTCTTGACTTTTTAGCTTGTATTTTATTTTCTGATATTTATTTTTTTTTGCCAATATGTAAGACAGAGCATTTATTTGTTGAGTAGTTTGTCGTGTACGGCACTGGATAGCTTTTTTAAGAAGTAGGCACATATTCCATCCGGTCCAATCAATAGGGATGGTTTTAGATTGTGCAGTGCTTTTTCAACAATGTCTTCTGTAAAATTGATATGTATTAGATCATTGTAGTTGTCTGTGGTTCGACTAGGAAGTACTGGTCTTGATCCATTGCTGTTTACAAATACTGAGCCAAAGAATGTGTTAAAGAGGTTGGCTTTGATGGTGTCGTCCTTGCAGTCTTTGCCATTAGGTCCTTTCAGGGGTGGGATAGACCTTGAGTCTTTTAGTTTGTTGTTTACAAAATTGTAGAAAGCATGGGTGGAATTGGTGCGTAGAAGTTTTTCCTCTTGTTTCATGTGATAATTAGTGCATTCAGTTTTTATCTGGTAGCATAGATTTTTGTATTGGCTTTTGAAGTTGGCAACATGACCAGATTTGTTTTTCCACCAAAGTGATCTCTTTTTGGATTGAAGCTTCCTTATTGTTATGGGTAATCTGTTTTTCCTGGTTTGGGGAGTTGTTATTGGTACATATAGTTTGATGGCTCTTTTGATTTCTAGTAAGAATATGTTGTAATGGTCTTCAATAGTATTGCATCCAGTGAATAGAAATTGCTAATCAAGGGAAGAGCGATCGTTGATTATAAGATCATAGTTGCCCTTTTTGAAGTTATAATTGGGGATTTTGTTATTGTGATGATTTTGTGTGGACGTATATTGAGACAAAAGTCAATCATGTTGTGGTCACTGTTGGAAAAGAGTTCTTTAATTTGTATTCCGTAAATTGAATTCAAACTATTGCAGAAGATGAGATTGAGGCAGTTGTTAAGTCTAATATTGTTGATTACTAGTTGTTCCAGTCCCAGATTTGTTACAGCATTGTAGAAGGTTGCATGTATGGGTTCAGTTGAGCATTTCTTTAGGGTCCATTTAATATGGGGTAGATTGAAGTCACCAAGAAAGATAAAAGCGTGTGGGCAGGATGCTGCCCATATTAGTAGTGTATTTAGCTGGTTTACATGTTCAATGTCATAATCAGGGGCTCTGTAACATAGTAAGAACCGAAATGTGATATTTAAGGTCAGTTGACAGATAATGGTCTCAGGAAGAACAAGCTCTGGGGTAACTTGGATGTTTTGTATGAGTACCTACACCAAAAAAGGGTAAATAATCTATTTCTTTAGGAGAAAAAATTAACAGAAACAGAAATACTTTATTCACAGGTGGATTGAGAATTGATTTTTGTAGCAAATTAACAAAGTCCTTAATATAAGCAATGAAAATGGGGAATTTTGTATGCATTTATTACAAGTAAGCCCATTTAGTTCAATGAGAGTTCCTTGTATATAAATTTGGGATTGGATTGCAGCATATACTACTGAACAAAGGGTAATTTAATATGTATACATACATCATTTCAGGGGGAAAAGTCAAGGCACAGTTAAACTGCCTTATTTGGTCACCTCAATTTGATAAGAGTGATTCCCATGCCTGTGAAGAAGCTATAGTTAGGTGAAGCAAAGCAAATGACTGTTCTGCTCCTACCTTCATAAAAGCAATAGTCCACTTTGCTTCACACAGTTGCTTTTCCATGGCTGCTTCAAATACCTTTGGTCAGAGTGAGGAACCCTTCAAAGATTTGTACAACCATCTAATTCAGTGGTTTTCAACCTATAGTCTGCAGACCCCTGCAATATCATCAGAGAAGGTCTAATTCATTAAAAGCAAGATCAATGCATGAAACAAGACCATGCTTTTGGGTCTCACCTAATGCATTGGTTATATAGCTATCTTAGTCTTGCACATTCACTGGAGAGAAAGATGAACCATTTATTTGAAATCAGACATTTAAAATATTTGGGAGCTGGGGACATATTTGGAATTCTATAAACAGGTAATAAATATTTTTTAAATCTGTAAGTAACTGAGGAAGTCTGATGGTCCCATGAGATATTTGCTCATTTTTTGGTTACATATATAAAGGTAAAACTATGTAGAGTCCATGCAGAGAAATCAGAAATGTTCACCATGGATACAATATTATCTGGCAAAATCGAATCTATCATATTATGAACTATCATACAAATTATCGTCTCATTTAATGTCATCATTTAAGTCTGATTTATTGTAAATCTGGGTTCAAAAATTATCTACAAAAATGCCTATTTGTAAAAGATGGGAATGATATTTACAAGAAGTATGCAAAATACACATTAGAGAAATGACAAACTAAATTTGCTTTTTCACCTGTTTAATAGAGAAGACAAAACATTGACAGAATAGATTATCAATTGAATATATGTGATATAAACTGAAGAAAAGATGATAGAAAGATGATAGATAGATAGATAGATAGATAGATAGATAGATAGATAGATAGATAGATAGATAGATAGATAGATAGATACAGACAGACAGACAGACAGACAGACAGACAGTTAATAGACATGAGCATATTTTTGTTGTCAGATGCATATAGGCTCTTCCTAGGAGTGCAAAATGGCCTAAAGTACTGTATATGACAAAAAGCTTTAAGTTCTGTTGTCCTGCTAGCCTAATTGGAATGCATGCCAGATCATTATAGAGTGGCATAGTTGACTGCAGAACTAACTCTGCACAAATGGTCTTTCAATGAATTACAATCTGTTATTCAACGAGGAATAACATTTGTTCATATATTCTTCAAATAATACTTAGCAGGCTGTTCCTGAGCATGATTTGCCCCATGACAACTCCATGGTTGTTCTAACTCTCTGTTGAAGGGATCCTTCCGAAGCTGTAAACAATTGATTAGCATGCTGTCAGATTCATTAGCCCATTAGACAAATGGCAGGCATGGAGAGAAACAAATACAGCTCCACTAGTGTTTACACACAATAAGAATATGTAAACAGTATATATTACAGACAGAGCAGCCTGTTTTAAAACTCCCCAAGCTTTCTTGGTTCTCTGCCTGTAGGGAAGTGTTGTTGATATGCAATTCATCCAAACATCTGGCAGCCCACTTGAATTCTTATTATTCCCCTGCTTGCCAGAAGTAAAATATATCATTTAATTAAAAAACAATTTAAAAAATGGGGGAGAACTCCACTGACATATAAAAGAGCATAATCAATCACTAAAGGGAATCATGCTTTATAGCAAAACACCATTTGGTTTAAAGTTTAAGTTTATATTGAAATATCAATGGCAGCCTCTAGAAATGAAATCTGTCACCAGAGAAAGTTGCAAAAACTTCTCTTACAATTGTAGTTGACAAGAGTAGCATGATATCATGAAGCGAGTGTTTTGACAACAGAAGATAATAAGACATTGCAGAGGGAATTAGGGGTAATAAGCATTTAAATGACAGGAAATCTAGAGCTTGGCTGACCATGTGGCCTAATTCCACATGGACTTTATTTGAAGGTATGCTGCATCTGAATTCAAATCACATTTAAATTTTAACAAAGCAGAAAAAGTGAATGCAATGAGTCTGAAATTAGTCTTCAACGGTTAGCTCTGGTTGGTAAGCTTAGCCAACAAAGAAATTCCCTTGACTGCACCTCCCCACAATGTTGTGATATACTCCATGTATTTCTATTTAAATTATAAGAATAATGATGTCTACATTTTCCAAAATGAATGTTATCAAATGTACATGCATTGGCATGTCTTAACCCAATGGTTCTCAACCTGTGGTCTGTGGACACCTGAGGGGCCACAATGTCATTACACAGGGTCCACAAAGGCTTGAAGAAATGTTATGATTTAAATCTTGAGTTAATCTTAGGGGTCCCTGGTCCATAAAAGGCATTTAAAGCGAGTTATCATGGATCAACTCCTAGGCCCCTCTCCAGATATGAGTTCAGAGGAGGAGGAGTTGAGCTGACTGCTTTCCTGGATTTCATATGTGCCCATTGGACTCATTTACCCAGTGTCTCTTGTCATATTGAACTCAGAATCCGGACCTATGCAATGAGGGTGCTTTCTGGAGACCTGTTTGGGGGGTTTGAATAAGCACCTGTAGAACTCTTGCTGTACATATGAGAAGGGAGCAAGGCAGCACAGGAGTCCATGGTGAAGAAAAAGTTGAGAACCACTGCCTTAGCCCATAATATGAACATTTTAAGATCTCTTATTTCTTATCCCATAAACCTTTCTCCTAGAATAGCAGCTTAGTAGTTTTTACAGCTGCCACCTGTTTTCTAGGAACCACTTCATCTGGAGCCTTCCTCATTAATATTGAGGTGTGTGAAAAACAACATTCCATTACATTATTTCTGTTATTCTGTATTATTCTATGCTATTCTGCTGTTACTGTATAAAATAGTAATGACAACAATATTTCTAGCCCCATTCCTGGTCATATAGAATCCAAGGTATATATCTAGCATTATCAGTTCACATGAGCAAATTAAACATTATTTAAAAATAAATAGGAGAAAACTTACTGTTTGAAAAGAGGAAATAGGGGAGGTCTGATTAAATAGAAATGGAAATAAAAATATAAAAGGAAGAATTCAAATTGGGTGTAATATATAAAGTTTGTAATACTTATATTGTTATTTGTGATAGCCCTTACTGGATTTTTGCTGTTTAATATGGAGAGATGAAGTTTAGAAACAGGCTGATAGAGATTCGTTGAGATGGGAATAAAGAAGTGTTTAGTTGTACTTTAAGACATACTGATAAGGTGTTAATGTTGATTATATTTGTTGGGGATGAAAGGGGATGTTTATCTTTTCTTTCTCTTTTTCATTTTTCTGCATCTTTTTTTAGATGTATTTCTGCATTATGTAGTGGTATTAGTTTTGCCTGCATGGTATAATCTTTTAAACAAAATTATTGAAAAATAGGGAAAAAAGCATTGTAGCATCCATTTTAACTTAAAATCTTAAATGTAGAAATTGAATATGAATGAAAAGGTGCCCAGAACTGCTCAATTTCACAGGGAAGAAGCTTAAAAAGAATGAAAAGTCTTATGTTAGATGTATGGATCCTATCAGATCACAAAATGTTCTGGTTTTGCTACAAATAGAAGTGGGAGTTGGATTCCTAGTTAATATTAATCATTTTCAATAAAACTGTCAAAGTAAAAGGTATGTATGTATATATACATGTATTTGATCAATGATAGTCACCCTACTCTAAAAGACTCTAGACATACCAGTATCGTATTTTCCATAGTCCACCTTGACTTAGATAATTAAGGTTCCAAGTTGAATGGTCAATTGTCAAATGTTTTATAAAGCAATAAACACAAAAGATAATAAAGCTGAATTGTCACACAGAGAACATGAAGATTCAATTTATCAGTTATTTTCATCCCCTCATCATTTCCCTCTTCTAAAAGTAAAATTATATTTAAATCAAACTCGCTTTTGATTCAGCTGTTTTTTTTCCTGAAAATTCCCTTTTAATCAGAGGTTAGAAGCAAATGGTTTCCTCCCCTTTTTTAACCAGGATTTGTGCCTACAGTGCGCTAGAAAAATAAAGCCACCACCTCTTCCTGGAGTGAGAGAGATTGAAGTGAAGCTACATGTTGCTTGTGTTTGGGAGACATAAAATATATTTTCAGAATGTCTGCAGTCTAGCTGGCATGCAGCTGAAGGTGTGGAACACTTGCAGACACAGACTGGTTTTACTACAGTGAATTTTATGCAAATCGCTTTGGTCTTTGTTGTGATGAAAATATCTTATCTGATGGTTGAGGGATGCAATCAACAATGCATAAATGCTCAGCAATGCTAAAGTTTCAATCAGACATAGAATGCAAATAAGAATTAATTGTCTTTGTAATAAAATAAAAAATAAAAACTACTGCAGCTTAAACATCTATACATGCAATGATTTAATAGAAAAGGGGAGGAAATTTCCCTGTTCCATCCTGGACATAACTAACAAAGGCTAAAAAACAATGCTAAATATAAAACTTAAAAAACAGAATTGTCAATCTTTCCTATGAAGCATTAAAAGCTGAAAGAGGATGAGAATGCTCAAATAATTAATACACTTCTTCTAGCATTAAACAGAAGAATAGAGAAGAACATACATATATTTTAATTATTTCCTTACCTCCAGACACACAAGTTCTTTCCTAAGGACAAAAATAATCATCTTCAATCAGATTTAGTCTGTGGCATCCTCTATGTAATTCCTTAAATATTTTTTACATTGTGAGGATGATGCTATCTTTTCAAATATGTCCAATCCTCAGCAATGCTAAGGACTAGGGGTTTCATATATTGTCCACACAGTGACTTACTGATTTGTCCACAGCAACTGCACCAACTTGACCTGATATATCAGTAGATATGCTTTTCTAGGGCATCCCATAGCTGATCAACACAATCCAAAATTTTCTTGTAGTCAATAAAACAAATTTAGACATTCTTTTAATATTACTGAACATTTTTCCATGATCCAGCATAGATTTGCAATATGGTCATGAGTGCCACAATCTCTTCTGAAACCAGATTGAACATCTAATACTTTCCTTTCAGTGGTTGGCCCCAGGTGTGTTGAATATTTTCTTTTCTTCATTGTAGGTAAACATTAATAAATAAATTTATTTTTAAATATAATCAGCCTTGATAAGAAAGCTTATATACATTGATTAACTTGGTAAACACAGATACATACTACAATAAAATGATAATGATATCTTGCTTAGGGAAATCTGTGAAAGATAACTGTTATTTTAATCTGAATATAAGTTATATTTTGAAAACTCACCATCAACAGCCAACAACTTTTAGCAATTCCACATTATCCTCAGCTCTGTATTATTCTTCATTTAATTTAAATAGGAGGAAATCATTTTTTTCATCTAGCAAGCATTTTCAGGAAATTCTGGAGAGTGTAATTAATTTAATCATGAGGCAAAATCCAATTTTATAATTCTAACACTTATATTTTTAATGACCAAACTACAAGTGCCTGTTTCTGTGATGATTTTTGTGTTCTATTTTGAACTCTAAGGATTTAGTAATTTTATGTGAAAAGATCTCCAAAAGCTAATCCAAAACTAACATTTCATAAATCATAAATATTTTGCCTTCAAGGGTAATTTTGGCATGCTGCATGGGAAGACATGCAGAGTGTATCCCAGTCTTCCTGCAGCTATTTCACCTCCCTATTTGATATGGTACTTACCAAGGGTAACAGCCATAAAGATCTATTGTTCCAAAAATTAATAGGTTTCCTATTAATATACAGTATCAAATTCAGATAGTTAAGCTTGTATGCTGCCCAACTCTCAATGACTTTGAGTGGCTTACAGCAGTCAAACAAAGAATCTATACTAACATTATTAATAGATAACGATAAAATATGGCAAACAAATTTTGAGATCTAGCCACCTATTCAGCTATCCTCCAGATACAGAATGCTGGTTTATGTGATTTATCATAATTCAATCTACTTGGCTGAGAATAGCTACTTCTGTTTAGTATGTTTTGTTTGTTTGTTTATTAGTTCCACCATTTACAACTTATGGGAACTTTTGGATGCATTACTCCTGATGGAAAAATAAGTGGGAAACATCAGTTCTGGCTTTACCTGGACCAAGAAACCCTGATGATAGTAACTGCTGTGCCATTATCACCACATTTTGATTACCATAACAGTCTGCATAGGGCTGTTATTGAAGATTACCTGGATGCAAAGCGTCAATTGCAATAGACGAGTGGTGAAAGCTGCTATGAATGGTTCAAGTTACACTTCTCTCTCTCACTTTCTCTCTCTCTCCCTACCTATCTCTCTCCCTCCTTATTTATCTATCATCTGTCTATCTATCTATCTATCTATCTATCTATCTATCTATCTATCTATCTATCTATCTATCTATCATCTATCTATCCATCCCTTTATGGCTTTTTCCAAGGTACTTCAGAGACTGTGTGCTATAGATAGAATCTATTCATTCCATGTACAGATGAAGAAGAGATGTGTAGACTGTTATCCTTATGAGAAATCAAAGTGACAAATTTCTGTAAGTGATGGCACCTGCTGCCAAAAATAATCTGGAAATTCCTTATTACTTTCTTTAAGGCAATATTTTTTGAATGAATATATAAATGCTGATGTGCAATATATGAAATTAGAATATATGACCATTTTTAAAAGAAAATAATTGTAATTACTTATGTTTATATATTTTATTTTTATACTGTAAACCAGCAGGAGTTGCTTGAGTTGGGTAGTACAGAAGCACCTGACACTAGCTAAGAAATAAAATAATAAGTCGGCACATTTAACTCTTTTTACATTCCAAATGACAATCTTTTTTATGTTTTTGATAATCTTCAGATATTAAATATATTGATTTCTACATTTTAAATTATCATGGATTTTATTAATCTAGGAATTTGAAGTACTACATTGTTAAGCCTGGATTCCCCAATGGGTGTTAAGGAAAACAAACTAAACAGAACGTGCAGTGAAGTCAGATAGGAAGACAGGTAAATGTGTGAGATAAGTTTTCTAGTTAACACGCAGTAAAAATACAGATACGCTTGTGCTATCAAAAATATAGTTTATTCCATTTAAGAATTATAGCATAGTCAAAATAAACGGTCCATTAGTCATATATCATTTCAGTCAAGTCTGAATATTCTATTTGCAAAGTCCGTGTTGAATAGCCAATGTCAGTACACTTACAATAAATCAGTCCAATCTTTATCTTCTCTCCGTTGAGAAAAATCAACACTCCTTTTTCTCTCCCCGTTCCAGCAAGAATGCAGTCATCAATCCATCCAGTAATTAGGGATCAGTAAGCCAGAGAGAGCGAGCTGCTATTGCCTCGCTTCTTATATAGTGCTTTTACAACCACACCCTTAATTACATTCTTGCAGTTAAAGTTACACACACTTTAACTAACAAACCATGATACCTTATTTATTATTTTTACCCAAACCAGTTAGGGTAAACAATGTTATCCCTAACACTACATAATATTTTGTAGGACGTTATGGAAATATTGACTAGGTTGCCAGTGTTAGGTATACCCCATAACATATCATATTCTCTGCTAATGATTAGGAGAGATAGTTTGCTCAAATAAAATGAAACCTGGATTTTACTTCCAGCATGTACTCACTATTTGGTAGAAGATAGAGGCTATATTCAACATCAACATTCTGTAACTCATGTCCTGCCAGTACATTAAATATATTGACATTTGATATATGCCCTTTTAATTTACAGCAACAACTCTGATTCTCTCCCAAAATTTCAGAACAAGCATCTAAACAGAAAACCTGTGGATTCTTTCACCATTCCCATCTGCACTTCAGAAATATAAGACAAATATTTTTTTCTATTTTTTCTTTTCTTAAGTTAGGGTAATTATAACTATATCAAATAAAAGTTATAGTTGTGAAAATTAATGATAAGAGAAATTAAATCTCATGCTTCATGGTCTGATTGATTGCCTTTAGATAAGGAAACAAACCAAATCAAACCAAAACAAAATATTTTCCTTCGCAAACAGTATTTCCAATATGTGGAATTCTGCTTTTCTCTGAAAAAAATTGTCTACCTAGATCAGTGGTTCCGAAACTTTTTCAGTCCACCGCCCCCTTGGTGTTACAAACTTATCCCTGGTGGGATTCAAATTTCTGTGGACGTGGCCTAATTTGAGGGTGTGGCTTGCTGGTCATGTGATTGGGTGGACGTGGCTTGCTGGTCATGTGATTGGGCAGGTGTGGCTTTCTGACCACATGACTGGCTGACATGCATGCTGGCTGGGCATGGCTTGGTGGTCACATGACCAGGTAGGTGTGGTTTGGTGGTCATGTGACTGGGTGGGCATGGCCAGGTGACTGGCAAACCAAATACAAGTGGTCCTCACTTAATGGCTGGTTGTTTAGCAAGTGTTCTAATTTATGACTGGCCTCCCCAGAGCTACTTGACCTATTTTTGGAGTTTTGACAGCCATGCACACACGTATACACACATTCCCTTCTAACCCTACTGGAGCAGGACATTGGACTAGAATTGGCAAAGCATCACTGATTAGATTCTAGTAGTGAATAGAATTTAATCAGAGATGCTTTGCTGATTCTTGTTGATTTGTTTTATTTTTATTTCCTTATTTTATGTTGCTGAATTGCTTTGACATGTGTGTCCCTTCTTGTGCATAGCCCAGAAACTTTTGTGATTCTTTGCAACAAAAATTACTGACTCTGGCTTTGCTCTACTTTTCAAACGTGCTGCCACTGCCATGTTCTAGGTGCCGGTCCTGCAGGTCCACCCCATTGAGCCCATTGCACCGAAGTGACCTGCCCAAGCAAGTCTGAGTGGAGTGGTGCACCAAGTGAATGGGGTGAGCCTGAGAGAGGGAAAGGGAGAGAGAGAAAAGAAAGAGAGAGAGAGAAAGAGAGAAGGAAGAAAAGAAAGAGAAAAGGGAAAGAAAGAAAAAGGAACAAAAAAGAGGGGTGGGTGGAAGGAGGGGACAGAAAGAAAAAGAAATAAAGAAGGAGGGAGGGAGGAGAAAGATAATGAAATATCTATTCTAGTCCGATCACCTGCTCCAGCAGGATTAGAGTGTGTTAGAGTGTGTGTGTGTATGTTCTCCTTGTAATTTACCAGTACATTTTGGTTTTGCCTTCTTCAGAATTGGCACTGTAATACATTGGGGAAAAGTAATTTTTTAGGGTGGAGGTCTGGTCCAATAGATCCTGTTTAAAGCCTCAACAAAATGTGAGAGCTTCCTGATAGTCTTGACCATGTTTCGTCCACAAAACCTTTAATAGAAGCCAAAGATGTTTCAATGTGTTGGCAAAGATGTTTCAATGTGGAAAAGGGCCTCAGTCTAAACTAGGCCTCATTTCAATCTGATACATCAGGTCTACCTCTCTTCCTATGTCTTCCCCCCACTCTCTCCCTCCCTCCCAGACTGGCTTTGCTCTACTTTCCCGATGTACCTGCAGGGCCGGCACCTCGAACATGGATGGACGGATGGATGGATAATAGATAGATAGATATATTGGAAGGTAGGTAGGTAGGAAGATTGATAGATAGATGGATTGATGTATGTATGTATGAATGTATGGATGGATGGATGGACTGGATGGACGGACGGACAGACAGACAGACAGATAGATAGATGATAGGTAGGTAGGTAGGTAGGTAGGTAGGTAGGTAGATATATTGGTTGATAGATAGATATATCGGTAGATAGATAGATATATCGGTAGATAGATAGATATATTGGTAGATAAGTAGGTAGGTAGGTAGACAGAAAGACAGACAGGCAGGTAGGAAGGCAGAGGAAGGGGCCTTTGACCTCATGCCCAATATCCAGGATCCCGCTCAGCTAAGCCCACACCTCTTTGTAGTTGCCGTGCCTGACAGCAAGTTCACAGGCTGCCCCCCCACCAGGGATCAGCCTCCCAAGCTGTCCCCCCTCCTGGGGAACTCACGTTGTAGAACGCGGTGCTGTTCCCTCCTTCCTGGAGCTGGTACAGGGCAGGGTTGAGGAAGCCCAGGACAGGCAGTGGCGGCATGTTGGGAAAGTAGAGCAAAGCCACTCTGGCTTTGCTCTACTTTCCCAATGTGCCGCTGCTGCCCCCGCAGGCTTTGCTCTACTTTCCCAATGTGCTGCCGCCGACTGCCCTGGGCTTCCTCAACCCTGCCCTGTACTGGCTCCAGGAAGGAGGGAACAGTATGACATGAGTGCCCTGGGAGGGGGGGCAGCTTGGAAGGCTGATCCCTGGCGGGAGGGGCAGCCTGTGAACTTGCTGTCAGGCACGGCAACTACAAAGAGGTGCGGGCTTGGCTAAGCGGGATCCTGGATATTGGGCATGTGGTCAAAGCCCCCCTTCCTCTGCCTCCCCCTAGGTGATCCATGGATACCATTGACTGTTGCACCAGAGTGGTGCAAGGGGCTCAATGGGGTGAGCCTATGGAGCTGGTGCCTCAAACACCCCCCTGCTGCCTCTTAGTGCCCCCTGTTGTCCCCCTTTCCTCTTAGCCCCCCCCAAGGCATCCCACTGCCCCCCAGGGGGTGGTACCACCCACTTTGGGAACCACTGACCTAGATGAACAAGAGAAAATAAAAACTGCTGTATTTCATATGAGTAATTTATAATATTCAGCTTTGTTTCCGTTATAAGAATATACTTTGCCATAAGCTAGAATCTCATTTAATTGTCATGATGGGTACAAAAGCACTGCCATGGATGAATATGTGTGCACACATTCCATATACAAAAATATGTATCTCTTTCTGTATCTAGGAGTAGATAGCATCTACAGAGGACACTATAACCATCACTCTTCACACTGCTCTTACTCATCTAGAACAGCGGGAGGGCTATGTGAGGATGCTTTTTGTGGATTTTAGTTCTGCATTTAACACAATTCTTCCATGTAGACTAGTGTCTAAACTTCTGGACCTTGGGCTTTCTAATTCAATCTGCTTTTAGATTATGGATTTCCTGTCTGACCGCTCACAGAGGGTCAGATTAGGTAATCATACCTCTTCAGCCCTTATTCTTAACACTGGTACACCACAGGATTGTGTGTTGAGTCCCTTACTCTATACTCTTTATGTACATGACTGCATTCCCACTCACGCTAGTAATACTATTGCTAAATTTGCAGATGATACAACAGTGGTGGGACTAATATCCAAGGAGGATGAGTCTGCCTACCGAGATGAGGTGGACTGGTTGCTTTCATGGTGTGGAGCCAATAACTTGGTCCTCAACACCAATAAGACCAAGGAGCTTATAGTGGATTATAGAAGGAACAGATCAGCCCTTGCTTATCAGTGGAGACCGAGTGGAGCAAGTGGCCAGTTTTAAGTTTCTGGGTGTTACCCTAAAAGAGGACCTGACCTGGGGTGCCCACATTGCAGCCCTGGTCAAAAGGGCCCAGCAGAGATTATACTACCTGAGGCTCCTCAGAAAACAACAACTGAATGAGAAACTGCTGGTGACCTTCTACTGCTGCACCATAGAGAGCATTTTAATATACTGCACCTCTGTATGGTTTGCCAATTGCACAGTGGCAGATAGGAAAGCACTCCAGAGGGTTAATGTCATTGCCCAGAAGATCATTGGTTGCCCTATCCCCTCTTTGGAAGAGTTTTATAGCTCCCGCTGCCTTAAGAAAGTTCAAAACATTCTCAAAGATCCATCTCATCCTGGGAAACCTTTTGTTGAACTATTACCATCTGGCAGATGGTACAGAATAATAAAAACAAGGACAAATAGGCTGAAAAACAGCTTCTATCGCAGGGCAGTAGCTCTTTTGAATTCTGCTGTATAATGCAGTGTTGGTGTGGTGTCGGGCATTTCCGGTTCAATGGGTGAAGGTTATTTTCATGGTCATGATGTGCACTGAAGATGGTGTTTGATTTCGTTGTATGAGGTGCAATGACAATCAAGTAAAGTAGATAAAGTATCCTCTGGTAAAAGCAGAAGACCTTCTGTTCTGCAAGGGTATTGATAGTATTTAGCGTATGATACACACTACAGCTCCTGATAAATTTCTAATAGGGGACAATCTTGAACTCATTACAAGCATTCTCATCTGCACATAAGGGGTTTAAAAGGTTGTGATGTATTGTTCTATAAAAATCCTATCTGGAGTTTCCACCATTCAGTAATAGGCAACCATAGAGAGAAGTGAAGAAAAGCATGGCCATCTTGAGGATTTAATGGAACTCTCCAATGACCAATCCTGACTATGCTTAAAGGAATTACTAGCTGAAATTGATTTAAAAAGGGTCTTTCTTTCATTTTTTTTGGCAGCTGAAGATAATTTATAGATATTTCCTAGCTCCTTTTGAAAATTAAAATATTTAATCATGACTTGGTTATACAGAATAAATTCTGAAAACAGCCATTCAACTGGTATCTCTTTGTAGATTAGAATCACATTACATTACCATGCCATGGCTTTTCAGTCTCATGAGAGTTTGTGTATTGCTACATATGTTTCCCCAAACTGAAGGGATATAAGCATCTTTCTGTTTGCTTTCAACAAAACTATTGACTAGGCTATGGGGTTTACTATCCCAGCTGGGAAGAATAGCCAACACTCCAGAAGATAGGCTTAAGATACAGAAGGATCTTGACAAATGTGACCATTGGGCCCGATCTAACAAAATGAAATTCAATGGTAAAAAAAGTAAGGTTCTACATTTAGGCAAGAAAAACCAAATGCACAGGTATAGTATAGGTGGTGCCTGGCCCAACAGTAGTAAATGTGAGAGGGATCTTGGAGATAAACATTTAGATAAACATTTAAATGTGAGCCAGCAGTATGCTACAGTATGCTCCACTCCCCCCTCCACGCAAAAAAAAAAAAAAAAAAAAAAAAGGCAATGCAGTCCTAAAATGCAGATAGAATCAAGATCATGTGAAGTGTTTGTTCATTTTATAATGCCTTGGTAAGACCACACTTGGAATACTTCATCCAGCTTTGGTTGCCACAGTGTAAAAAAAGATGTCGAGACTTTAGAAAGAGTACAGAGAAGAGCAACAAAGATGATTAGGAGACTGGAGGCTAAAACATATAAAGAATGGTTGATGGAATGTTTAGTTTAATGAAAAGGGGTGACATGATAGCAGTATTCCAATATCTCAGGGATTACCACAAAGAAGAAGGAGTCAAGCTATTCTCCAAAGCACCTGAGGGTAGAACAAGAAGCAGTGGATGGAAACTAACTAAGGAGAGAAGCAACCTAGAACTAAGGAGAAATTTCCTGACAGAACAATTAATTCCTCCAGAAGTTATGAATGCTCCGACACTAGAAGTTTTTAAGAGACATTGGACAACCATTTGTCTGAAATAGTATAGAGCTTCCTGCCTAGCAGAGAGTTGGACCAGAAGACCTCCAAGGTTCCTTCCAACTCTGTTATTCTGTTATGTGGCAAGCCATACACAATTTTCTGCAGGATCTGGCTCATGTAAGAACAATAGCATGCAAAAGCTCCTCACTTCATACATTCATACTATACTCATTGTGATTGGCTTTTCAGTGACATACAAGAGCATCTTAGAGAAAGAAAAGGCTATTCCCTGAGCCTCCTATGTTGAATTCCATATACAGATTGAGATCTTCACATGAAGGTATCACTGAATACAACTATATTTATATTCATTTGATACTTATACTCATTTTATGTATTTCTCAATTCAAAATTAAAATGTGGTTTATCTGTCAGAGGTACCCAAAACTTCAGATTGTCCATCCTAAAATTATCTGCAGATATAAAACAGGAACACGTTTGCTAGCCCTTCATTTTCAGATTTATCATGTTGCCAATCTTCCTCATTTGCAGAAGGAATAGGAAGTCTATACCACGCATATATCCACTTGCTGATTGTGATAGGGAAGACATTATCCCAAAGGAGTTACAATTGCTCATCTATCAATATATATTAAAATTTTTGACATTACTTTCAACTAGATTTCCCCCCACCAATACAGAATACATGGTAAGACTGGCAACGGATGTACACTAGAAGAAAAATTATGTTTGCACATTTATATTACTATAGTAGTTGCATTTTCTTGAGATTTTCTGTTTATCTTACTTGATAGATTTATAGTGAAGACACATTTTTAAAAATTAGGAATATATAGTACACAATCTCAAGAGTTTTCATTCACTTTGATAGATGAATAAATTAGGTTGCTTAAGTCTTAATGCTTTTCTTTAGATCTATCTTTTTTTTAATAATAACAACATTGGATCAGCAAGTCTTGCCTCTGGGTTCTAAGGGCATCCAACTTTGCTCTTACAGACTATCTAACTACATTACATTCATGAGTTTTATTGACAATAGTATGGAAGTGGTGTTCAACTGCTATTACATTTTCTAATCTAATCTAAACTAAGATAAACTAAGCTAAACTAAACCACAGCTCATCTTTCACTACAGACAAAAAGGGCATAGCAGTGAATCACTTGATGTTAATTGACACTTAATTGCAATAATATGACATGACATCCCTGAACAGATTTCCAACTAAAGATCTGGAGGTCTTCAAATCCAGAAATAAATAGGATCACCCATTGCCCCTATTTTATTTGACATTTAAACATTTAACTCTACAAAGTCAAAGGATATGCAGTATATAGTTTAAACATATCTACCTTAACTTGTGGTCCAGGCTCTTCATAAACTTATGACTAAACAAAATTTACCATATGTGATATTTAGCAGAACTGTATGAAGTTCAAGATGCCGGTTATGTACAATTTTATCTTGGTGTTTAAGGAGTAGTTCTGGTACATCTGAGCACTCTGAAGGTTGAATTGTGACATTTATTTTAGTTTGTTTCTAACATTTTTATGCCAGCTTTCAAAACAAAGTTTTCTCCATGGCAGTCTACAGAATCAAAACAGATTAAAATTTAACCAACAACAGGAGCTAAAAATACCAGCATTCAAAGTATTAAGTTCTCAGCAGGGGGAAAGAAAGAACACAGTAGGAAAAAAGTGTTTAAAAGCTCCATTGCATCTTAATAGACTTGTTAAAATATGACCATATTACAAGGCCTATGTGAATAAAAATGTCCATTCATAGAGCTGGAAAGATAATAAAGTAGGTGCCAAGTATCTCTAATACACTTTGGAGAAAGCTTCCCTGCATGTAGCAATCTATTTTCAGATTCCTAATGACATGCTAAGTTGAAGGTTCTAGGCACAACTTCTCTTCCTTCAGTGAAAGTTTTTTTTTCATAATAGATGACTTCTGATTCAGATAAGCATTTATACTGATGAAATTAGGAGAAACTAGATTTTTAGACCCTTCTCCCTGCTAGAAAGTCTGTTCTGATATATTAATTAGAAATCTTTTGTATCAGAAGAAGAGGTAGTACAAGAGCCAGCAAAGGAACAGAGACTCTGGTAAGATCTCTCCCCATGGTCTGATCAAAGCACCCAAATTCCATGCAGCACTTAAAATGGCAGCAGGAAATGCTGGACTCATATTTTCTTTAAATACCACTGATTCTAATTGGAAGGATAAGCATCTGTACTATTGACCTTGTTATTAATCTGTTGTTTCTGGTACATGCTACACACTTCTTTATCCAGACCCAAATCCCACAAAACGGAATGTCCCCTTAAACACTCAGCACTACAGTTTACATGTTGGGGACTGTTTGGAAAAAACCAGACCTCTTTTTGTGATTTTATTTTAAACTTCAAGTGCCTCTCCTACCTTGTTGGTGGTAGTATGCATGCTACTTCATATATTTAAAAATAATACACTGCCTCCAGGGGTGGAGTTCAGTTTTTTAACAACCGGCTCTGTGGGCATGGCTTAGTTGGTGGGTGTGGCTTGGTGGTCATGTGACTGGGTGGGTGTGGCCAACTCGACATCACTCATGTCAAGGGGCGCTTCTCCTCACCTGGCCTCTCATGACAGTGGGGATGCTGCAATGGTCATAAGTGGTCATAAGTCACTTTTTTCAGTGCCATTGTAACTTTGAATGGTCACTAAATGAACTGTTGTAAGTCAAGGATTATCTGTACAAAAATACAAAAAGCTTCTTTGCTTGCAAAAAGCTGCCCTAAATACCAATCATTAGATTAAAAATACCTGCAAGCCGGAGTTACAAATCAGGCAGGGTGCCAGAGCACCTTGAGGAATGAAAATAGTTTAAATGCAGTGGTAACTATCAAGCAGCCAACTCTTGTTCATAAAGCGAAACCCTTTAGCAAAGAGGTCATTTAAGCTCTCCAGAAAAAGCACACCCAGGAAAAGCAATCCTTAGATCCACTTGCACCACTTAAAAATACCAGCTGGTCTCACTCACCTCACAAGATATCCTAAGGAAATCATCCAGATTTAAGGAAAGGTCACATGTCCCCCAGAAAGTCAGTAAAAAAAATCAGTGCCAAGCTTGCATCCTGCCTCTAGGAAGTATACCCCATAAGGACAGTGCCAGATAGTACTAAAGCAGTGAGGAAGATCCCCTCCCCAAATAGAAAAAGAAACCACGAGGCAAGAAAAATTCAAACACAATACAAATAATTAAATCACAACAGTAGCTGTTGTTTGTTGAAGCTGAATAGGGAAAATTATCCCTTGAATAAACACAGGATTAAACGTCACCAAGCACAGAATTAACCTTCACCAAAAACCAGTTTTAGACCAAAACTCAGAAAGGGTATGTAAACTCACGTTTGAATGTCAATCTTTCAAGCTAGCCAAGAAGCCTTGGTGAATGTCACTCATCTTGGTTCCCTGTCACTAAAAGCTTTGCTTCATTATTCAATTATTTCTTCAAAGTGCTGATTGTCCAGGGAAGTATTTCCTCCCAACAGCAGTGTAAAAATCTTAAAACAACCTTTCCCCTTTAAGAAAGCCAAGCTCCAAAGACAGTAAGTCTAGGCTGTCTGGCAAGAATGTAATAAGGATGGAAAAAAACAAAAGGAGATTGCTTCTAACTACTGGTTCTCTGCTTAGAAAGTTAACAAGGGGTTCTATAGAACTGGATAGAACCGGTAGAATCCCACCCCTGAATGCCTCAGACTGACAGCAACTTTATCCTATTGATCACAAATTTGCCTCTCATCCAAGAGGAATTAAATTAATATCTTATTTCATGTTTTCCAATGGATCCTGACCTAATGATAAGAAAAAATACATATCAACCAGTAAAAATATAAAGAAAGTGGAAGACAGTTGATCTCCAATCAGAAAATAAACTAATCAGTTTTCAATAATTCAAAATGACTTTATTAGTTGATGTCCTTATCACTTCAATATTTGCAATGTATGAGACAAGGCAAGGCTTTGATTTTCAGAAGTTCCCAAGAAAGTCAGATTGGGCTTATTTTTAATATTTATCATTCTATGTCCTTTATTATTTATAGTACTAATCAGAATGGGAGTAGGGTGTTCATAAATCCCTTCCAGATAGTATGCCCTGTAAAGATCTTAGAGGTCTATGTATATCGGAGAAGAATGATTCCCATATTTAGTAGCAATAAATCACCAGAATTGGAATTAATAATTTCTATCAGTAATGCTAAAATCTCATTCTACCAGAAAGGAAAAAAGGGGGGAAAATGAAAAGGAAACTTATACCAAATTCATGTCCATTTATTAGGATATTCATTAGCTTTTGTTTTCTACTGCAGTTCCTAGCTCATTTGTCTCTGAACAGAGCTGTTGACTTTAATTGTTTAATGTGGCTATAAATGAATAATCTAAATTCACTTCTATCACTAAGAATGAAACTTTCAAAGCTAAGAAACAAAATAAAGCACATCAGTACTATTTTGCAAATATAGATTGGCATAGATTTTTAAGAATTATTGCTTTGAAAATACTTGCATTTTTCTACTGCTGTATTACTCCTGGTCAAGTAGTATGGATATTTAAAAGCATGAGTTTGCATCCTAGGTGAGAATGATAAATTGCCTTTTCTCAGAAAACATTTCTTGAAGAGTATAATGAGTATAAGCAAAAAAAGTCAGTTGGAATAGAAAGCAAAAGAATGCTATGAACCAATTGCTAAGCTGATTTTGTTAGAATATTTAAACCCAGCAGCTGCTTCAAAGAAAGCATTGTTTTCTTGTTAGCATGAAGATACCCTTTAACATTAACTGAAACTCCAATATGACACTAATATAAGATGTACAGTACATATTGTATATCTTGCATGTGTTGCTTTACTGTAAATCAATTAACAAGAAACACTGTATCTTGAAAGACATACTGTTCTGATATTCTGTGGATTTATAAACAGGATGATTATGTATTAATTAGGAACATAGTGTTATGTTACTGATAAGAATACTACCATCATTTTAGGTCTAATTTTCTGAAGCTAATTTTCTAAACTGATCTTTATGGTTGACCACATATGTCAAGGTTGCCAAACTCCCAGCCAGTGGGACAGATGCGTCACATGCTGGCCACACCCATGCCCGGTTTAACGAAGGGGGAAAAGGCCCAATAAGTAATGTGATGCCACTGTGACGACGTGAGTTTGACACCCCTGATGTACGTGGTCTGAATGCTTAACATTCTCTCTGCTTTTGCACTCTCTCAGAAACTGCCATCTTAGCTGTCTTTTCATCATATGCTATACTAGACTCTAAAGAGTGCTTTTGTGATTCTGTGTTATAGCAGCAGAGCATTGTGTTAGCATTTCTTGTGATGCAGGCTGCTATGTTAAGCTGTACTATGGTTTAACTTCATCTGTTTGGGAATAGCTTTTTGTGTGAACTCAGCAATTGTATTTTGTTAACCTAAAGATAGACTTTACAGTATGACTGATCCCAGTCCTTGAGCTTCTGAAAGAAAAACAGCTGGGCAAAACCATTAAGCACACGATGTTTGCTCTCCTATGACTCTTCTTGAGACTTTCAGCAATTCTTTCTGAAATTGTGTGGCAAGTTTCCTAAAACACGGCTGATGGTAATAATATATTTTTGTGTGGAGATGGCTTCTTAGAGGAAGTTATCAACAATACTCAACAATTCTCTGGGAAAAAATATATTAAATACCTCTCATTCTCAAGACCAGGATACTGAGGTTTTTGCTGACCTCTTTGACAGTTCAACTGGTCTTCAGCTTTTCTACATTTTGTTTTGGTCCGCTTTTGTCTTCAGATATGGTAAAATAGAAAGCTTTGTCCTGTGTAGGAGGAGAATATTTGAAGAATGTTTTAACAGTATTTTTTGTTTATTAAACAAATAATGAATCCGCTAAAGCCCATTCCTATAACTGGCATTTGAAGCTTGCCCTGATCCTCCATCAGCATTTGGTTTGATGTAAATCTAGTGGGTATTACCAAGTGCCCAAATCATTAACTGCTTTCTGTTACATGACTTTAAAGAGGACTGACTCTGCTGGAAGATGTTTATTCAGCTTGCAACCTTTTTCAAATTTAATAGGCAATCCTTCATACATGAGCAAACAGCCCTTAACAGGCCTGAAACAGACCTTTAAAGTGTTTGTTGTCAGCACTGTGGCATTCTATTTCATTTATGACCTTTTGGGGGCTGAAAAGCTGCCTTCGTTCTGCCTCTAAATGCTTGGGTGATAGAAAATTGAGAAGTTGCCTCATGTTTATAAGTCTTCTTAAATTCTATCTACTAATAAGAAATGAGTGCATTACCTCTCACTTGATATTGCAGTTCATAACAAAAATGTGTTGGTTTTTTAGGAAAAAAGGGAATGGAAGGTGTGTGGTTTTTTTTTAAAAAAAATATCCTTAAACATGCAAACAACTGTAGATATTGTCATTTCATATTCAAAGGCAACACTGGAGAGAAAATTCTATTTGAATCCACACAGTCAAGTTCTGATTTTGTTTAATGTAGTTAAGTAAAGTTCTTGAGCTGTATAAACTTTAAAAATGATTTTCCAAGTATTTATTTCTGAAGCTACAAGAATATATACATTAATTTAATTTTGTCAGTTCCTGCCTGAGAAGTAAAGTTGTTGCCGCTTTTCAATTTTCTGTCTAAGAGTGACAGGCAGTGACAGCACTGCGAACCATTAGTTTTGCAACCTATAGGTTGCTGTAAGTAATTTTGTATATAATTGGTTAGTAAGTAAACTATAGCAATGCAGTTCTCTGAAGGACTAGTAGGAATACTCCTGAGTTCAATAAATTTACTCCTAATAAATTTGGTAAGTATAATGGATTATAGATTAAAATATATCAGCTATTCAGTAATGAATCAACATTTTTTCTTTCAAATCTCTGACAATGTATTGTTTCTTAGAAAATAACACTAAACATGTACCTTACAGTTAAAACTTTTAACAAAACCTAGTTAAAATACTATTTAAAAATTAAAACAGTTTTAAAACTAATTTAGAGCTTGGCAACACTATTTTGTTGTCCAGGACAGGAACACATGAAGTTGCTTTCTATTAATATCCTCACTTTCAAAAGCCCTCAGAGCAAATTTTGGAGTTCCATTCTTCTTGTTATATTGCCCCAAGTGCTCTTTCCATTGGGCTAGAAATTTTCAGTGTGCTCCAAAGTAACTTTAGCAATTCATTAATTATACATTGCTCCCCATGCTTTGGTTAGAAAAGCTGAGGCTGCATAATAGTACAGAAATCTAGATATAACCAATCAGTTCAAGACCAATCAGTTCAAGAGTAAACATACTTATCACCATAGGTTGATTGTGCAAAAATGCATCTTAAAAACACTATCATCAAGAAAAGGTGAAAGTGATAAACAGTATATATAATATATTATACTAACAAAAGAAATGAAGAAATTAGAGGATCTCATTTAATTTTGCAGCCATCTCACACCTTTTTTCTTCCCCTTTCTATTTAAGATAATACTAAATCAGCCCAATATGTTCTTTAACTTTATTACATTAAAGAAATTTAAGCAATAAATACAATTTATCTTTTGAAACAAAGTACTAAGATTACTACATAAACAAATCTCAGTTTACAAATGCATTGTTATATAAGTAGAAAACTACTGTCTATTTATAAAGATTTTACAGTAGTATAAGGTTCCCAAACTGTCATATAAATTGGGTACATATAAATTAAGTATATTTGTCTATTGTGTTTCTTAACCTTCCTGTGTCTCCATAAAAATACAAAGAAAAAAGAAATACTGATATCAAGGCACTTTAGATTTTATCTGGAACCCAATTACAACCTAGTACAGTTTGCAGAGCAGTGGTATCATGTGGGCATATTGTGACATGTCCATTATTGCTCACAAGCTCTCTTTTTCTCTGAAGCAGATATATCTTCCATATATTCTTTAAGGAAAGGTCTCTGGACCTTTATAGTAGTCCATTTTCGAAGTGATCAGGACATGACTGACAATCTGGAGAGTATACTGATCCACAAGTAGATACAACTAGTGCACTAAAAGGATTTGTGCAAAGATATTGGTCCCAACCTCCATTTTATCTTTATACAAGAGCTACAAATCCAAAATTACCCCACAGTGCATACCAGTCTTAAATAGGGAAGTGCTATCCCCTCTAAGACTAAAGATAGAGGCTGAGAGAGGCCAATAACCATAGCCACTTGGTTATGTTAGAATTAAGCCTGGGTCTGTTCCTTTTCTTCCAGATCCAAAAAGCCTTCAGACACAGGGACCACATGTGGCCAAAGGTTAAGATGCACTATTGGGTATCCATTCCTTTATTGACAATGGAGGAGGATGCATGGATGAGTTTGTTTTTGTGTTTGTCAATCCAGTAATTACATGGGGAAAAGGAATAGTTTGGTTACCAATCATATGTGGGATGCTACAGGTTTGGTCTTTTTTCAGCTATTGCTTAACATCTTAATGAAGTTGCTTATCCATCACTTGGAAGTATTGGTATCATTAACATTATGACAATACCAAGCTATTCAATGCTTTCTTAGGCGAAACAGGTGATGCTGTACACATATCTGAATGTTGTAGGCAGGGGTGGAATTCAAATTTTTAACAACTGGTTCTGTGGGTGTGGCTTAGGTGGTGGGCGTGCCTTGGTAGTCATTTGACTGGGTGGACATGGCTTGGTGGTCATGTTATTGTCTGGGCGTGGCCAACTCAACATCACTCACATCGAGGCATGCATCACCTCTCCTGGCCTCTCATGACTATGGGGATGCTGCAACAGTCGTAAGTGTGGAAAATGACATAAGTCACTTTTTTCAGTGCCATTGTAACTTTGAATGGTCATTCCACACAAGCAAAGTACCAGCAAAGAAGGGGAAAAAAACTCCAGAGACGTTCCTGAGACAGGAAGTCTAGTCTTGCCAAGAATGTAATAAGGGTTAACGGAGAGGCAGTTTCTGTAAGCAACACCAGAATGTTTCCTCCCTTCTTTCCTTACAGGATTAGGTCAGTAATTTCTTCTAACAACCGGTTCTCCAAACTTCTTAGAATGTTAACATCCAGTTCTAGCGAATAGGTGCGAACCGGTAGAATCCCACCCCTGGTTGTAGGGACATGGATGAAGTTGAAACTGAGCATGATGGGACTGTTATTGGTTGTTTAAGATCTTGGGTAGGTCTGGTGTTGAGAGAGATGCACTACATTTTCCCTATTTAAACACTGTTCTGGAAATTGGTAAAGGCAGAACTGTTCCTGAGACCATTTGGAATTAATTGGTTGTCACTACTAGTTATTTGCTTTGTCACTTGTTCAGGATTATGACAGCACTATGAGATTTCTTATAATAAATGCATTTAAAAAATTTAATTAATAAGCCAAGGATGTTTTAATTTAATTATCTGACTCTTCTAAATTGTATAATATATGACTTGTTGTTGTAAACTACTGGGAGTTCCTAGCAGATTTAATGATAAATAAATAGAATGAATGAATTTACAAACTAACAAATAAATAATTTTTATTTCCAAAATTAATTTCTCAAAGAAGATTCCCCTTTTTAACGAATGTGTAATTATTTCTGTTTCTGACAGAAGCCTAAGTTTCATTTTTCTGAACTGGATTTATTCACTGTATTTCTGATGTTTTTAATTATAAGGAAAATATTTCTTGGTCAAACAATCTAAAACCAAGAGGCTTAATCTCCAACTATTACTTACTATAACCTGGTTGATGTCAAAGTGGATAATGCATTCCAGACACCTTCTCCTCACCACAGTGTTAACCCAGTGACTAACTGAACCATAAGTTTACTGGTTTGAAAATTGTATGTCTCTGTTGTACCACTTCCCAGGAGACAAAATATCTCTTCATATGGGATTTCCTAAAAATGGCTTACTTTATAGCAGGGGTGTCAAACTCAAGGCCTGGGGACTGGATTTGGCCCATGGGCTGCTGAGATCTGACCCATGGGGCCACCCTGGAAATAGAGAAGGACTGGCCCATGGTGCCTCTGCCAGTGAAAACTGAACTTGGGACAGCTGCACACAGCCCTCCCAAGCTCCACTTTTGCTGACAGAGGGTTGTAGGAGGCTGTCTAACCAAAAACGGAACTTGGGAGCCTGTTTTCACTGGCAGAGCACTCGGACCACCACAGGCACCCCTGACACAAGTGACATCGAGCTGGCCACACCTACCCTAGCCATGCCCCCCCTACCCCCAGAGGTCAAACACAACCCTGATGCGAACCTCAATGAAATTGAATTTGACACCCTGTTTTATAACAAGAGGAATGCCCTACTGGATGAGAAAGGCTTTCATCCATATGCAGAATTCAAAGATAATAGATTCTTACTATTATCTCTATTGATTGCAGATCATCACAACAATAACATTATATTATAATGTTAGACACTGATTCATTTTTGATGTTTTATGTCATCTTCTAGAAAATGTTTGTACTGATGATTATATTGAAAGTATCTTCAACCCAAAGTGGTATAATTCAACCCATTGTATATCATATTTTATGTTTATTATATTTATAACAAAAGTTGTTTGTAAGGATTCAGATCATAGACAATCCAGATTAATAAAATGCATCCTGTACCCTCCCATCTATTTGCCAACAGTCAGAAACTTGGCATGCAATGGCAAGAAAATTGAATTGCATGAGGAAATTTATTTTCCACCCCTATCAAATCTTTATTAGTAATAAAAATAAAAAGATGATCAGATCAACTTTAACTTCATTGTCTGAATTATTTTTAATTGCATATTTCCACTTAATATTGGAAGCAGATGATTCTTGGAATTCACACAAATAGGCAATAGAGGCCTCTCTATTTCCAGGTCATAACAAAGAGTTGCCAAGGAAACCTGCTATATATAGGGAGTCAAATTAACTTTCCTGACAAATGGACAAAGCTACAGTAAATGACAAGATGACAGTTTTGCGACCTAAATGCAGGGCGTTAAAAATGGCTAAGCAAGAATCTGGGCCAGGAGAACTTACGCCAAGAAGTTAACATTTGGGGGGAATGTTAATTCTTCATCAAACTAAAGTTTAACATTTTCATCAAAGGTCACTTTGTGATAGAAAGATATAAAATGCAGAGTTATTACCATATGAATAAAAATAATATTAAGTGGGTAACTCATTTTTAGTTTCCTTAGTCTTTGAAGCAAACAAACTGCTATTTCTTAGCTTAGGTTCCTCCAATTTCCTAGTCCAATATAATCACATTTTCTTCTCTTATAATTCTGATAACCTCAGATTTTTTTTACTGCTGTAAAAACATAAAAGCAAAAATAATTAATTAGTTCAAAAATTAACTCAACTATTTAATATAATTCACTGTGTATTTGCATAGTAGCAGGGGAGGTCTGGGTGAGTTAGCACGATTGCCCAATCCAGATATGCTTATAGTACTTGAAGAGGTTTATGTGAATGTTCCTGATATTCTGATAAATTATAATTTTCAATTTTTTTTTCAAAATTGCATTTTGTTGTTTCCGGTTCCATGTTCACCCCTCTTCCTCATAGCAATTAAGAACATCCTGGTCTTAACCACTTGATTGTCCTCACATTCATTTCTTTCTCATTAACATCTCATTTTGTCACCTCTGTTAATTTGTTTGCTTGTTTTCTTCAAGTCAGTTCCTTTTTCAGTTCCTCTTTCTTCAGATTCTCATTTTTCCTTCTATCTGTTGACTAAATAAAGAACTTTGCACCTCAAAAATTTCTTCAGCAACCCTGTTTTGAGTAAGGTGTATAGATTCATCCATGCTAGTATAACCACAATATCTCTGATTTCATTATGTGGTATTAATCTGAATATAAATAGAGCTCTTTGCTGGAAATGCTGACAGATTTGTGTTTGCAAATGCTTGGGGTCATTTTTTAAATTCTTTTACCCTATCCATACATCACCAATTCATGTTTAGTCTTTGGTATACTGAGTGGTATCAGAAAAACTGATCACCTCAGCAAAACAAGTAATTTAGCTTTCTCCAGTTTTTATAACCTCCAGTTATATTAGCTTCGAGTATTAGAAATGGCAGCAATGACAGTGCTAGAGGCAGGATTATAGAAGTTGTAGTCCACAAATCTGGAGAGTACCAAGTTATTTGTCCTTATATGAGTGAAATATCAAATCCACATATAAGGTATCTTTGTAAGAATGACAAGAAGTGATCTTGCTAAATAAATCCACATTACATGGCACATTAATAAAATATTCCTTATTTTCACAAAATTGCAGGGGTTTTTTTTGAATTTTTTTGAATTTTTATTGATTCATAGCAATTGAAACCTTCCCCCCAGTTAAGGCCTTGTGCTCCTAAAAATACTTCATGTAAATCACACTGATTTTAACAACACGACAGCTTCTAAGTTAATTTTTCAGTCGCTGAACTAAAGTCAAAATGCCCATTTAGGTAAATATCTGCTGCATGTAGAAAAGACAATTTGAACCAAAGCTGGTAACTCAAATACATAACAATAATTCCTTTAAGCTGTTTAGTATAAGATATTATATGGAGGTCATGAATACTGTCTGATAATTTCTAGGAAGGAGTGAATTAAAACTAAAGAGAATGCAACACAGTTTATTTTTCTGAACAGATCTAAATCCCTGCCTGTTGTTGCCATTGCCATCAGTACATATAGAAAGTAATATTAAATGCCTTACAAGCTATAAAAGCAAAATCATTCATCTTTTCTCTCACTGAACTGCTTGTTTTCCCACATCATCTATTTGCTCAGTTCCTGTTTCTTGGAACAAAATGGTAAAAAATACAGCACAAAGCAAACACAGGTTGTTTGCATATAGCTCTGCATTACTTGAAAAAATGATCTTTTCATCTTTTCTTACAAGGGTTGTAAAAGCATTTTCTCATCTTTGTTTTCCTTCTGCTAGCAAACTGAAGGTGTATGTTCAGTAGTTTATTCTTATAGTAGACCCCAGTTCACTTTGTAAGATTAGGATCTTACACACAGTTCGTAAGCTGCATTTGACCCTTTAGATCATCTTGTGCACTTCCACTCCATGCCAAATTTATATCATAACTAAGGATATGATATGTCACCTTGCTGCTGATGTTGCTGGCTAAAGTAATATCAGAAACACACCCTTGTTCCCATCAGTAAGGAAGACAAGGATAGCATTTGGCCATCATTCTTGTCAAGAGATCCATGTTCCTCCCAGTCTAGTGCACCACTTTTTGCTCGGATTCTCTGGTTGTTTCATATAGATGGTGACCATAGGACAGGTATTGTGAGACTACCATTGCACAGGTCTTCTTTTGCTCTGCTTGCCTTACTTGTGAAATGGCAGGAGAGGAGGAAGAGGTGGGAAGCAGCAATGATGTGAAATCCTTCAGCAAACCCCAGTGAACTTGGTTGCTTTCTGATGAGAAGAATGGAAAGCTGTCTCTTCCCAAGTGGCTAAAATAGGACATTCTCTTGCTCCTGCCTCTGACAGTTATGGTCTTCCACTGTCAAGGTAAAAAAAGAAAAGGTGCTGCATTTTCCATAGAGATCTTCTCATATGACTTTTCTTCTCCTGTTATCTAGGAAGTGCACTGTCAGCTTTGGAAGCCATATTAGCACCAGACGCTTCCACACTGCCACATTCTTGAGCCTGGGGAAATGGGAGGGGGAAATTTCTTGGAGCATATGTGGTTAGACACAATAGCATTCTTCTTCTAAGTCAAGGTCATGTTATTTCTACACCTGGCTGAGGAGTGGTTGAGAGGACAACTCAAGTTGGGACGGATGGTGATTGGGGCATGTGATTCAATGAGGGGTGCAGGGGGTAGATTTGTAATATTTTATTTATTGAAGGGAAACCCGGAACTTTCAGATTTGGGATTTCCCAGATGTGCCAGTTGACTACTCTAATCTTTGAGAAGATATCTGTCTCTGAGTTATTGGTTGGAGTTGAGGTTTTCTGGAATGCTGACATGCACCTGGTTTGGGATTTATGGTGCATCACTTCCTGGAAATGTTACCCTTCCCAATGCAAGGTCATCAGAAAAGTAGTGGTCCATCTGTCAGTCCCAGATAATCCTATACAGTAAGTGAATCTACACTCAAGCATTAAACTTTATTAAAAACATCATTTCTCCATGCTTCCCCATTCATTATAATTGGAAAACACCAAATGGCAATTGCTTTCTTTCTGTCTGAAATTTTTTTGATTTATTTAATCAAACATTGGCTAACAGTATATTTCTGAGTTCAAGAGGCTGGTTATTCTGTCCTCACCATATTACTCTGTGTGCACCCTGACATTCAGCTAAACCCATTTATCTTCCAATAAAACAGACTGTATGCATAGATTTGGTTCCTTTATTAAGGGAACAGGATAGTGAAACTAGGAAAAATTAAAAACACATACCATAAGATAACCCAAATACAAAATAAGTAGTGTTGAATTGCTGGTGAGCATAACAACGAACAAATAGAGATAAAGTTAAATCTCACCAGTAATATTGCGTGTATGGGATGGGGATTTTTTCCTCATTGAACATGTGCTATGAATTCAGCTGGATTCTCCCTGGTACTTCTGTTTCCTCCAAATGTTAAAGGAAAGGGAGCGTGGCTTCCCAGGATGCATTTGTTTTTTGGAATAAGGGATGGTGGGAAGATGACCTTTAAAGGGTCAGGTCTCAATAAAGACTCATGTTTGGCCATTAGGTGGAGCTCCAGATAAATTAAAGAACAACAATAGCAATAAAAATTCATAATTACAAACTTCATGCTGGAAGTATGGCACTGATTATTTAGAAAGTCTTGTGTGGTTCAGGGCCTGAATATCTATAATATCCATAATTGTGGACAGATGTTGCCTATTGACTCTTTGTAGGAAAGAATGCCAATTAAATGTCCCCACTATTATAAAGGCTTATGAGAAGGACAGGAAAAAAAAGAGGGTGATAGTATTTGTGCAAGAGCTAACCTGTTCTTTTCGCTTCTTAAACTTGAAAAAGCTTCATTTCCCAGAAATCCTTTAGAGTTTATATTACAGTTATTTAGTTCCAAGTGTCAATGTGATACTATTCTAAATTATGTTATACTTTTACTGTATTTATACTATATTGTTTTTCCTCTAAATCACCTTGAGATTGAGGTGATTTACACATTTCATAAATAAATGACCAAATAACTATCTTGCATTCCATTAAAAGTACCCAAATAAAAGTATTTTATTTGACTAAATCTAGAGAAATTATAGCCTCTTCTGAAAGCATGATACATGCAAAATTAAAGGAAGAAACTATTATTCTCCCCACCCACCTTTATTGCCAAAGTCATTATATTTTTCTGCCAGTATTACAAAATCTATATTTGCTGTTTGGAAATAATTTTCAGATATATCTGAAATCTGTCAAGTTTCAGATGGATAAGGGATTTATGATATGCAATGGCAACCAGGGCAAACACTACAGATCTTGTTAATTACAAAGGTAGCACAATTTCTCAGAAAGCATTTAAAAACAATTTTAATAAATGTTTTAATTATTTATTGATTTCTTTATTTCTGAATCATTAGATAAGTTTGCCTCAATGTATAAAGGGTTTCGGGATTGTCGCCCTGACTCAATGAACTTGTCTTCTTGCATATTTACTGTAATTTGAGTTGGAAATTCCTGGAAACAGAGGAGACAATGTTCTCCATAAGGAATAGGTTAGCAGAAATAAATGTAGATAGATAATTTAATAAGCAAGCAAATCTAGACTCATGGCACCTTACAATAGAATAAAGTGAAATAAACATTCTATAAGGAGAAAAAAATAACAGAAATACAATAAAGCAACTCTAATAAAAGTTAACTCACAGCCCCAAATAACAGCATAAAATAAATGATAACAAATCAAAAGGACAAAGAATAATTATGATATGAAATAAAATTATAATATATTGATGGAGATCAAATATATCTCACAGACTGTCCAGAAAGTTTAGGGCTTCGCTGACTTATAGGAAGCTATCATTTGGATGTGGCCATCTAGCTTCTAGAAGAAAGCTGCTCTAGTATACTTGTATTATGTTAAAAAAGGAATACTTGCTAGCCTCAACCCATTTCAACTCACAAAAGCACTTCCTTGGGCAGATCAAGTTCTGGCTGGAATATGTGGTCCTGCAATTAGTTACATATAATGTAAAATTTCATAAAAGAGTGGCCAGCAGGTTGACCTCCTTCTTCATGCTTATTCCTAATGACTTGAACTACTTACTGAAGGTGGAATGGACCCATTGTAAAACAGTGCTCCATATTGCCAAACCCCCCACAATACCATGTAGGCTAATTATTACATTTAACAGTAACTTGAAAATGTTGGTGGATATTAAAATTCTGAAGAACGTTTTCATTTATTCATTATTTTGGTACTGTATTGTACACTGCCCAGAATTCCTTTGAGGAAGATGTGACCGATTGGTAAATACAGTATCAAAATATAAAACAGTATATGAGAGTATATGGTTTGATTAAATATAGTTACCATCATTTTTGCTCTGATTAAGTTATATGGTTTCATTAAAATCACTCTTGAAATAATTCATAATTTTTTCTCTATATAATACAAACTACTATACATAATTTGTGTCAAATATTTTAAAGTAATCTGTGAACTAAAAAATCTGAGTTAAATAGAAATACTTTTTTAAAAAAATGTTTAATTTTTCCCAAAATTGGAAAGTACTGCAAGATATGTATTGAAATTAAAGTTAGATTAAAGTTAATAGATATGGGCTTTTTAAAATCCAAAGCTTAATAAATATATCTTTTCACATGAATACCACAATTGCTTTAAATTAAGTTATGTATTTATCTCTTTTACTTTGCTGGATCAACTCAAGTCAATAAGTTTCATTGCAAATTCACATTTTTACATTGGTTGATTAGTTGATGGAGAATAATCAACCAATGGAACAGCTTGCCTTCAGAAGTTGTGGGTGTTTCATCACTGGTGGCTTTTAAGAAGAGATTGGACAGCCATTTGTCACACCGTGATGGTGAACCCATGGCACGTGTGCCAGAAGTGGCACACAGAGCCATCCCTCCGGGCACACCAACCATTGCCTGTTGTTCTTCTGGGTTCTGGTGCCCACATGCCGCCAGCCAGCTGGCCTTCATGCATGCATGTGCACCAGAAACTGGAAGACGAGGTGGCCGGCGTGCATAAACATGCTGGAAACTGGAAGCTCGGCTTCCCAACATGTGCATGTGTGCTGCTCTACCTATTTCTAGTGCTCTACCTGTTTCTAGTCCTCCCCTGCATGCACGCGCGCACTCCTGTTTTGGCACTTGGTGCCAAAAAGGGTTGTCAATACTGGTATAGGATCTCCTGCTTGAGAAGGGCATTGGACTAGATGACCTACAAGGTTGCTTCCAATTCTGTTATTCTGTAATTCTGTAATCTTGTTCCAATGCCTATAAATTAGCTAAATCTGAATGGTATCCAAATATTTCTCTTTTAAGTAACTGCTAGAATATATCAAGAAAGAAAATATTGATGTGTTCCAAGAAGGAAATTAATAGACCAATAAATCAAATGCTTTACCAATAAATTAATTTCATAAGGTTTGTTTAAGGCTTTTATTGGAGACCTATTATTGTTTTTGCCTCAGCAAAAAAAAGAGACTCAAAGATTCTAGTTTATACACTTGGAAGAGATAGTTAAATTTTACTTTTGCTATATGCTAGGAATCCCATAGATGAATCATACCAAGCATTTATAATAGCAAAATTAAAATTGGTGTTACTGAATTCAAAACAAATTGAAAACACTCTGAAATGTATTACCCCAAAATATTGGAATTCAACAGCAGAAGTGCAAAATTATTAGGTTGCTATAATGTTGTTATAATGCTATCTATAATCCACACATCTCAATTTTATAAAAACTAACTATACTTATAATGATTGATATTTTGGATATTGCAGTTGACAAATTGGAACCATCTGTTCTAATTTTGTTGGACATGACATGGTCTTCAACACGATTTAGTTTAAATTTGTAAAGTGTGTTCTAAAATCAAGCTTCCATCCTCTTTTGTTCATTATATTTCAATTTAGTATATCCCAGTGGCTAAACTTATTAATAAATTGATTTGTTTGTCAGATTACACCATGGCAGTAATTAGAATGGCCTCTTGTCAAATGTAACCTTCAACTTGGTTATTGAACTATCACCTGGCTTTGGACTCTGGCTGATACCCTTGAATACCCAGATGCTCTTTTACCTCATTCAAGATTTAATGGATGAGAGAACCAACTTGACATACATTTCTGAGACTGGGGAAAACTAGCTAGGCTGGGGAGAAGCCAGAATATGACCTGATTAATTCCAGGTTTGTCATCAGCTTTGCATGACCTCTGGGCTAAGGCAGGTTGCTGATATGACTTTTCAAGAAGGTTGTCAGGGATACCATTCCATAAAGAGCTAGACTGGGACCCTAATAATGAGCTGAGCTGTAGGAGTCAGTTGGGATTGTTGCTATTATACCAGTCTCCTTGCTGCATAACAGCTTCTCTGTTCCTGTGGTAGAATTCCCTAAACCTATGGTCCTAGGGCACTTCAATCTGTCAGCTCTAAGTAAAAGGCACTCTCTCTCTCTTTTTTTTTATTAGACAGCCAAGATATTAAGGGTGTGGTGACACTCGATCCTTGTTCTTATATGCTGATGATATGGCTATTCTTCACAATGATATAGTGTGATTATGAATCAGATGTGGTATTCAGCAGGTTCTGACCAGTTCTGGAGAACTGGTAGCAAAAATTTTGAGTAGTTCAAAGAACTGGTGGTAACCTTTCCCTAGGAGTGGGGAGGGAATGGAGATTTTGCAGTATCCTTCCCCTGCCACACTCACCAAGCCATGCCATGCCCACCAAGCCACACCCACAGAACCGGTAGTAAAAAAATTTGAATTCCCACTACTGGCTAAGAGGCTGCTAGAATTGTGCTTTTTCTACCCTAAACAAAAGGGAGAACTACAGGTAAAAGCTCTCATCCAAAATCAATATTATGACTCAGAACAATTTAGACATTGCTCAGTATTCAGATTGTCTTTTTCTTTAATTAATTAGTAAGAGTTATTTCAATATTTATTGTGTGAGAAAACTGAATCTTTATCTCTCTCTTCTCTTCACTGTTTATATATATATATATATATATATATATATATATATATATATATATATATATATATATATATATATATATATATATATATATATATATATATGTATGGTGTTCGGCTTGGTTCGGGTATTTTCCCACGTCATTGTAGTTCTTTTAAAGTTGTAGCAACGTTTCAGCAGAATCTCATCTGCCATCATCAGGCTTCTGTATTGTGTCCGTCTGTGAGTCAGACTTTTACAGTAGTTTCAGATTTGAATTTGGGGCAGCCTATTGCTGTGCCAGAATGGTTTTTCTTCATCCTGATTGGTTGGGAGTCTTGGTCTGTGTTTATTGGTCTCGGAGTTTGCTGTGTTCTGCTTGATTGGTGTCTCTAATATCTTCTGTCTGTTTTTGGCTCTTTTTGTATCTTGATTGGCTGGCAGCATTGTGTTGCTTTAATGGAGGCCTTTAGTGCAGCTTGGCTTCGGGTAAATGGACGGCTATCATTAGTTAGGAAGCTGGGTTTCATCTGGGTGCCTGGTTGGGGTGTGTTTGAGCTGGAGGTATCAGGGGGATCTGTTTGTGCCCAGGTGTTTGCCTGGCTTGTGGTGTGGAGATTTTTTGTTTGTGAGTGCAGGCTTCCAAATGATTGACAGCCTGGTGGAATCATCTCTTCTGTTCATGCTTTCTGGTCTTTTTCAATCTCTATGGCTTCTCTGATGATTCTGTGATTAGGGTTTTCTATAGTGGCCAGGGTTTTGGTGCCATTGAAGTTGATGCTATGACCTGTGGCTTCCATGTGTTGGACTAGTGAGGAAGTGTGTTCCAGCTTTTTGACTGCATTTTTGTGTTCATCCAGGCGGGTGCTTATTCTTCTATTGGTCTGTCCAATGTATGTGGCCGGGCATGATGCACAGGGGACTTCGTATATGCCTTGGTTTTCCAGGTCAATTTTATCTTTGGGGTTGCTAAGGATGGCTGCTATTTTTCTGTCTGTTTTGAAGGCAGTCCTGATGTGATGTCTGTGTAGTACCTTACTAATTTTGTCTGTAGTACCTCTTATGTAGGGCAGGACAGCTGTTCCATAGGTCTGTTCATCTTCTGGGTCTCTATTATGTTTCAGTGTGTTTTTTGTGGATCAAGCTGGTGATTTTGCTTTTGTGGAAGCCGTTGGCTGTCAGTACTTTAGTCAGGGTGCATAGTTCAGTCTTAATGTGTGTCTTGTCTGCCAGGCGTTTGGTTCTGGTAATTAGTGTTTTAGCCACGGAGTTTATCTGTGCTGGGTGGTGGTGGGATTGGGCGTTGAGGTAGCGGTTGGTGTGGGTTTTCTTCTGGTATATGGTGTGTCCTAGTGTGCCATCTGTTTTTGTAGATTAGTACATCTAGGAATGGTAGTTGTTTGTTTGTTTCTGTTTCCATGGTGAACTTGATTTTGGGGTGTGCGCTGTTTAGGTGTGTTAGGAAATTGTTTAGGTTTTCTTGTCCATGGGGCCAAATCACGAATGTGTCATCGATGTATCTTAACCATAGTTTGGGTTTGAGGGTGGCATTGGCCAGGGCTCTGGATTCGAATTCTTCCATGAACAGGTTTGCAATGACAGGTGACAGTGGTGATCCCATGGGAGCTCCTTCTATTTGTTTGTATCTTTGTCCTTTGTATATGAAATATGTGTTGGTTAAGCAGTGTTCTGTTAGTTCCATGAGGTATTTAGCTGGTTGGTATTTATTTTTGATGATTTCAAGGGTCTCTTTTATCGGGACTTGAGTGAATAGTGAAACCACGTCAAAACTTACAAGCAGATCTTCTTGTTCCACGTGTAGATCTTTGATCATTTCCAAGAAGTGGTATGAGTTTTTTACATGAGAAGCTGCTGTTTCAGCATGGGGCTGTAGCTCTTTTGTAAAAAACTCATACCACTTCTTGGAAATGATCAAAGATCTACACGTGGAGCAAGAAGATCTGCTTGTAAGTTTTGACGTGGTTTCACTATTCACTCAAGTCCCGATAAAAGAGACCCTTGAAATCATCAAAAATAAATACCAACCAGCTAAATACCTCATGGAACTAACAGAACACTGCTTAACCAACACATATTTCATATACAAAGGACAAAGATACAAACAAATAGAAGGAGCTCCCATGGGATCACCACTGTCACCTGTCATTGCAAACCTGTTCATGGAAGAATTCGAATCCAGAGCCCTGGCCAATGCCACCCTCAAACCCAAACTATGGTTAAGATACATCGATGACACATTCGTGATTTGGCCCCATGGACAAGAAAACCTAAACAATTTCCTAACACACCTAAACAGCGCACACCCCAAAATCAAGTTCACCATGGAAACAGAAACAAACAAACAACTACCATTCCTAGATGTACTAATCTACAAAAACAGATGGCACACTAGGACACACCATATACCAGAAGAAAACCCACACCAACCGCTACCTCAACGCCCAATCCCACCACCACCCAGCACAGATAAACTCCGTGGCTAAAACACTAATTACCAGAACCAAACGCCTGGCAGACAAGACACACATTAAGACTGAACTATGCACCCTGACTAAAGTACTGACAGCCAACGGCTTCCACAAAAGCAAAATCACCAGCTTGATCCACAAAAACACACTGAAACATAATAGAGACCCAGAAGATGAACAGACCTATGGAACAGCTGTCCTGCCCTACATAAGAGGTACTACAGACAAAATTAGTAAGGTACTACACAGACATCACATCAGGACTGCCTTCAAAACAGACAGAAAAATAGCAGCCATCCTTAGCAACCCCAAAGATAAAATTGACCTGGAAAACCAAGGCATATACGAAGTCCCCTGTGCATCATGCCCGGCCACATACATTGGACAGACTAATAGAAGAATAAGCACCCGCCTGGATGAACACAAAAATGCAGTCAAAAAGCTGGAACACACTTCCTCACTAGTCCAACACATGGAAGCCACAGGTCATAGCATCAACTTCAATGGCACCAAAACCCTGGCCACTATAGAAAACCCTAATCACAGAATCATCAGAGAAGCCATAGAGATTGAAAAAAGACCAGAAAGCATGAACAGAAGAGATGATTCCACCAGGCTGTCAATCATTTGGAAGCCTGCACTCACAAACAAAAAATCTCCACACCACAAGCCAGGCAAACACCTGGGCACAAACAGATCCCCCTGATACCTCCAGCTCAAACACACCCCAACCAGGCACCCAGATGAAACCCAGCTTCCTAACTAATGATAGCCGTCCATTTACCCGAAGCCAAGCTGCACTAAAGGCCTCCATTAAAGCAACACAATGCTGCCAGCCAATCAAGATACAAAAAGAGCCAAAAACAGACAGAAGATATTAGAGACACCAATCAAGCAGAACACAGCAAACTCCGAGACCAATAAACACAGACCAAGACTCCCAACCAATCAGGATGAAGAAAAAACCATTCTGGCACAGCAATAGGCTGCCCCAAATTCAAATCTGAAACTACTGTAAAAGTCTGACTCACAGACGGACACAATACAGAAGCCTGATGATGGCAGATGAGATTCTGCTGAAACGTTGCTACAACTTTAAAAGAACTACAATGACGTGGGAAAATACCCGAACCAAGCCGAACACCATACATGTAAGTACCGCGAAAACTTAAGAAAACACATATATATATATATATATATATATATATATATATATATATATATATATATATATATATATATATATAAAAAATAGGCCTTGAACACTGTCGTATTTTGTAATAATACTCCCAACACGTGAGTTCTCTGCACACAAACTGCTTTATTTTTTTTAACTCCTCCCTTCCAGTTCCTTCATACTGTGTCACCTCAAAATATGTCCCTCACTACTCTTTGTCTAACATTGGTTCCTCTTCACAGTTAAACATCAACAGGTTCCATTTACCCTACACCACAAACACTTAAGGAGAGATTAATGCCATCTAAGAATCTCTTAGTCTAATACCATCAAAACCCAGCCGACTTTTTTTCTTACATGAGAATAACATAGTACAAAAATGCACCACACGTTATACTTAATTTGATCCTCATGTTTCAATAATGCTTCAGAAATGATCATTGCCATTACAAATGGAGCAATGTCATTACTTTTTCTCTGACATTTGCTTCATAAAATATGAACATAATGAGAAACAATGAAAGATTTCACCATCTATGTTTTTCAAAGTCTGCTTTATATTTAGACAATGAAGTGCAAGTGCTGACATTCTTACTTCTTTTAGAATATTTAACTAATGCCTGAAACCAAAAATAATACACATTTTTGAAGTCTACTAAAAACTTCCTTACCAACATTGGGAATGCAATTACTATTCTTAAATTAGAATAATATTAAAAGTCTGCATTCGATGAAATATATATAAGATTTTTGTCAGCTCAGTTTATACATTTTATGTATTAGCTTCAAGTTTTAGATCTAATTTAAAATTTGTACATGCATATTTGCTAATAATCTGAAAGGAAATTGGGCAAAGATGGGGTCTAACTTGGATCCTAATATTTTCACTTATCTCAAAGGCAAGGTACTTTTCTACCAGTAGTTAAAATTGGGTTTCCAGGAACATGCCATAAATTCTGGGCCTCTCTCAATAATCAGTTGATATCATGGCCACTGCAACAACTGTTGGTTTGTCTCATATTATCATGAGCTGATAAGCAGGTAAGAAGGAATAATATTAGATGTGGGAGTAATTGAGATGTTATCTGTAATTAGGAATATAAAAAATTTAATGTCATAGGAAAAAAAACATTTTCTTGAACCACAGTTTGTTACAAGTAAGATGTAGCAAATACATTCATTCACCTCAAGGGCTTATTGAATCCAATCAATTTCCAGAGGGGGCTTGGAGAATTTTCCAGTTAGAAACTAATTTAACTTGGCATAGGGTGATGAAGGCTTTCAATAGGATTGCTTCTGAATGATTGCTCCCAGTGCACAATCTCAAGCCTCTTGATTTTCTGAGAAGTTCTGGGAAATATCAAAATCTTTACCCTTATACCTAATATGATAAAATGAATTGATTTTTTTCCTCTTCCTGTTATTTCTGTAGATTAACAGATTCTTATACCATGTTAGCTAGCCCTGAACCACACTAAGAACTGTTGATTTCTGCTCAAACCCTCACACCTAGGTTCTTATTATAATTGTCTTTTGCTTTTTGCTATTTATTTTACATTCTTAAGTTTATAATTAAAGTTTTATTTCATTCAGGATTAAAGGCAGACTCTGTCATGCCCCTGGTGGAGTCTGACTCTGAGGAAGAGGAGGAACAGCCAACAGGGAGTGGGAGTGTGGCTCCAGAGGTGGTGGTGGAGGCTGGGGAAAGGCAGAGGCCAGCTGAACAGTCAGAAGAGGATCCAGGCCCACCCCCTATCCATCCTAGGTCACGCAGGGAGGAGAGGATCAGGGAAAAGCGAGGTCTACTCAAGAGGAGATTACCATGAGCCTCGTCATGGCTTGCAGGTGGGAGCTATGTATATAAGTTTGCAACTGCGCAGTTAGAATTGCTGAAGTCAATTAGTGTTTACCTTGAAAGAGGTTTATCTTTGCTGGTGTTCTTCCCATGGACTTTTCTCGGTTATTTTCCTGGAGTTTATAATTAGTTATCTTGGCTTGCTTCAGAACTCTCATAAATGCGGTTTGTTTTGGTTTTTCTGTTTGCCTCATTATTTACTTTTGTGACTTTAAACTGTGCCTAATAAAACAATGAAGTTAAGTTGAAGGCTTTATCGGACTTTAATATATGTTTTGGGTTTTTGGGTTATTTTGAGAGACTATGGGTCATCACATTTTGACTTCAGCCACCCCTTCAACTTATTTTTGCTTTTTGGGGGGGTGAACATGGATCAGCTCAGAGCAGAGATTGCCCAGTTAACTCAGCAAGTGGCTCTTTTGACTGCACAGGTGGCACAAATGCAAGCTGGCCAGCCATGCCGAAAATGCCCAGTGGCAGTGCCGGATAAATTTGATGGTTCGCTGGCCCAATTTCCAGCAGTTTTTGGGCAGTGCCAGCTTTACATGAGCCTTTGGCCTGAGGACTTTCCCACTGACCGGGATAAGGTGGGGTTTTTGATTAGTTTGTTGTCAGGCTGTGCAGCACATTGGGTGACGCCTCTGCTGACCCAGCCCAACCAGGTGTTGGACAATTACGCCGAGTTTTGCCGTCAGTTTCAGGCCATGTTTGAGGACCCTGTTTGAAGCCAAACAGCAAGCAGACGTTTGAGAGAGTTGAAGCAGGGGTGTGGCTCACTCATGGATTATATTGCTAGTTTTCGTGTGGTTGTTCAGGATGTACAATAGAATGAGGCAGCACTATTAGACCAGTTCCAGGAGGGTTTGTCATCGGAGATTCTGGATGAGTTGGCGCACACTGAATGCCCTCACACCCTTCAGGAGCTCATGCATTTGTGTCTTCGTATCAATGCTAGACTTCAGCAGTGACGGGTGCGATGATGGACAGAGACTGTATCTGTTTCCAGCAAGATGGCACCCTTGGTGGAAGTGCCTTTGGAGGAACCCATGCAGTTGGGGGCTGGCCGCCCTCGCCTGACTCAAGTACAAAAGAATAGACGTCGTCGTGATGGTTTATGCCTCTATTGTGGCAATCGAGGCCATTTTGTGGCCAAGTGTCCTGTTAAGACATCCACAGCAGCGACACCTGTGGTGGCAGGAAATGAGCATCACTCGGCCTACGGGGGTCTGCAGGTCGGGGTGTAAAATCCACCAACCTTGCCATCCTCACCACCTTTGACATCTTCAACATCTCAACCACAGTCGCTATTGGTGAAGCATTTTGGGCTGCCAGCAAGTGCGTTCGTGCCTGGTGTGGGAGTGGTGGAGATCCCAGCTTTGGTCGACTCAGGGGCCACAGCCAATTTCATGGATGCTCATTTTGTCAAGCAGTGGTTCATTCCTCAGCAACAGGTATCCCCACCAGTAATGGTGGAGATGATTGATGGTCAGCCCCTTCATTCAGGACCTGTGGTTGCTGCAACCAAACCCCTTTGCATGCGTATTGGGCAGCATGTGGAGGAAACCATGTTTTACGCTACCACAGTGCCTCATGTTCCGGTGGTGCTGGGTTTGGAGTGGCTACAGGCCCATGATCCACAGATTGTCTGGTCGTCTGGAGCTGTGCAGTTCCTTGAAAGGAAGTGTGACAACCATTGCTTGCGCTCCTGTGCAGGGAGTATGGCTACGCCCGTGGACCTGGATCTACCTGCGGAGTTGGTGGACTTTGCTGATGTGTTTGGGGAGAAGGAGGCAGATCAGTTGCCTCCGCATCGGGCGTATGACTGTCCAATCGACTTGTTGCCCAATGCAAAATTGCCGGTGGGTCGGATATATTCCCTGTCGGAACTGGAGTTGGCCATGTTGCGGGATTTTATTGACAAGAACCTCTGGAAAGGGTTTATCCGGCCTTCTACCTCCCCATTGGCTGCACCAGTGCTTTTTGTGAAAAAGAAATTGGGGGAGCTACATTTGTGTTGTGATTACCGCAAGTTGAATGCAATCACAGTGAGGAATCAGTACCCACTTCCTCTCATCCCTGAACTGATTGAGCGGCTTCGTCAAGTTAAGATCTTTATGAAGTTGGATTTGCATGGGGCCTACAATCTGGTTCACATTCGTGCAGGGGACGAGTGGAAAACAGCTTTCCGGACGAGGTACGGGCATTTTGAGTATACCGTGATGCCTTTTGGATTAACCAGTGCCCCAGCTGTGTTCATGCATTTCATGCACAATGTTTTCTGTGATTTGTTGGATCAATTCGTGGTCATTTATTTAGATGACATTTTGATTTACTCAGACTTCCTGCAGGAACATTGGCAGCATGTGTGGCTAGTGTTGCAATGTTTGCATGATAACCACCTGTTTGCTAAACATGAGAAGTGTCAGTTTGCACAAACCACGATTGACTTCTTGGGACATTGTATTTCACCTGTTGGGGTGGAAATGGACCCAGAAAAAAAATCAATCGTTGCAGGAGTGGGAACCTCCACAGTGGGTTAATGATGCATAAGAACTTGTCTTTTACTCCCTCCCTGAAAAAAATGATTGAAAGTTTTAGAAGTGGCAAATCTTGATATCACTCACTTTGCAATTTAATATCTCATATGATTCAGAAAAAAACTGTAATAAAATATATTCATAAAGTTAATAGCACATATCTCTTGATGCAAATTGATTACCTGCAAGTGCAAATAAATACAGTTTCTAAAGTTTTTAATTGGATAAGGGATGCAGGATGCTCTGGTTAGTGCTTAATATGTCTCCCCTCCACCATAATATAATTGAAATTATGTTTCAGAAACATTTACATTAATCTCATTTTAATAGATATAAACTGACTATAGTAAGATAAAAACTGTATTACATCTGTCTGACACCCTCCAGCTTCAGTCAAAGTTGTACGAATATAACATGCGCAATATAATATCCCATGAGCACATTGTATTTGTCTCATTGATCTATATGCCATTCCCAGGGCTGATAGTGCCATAGGAAACTTGATTGTGATTTTGATGTAAAGATGCAAAGTGAGGATTGAATGAAGGCCATATGTGCAATTTTTCTCCTTCTCTGTGTATTATGTTCATATTGACTAAAGTGTGCAGAGGGCCAAAAATGTACTTTAAAAGGTCTGATTGAATCTGCACTTCTTTTATTCATTTTTTGTGTGTGTAAGTGCTAAAGAAAGCATCTTTTCTAACTATTCAACCATTCCTCAGTCATAAAACTTAGCGAATCTAGAGGAGCAACCTTTGAAATAAGGTGTGGATGATAAAATTCTAGATGTTTCTATGGTCTATTAGCTTTTAGTAAATGATTTCTTGGCAGTCTGCTCTAGGCTTTTAGAAAATCTCAGCATCCACCACAAGAGATATCTTTTTTTTTTCTGGATGAGTTATTTCTTCAAGCTGTTCAAGACACACACTAACACTGTGTGGTGGAAATAATAGGTAGTGCAGAATCTTTGTTGCTTAAGGCTAGTACCGTTGGTTTTTATTCACCAGGAGTAAAAGACATTAGAAGGAAAAATGATCTTTGCTTGTGTAAGATTAGACAGAAGGAAAGGAAAGTTCTCCACTTGATTTGTTTTTCATTTGTCTATTACAGTATGATTTCCATTTGTGCTGAACAAGTCTTGAAGACCACTAAATTACATCAAAGAATGATTTTCTTTCTCTAACCTTTTTGTTTTTACAAAGCGGTTATCCAGATTTTTGCAAGTTATAGATAATATCCTGAACTATAACTCCCGAACCTACCGAATAAAAAATAAAAAAAAATCTTCTGCCTTGAGATAACATTAAAACCAATATTTTTCTTCTAAACAAAATCTTGCATTATGGATTTAAAATGAAATGGGCAAGCTTTGAACTTTAAAAGGCTATTTCAAATAGAAGGACAAGACAGCTAATGATATCTTGCATCAAGTGACTGTATTAAGTCTCTTGTGAAGTAAAAGTTCATCTTTTCAATTAACTCAACTCTAGTACAAATAACAACTTTGCAAAAAAGGTCACACATCACTGTTGAGTGACTGACACCCAAAGAGTCTGAACTAAACACTAAATGAACTAACAGGCAACTCGAGAGTTTATTCATTTCTATTTATCTGCTGACCTAACCAAGACAGGAGATTTCCAAATGAGGTTTGACTAAGAGTCAAATCAGCATAACAATAATACCCAAATAACAACAAAAATCTGCTGAGGGTAATAAGAAGAAGGGATTTTCCTCTGGCCTACATGTGTAAAGAATATGACATAGCAAGTCATGGATTAACTATTTTCATTATAAAATTATAAATTAAAATTAATAGGGAGATCAATATTATAAATCTACAAGATTATGACAGGTATTGTTGAGCACTTTGAACAACACATTTTCCTTCCAAACTTTTATTTTAGTCTTTAAATATCCATGTGACTACTACTTATTAATAACAATATATCTTTTGGGTGTGAATTTTCTTTTAACTTCTGAGAAAGTTCAAGAGAACTTTCCTTTCTGAGAAAGTAGTGCCACTTTACCAGGGAATTAAAAAAAATGCAAATTTGGAGGGAAGGAAACAGCATATCAATTAAAAAAAAACAGATATGGATTTTATTGTAGCACAAAATAAATTATTAAAATTGTTAAGCTGGCAATGTTTTCATAAATAATTATACCTTTTCAGGAGTGGAATATGTTCTCCTAATTCCCTATATGAAATTCCTATGGAACAAAAATGTTGTTGAAGCATTAGAGCACAAGTGTCAAACAGGTGGATAGGCCCATAGTTGTCCCACAGAACTGTCCTGGGGACAGCAAGGGACCTCCCTGTGCCGCCCCAGGCCCTGGCCATGCACCCAGTCAGCTGTGACAACCAGCCCACCCCAGTCCCACCAAGGGCAAACAAAATCCTGATATGGCCCGCAATGGGATCGAGTTTGACATCCCTGCCCTATGGGATCAAATAACTAAATTTTCTAAGTCAGTGGTCAGTGGTGCATAAGTCTATGTATATGTTTATGAAAGGTTGTGTACCTGAGCTCATCAAAAAGTCGCAAGTCACCAGAAAATATATGTTTTTTTTTCACGGTTATATTAGTTACCTTTCTGCTCACCCTGAAGTAGATCATCACATCTAAATAAAGTTGCGGAATGAGGCTCTTGATTGTATAAATGGCTTGTTTGCGTTTGTTGGATAATCTGAATTGTCTTTGCTTGCAGAAGATTGTTTTCAGCTAATTCTCTGCAGCTGTTAGGAAATTACAGGCTTTGCTATCCAAGGCCACTCTGGGAAAAGAAAACTAGCTCCATTTAATCACTAATCTTGCTCTGTAATGATCTGAATAAAAAGAGAAAACCACTGATGGCATCTCAACTCCACTGTATGGAGTGTTTGCCAACCAATCCAGTTGCTCAACCACAATCAAAAATAAAGTGCCAGCCATTTACAGTTCAGCTTTTTTATGGCTGTATATCTGAAACTGAAGGATTTTACTATTGTTAAAGGTATTTGCATTTTTTTATTTGCAGACAAAAGAAAAAATAATAAAGTATAATAGAAAATGAACTTAAGGATGGGTGCTTGTATACACATGGCATGTATGACATATGTGATAAAGAATATAAAATCAGATGGACTTCTGCATTTAAAGGGAGTCAATAACAAATGTTCTGAAAGCAGTTTAGAATGGACTTCCAGAACAAAACAATCTCTTGTGATTCAAGATTTCTGCTGCTTCTCTTGTTGCTCCTGGTCAGCCAGCATAGAATCTGAAAACCAGGGCGTATTTGGATGTGTGTATTGGGAATTGCCCCAACACCAGGGCGCTTTTTTCTGAACCATAACTATCCTGCCAAAATCTAGTCAGTATAGTTAGAATAACAGTGTTGGAAGGGACTTTAGAGGTCTTCTAATCCACACACCCCTGCTCATGCAGGTAGCTAAACTTTTCGGTACCGAAAACTGGAAGAGCAGCTTACTGATGCACATGCGTTGGAGCACCAGAAACCAGAAGCTTAGCTTTCCCACACGCACATATGTGCCAGCCACCTGGTCTTCTGCTTTCTAACGTGCATGCTCACGCAAAGACCAGCTGGCCAGCGTGTGCATGCACTCTGGGGAACTTTTCTTCTGGTTTCTGGCGCTCCCACACGCATGAAGACTAGCTGGCCGGTGCATGCATGCGCTCCAATGAGCTGCTCTTACAGATTCTGGCACTCCCATGCATCTAAAAACCAGCTGGCCAGTGTGCATGCAAGCGCTGGAACCCAGAAGAGCAATGGGTAATGGCTGGCATGTCTGGAGAGATGGCTCAGCGTGCCACTTCCGGCATGCATGGCATAGGTTCACCATCACAGCCCTATACCATAAATGGCTGTCCAGTCTCTTCTTAAAAACCTCCAATGTTGGAGCCCCCTGAACTTCTGGAGGCAAGCCGTTCCACTTTTCTCCATGATTAGTTTCGTACAGGAATCCTCAAACTTTTTAAATGGGGCCAATTCACAGTGACTCAGACTATTGGGGTGGTGGTCTGTCAGGATGGGCATGGCCAGGTGGTAATGTAACTTGGCATGGCCAATTTATTTATTAATATGGATTTATAACTGGTTATATTGCAGATATTCAAATACCTGGGAAGAGAGTGGAGATAAAACCTCCAACAGCAAAGCCCATAAAAATCCTGATCTTGAGTGAGGCATAGACTGGATCACCTTATTTCTGAAAGAGTTGTGGCATCTTTTATTTTATTGAAAGCTGAAAGGTTTTGTGATTAGCATATAAACCCCTTCCTCATAATATGAACTCACTGGTTCTGAAACATGAAGCAAATCTGTTTGCTTAGTACAGGAAAGCTCTTGAAAGGCTTGAAGAGAAAGGTTTCATTGCTTCTTATTGTCCCTTCTCTTGGTTAAACACCTCTCCTTCAACAAAGGATTTGTTCCTATCAAGATCATGTCTTGAAAAACTTTCCAATCCAAGAGAATATATTATGATCACATTTAAGAACACACTTTACCTGTGTCCAAACTTTGATATTTGTGATGAAATCAAGTCTGTGATTAGGAAAGCCAGCAATAAAATCCTGCTTTATTTCAAAGATAATCTGCTTGATTAAGAAGGATGGCTTCCTTTGTCAGGTGACCTGCCCCTTCTAATTTTCTGAAATTCCTAGCCCACGGTCACCCGGCTTTGCAGCAATGAGATTGCAGCTTAGCGCAGTTTCAGTCATGTGCAAGAAGTCAGTGTACTCCCACCACTCAAACAGGGTACACAAAACAAATTGCCCACAAACCCCATCTGCAACAAAACACCTGCAGATTTCATACACATACAAAAGTCCATCCAAAAGGGTTCCGAAGAGAACCAATCCAACAGCAGAAAGAAGTAACCGAGACATAGAGTAACTTGTGAAAACAATAAACTGTGTCTCATCTCTTGCTGGGTCTCACAGGTGATACTTCAGGACTGGCCCAGAAGCGGTGCATTCCCCAGCTAGATGCAGGGCCCAAGGCAGATGGGAGGGTGAGCAGCAGGGGTCCAAAGACTCCATGGAAGACAAGAGGCAGGCCCGAAAGCCTCACTGTCAGTCCCCAAGGTGCCCCATGCCCTTTGGCCAAACATGGTGAGTCTCCCTCTCCTGCCATTGGCCTTACATTCACGGGCAGCCACAGTGAGTTTTGAAAGCTCCGCAGGCTGGAAGGTAAGGCTGATAGCACACTTACTCCTCTCCCAGGCCACATATCCACCCAGACTCTCCGCAATGCAGCTGCTGGGGTGACCAGGTATCATGTGGCTGTGCCACTGGCCAGCTGGCTCTCTCCTACTCACCCACCAGCCTGTGCCCTTCAGCTGTGCAGTGGGTGCGGGGCATGTTTCCCTGCCCCACTGTCAGCTTTATGTTCGCAGGCAGCTGCGGTAAGCTTTGCAAGCCCCATGGGCTGAAAGGTAAGACTGATAGTGCTCAGCCCCCTCCTCCAGCCCACATCTCCACCTGGACTCTCCATAGTGCAGCTGCTGTGGGCAGCCAGGGACCATGTGGCTGTGCCGTCAGCATCTCACCCACCCACCCACCCATCCACAGGCCTGTGACCTTCAGCCTTATCTTAGCAGTGAGCAAACTTTAACCGCGTCCTTCGCCCTTACCTGTCATGCCCCTGTCGGAATCTGATTCTGAGGGGGAGGCCAAGCAGCTGACAGGGAGTGGGAGTGGGGCTCCATTGGCTGAGGAAGAAACTGAGGAAGGGCACAGTCTGGCTGGGCAGAGCAGTGGAGAGGTAGAGCAAGGCAGAGGGAATTCAGAGGAAGATCCAGGCCCATCCCCTCTTCATCCTAGGGCATGCAGGGAGGAACGGAGAAGGGAGCAACGTGAGTTGTTGGCTTATAGGGGAGGAAAGGGCCCTGATTCCCTTCATTAGCTGCAGCTGGGAACAGTATTTAAAAAGGAAATTTGTGCAGAGTAACTTAAATCATGTATTATCTTGTTTTGTCGAGGCTTATGTGGGTTCCTGGCATCTTCCCAACTGCGTGTATTTTGTTTGCCTTTGAAGTCTGCAATTCCTTATCCTGCCCTGTCCAGTTAATTGCTGTAGTGTGGTTTGTGTGGATTTTTATTTACAGTTTATATGTACTTTGTTTTTGGACTGAAAGCCTGTTCTTGGGAGTGTTTTTTTCTCCAGCGGAAGGTAACTGGACATTGGGGGCAAAGTTGGAGGTATTAAAGGGACTTTTCTTACTTATGTGACTGTGTTGCCTTTGTGCCACACTCCAGGTCATCACATTCTCTTTGCAGTGAGCAGACTGCTATGGGCTGGAAGATAAGGGTGACAGCTGGAGGAGGGGTGATGCAGGCAGCTCAGCCAACCATGAAAGGGGTGGCTGGGAGGAGAGGGGCGGGAATGAATCATCACTGTGCACAGGCTGGATAGATTGCATTGGAAGGTCATATCCATCCCACAGGCTGTAGTTTGAGGATCCCTGATTTAGTACATCAGAATCATTTGTATTCATATTCACATTTTGAGTAGATTTACATTTTATGAAAATGAGGTAACCACATACAAAGGATGTGGTTACCTCATGAATGCAGACATTCAGCACAGTAGTGAGATTCGGCCAGTTTCCCTACCGGTTCACTGATTACGCACTTCGTGTGTATTTCACGCGCTGCACTGAATGCCCGCACATAGCTTTCCAAACACCAGCTGAGGCTCTGCCGCACCAATCAGCTCAGAGGATAAAGAACAGAAAAATGCAGGGGCAGGGGGGAGGGCCAATCCTGCGCTTTTCTCTTCTTTCTCTTCTCAGTTGATCGTCAAAAGTTTTTTTTTTTTTACAATTTTTGTTACCGGTTTGGCCAAAACAGGCTGAACAGGTAGCATTTCACCACTGATTCAGCGAAACTCTTGTTTTTCAGCCAGTTGTTAGATGTGCTCATCTGCCATTTAATCTAATAATGAAAGTTAGAGAAAATGGAATTTTTTTAAAAAAACCAACAAACTGCAATTAAATATCTCTTGTTGAATCATCTTGAAAATGTTTGGTTATTTTAGTTTATATTGCAGTACTGAAAGATTTTACCATTTTATAAATGTTCCTGTGCTGACATTCAATATTGTTTTGATACTTTTTAGAAATACCAGTCCAATCTATGTTTCTGACTCTTTCAGATAATTCTGTAGTATGAACTTAAAAACCTAGTGCAAGTAAATGCAGTCAAAGGATCACAGGGAAGGGAAATGTAATCTCAGCTGCCAGTATTTCTTGGCTGCTTGCTAAGGGCATTTATCTCTTATCATATCTGGAAATGAAAGGCAATGTATTCATTTTGCCTAGCTTAATTACAATTTATACTCAGCAGCAGAAAATTAGTTTCATGCTAACAATACCCTTAATTGTTCTTGCTTTCTCATTTGCTTAACAACTTTTAATGCACGGCACTGTAGAAATGTCCCCAGGATAAATGTGGCTAAATAGGAATGGGAATAAAAGGAGAATAATGGAGATATTTTGGTCATCTGGGCCACCCAGTTGCCCAGAGCAGGAATCCATCCATCATCTCTGACAGTCACCACTCACCAATGTTGACCACTCACCAAAAATCTAGGCAATCTGTTCAAGTGTTTAACAGCTTTCTCAATACCAAGAGCATCCTCCTAATATTCCATCTGGATTTTCTGTCTTTTAATTTCTTTTTTGTTTTCAACAAAGAATATATATGATTCTCCTTCCATATAATAGGTTATCTTTAGTTATATACAGATTACTATAATATCTCCCTCTTAGTCTTCTTAGTATTATCCAAGGTAAATGTGCCCAATCTTTTTGACTATTGGGATTTGGTTAATTTTCAGTTTTGTTGAGATAATATTGTACTATGATTTTCTACTCTTAGGTATTACTCAATTTACCTTTGATGTCAGCTACATATTTGATTAGCATCTCTTTCATCCTGTGCTCTTGGGAATTTATAAAGATGTTGAATATATGGAGCTAGAATGGAATTAATGTAGAATCATTTATGAGCAACTTCTGGTATGTTTATTCATCTAAGGACAACCTGAACACAACTTTTACATATTGGCTATCAAGATTTCATATCAAACATTATTAAGATCAAAGTTGATTATACCCAAAACATTCTCTTTGTCTATCAAACTATTTATATTGTCAGGAAAACAGTTAAATTTAATCCAATGTATTCTATTCTTAAAAACTAACACCATCTTCTTATATTTGCTGCTTTTTTTCCTAAATACTTTCAGATTTTCTGCTTGATCACCTACTCTAGTATCATTATTCATTTTGACTATTTTGTAGTTCAATGGATCTTCATTCTCTTTTTGAACATGAACCTTGTTATACTCCAGTCTTCCAGCACCTTACTCTCTGATAGTTCTCAAATATTATATTCTGAAATTCTGAGATCATTCCTTTAATTTCCTTTAATGCTCTGGAAAATACTTTCACTATCCCCAGAGATCTGAATTCATTTAGATAGCAAGGTGAATTCTTATTTCACCTTTATAGTGTTGAGTTGTAAGTTCTATCTCATTTCATCAGAAAAATCTTTCTCCCTCTTCTTTTTTTTAAAAGCAAACTTTATTGATTATACAACTAAAATAACAAACAAACACATACACAACATAAAAAAGGAAAAGAAAATGAAAATGAATAAAAACAAACAATTCCATTATCAACAGTCTGTGGTTCCTTATTTGTTATCATTATTGGTGTCATATTACAAATAAGTCTTATTGCGAATGTGTAAATACTACCTCTATTACAATTTAACAATATTTACTAATATATTTTCTATTTTTGTTCTATCCAATCATACCAACATTGCCAGCTTTTATAATATTCTGATGATTCTTTATCCTTAAGTGCTAGGGTTAGTTTATCCATCTCTGCACAGGCTGTTATTTTCTGAATGATCATTTCCTCTGTTGGAATGTCAGCTTGTTTCCAACACTGTGCGAAGGCTAATCTGGCTGCAGTAAGAATGTGCAATATTATATATTTAGCTTTTTTAGAAAGTTGTCTATTAAATACCCCTAATAGGAAGAATTCTGGTTTTAATTCAATTTGCTCTATCGTTATTTCCTCTAACCATTTTTTTATTCTACGCCAGTATCTTTGGGTTTCAGTGCAGGACCACCACATATGAAAGAATGTTCTGTGTTTCTTTTTACATTTCCAGCAATTCGGATTCATGTTAGGAGACATCTTCACTATTCTCGAAGGGGAGAGGTACCATCTATAAAACATTTTATAGGCATTTTCTTTATATGTTGCTGATTTTGTGATTTTATTATTCCTGATCCAGACCTTTTCCCATTCTGATAATGTGATGCTACATCCTATATTTCTACTCTAAGCTATCATGTTGCCTTTGACTACTTCCTCTTCTAATTCTATCTCTAATAGATAATTATAGAATTTGGTTATATATTTTTTATCTGGACCTAATAAGATTTTATCTAGTCGTTGTAGCTTACTGTAAATTCAGAAATTTTTCTTATCCTGACTGTATCTATTTTGAATTTGCAGGTAAGCCCACCGGTCTACTCGTAGCCCTTGTTCTTGGAAATCCTGCCAAGATTTTAAAGTTCCTTGGGCATCTAGAAGGTCTTTGTATTTTATCATCTTGTTAAGATCCAAATTATTTGGATGATCATCGCCTCCATCGTTGAGATCCAAATTGGGATTTTTAGATTTTTATTTTATTTTATTCCAATTAGCCAATAAAGAGTCTCTAATTATATGTCTGTGGAAATAATTCTGTTTGGTTTTTCCAGTGTCCTATAAAAATGCATGCCACCCCTTCTGTAAGTCATGGCCTTCTAGGAATAGGATTTTTTTATTTGACAAGTTTACCTGCTCTTTTAACCAAAGTAAGGAGGCTGCGCTATAGTATAGTTCCCAATTTGGGAGTGCCATACCCGCCCCTGCTCTTCATATCTTGTATTGCCTTTAGATTTATCCTCGGTTTTTTGCCTTGCCAAATAAATTTGGTGGTTATCCTATTAAGTTCCACAAAATAATTTTTATGTATTTTTATTGATATTCTTTGGAATAAATAGATAAATTTAGGAAGAATGTTCATTTTAATAGTAGAAATCCTCCCTAATAGGGAGATTTGCAATTTAACCCATAGCTCTAAGTCTTTTTGACTTGTTGTAATAATCTACTACAGTTATTTTCCATTAGGGTTTTATAATGAGCTGTCAGCCAAATTACTAAGTATTTAATTTTTTTAACCACTTGTAGTCCCATTATCCTTTCCAGTTTTAATTTCTGTTTTTCTGTTAGAGTTTTAGTTATTATTTTCATTTTTTCCCTATTAATTTTAAGTCCTGCAACTTTCCCAAATTGATCTAACTCTTTCAGTAGTTCTTGACCTGTTTCAGTTGGTTCCTCTATAAAAAAAACACCATATCATCCGCAAATGACCTCAGTTTGTATTCTTCTTTCTTAATGTTTAGCCCCTTTATTCCTGGGTTCTGTCTAATTTGTGTAAGCAATGTTAACATTCTTGGCAGGACTAGACTGCCTCAGGAACCTCTCTGGAGTTTTCTTTCCCTCTTTTGCTGGTAGTTTGCTTTGTAGAGTGACCATTCAAAGTTTACAATGGCACTGAAAAAAGTGACTTATGACATTTTTCACACTTACAACTGTTGCAGCATCCCCACAGTCATGAGAGGCCAGGCGAGGAGATGCATGCCTCAATGTGAGTGATATTGAGTTGGCCACACCCAGCCAATAACATGACCACAAAGCCACGTCCACTCTGTCACATGACCACCAACTAAGCCACACCCACAGAACCGGTTGTTAAAAAATTTGAATCCCACCCCTGGTTAATGTAATGTACCACACCCACAGAACCGGTTGTTAAAAAGTTTGAATCCCACCCCTGGTTAATGTAATGTATCAGCTTTACTATTTTATTTGCAGAAGGATATGGAATATTCACCCCTAAGGAAATGAAGTCTTGAAGAATCGTTTGCTGTATAATTTCTGTGTGGATGCTTGGCCAGTGAATGGGGCAATATGAAATTAGTATTTGAGCAATTATACCTAGACATAAACTGCAAGAATAAAAGCATTATCTTAATTAGAATAAACATAATTTCCAAATGACATTCATAGAGAGACTATGTTTACAGGACAATGGGCAGATGCAAAATCACAAAAGTCAATTTTTGCAAATGGATGGTACAATTCCCCAGGATATAGTATACACATGTCTTAATTGGATTTATTTCTCAAAAATAGCATCAACAGTAATAAGCCACAAACATATTATAACAAAGCAAGGACTGTAGGGTAAAGGAGGGCTTATAAAACATCCAACTCTTGGGATGTTTACATATTCAAGTGATTAAATTATAAATGTTTTATCAACAATATGCTAGCATAATTTGAATCTGGAATAGCAGACCTGCATATAAATCTTTCTTCAGTCTTGAAATTACTTGAGTATCTTTACACCAGTCATTTTCTGTTAGGCTAGTAGGACTGTTTTGTAGGTACAAAGCCCTTTAACCCTCTCTTTTATCAGTACTAAAATGTCTATATATCATTCAATTGGGAAAAAAATAAGGAAACAAATATACAGTCCAGGGGTGTCAAACTAGCGCATAAATCATGTGCAGGCCACACCCACCCCAGCTCCACAAATGGAAAAGTCATCACGAAATGTCATGTGAAGGCAACACCATGAATTTGACACCTGCGATATACATTATGTAGTGATAATGACATGATTAATAAAGAGATTGATAAAAAAAACTATCAAAGTTTGTAATAAATAGATTTTTTTTTTAAAAAGCTAGAAATTACTTTTATATTGTTAGTTTATTTTTCTTTCTTTATCCACTAATTATAGTTGCTCTCTTTGTTTGTTTGTTTAGCACCTTATGTATAGATAAAGTCATTTTTTGTATTTTATGTATTTTAAGAAAATGTTCATTTTGTATTACTTAAAAATGCTTCTGTGGTACGGTCATATTTGTAAATCATACGCAAATTCAGCAATCTACAGTGGGTTTGGTGACTGATACTTTAAGATATATTGTTTGACATGTTATTTATAGTGCATAATTTATTCGCTTTGCTTACATTGATGCATTATGCAGGAAATCAAATCAATACCACACAATTCAAAAAGCTTCCTTTCTTCTTGAAACTGGTTTTACAGATTATGAGATGGATTTGAGACATCTGTTTAATCATTATTCATATACTTACTTTAAATTGCTCAATTTGTAATAACCAAATAATATAATGAGAAAATAACAATATAGTTATTCTAAGTGTAAGTACCACATATATTAACTTTGTATGGAAATGAATCACCAAAAGAAAATACTGCACATCTGTTACACTTGTTTATAGATCACTTATTAGATATTTGGAGGAATTTTCATTTAGAAATGAACTTTATATCAACAATAATGTAAATATCATTATATAATATTTGTATAATATAATCTGATAGAAAAATAATAGGTGATAAGGAACAAAAAGTGGATCATGAATAGATCTATTGCTGATGGAGGATTGCTATATAAATGGTTATATGGAATGCTAAAAATGGTTGACAGTCATAACTAGAGCCTGCTAAAATCTCTTTATATGAACAATTTCAAAATAAGGGCAATGGGTAAGTTGCTTTCAACTGACTACCCATAAAAATCACACAATGTATTCAAGAAAGTTAAATTTCCTATAGAATGTGTGTGTGTACCAGTGGTGGGATTCAGCCAGTTCTCACCACTTCAGGAGAAATGGTTGTTAACTTTCAGAGCAGTTTGGTGAACTGGTTGTTGGAAGAAATCATTAGGGCAGAGAACCAGTTGTTAAATTATTTGAATCCCACCACTGGTGTGTACCCATATTTAAAAGCAGTTCTGACATCAGGAAACCCTACTGACTACATTCACAAGATCAACCAAGTCTAGGGTACTTTCTTCATTTTCACCTTTCACTATAAATTCTTCCAAACTGAAATTTATCTAGATGTTAAGTAGGTCATTTTGCTGTGGTAAAGCTGTTTATCTCATTGAGACATTCACCTCCCCCAGATGTTTTATATTATTATTAGGACTTCTCAAAAAGTGTCATCCCAGGATAGGGCTGGTCTGCCTGTATTTTCTAACAATGAAAATATAAGTGTATGCATATAGAGGAAGTAGCATTGCAGTTTTTAAAGTGCTCCCCTCAACCCTATTGTATACTTCTGTATAAATAAGAATTTCCCTAACATACATACATACATACATACATACATACATACATACATACATACGCACACACATACATACGTATAGTGCAATTGGAGGAATACTACTGTGTTTCCCTGAAAATAAAATCTGTACCTCTGTCTCCATCTGCTGCCGATGCACCATGCAAAGATGAGCCTCCTGTGGCCAGCAATCCACTACAGCTGACTGACTCTCAGCTTCCCCATGGTCCACACGGTGCATCTAGATTCTGTGCCTCCCTCCTGCACCTCTGCCTTCACCTGCTGCTTGGACAGGTAATCAACTCACCTATGCCACATGGGCTGGATAGGCCCAGAGCGCACTGACCAAGGTGGGCTGCAGCTGCTGCCAGACACTGTCAACTCCTGTGCCTTGCCACCTCTGGTGCTGGCCATGCCCCCCAGCTGATGACGACCTTAACTGGGGATTATTTTGCTGGTAGGTCTTCTATTACAAGCACACTAAAAATAGGCTAGGGCTTACTTTCTGGTTGAGTCTTATTTTCACAGAAACACAGTAGTAGCATCTTCATTGCAATTGAAATTTTCCTTCTATATAGGACTTCAACAAAGTCCAATATGAGTATTCCTTCTCTTCCAATAATTTTGCTTCTCTTCAACATTTTTCTAGGCTTTATTTCTATCCAGATTAGCAATCTTTGAACTTTTAGTGAGTCATGAGACTTGTTGCTAGCTACTGAGAGGCAAGTCCCTGTTTTGTTTCCTTTTGACTTGTTTAAAGATGGTGGGAAGGGAATACAAATATATGGCCATACTTCCAAAGGCAGACATACAGTTTTTAAAAGGAGGAAAATAATCAAAGAAGAAAAATAAAATTTTCATTTCTTTATAAGTGCTTATAAATGCTTCCCGTGTATTTTAATTCTGATAAAACCTTCCTTGGAAAAATTGCAGATACAAACAACAATAAAAAATCTTTTCAAATTAGCAATAGAACTAATTACAAATTGAGAAGAATTGTAAAAAAAGGTTGTGGATTCTGAAATGGAAACAGAAAATAAAGTGCAAATAGAAATAATTCTAGATGAAATAAACAAATTTAACATAAAATCAGAAGACTGTGATTTAAATTTTAAATTTGAAAAAAGAAAAGAAAATACTGTTCATTTTAATTATTGTTTCCAATAAAGGCTCATTCCTAATAGCACACAGGTATACCTGTATAAGAAAGGAAAACAAGGCAGACACTGACTTTATACCAAAGCCCAGAAATGTAAATTGGTAAGAGGAAATGATATAAAATAGAATAAATTTGTTACTCTGAACCTATAAGGATGAGCTGTCAAATTACTCAAATGTGGGCTTCAAATTTATTTGTCTTCATATAGTCCATGTCAGTTGGCAAATATTTCCAATGATCATATTCCATAAGCAGCTTTTCCTAGCCCTATGAAATATGAAATATGAAAATTCTAATTCCATAGTTGTGAAATTATTTTGATCTTGAAATAATTACACTAAATCCCCAATGAAGACCATACCAATACTAGGACTTAACTATTTGAACAAATGGGTCAATTACTCAGCGGTTCAGTGGCCAGGCAAATGTAGTCAGGAAGCTCCACCTGGTAAGGAAGGTACCCTAAGGTATGCACCATATGTAGTCACAGCATGTCACCTGCATCAGACAGGCAAGTCCAATAGCTTGATTCACCAAATTATTTTAAAGCTTTTTGTATAACAACCATAATTATTTAGATGAGCAAATATAAATTGTGTAAATCAACAGTTTCCTTTATTAGATTAGTTTCATGGAAAACGTGTTGAAAAGAATTCTTTTTTCTCAGTCTGCATTTTCTACCTCATTTACGCCCTCACATGCTTTTATCTGATCTCTACTTATCTGTGGACAACCCAGGTATATGCATAAGCTTCAGATGCTGTATTGCTTCCTCATAGAAAAAATGCTCTAGCCTTGTAAATTTTGATGGCTATTTTTGTTCTTTTCTAGCCTTACAATAAGCTTTATTCTTAACCAGAACTGCATTTAGTACTTTAAAGTTCAATCTCATCATTCATTTTTATAAAGGCAATGCTATTTTCAGTGTTGGTATAAACTAGATTTTGCTACATTTCTTTTTTTACCTCATGGTTTTATTCTGCTACTTTAGAGTGTCTTATTCATTTTCTGAACTTTGTTTAATGTTCATTGCTTTGAAAAGGACAATGTAATATTATCTGCAAGCTAATTACTTGTTTTATACTTCTTTTTCTAATTATTTTAAATATGGAGTTTAATTTCCCTTTTTTACAAGAGCTGCACATTGATTGACATTTTCTTTGAGCTGCCCAACATCTTGGTAAGTTATTACCAGCTTAGATCCCGCTGATATGTGTGATGTTTCCATTTTTTTTCTGAGGTTTATCATTTTGTATTTCTTCAATGAACCACATTTGTCATATTTGACTCAGCTTGCAGAGATTCTTCCTCCAATATATTTTCTAATGTATCTTCTAACTTTTCTAATTTTAATACCCTAAATGGTTTTAGTAACAAAATTAGAAAAATAAAAGTAACAGATAACAGATAATCAGAGTTGGAAGGGACCTTATAGGTCATCTAGTCCAACCAGTGGTTAGAACAGTGGTCGCCAACTGGTGGGCCGGAAGAAAATTTTGGTGGGCAGCAGAGAAATCTCACCCCCAGAGCACCTCCACAAAGCAATTAATCCAGGCTGCGCAGAAACACAAGGCTGCGCCGTCCACATGGCCTGCGGGAACCCTCCCCACCCACTCACTCCTTATCTGGTAAACTTGCCTGCTAAATTGCTATTTTTCCTTTTTCCGACCATCATCTGTTCTGCTGCGCCGGGAGATTTAGATTAGCTAGGAAACAAGAAATGATTGTATTTCTTGCTTTCTAGTTAGTCTTTAGATCTTCGGCTCAGAACAGCCAAACCTCCCTTAGGACTGAAGGTTTGCTTGCAAGCAAATTCAGTGCAGACTCACGGCAAGCAAATATGAGAGACTGAGCTAGCCGATGGCAGATAGATAGATCACTGAATGATTCTGTGAGCAACTCAATCTGCCTGCTTTGCCTGATTTTGGATAAAAGTTGCTCTTTTTTTAATAAAAAAATTCAATATTTACATGCATGGTGTATTGTGAGTTAATTTTGTGAGTTTGCTTGCTAGCAAATTTTATGAGTTTGCTTGCAAGCAAATTTTATGTGACAGACTGAGCTAGCCAATGGCAGATAGATAGATCTCTGAATGCATCTATGATTCTGTGAGCAACTCAATCTGCCTGCCTGCTTTGCCTGATTTTGGGTAAAAGTTGCTCTCTTTTTATAAAACATTCAATATTTATATAAATATTTATAATATTTGCATACAAGCCATGCCCATCCAGTCACATGACCACCAAGCCACACCCACAAATTAGGCCACACCCACAGAACCAGTTAGTGGTCCCTGGGATCTAAAATTATGAGTTTGGTGGTCCCTGAAGTCCAAAAGGTTGGCGACCCCTGCTTTAGAAAATAGTTTGAATCCTTCCTCTCTGTGGCAGCCCCTCATATATTGGAAGAACACGATCATGTCTCCCCTGGTCCTTCTCTTCACGAGACTAGCCAAGCCCAGTTCCTGAAACCGTTCTTCATATGCCTTAGTCTCCAGTCCCCTAATCATCCTAGTTGCTTTTGTCTGCACTTTTTCTAGAGTCTCAACATCTTTTTTATAATGTGGTGAACAAAACTGGATGCAGTACTCTAGATGTGGACTTACTAAGGCTTTATAGAGTGGTACTAGTACTCACTTGATCTTGATTGTATCCCTCTGTTAATGCAATTTAGGATTGCATTAGCTTTTTTGGCAGCTGCTGCACACTGTTGGCTCATATTTAGCTGGTTGTCCACTAAGACTCCAAGATCCCTCTCACAGTTACTGCTATTGAGCCTGGTTTCACCCAGTCTATATGGGTACTTTTGGTTTTTCTTACCTAAGTGTAGGACTTTATTTTTCTTTACATTGAATTTCATTTTGTTAGATATGGCCCAGTGTTCTAGTCTGTCAAGATCCATCTGGATCTTGAGCCTATCTTGGGTGTTAGCTATTCCTGCCAGCTTAGTATCACCTGCAAATTTGGTAAGTTCCTCTTCTATTCCCTCATCTAAGTCGTTAATGAAGATATTGAAGAGTACTGGGGCTAAGATAGAACCTTGTGGCACCCCACTGCTTACTTCCCTCCATGTAGACTTAGACCCATTAAGGACTACTTGTTGAGTACAGTTTGTCAGCCAGTTGCAAGTCCATCTAGTGGTGGTGCTATCTAATCCACTTTTTTCTAGCTTACTAAGAAGTAGGTTGTGGTCTAATTTGTCGAATGCTTTGCTGAAATCTAAATATATTATGTCCACAGTGTTTTGCTGGTCTACTAATTTAGTCACTATGTTGAAGAATGAAATTAGATTGGTTTGGCATGATCTGTTCTTAACAAACCCGTGCTGTCTGTTATTTATTACTTTACTTGTTTCTAGATGCTGGCAGATCTTTTTTTTTTATCTTTTCCAGTATCTTTCCGGGTATTGATGTTAGGCTGATTGGTCTATAGTCTCCTGGGTCTGTTTTTTTTCCTTTTTTGAAGATGGGAAGCACATCAGCTCTTTTCCAGTCCTCTGGTAGTTCCCTGGTGTTCCAGGATTTTTGAAAGATATGGTGCAGTGGTTCTGAGATGACAGCTGCCAGCTCCTTTAAAACTCAGGCCCTGGTGATTTGTGTTCATCAAGGTCAGACAGGTGTTCTCTTACTATTTTTTTGCTTATTTTAATTTTTATTTCTGGTCTGTCTTTTAAAGTTATGTTTTTGGTGGGTTGAGCTATAGTTTCTTTTTGTGTAAAGACGGATGCAAAGAATGAGTTAAGCAGTTCTGCTTTCTCTCTGTTGCCTGTTACTTCCTTGCCATCTTCTTTCTTTCTTGGACCAACTGTTTCCTTGATTTTTTTTCTTGTTATTCATATGTTGGAAGAAACTTTTTTTATTATTTTTGTCTTTTGTTGCAAGTCTTTGTTTGTTCTGAGCCTTTGCTTTTCTGACTTCGTCTTTGCAGATTCTGGCTATCTGCTGATATTCTGCCTTAGTGGTATGTCCTTCTTTCCATTTTTTGTACTTGTCCTTTTTTTCTTTCAATTTGACAGAGAGATCTTTGTGTAGCCATGCTGGTTTCTTCTTGGATTTCTTGTTTTTCTTTCTCAGTGGTATTGTGTTGGTCTGGGCTTCTATGATCGTACTTTTCAGAGTTTCCCAAGATTCTTGAGTTGTTTTCCCCTTTAGGATTTTCGTCCATGGAATCTTTCCCAAGTTCTCTCTGAATTTATTAAAATCGGCTCTTTGAAAATCCAAGACTCTGGTGTCATTATGTTCTGTTGCTTGTGTTTGTGTTATGTTGAATTCTAGTATGATATGGTCACTCTCACCCAAGGTTCCTGCAGTTTCAACTCCCTCTATCACTTCTTCTCTGTTTGAAAGAATTAAGTCCCAGTATGGCTGTTCCTCTGGTTCCATCCTCTACCTTTTGGACAACAAAGTTGTCAGGTTGGTTAGGAACTTATTTTATTTCTCACTTGGTGCAGAATTAGTTTTCCAATTGATATCAGGATAATTGAAGTATTTGTTCCCACACTACTTTCTGGTTTTTTTATATATTAACTAGCTTCAAATTCACTTGTTGTTTATCCTATGGTTATTGATTTTGTTGAGGAATCTTGGAGCCATTGTGAAATGTTCTTTAAATATCTGTTAGCTTATCAGCCATTTCATGGACAATTTGAGTATTTACGCTTATTATAATTGGCTGATATTTTCATGTTATTTCTATTATTTTAAATTCTGTTTTATATATAAGCCATCCATACTCATGTATATAGGATGTGAGACTTATAAACTAAATAAGGAGAAAAGAACCCAAATTATAAATGTCACGGCCCACCCACATTTAGATAATTATTGAATATTGAAAGTGAGGAAAATCTTTTCAGAAATCATGCTGATTTCTTATTATAAGCATTTTTCATTTTATCCATATACCATTTTCAAAAATTAACAGAATATGAATGAATCCCTATGGATCAGATCACTTTTTATATGAACATAGCAAGTCAAAACTGTTTCTGAAAGGTGACTTGGGCAAACAGTTGTCTTTGTTAAGCCTGGATTCCCCAACGGGTGTTAAGGAAAACAAACTATAACAGAACGTGCAGCGAAGTCAGATAGGAAAGACAGGTAAATGTGTGAGATAAGTTTTTTAGTTAACACGCAGTAAAAATACAGATACGCTTGTGCTATCAAAAATTATAATTTATTCCATTTAAGAATTATAGCATAGTCATGTAAACAGTCCAGTAGTCATATATCAATTTCAGTCAAGTCTTGTCAGGGATACTCTATTTGCAAAGTCCGTGTTGAATAGCCAATGTCAGTACACTTACAATAAATCTGTCCATAACTTATCTTCTCTCCGTTGAGAAATATCTTCAAAGTAATCCAACACTTCTTCTCCTCCCCGATCTAGCAAGAATGCAGTCTTCAATAAGCCAGCCAGTAAGAGCCAGAGAGTGCCTTGCTGCTTATATAGTACTTTTACAGCTGCACCCTTAATTACATTCCTTTAGCTTAAAGTCACATACACTTTATCTGACAAACCATGATTCATCATTTTATTATCTTTACCCAAAACAGTTAGGGTAAAACAATGTTATCCCTAACAGTCTTCTAGGCATGATCTGGAGTACTGTTTTGCTGTCTGTCTAGAGCTAATTTGTCAAAATATCACAAAACATATCACTAAAGCATGAGCAATCTGGTGGTGAAATGTCATTGTTTTGTGAGGCTATTCAAAATGAGTACCTTAACCTTCATAACCAGAGGTGGTATTCAGCAGATTCTGACCAGTTCTGGAGAACCGGTAGCGGAAATTTTGAGTCGTTTGGAAAACTGGCAAACACCACCTCTGACTGGAGATTTTATAGTATCCTTCCCCTGCCACGCCCACCCAGCTACACCCACAGAACCAGTAATAAATTTTTTTTAATCCCACCACTGTTCATAGCCATCCATTTTGAGCATGCTTTTTGTTATGTTTGGAGAGTAATGGAGACCAGACATCTGACCAGTGACTTCAACTCTTTAATAACAGTAAATAGAACATAACAGAGCAAGGCTATGGGCAGCAGTAACCCTTTTAAAGGGTTGGCTGCTACCCTATTAACCAATAATATATGCAACAAGTTCAACTAAAACCCAATAAGAAGTGTCCTAATATTGGCCAATCAGGGGCTTATTATGGACCAATCCTTGTTCATTGTTTAAGGACCAATCAGGTGTGCAGGCTTTCAAAACCTGCTTTGCATTTGGGCCAAGTTACTTTTATTGATTTACAACACCCCTCCCCCTTGGGTTCCGTTTGAGGGGGGCTGTAACAAAATCTTCAAGATAGACAGGCCGTTTGGTCTGTCTGGATGATTTCCTCCACCGGGTTTGGCCTAAAGTCCGGTTCCGGTGGAGCGTTTGGATGATCACAATTAAGTTCCGTTTCGCTGCACGGTGATTCCGTGCTGCTACCGCTATGGTTGTCTCCGCCAATCAGTGTTTCTTCGGGGTTTCGCAGTTCGGTTTCCCCCGTGTTAAGGTCCCATGGGACAGTCAACTCCCTCCCCGCTTCAATTCCCGGTACTTCGCTGGGCCGTAGTGTTTCCGTTGGCCTGCTATTTGTCATATCAAAGTCAATTTCCTCGATATTTCCTCCCCCCTCAGTTGGTGAACCCGGGGAGCCCTGGGCGCTGGGTGGTAATCTCGAACGGAGTTGGTCTATGTGGCGTTTCCACACCCTTCCATCGTCTGTTAGCAGGCGGTAAGATCTAGGCCCTGTGAGGTGGGTGACGATTGCGGGTATCCATAAAGGGTCGCCGGAGAAGTTTTTGGCAAAGATTAAGTCGCCTACCTTAAATTCCCGGCATTTGCTGCTAGAGCCGAAAGGCTTTTCGGGTGCGTATGCGGGGTGGAGCCGGTCAAGGTGTGATTGTAGTTTCCGCCCCATGAGAAGTTCGGCGGGCGTTTTGTTGGTAACGCTGTGGGGCGTGATGTGCTGCAACAATAAAATTCGATTGATTTTTTCATCGATGTTTCCGAATTCCATTTTGTGGAGGGTCTTTTTTACAAACTGTACCATGCGCTCTGCACGTCCGTTCGCCGCAGGGCGTGTGGGCGAGGTTAGCGCATGGCGGATGCCCCGGTCAGCAAGATATTGTTCAAATGGTAATGCTGTGAACTGTGGGCCATTATCCGAGACCAAAACGTCCGGAAAACCATGTGTGGCAAATAGCCTGTTTAATTTGTTGATGACTGAGTCCGTTGTAGTTGTGTTCATTCGATGGATCTCGAGCCAATTTGAATAGGCGTCGACAGTAATAAGGAAAGTGTGTCCTTTTGTAGGCCCCGCAAAGTCAATATGAATACGGGACCATGGTCCCCTCGGAGTTTCCCATTCGGTTGGGCTTGCTTTAGGTGGGGCGTTGCTGACGTCCTGGCAACGTTGACAAGTAGCGACCCAGGCCTCGATTCTTTTGTCGATTCCCGGCCACCAGGCGTAGCTCCGTGTGAGTGCTTTCATCCGCACGATGCCCGGATGTCCGTCGTGCAATACCGCCAAAACAGTTTGTTGCAGTTTGCCCGGGATTACGACTCTATCGCCCCACAAGATGCAGCCCTTTTGGGAAAACAGTTCGGTTTGGTGGGCTTTGAAAGGCGCCCATTCAGGTGATAATTGTTCTGTTGGTGAACCACGTTCAACCCAGCGTAGGATGTGTTGCAGAACCGGATCACGTTTTGTTTCGAGGGCAATGTCTCTCGCTGTCAGTGGTGGTACGTGTAGAGCCTCAATTTGCAGCGTTGTGATGGTTGGGGCTGGATCTTCAACCGATTCTGGGAGCGGCGTTCTGCTCAATGCATCAGCGTGGAGAATTGATTTCCCCGGGCGGTGTTGCAAGGTGTAGTTGTACGCCGCCAAGAATTCAGACCAGCGGATCATTCTGGGGGACAATATATACGGGGTTGGTTTATTACCCGCAATAATCCCCAGTAGTGGTTTATGATCAGTAATTATTGTAAACGCACGCCCATACACATATTCATGAAATCTTTTAACTGCAGCCACAATAGCTAAAGCTTCTTTGTCCAGCTGACTATAATTTCTTTCAGCTTTAGCTAAAGTTCGCGAAAAAAACACGATGGGAACTTCCGCTCCGTTCGGTAATACGTGGGCCAGGATTGCTCCAACCCCAAAAGGTGAGGCGTCACAAGTAATAGTTAGCGGGAGAGTCTCGTTGTACTGCATAAGTACAGAATCAGAAGTTAGCAATTTCTTTACTTGTTGGAAAGCGTATTGTTCACGTTGTCCCCAAACCCATGTTGCTTTTTTGTCTAAGAGTCTATGTAATGGTTCAGCTACCGTTGCTTTATTGGGTAAAAAGACGTTATAAAAATTGATAAGTCCAAGGAACGCCTGTAGATCTGCCTTGTTCCTTGGAGTGGGGGCCTTCTTAATTGCCTTTAATTTGTCTTCAGTGGGATGGATTCCTTGACTGTCCAGGAGGTATCCCAAAAACTCCACTTTTTCGGTACATAACTGGCATTTATTTTTTTTACCTTTGAGGCCTGCGTTTTGGAACCTTTGTAAGACCTCTCGGAGTCATTTTTCTAGAATGTCTCTGTTAGGGGCGGCGATGAGTACATCGTCGAAATACGGTACGACCCCTCTTATTCCTTGTAACAGCCTTTCCATTAAGCTCTGAAAGATTCCTGGTGCAACGTTTACCCCGAACTGGAGCCGGTTGCATTTAAATGCGTCCCTATGCGTGACGATAGTTTGCGCCTCCGCGATGGTTGGATCTACAGGCAATTGTTGATACGCCTGCGCTAGGTCTAATTTAGCGAAAACTTTCCCGCCGCCCAGGGAATGGAGCAGGTGTTGCACTACCGGCACTGGATATGCACTTTGCTGAAGTGCGTGGTTTAGGGTGGCCCGGTAGTCTCTGCAAATTCTCAGTGACCCATCAGGCTTGATAGGCATCACTATTGGGGTTTCCCACCAGGCGTGGTCGGTGGGTTCCAGCACGCCCTGTGCTATTAGCTTATCGAGTTGTTCGTCGATTTTAGGTTTCAGGGCGAACGGTACCCGACGCGGCTTAAGGCGGATGGGTGCTACCTCAGGGTTCAGGTTAAATGAGATCGGGGTCCCCTTGTACTTGCCTAGTCCGTTCGCGAAAATGTCTTGGAATTCTTGCACGAGGGCTTCCTCCCAATCGTTGCTCTCGGCACGGTGGACTCCGGCTACAGTGATTCCGAGCGGTCTGAACCATTGCAGGCCTAAAAGACTAGGCCGGTCACGGTCCACGACAGTCAATGGCAGTGCGATGGTGCGGTCCTTGAAAGAGACCTGGAATCGGCGGGACCCGATAACGGGAATTCGGTTACCCTGGTAGTCTTTGAGTATAACCCTTTGAGGGTAGAGGTCTTGGCAGCAAATCGTCGGAATGAGCTGTTGGAGCGTCTTCCAGGACACCATCGAGAGGGATGATCCTGAGTCCACCTCCATTACACAAGGTTTGTTTTCAATAGCGACCTTCACTCTGATTTTCCCGGCATCAAGGGATGTAGCGTGGCCTATGGTAATTGTTTGGTGGGTCTCTTCCCGCCTGGTTTCTTCACGCCTGGTGGAAGTGGTGGACAGTTTGTTTCTGTAGGAGTGGCTTCCCCATTGGTGATTCAGTTTGTCTCGGGTTGTGCCGAAGAATCCTGAAGACTGGTATTCGGCCTGTCGGGGTTTGGAATTTTGTTTGCTTCTGCAAACCTTTGCGATGTGACCTCTTTTCCCGCAAATGCGGCAGAGTGCGTCGAGGAATTTGCAGCCGGATCGTGGGTGATTAGCTCCACATCCTGCACACGGTCGAAATGAGCGTTGTGTGGACTGGTCTCGTTCCGTTCGGAGTCGGTTGACCTCTTCCTCATCGCTTTCTGACGGGGATTCTTGGTCTTCGTGGTGAGTCGATACCGGGTGTCTCTCTGAGCGAGGCGAGGTATCGTTGGCGAGTTGACGTGGCGGTGCGCTGGTGTGACGCATTCGGGCTGCCGACTTTTTGGTTGCCTCCGCTGCAGTGGCTTCTTTAAGGGCATCGGTGAGGCTGATGTCCCTTTTAGCCATGATTTTACTCTGGACCGCGCAGTCTTCTAGGCCCAGAACTAGGCGGTCTCGGAGGGCTTCTTCTAAGTCAGAGAACCCGCAGAGGCCTCCAAGGTTGCAGAGGTCTGCGACGTAGTTGGCAAGGCTTTCGCCTTTCCGCTGGTTCCTCTGGTAATATTCATGTCTTCTGACTAAGGTTGGCACGGTGGGCGCGTAGTGGGCCCGTAGTAACGGCTCGAGGACGTCCCAGTCCATCTCTTTTACTTCGGCTGGCTTGGCAAGTGATTTTGCCATTTTAAACACGGTAGGCCCGCAGTGGGTTAGAAATATAGCTCTTTTTTTGCCGGTTGTTGCATCTTTCAAATTGTTGGTCTCCAGAAACATCTGGAACCTATCCATGTACGACTCCCAGTCTTCGGTTTCTGGGTCGAATGGAGCGGGTGGTACGGCACCGCTGGCCATGTTGCCGTTGATAGTGTGTGTTCGACCACGTGCTCTGTTAGTTGCTCTGTAGATCAGTCAGCTCTTCGGTCTCCGCATCCCATCCTCGTCGCCAGTGTTAAGTTTGGAGAGTAATGGAGACCAGACATCTGACCAGTGACTTCAACTCTTTAATAACAGTAAATAGAACATAACAGAGCAAGGCTATGGGCAGCAGTAACCCTTTTATAGGGTTGGCTGCTACCCTATTAACCAATAATATATGCAACAAGTTCAACTAAAACCCAATAAGAAGTGTCCTAATATTGGCCAATCAGGGGCTTATTATGGACCAATCCTTGTTCATTGTTTAAGGACCAATCAGGTGTGCAGGCTTTCAAAACCTGCTTTGCATTTGGGCCAAGTTACTTTTATTGATTCACAACACTTTTTTAATTAAAATTGTGAATATAGCACCTAAAGTTTAATCTCTTCTCCAAATAAGTAATGAATATGGGTAAATAACAAAGGCTAGTGCATAATATGAAATCTCTCTCTCTCTCTCTCTCTCTCTTGTTTTCTCCTGCTAATTGCCCTTAACACTGGCCTGTGTGTAGCTAATAAAGAAACTATATTGCTAATTGTACATGAACACCAATTTAGCACTTGCAAAGTTTATATAGAGCATGTTCCTAGGTGGCAATTTTATGGAGTTGATTTTAATAATTATGAAAAGAAGTTTCTTGATCTGTTAGGAAGCTAATGCTTTCTGCTTGTTATTCACAGTCAAGTAACTATAATATTAAGCTTGAAAGAGATGTGACATATTTTTATTCCTTTTATTTAGATTTAAACTGCTGCCAATTACGCAACACATGAAAGTCTAAGCACAAAGCAACATTCCTGGCAGTACTCTGATATTGTGAATGCTCCAACACTGGAAGTTTTTAAGAAGTGATTGGATAATCATTTGTCTGAAATGATATGGGGTTTCCTACCTAAGTAGGGGGTTGGACTAGAAGACCTCCAAGGTCCCTTCCAACTCTATTATCCTATCCTATCCTATCCTATCCTATCCTATCCTATCCTATCCTATCCTATCCTATCCTATCCTATCCTATGTATCTCCCATACATTCCTTGTTCTTTTCTAGCAGCTAGAATACATTAGTTACTGTTTTGTATCTTTGTTGTCTAGTATATATTATAGTTATCATTTTAACCAGGGGTGGGATTCAAATTTTTTAACTGGTTCTGTGGGCGTGGTTTAGTTGATGGGTATGGCTTGGTGGTCATGTGACTGGTTGGGTGTGGCCAACTCAACATCACTCACATCGAGGCACGCATCTCCTCACTTGGCCTCTAATGACTGTGGGGATGCTGCAACAGTTGTAAGTGTGAAAAATGGCCATAAGTCACTTTTTTCAGTGCCATTGTAACTTTGAATGGTCACTCCACACAAGCAAAGTACCAGCAAAGGAGGAGAAAAAAACTCCAGAGAAGTTCCTGAGACAGGAAGTCTAGTCCTGCCAAGAATGTAATAAAGGTTAACAGAGAGGCAGTTTCTGTAAGGAACACCAGAATGTTTCCTTCCTGCCTTCCTTACAGGATTAGGCCAGTAATTTATTCTAACAACCAGTTCTCTGAACTGCTTAGAATGTTAACAACTGGTTCTAGAGAATAGGTGCGAACCCGTAGAATCCCACCCCTGATTTTAACCCATGCAAGTGGGTTATCTCTTAGAGTGAAATTCACTACTTTGTGAATTTGAGAGTATTACAAAAAAGTTGTTGGAAACATCTATTTAAAAGAACTGGGTCCTATTGACCAGGTTCAGATTGACTTAGAACATACTAATTCAAATAATATGTTGACAAGAAGGAAGGTCAAGATTTCTGTACCTTGTGTTGATTGATTGACAGATACTGACATTTTGAGTCTTTTGACTTTCATATAGTAATCAGGCACGAACAAATAGCTTAAAATGTGCTCAGTTCTTCCAAGACCATTTTAGATTTAGACTAGTGCTAGACCTTTGCTATTAAATGTATTTTGTGAAAATTTTCATTTACTCTTATAGCCTAATTATAATGTAAATCAGAAAGTTGACACAAGTTGAAGGAGAAGAATATAGAACATGTCCGTGCTCTGGAAGTAATTTGATAAAACTGTACCAGGATTTATTCTGGTAAAAGTAGGTTCTTTGGGTAAAATGCAGATTATTCTGATAAGATCAACCAAGCATATATTTAGGAATGCATGATATATTGTTCATGAGCCAAAGACCCATGGAAGCCACACTGAATGCTTTTGATTTTTTTTCTAATTTTGCGATGGTAACATATCTCAACATTGCCAGATTGGGGCAAACTGACTTAAGGGAACATTTATGAATAAAAGATTAGTCAACATTTATTCGCCCATGTATCATTTTCTCACTGTATCAAAAGATTCTTTATCCAGTGTTATCATTAATAAATTAGTACTTTGAAAGACTTTATGATTTATGCAGAGATATTCACAGTGGAAGAAATAGGAACATGAATTAGGCTTCTGTGATAAAAATGACATAAATTCTTCTTTCCATTTTTTTTACTGTATTGCATACAATGCAATTTTATTGCACAAGATAGGAAAATATGTTCAAGAATAGCATAATTAAATTGTTCTCAATTAAAAGAGTTATTGAGACATGGACAAAAGAAAAGACGTTTAATTCTGGAAAATATTAGCAATGAACTCCAAGATGTTTTCAGAAAAGCTAAGAGTGGAGTTCTCTCCGTCTTTTATATTTCAATACCAACTTACTCCTTTGTTGCAAAATGAATGGCTTTCAAATTATCTGATGACCTTGAATCTGTTCTCTGAGTAGACAGGAAATATTTAAACCAGGAAGGAACAGAATAGTTCAAGCAGTGATGAAGCATAAAAAGGCAATACATTACATTTTATCATTCTATTCTGAAAGAAGTATGTGTGGGATATATTTCACAAGCTAACAGTGGCAATGATTTTTCATATCAAAGCCCATGGACTATAGAAAATATTGTATAATTAGTTTTATGTTGAATGGGTTACAAGACTGTGGTATTGAGGATTTTTGCTACTCATGTAATGGTTTCACTGTTCAAGTTTTCCCAATGATAAGAACCAAATGCCTGCTGCACATGACACTAACTATTACCGAAATGACTATGGCAAGTATCTCTCTTATACTATGATCCTTCAGCTGAAGATATCAACTTATTAAAGTTTCCCAATCTGAATATTTGTCTTATACAAATTATTTCCAAATATGATGTTTTGTGATACAATGAATGATTTTTTCACGCCCAGTGCTTACTGGATAGTGCAGCATAGAAAAATGGTATTTCAGCTGTATTTATTTATTGCCATAAATGTGCTCTTCTGTAAGTATAATCATAGCATTTCCATTTCTTCCCTTCTAGTGTGATAGTGTCAAGCCACTGAGAATGAAGGCCAATCATAATTTCTTATGAGAATTACATAGACACAAACTTTTGAAGCTAGCATGCATGTTATTCCACTGTTATCTCTATCTGAAAAATGTTTCTTTGGTGATGACTGCAGGATATAGTATAAATGCACTAATTCCCATCCAAAATTATTTCTTTGGTATGTTCATGGAAGGAACTTCACTAAATTTCTCAGTCTTCATGTCTGCATTCAAGGAGTATGAAAAAGATTCTGTACTCCTGATATACATGCAGGGGGTATCATTATATAAAGAGAAATATTTAATGAATGAATGACTTGCCTTATTATTAGACATGATATTGCCTAACTGAGAATTTCTGAAAGACCATCTGCCAGGAAGAATCTATTTCAATGTCAACCATCATATTGGAACTGCCTTATTTTTTGGGAGGGATATTGTGTGTATTCTGATTTTATTAGAGAAATCTATTAACAACACAATGTATGAGTTCTTATTTTGTTGGCTGAGAACAGTGCTTTTGAATTATAGACCATTTTTAGCATGCTCTGCTTGTTTATTAACATTGAACTAGAGTAGCAGAAATGCCCGATATTAAATCAACTTTACTATATTACTATTCCCATATATGATATATGGGAATAGCAATAGCACTTAGACATATACTACTTTATAGTGCTTTGTAGCACTTTTTATAGCACTCTCTAAGCAGTTTACAGAGTCAGTATATTGCCCCCAACAAGCTGAGTCTTTATTTTACTGACCTTAAAAGGAAGGAAGACTGAGTCAACCTTGAGTTGGTCAGGATCAAACCCCTGGTAGTGAGCTCAGTTAACATGCTATCTAACCACTGCACCACCGTGTCTTTGGGAGACAAAAGGAAAAGCCACAGCTTAAATATTTATTAAACATCTCTATCTATTGGAACGGACGGAATTTGTGCCTACTTCTTAAAAAAAGCTATCCACTGTCATAGCTGAACCTCTAAGCATAATCTTTGAAAAATCTTTCAGGACCAGCTTCTTGCCAAACCTATGGTCATTAGCCACGGTCATCCCCAACTTTAAAAAGGGAGACCCCAGCCTAGTTGAAAATTACAGACCAATCTCTTTATGCTGCATCACCTGTAAAGTCATGGAATCAATTATTAACCAATCCATTATCCTCCACTTGGAGACAAACAACCTACTCTCTAACAAACAATTTGGTTTCAGAAAAAAACTATGCTGTAATCTTCAACTCTTACACTGTAAAAACATATGGACTACACAACATGATCATGACAAAGCAATTGACGCAATTTACATAGACTTCTGTAAAGCCTTTGATTCAGTGGTACACAACAAACTACTCCTAAAACTAAAATCTTATGGTATCTCTGGATACCTGCATAACTGGACAGAAACATTCCTGTCAAACAGGTAAAAATGGTTAAAATTGGGAGCGTCCTATCAAATTCTGTACCTGTCAACAGTGGTGTTCCCCAAGGCAGCGTTCTAGGATCAACTCTCTTCATACTCTACATAAATGACCTCTGTGATCATATTAAGAGCAACTGCATTCTTTTCGCTGATGATGTAAAGCTATTCAACACCACTGGCAATACTGCTATCCTTCAAAAAGACCTTGACTATGTGTCAGAATGGTCAAACAAATGGGAACTTCAAATCTCAACAAATAAATGCTCTGTCCTACATATTGGCAAAAAACAATCAGAAAATAAAATACAGGCTGAATTGTCAAGACCTTGTTGATGACACAAACTTTGTCAAGGACATTGGAATACTCATCTCTAATGATCTAAGTGCTAGAGCCCACTGTAACTACATAGCCAAAAAGGCATTAAGAGTTGTTAACCTAATCCTGCATAGCTTTTTCTCTGATAATATCACTCTACTAACTAGAGCATATAAAACATTTGCTAGACCAATATTTGAATACAGTTCATCAGTCTGGAACCCGCATTACATATCTGATATTAATACAATTGAGAAAGTCAAGAAATGTTTTACAAGAAGAGTCTTCCACTGCTCTACTTGTAGCCGAATACCTTTACTTTACTTTATTGTCTTTGCACCTCATACAATGAAATCAGACACCATCTTCAGTGCACATCATGACCATGACCATTATTCCACCAGACTTGAAATTTTAGACCTAGACAACCTAGAACTATGTGCCTTCGGTTTGATCTAAGTATAGTATATAAAATCATACATTGCAATGTCCTACCTGTCAATGAATACTTCACTTCAACCAAAACAATACAGGAGCACACAATATATACAAACTCAAGATAAACCGCACCAAACTTGATTGCAGGAAGTACAACTTCAGCAACAGAATGGTCAATGTCTGGAATACTCTACCTGACTCTGTGGTTTCTTCCCCAAACCCCAAAAATGTTAACCTTAGACTGTCTACTATTGACCTCACCCCTTTCCTAAGAGGTCTGTAGGGGGCATGCATAAGTGCACCAACATGCCTACCGTCCCTGTTCTATTTTTTTTCTTTTTTTCTTATTCATATCCATTTCATGTATTTATAACCATGTTTATACTTATACCTGTTATCTAATAATCATTTGACAAAATAAAATAATTAATAAATAAATAAATAAATAAATAAATAAATAAATAAACAAACAAGCAAATAAATAAATAAATAAATAAATAAATAAATAAATAAATAAATAAATAAATAAATAAATAAATAAAAAAATAAAATAACTCTAATGGAAGTGGATGGCCTTATGGGATAAGGGGAAGAGATACTGCCTGGAAAAAAAATCAGACAGAGACAAGAGCCCCCAATGAATTAATGATTAGAGGAAGAAATTTAGGAAGGACTTGCAGGTGGTTAAAAGTGGCATCTGTAAGTTTGTACTTTCAGACCCACAACTTTGTGTTAATGAAGTCTTGGCAATAAAGTAGAATTAGCTTATCTATTCCTGTTTCCTGTCTGGTCTATCTGGAAAGACTTACATCAACAGTCTGATAAGCAAAATGTCATTTGAAAGATGAATGGGAGCAAAAGTGTATCAGGAGGGACCATTCTTAGATTTTGGAAGAGTAAACATGGAGGATATAGGAAGGATACTTTCAGGTTTGCAACATTCTGATAAAGTAACCTTACAATAAGGATAGAGCTGGTATTCCTGCTTGTGCTTTTTGTCTGGACTACATTATAAGGCTAATAGTATTACTATATGGAAATTGAATTGACTTCCAAACCAATGATGCAGCTTCTTTTATGAATAAATTATCACATTAGACATCCAAGCAAAACGGAATTTCTCAAGGTTATCTTCCAGGAGGAACCTACTACAATGGCAATCCTCATATTGAAATATTCTCAGCCTGCCTTCCTTATCCATATGTGCAGCCTTTGCCTACCTGCTTCATCTTCTATTGGATAATGAAGTGGCTAGGTGACTAGAGATAGATAGATAGATAGATAGATAGATAGATAGATAGATAGATAGATAGATAGATAGATAGATAGATAGATAGGCTAGCAATGAGGAGTATCTACTTAGAGCAGAGGTCCCCAAACTTGGCAACTTTAACACTTGTGGATTTCAACCCCCCCAGAATTCCTCACCCAATATAGCTGGGAGTTGAAATCCACAAGTCTTAAAGTTGCAAAGTTTGGAGACCTCTGGTTTCTAGTATCTAATCTAACAACTCAGCAAATTCTGGAACAAACTCTGGCTCAAATCTATTATAGATTATAGAAGTATTATAGTACTTTCTAAACAAGACCTAAGTTTTCTAATGTAAGTAGACATTACAATGTATAAGACTTTTTTTAAAAGTATGTCAAATTATGGCTTTCATATTAAATTTTACATGTTCTCAGGGGAAATTCAGATTTGAAATATTAACACTTTTTAATATGAATAAAACATTGGTTTATTAAAGCTCATATTTTTAAAGACCAAAAACAACAACAAGGTGGACTATCTCTCCAGCTCTTTTCAGAGAAAGATACCCGGGACACAAATGACACAAATGTCCATCTGTTGTTACCTTGATCAAAAAAGAGCAAAAATAACATCAACCTTAACAAAACAATCTTACCTCGATATGAATATGCATCATGCTGTAGTCTGCTCTATATTTTTTAACAATTCTATTCCTGCCATATTTTAAAAATACTACCTTTTTGATCTACCATTTATTATATTCCAGAACAGCAGTTTATACAAAATGAAAATAATCTCATTTTCCTCAAGGTTTGAAAGATCAGATGGAATAAGGGGATTATGATTAGTCTTGACAGTATTGTATACTGACTTTCCTTTATCAAGTCAATAGGAGGCAACAAAGCCAATCAGAGGTTTACATTGCAGCCTACAGACTTATATAGGTAGAGCCCAATGGATCATGGGGATTTAATTTTCTCAAAATTTTCTCTGTTAAAATACAATTGCTTTCTACATTGCCATCAGTTACAGGACTGGCTTTAATCCATCATTTCTACCATGGTGAAAAAGAAACAAGTAAGTTGCTCACAGGTGATTAACAGTCAGAGGAATTGGCTCTTTTCTCCACAATCCCACATTGCTCTTTCTCCCTCTCTCCCTCTCCCCCCTCTCCCCCCTCTCTCTCAAGATATGCTAATAATATGGGTACAAACAAAGAAGAAAACTCCGTATTTTTTTCTTTTTAATTCTATATTGTCGAAACAAAAATATCAGACTAATCATTAATAATTTGAAATTGGTCATGTAGTGTTTTTGTTCAGCTAATCCAAATTCTTTTTGAAGTACCACATGACCAGATAACAGAAATAAATTGTGTAGTATCCTATTCAATCCTGGCCATTACTGAAAAAATAAAAATATAAGCTTTATGGATATGCAAATAGATTTTGATGTGCTGAGTCATTGGGTGGGATTTGTTGACCTACCACAACATACCACATTGCTTTCTTGCACTGGAGAGAAAGGAATAGTATTCTGATATACTTTCAGAGAGAAGAGTTATAAGTAGCAGTTTTATTCTGCTCAACTTTTATTTCTTTATAATTGTGGATACTTTAGAAATTTCAATGTTCTTGGGACTGCATTTGGAAAAGAGACTAATACATCCCAATCAATACAATATAAGTAACTAATTAACTAACTAATTTACAGTAAATGTGTAAACCAGGGGAAAGATTTCCTTAATTTTGAAAAGTATTAGAGAGTTATTTGAAAATATATTTTTCATCCCCCCCCCCCCATGTGATTACCAGTGAAAGTTATTACTTCCTCCTCCAACATAATTTCCCTCCGTCTTGTCTAGAATTTAAGTTCCAAAATATGTACTTTCTGATTTCCTAAATAATTCTTGACAAGACTTTATCAAAATGCATCTGAATGTTTGGCACATTTACAAATTAAAAATGAATACTGTAAACATCCTGATTGATATTTGCATGTTGAATCCATCCACTCAATCCAGCATTTAGCTCTTATTGCAAATTCTGCTGATTAATTTTGGGCTTGTGATCTATTCTGGGACAAAAAAAGTTTCATCTTTATTAATTGAATGTCAATCTGTGACATGAAATGAATTATTCTGGTTATCAAAATGCATTAATATTCATGTTATATAAAGTAGCGAGAAACAGCTGGGTTGAAGTTTAGTGTATTCTCACCCACAGTGCAGAAATTACTGTATCTTGATTTACTCAAATTAGTAATTAAGAAAGCATATAATTGCTCCAAATTACCAGCCTTGCAATTTACACACTTTCTTGGAAATGAGGATTGACAGTTCTAGACTATAAGCTAAGTACTATGAAAGCAGAGAAGTTGCCTTCAAGCATTTTAGTAAGAAAAAAAAACAGCATTAGAGAAGTAGAATAAATTAAAAGTTTTTTTGTATAAACACATAAATAATTCATGGGTCATTTAAACTCCAAATTGCAGTTCTTTAATTTCAAAAAAATTACGAAATGTTGCACAGTGATCTTTTAATGGCATTCTACCACTAATGGTACAAAGTGTATTACTTTAAGTCCCATCAATTCATAAGTAATAAAGATCTGACTTTTTCCCCTTCTAAGTAATTTGACAGGTTGTGTGACACAGCTTCGCTTAAACACTTGGAAGTTACTGAATTCTGATAGAGAGTTAAGCCCATGCTCAAATATCTCCCATTTATTAAATTTTCTCTAAAATTAAAATGCCCAACAAACATTGCAAAATTCTTTTACTTTCCTATCTTTTACAGTCTCTAGAAGAATAAAAAGACTGGATATTCTTAGACTGGATATTCGATGTTCTCTAAAATACAGAAGAGAAGGAGAAGTAGAAGAGAAGAAGGAAAGGGGGAAGAAGAAGGGAAAGGAGGAGGAAAAGGAGGAGGAGGAGGTGGTGGTGAAGGAAAAGAGGAAGGAAAGGGGGAAGGAATAGAAGAGGAAGGGAAAGGATAGGAGGAGAAGAAGGGGATAGGGAAGGGGGAAGTGCTAATTATCTTACCTCAAATAAATACTTTCTGAAATTAATTATTTTACCTGAGCATGGAATGAGAAGGAGCAGAAAATCATCTCATACATACAAAACTTTTTAACATAAGCTTTTCTTGACACATAGAGGTAGCTTCCCTCAAGTGTACATTGTTAAAAAAAAAAGATGTATGCCTGTCTGTGTGTGTGTGTGCGCGCACGCGCGTGTGTGCCTACATGTGTGTGTGTGTGTGAGAGAGAGAGAGAGAGAGAGAAAGAGAGAGAGAGATTATGTTTTATTACTGAATTTGCATAGAATTTTATTAGTTTTTTAAATACATTTAAATTTTTCTTTTAAAAAGTGTATGTCCTTAACTGTGTTCTCTTACTTTGAGGCGGTACCAAATGATGATATAAGTGTCCATAAAATTGATAATAAATTTGGTAAATAAATTAGTACAATGTGTATAACAGACAAACAGCAACAAAAATGACAGGATTATTTGGAGACCTTAATACTTAACCCTGCCTCAACATATAACTCTTTGTAGGACACTATAGAACAGCCCCAATTTGTCTGACATCAGCAGGAGCAGACAGGTTTTTGTGTACTTTTCAATAGTATCAGTGGCATGGTATTGCTTTTGGAGAGAGGGTCAGTTAATTTGATTTAAACATTATCTAGTTCTGGGCTCTAGGGAGGAAAAACATTAAGGAGAAAGTAAATGTCAAATAATGGACCAAGTCTCAAAAGGTTTACCATAAATCCTTGGACCTATTATTTTCTTGCATAGCTTCCAAACTCTTCAAATGTGTTACTGCATGGAGGAGTCAGAGATGAGACTATAAGCTAAAGTAACCTTAGCCCTAACCCTAATTACTGGTTGTTTGGGGATACTTACCTAATGTGGCAATAAGTATGATCCGTAGGCAAGGGTGGGATTCAAATTTTTTAACAACCGGTTCTGTGGGCATGGCTTATGTGGTGGGCGTGGCTTGGTGGTCATGTGACTGGGTGGACATGGCTTGGTGGTCATGTTATTAGCTGGGTGTGGCCAACTCAATATCACTCACATTGAGGCATGCATCTCCTCGCCTGGCCTCTCAAGACTGTGGGGATGCTGCAACCATCATAAGTGTGAAAAATGGCCATAAGTCACCTTTTTCAGTGCCATTGTAACTTTGAATGGTCACGCCACACAAGCAAAGTACCACCAAAGGAGGGAAATAACCTCCAGAGAAGTTCCAAAGACAGGAAGTCTAGTCCTGCCAAGAATATAATAAGGGTTAACGGAGAGGCAGTTTCTGTAAGCAACACCAGAATGTTTCCTTCCTGCCTTCCTTACAGGATTAGGCCAGTAATTTCTTCCAACAACTGGTTCTCCGAACTGCTTAGAATGTTAACAACCAGTTCTAGCGAATAGGTGTGAACTGGTAGAATCTCACCCCTGTCTGTAGGTATTCTACAACTCCTTTCTAATGTTTTAATGTGGGTGACAGGGTATAAATTTATGTTTCCCTGATCTAACTTTACAAAATGAAAGTGGGAGTGACCTTTTATATTTCTCCATTTCTATTTCATTAGCAGTCTGACATTTATATTTACAGGAAAGTGTCAGCAGTAAAAGTATAATGTTTGGCTAATATCCAGTAAGTTTCAAGCTTTCTTTCTCTATATTTCCACTTATTATTAGATAATCTCAGGGGTGGGATTCTACAGGTTCCCACCTATTCTCTAGAATCGGTTGTTAACATTCTAAGCAGTTCGGAGAACCAGTTGTTGGAAGAAATTACTGGCCTAATCCTGTAAGGAAGGCAGGAAGGAAACATTCTGGTGTTGCTTACAGAAACTGCCTCTCCGTTAACCCTTATTACATTCTTGGCAGGACTAGACTTCCTGTCTCTGGAATTTCTCTGGAGTTATTTTCCCTCCTTTGCTGGTACTTTGTTTGTGTGGAGTGACCATTCAAAGTTACAATGGCACTGAAAAAAGTGACTTATGACTGTTTTTCACACTTACAACTGTTGCAGCATCCCCACAGTCATGAGAGGCCAAGTGAGGAGATGCGTGCCTCGATGTGATATTGTGTTGGGCACGTCCAGCCAATTACATGACCACCAAGCCATGTCCACCCAGTCACATGACCACCAAGCCACACCCACCAATTAAGCCATGCCCACAGAACTGGTTGTTAAAAAATTTGAATCCCACCCCTGGATAATCTAATTCATCAAGCATAGAAATCTGGTCAATAAATGGTGCCAATCACTACAAAAAAAGGTGGCACTGAGTTCCTGAAGTTTGATATAACTTGGAGTTTACTGTGATCCTTAACAATCTGGCAGGTTTTGTTAGATTTTTAGTTTATTCTCATAACCAGTTCAACAGGCTATATCACACTTGTTTAACAAACAAGATCCAGACAACATTACAAAACTGAGTGCAACTGCTAGATATGGTTATGTTTATCCTTTTCTATCCATTGTAGTACTACCATAAATTGAAAGGCCAGAAATTGAGTAACACCCCTTTCTCCAGCTGATTTGTGTGAAATAATTCTAATGGGACTTGATGAAAAATCTGAGATCTAGATTTATGATACCCTTTTCATGCCTTCCCTGTCTTCCATTTGCCACTTCAGTGTAGTCCCAGTCTTAAGTGCAGCATATCCAATTGGTCTACTCACCTCTTACCTGATGACTACAACATCAGTGTTCTGAGTGCATGCCTGCACCAAATAATCTATTTTTATAACAGAATAGCAGAGTTGGAAGGGACCTTGGAGGTCTTCTAGTCCAATCCCCTGCTCAGGCAAGAAACCCTATATCATTTCAGTGTTGGAGCACCTACAATTTCTGGAGGCATTTCTCGGATTAATTGTTCTGTCAGGAAATTTCTCCTTAATTCTAGGTTACTTCTCTCCTTGATTAGTTTCCATTCATTGCTTCTTGTTCTACCTTCAGGTGATTTGGAGAGTAGGTTGACCCTCTCTTCTTTGTGGTAGCCCCTTAAATATTGGAACACTATTATTATGGTTACCCCTAGTCCTTTTTATTAAACTAGACATACCCAACTCCTATAAGTGTTCATCATATGTTTTAGCCTCCAGTCCCCTAATCATCTTTGTTGCTCTTCTCTGCACTCTTTCTAGAGTCTCAACATCTTTTTTTAAATCATGGCACCAAAACTGGATGCAGTGTTTCAAGGGTGGTCTTACCAAGACCAATAAAATGGCATTAACACTTCACATGATCTTAATTCTATCCCTCTGTTAATGCAGCCTAGGACTGCATTGATTGTTTTGGCAGCTGCAGCACACTGCTGGCTTATATTTAAGTGATTGTCTGCTATCCCTCTCACAGTTACTACTATTGAGCTGGGTATACCTACACTATACCTGTGCATTTGATTTTTCTTGCCCAAATGAAGAATCTTACTTTTTTCACCATTGAATTTCATTTTTTTAGATCAGGCCTAATGTTCAAGTCTGTCAAGATCCTTCTGTATATTAAGCCCATCTTCTGCAGTGTTGGCTATTCCTGTCATCTTGGTGTCGTCTGAGTTCCCCACCTATCTCCTCACCTATATCATTGATGAAAATATAGAAGAGTATTGGGCCTAAGACAAAGCTGCCTTGTACTTCGTTTTATCTAGGTGCAGTTCCATTAAGGATTGGTTTTTTGTTTCAAAAAACTTCAAAAAACTCTTTATGAGTTCATTGAATACCACTTCATTTTTTAATTCTGAAATTGGGTCAGGGAATTTGATTCAAAAAGTATTAGGAAGCTAATTTTATCACAAATAAATGTTATGCATTTGTGGGAAGGTAGAAATTATATTTCCCTAAAGGAGAAATGGAGAAACATGTTTTAGAGGCAGAAAGCCACCTCCAGATTTCTTAATAGCCCACAGCAGATGCCACAGCAGATAAACAGCTTCTTAAAAGAGGAAACCAATTATCTAGATGGCTCTATTCATAAGCAAAGCAAGTACTGCAGGCAGAAATCCATTCAAGGCAGGATATTTTAAAACTCCTTGCAGCAAAGTTTGACAGCTAACAAAAGCAGAATGGTAGGATTAGTACAGCAGCCCCTCACCCAAGATCCAGCACAGAAAAGCAATTAGCCACAATAGGAATTGCCCATCACCTTTTCAGAACACAAACCCCATATTGCACAAATCCCCAAACTTCAAAATCATAGAACCATATAAGAACCCTTCCTTTTACCAGTTGGTTGTTCAGCTGACCCAGAACTGCACACTGTCTTTGTGGTTCTGTTCAATAAACTTTATTTCCAATCAGCCTCCCTGTTGTTTCCAGCATCTTTCTCCCAGTTTGGAAATGAACCAGGTGGATTTTCCTTCCAACACACTGTACAAGGTCTGACAAAACTTCTCAGATTTTTTTTCCAGAGGCCAGGAATGTATCTATATCCTTATCTTATTTATATTCCTCAAAGGATTTAGGTATAAAGAAAACTGAATTGATTACCTAAATAATAATGGTCAATAATTTTGCCAAATAAATACTGTATGTTAACTCTTTTCTGTCTTATCTTTGTTTTCTGAGAAGATATTGTTCTATTAAGAAAGTTATAGAAAAGCTGTAAGGCCAGATCAAACTAAAAGAAAAAATGAATTGTAATGTAGAACTTTTCAAACATATAAAAGAAAGGAACCTTCATATGGCAAGTATAATCAGCTAAATTTTATCTGAAATAACATACCAGTTTTCAAGTGAAAGATCTAATAAAGAAAATTAAGATGGTATAAAACTACAAAATAACAGTATTAAAACCCTAAGCAGGTTTTAATATTAAAAAGATTGGATGCAACAGAAAACTGAATGAATTCCACAAGCATTTATATTTTCATTGCTTCATGATAATGATAAATAGAATAGTAGTTTGATAAAACTTCCTCATTGGGGAACACATATGAAAAAGGAATTCAATCATGCCTGCTTCACATTTTCATTTTGCTATATTCATCTGAGCTATTTGCACCTGATATCACCAGCACAAATGAAAAGTGATGCATGAAGATAGACTGCAGGATGATGTTGAAGACAAGCTAATTCTATACTTCCAGCTAAAACCCTGTTTAAATGCAGTATATAAATGAAAAGGCAATATACCACAAATGTAGACCTACCTTTCCTTCTTTTAGAACTGTACTGCTGAACAGAATGTAAATAGTATCAGATATGGCTTCTTTAATCAGAATTATTATTGTCCATGTAGTCGCCCTTAAAATAATAAAATGTAGAAACATTTCACCAAAGAGTGAAGAGAGAGAAAAAAACCTGGATTTTGTCAGGAGAGAGAGAAGGAAGAGACGGAAGAGAGAAAAAGAGCCAAGAGAGAGTCTGCTGACTGATTGCTACTGTTAACTCTTTTTCTGTGTGTGGCTGATTGCCCATTGAATAGAATTGAAGCATTGCTTCAGATAAGTAAGCTGAAATAACTTTAGGGGACATATAAGCAACCCAGTTCCCCAGACACTGTGCACACTGAACAGATAAGTAGAGAAAGTAAGTATTATGAACTAATAAAAACTATTTAATAAAACTTGTCAACCTCATGATAAGCAGGCTTGTAATCCTGCACCTTTGATTGGCCCATGGATAGCGAACAGGGATTGGTCCTTACGGAGCAGCCTGATTGGCTATTAGTTGAACATCTCTCATTGGGCAAAAGTTAAGCATTTGGACACAATTCATTGGTTAACGGGTCAGCAGCCAGCTCTATAAAAGAGCTGCTGCTGGCCAGGGTTTGCTCGCTCTGTTCCTAATCCTTAATAAAGAGTTGAAGTTCACTAGTTCTCTGACTCGTCTCCGTTCCTTGCACCCATGCTCAGAACATAAAAGTAAGTGACTTGCAAGGGACTTCATTGGAGGAAGTAAGCGAAGAAGACTAAGAGTACCAAAGTTGATGGGACAAAAGTTAGACCACAAATGGAGGACTTCACAGGTCAGATTGTAACAAGGATCATATGAGACTCATCACAATCTAAAATAATTTCTTGTAATAATGTTTTGTTGAGAAACAAACTAAATACAATAAACAACAGCACAAAAAATAATCTGATATAATATATAGCATGGCAAGTAATTAATTATCAAGCAATTGCTTAATGCTTGATGATCGTTAAATTAAATAGGGATATGCAGGAAAGTAGACCCTGAGGCTGAGTTCAGTTTCTTCTGAATAGTGATAAACATCTTCAGAAATATGGAGGAATTCAAATTTTCCCACTGTGAGAGGCTCAGTTACTTCACTAATGGAAAAGATTCTTAAATAAAATTAAGACTCCTTACTTTTACTTCTTTGAAATTATTTGGAAATTGCTATTTGGAACCTTCATGGTCTTCCATGTAACTGTGATAACCCTGGCCTTTTGGAACCATGCTGCTATTTCATTATTTAGTTGTTAATAATTTTTGTTGTACTATTGATAGATTTACTAGGGGGTTCATTCAATTTGAGAGTTGCTGAGAAATGTTGGTACCTAAAATGAATACTTTTCAATCAAGCAAGACATGACTCAATGCAAATAGCTAATACTAGGAAGTCATTTTCAAGTAACTCATCAAGTAAACCACCCTGTCTCATCTGAAACCTCTGCTTCCAATATCATGTTCTTATTATTCTATACACTGCTGAGCTAAATCCTGTGGCTAAGCTGGTTTGGTTTCTCAGTTAGGTCTGTCTCATTCACTGATTGTAAGTGATTGGAACTGAATAAAAATTGAGGTATGTCTTGTACAACTTAGGAAGTTCCCAAAAACTTCTAGCTTATGTCTAATGAGGAAGGAGTTCTGCACAAAATGGAGATGGGCCATAGAAAATAGTTCCCTCCAAAGTTGCACAAATCATGTAACCCTATTTTTGAGAGCTGAATGGACAACATGGCCATTGTGCAATGTGCAAGCAATTATGCATATGGTAGTTTCCACATGAATTGCTTCTTTACCATTCTACTCCTATATACATTAATGCTAAATGTAGTGCTATATTTTGTATATGATTCCAGTAGATGGGGTATTTGGCATATTTTCATGCTGACAGATTGCAGGGGAGAAATTAAACAATATATGGTTATAATTTTTCATATTCCCTTTTTTGTCTGTTCTTTACAGAACTCTCATTTTAGTTGTCCAAATAAAACTTCTTTGAAATCTTAACATATGCAAGTATAGTAATCTTATGTATGACCAAGTATTTCAAAATGGAAATCAGAATTGAGAAGGAAAATATTGCTTCTAGGAGTTCGAGGAGTTCCCTCTAGGAGTTTTTCTGATTGTCTGAAAACCCACAAGATCTTTCTATAAATTGTTGCTTATAATGCTGCCTGGACCCTTATGACATCTGCATTTTGTAGCTTTTCTGTGAGACCTAGATTTGTTTTGTTTTATTTGGTGCAAGGTAAAAGACTAACATGGAAAATATAAATATGAAACAAAATGTTGATTGCGTATTTGTAAAGATTGTGCAGAAGAAATTGAAGCCTTTCACTTATTTTTACTAATGAATGATTTTGGAGAGATATCTACAAATTGATTATATTGATTTTACAGTGGCTGCATGATTCAGTGAAGTTTTAGTGAGTCATTGGTGTAAAAAATTGTCTAAAAATCTGTTCCTTGACAAAGTCATTTTCTCTCATTGCTTCTGTTACAACTGGGTTTTACATCACTTAAACAAAAACCCAGCAAAAAAAAAGAAGATATGCTGGCTAAAGGATGAAGGAATTAGCATATGTTTACTTTTTTAAAAAATTCAGGTGCAAATAAAAATGAGCAATGCTATTCTACAAGTAATTAGGTACCAAACTGAAGAATTTCTGGGTATCAGCATACAGAAATGCAGGTGTTCTTAAGCATTCTGGGTATTTTTGCAACATTCTGCCATTTCTTTGCAGATCTATTTTGCATTATAGCTGCATTTTGTAGCTTTTGTACATCTTTTATAATGAAATGAAATTTCAAAGGTTATTTGCTGTTTTATTTGCTTATGTGTTTTGCTTATTATTTAAAAAAAGATTTACTATATGCAGTTTGATGGGAAAAGTTATCTTCTTACTGGTTGTTATATTATAAATGAAATACAGTTATAGGTGTATAAGAACAAAGACATCATTATTAGGGTTTTAAATGCATTTAGATGTTCATTTTACAAAACTGAAAAATTATATCTGATTGTATCCACACTGAGATGTTTAAAAGTCTTACATTTGCAAGATAGGGGCCAAAAAGCAAATTATTATAATTATGCCTAAAACCAAAACACTGATTCAACATTTAGTTTTAAAAATAGGCATTTCTAAAATTAAGTTGACATAAATTAGGAGCTAACACAATGAATATAAGCAGAATATGATATCTGGTTGTAAAACACTAAATGTATTTTTTTTAAAAATAAGAAAGTTTAAATGTACCGTATTTGCCGGCGTATAAGACGACCCGGCGTATAAGACGACCCCCCACCACCACCGGAAACGCCCTCCAGAAATCCCCGGGGCTGCAGCGGCAGGGCGGAGTGCCAGGGGCCATGGGAAGAGCAGGAAGGCTGCAGCCTCGGGCGGAGCGAGGTGAGCGAGGTGAAGCGGAAGCGACGCAGGGGATCCGGGAAGCCAGAGGCGCCTTCGCTGCGTCCAACAAGCATCCGAAAGCCGGCAGTGGATATACCGGCGTATAAGACGACCCCCCCACTTGGAGGCATGTTTTTTGGGGCAAAAAAGTCGTCTTATACGCCGGCAAATACGGTAAGTTAAGATTATGTATATTATGTTAGTTCTGGAAATATAGAAGGATGCTTTAATTTCTTTATTTCCAGAAAAATAAGAGCAAACTGTAAGTGATTCTTAAGAATATGATAGATTAGGGGAAACATTGTATTATTGTCTGCAACTATTTACCTAATGTGTCCTATATATTAGAATCAGTCAACACATATAGTCCTCAACTTATGACCACAATTGAGCCAAAATTTCTGTTGCTAAGTGAAACATTTAAGTGAGTTTTACCCATTTTATGACATTTCTTGCCACAGTTGTTAAGTGAATCGTGGCAGTTGTTAAGTTAGTAACATGGTTGCAGGAGTCAGTTAAAAAGCATCTGAATTTTGAACATGTGACCATAGGGATGCAATGTAACTGCAAAAAACAGTCAGAATGCACTTTTTTCAGTGCCATTGTAACTTCAAATGGTCACTAAATGAACTACTGTAAGTTGAGGACTACCTATACTAAAATAGAGCAATTTGCTGAACTGGAAATATACTACATAACTTACTGCCTCTTGATACCTCTCTAGAATGTTTGCCCTCCCTGCCTTCCTATAAGAAAATACTGCCTTATTTTACATCTTCTCCTAATATTATAATTTTGTAAGTTCCTTAGCAGATCTAGTGTCTATGTGATCTTGGCTGAGCTTGAAAAAAATAAAGCAGAGTATGATGAGACAAAAACAGAAAATGTTAATGCTTTAAGTAGACCGGAAAAAGAAAAAGAAAAAAAATCTTAGAAGAAGACAATAGCAAACCACTTTTTTTTTTTTTTTGAAAATTTTATTTGGGTTTTCACAAAAACAAAATACAAATAAAACATCTTTTTTGAAAATAGCATGGTCCCAGGTTATCACTTCTTCATACAGACACAAAACTCAATTTCATGCTCATTTTTATATTCTATTCCATATCTTATTACCATTTTATATTTTCTACATAGTTTTTCCCCTCTTCTAATTTTCTCAACTTTGTTTTAATTATCTCAATTCAAATCATTATATTTATACTTTTGTCTGTCCTGTTACAATTTCACATTATCTTTTCTTATTAAGCAAATTTTTCCCTGTAGTTACCAATTAGAGTATGACACCTTTATATCCTTTAATTTTATCCATTCAAGCTCTTATTTAAGCTTCAATGTATAGCTTTAAGATTATAGCATTCAATATAATACATAACTTCCAATCGAATTCTGCTTGGTACATTCTTAAAATAGACACTATATTCTTAAAAAGAAAAAATTATATATATATGTAAATAAAACACATTCCATTCCAATTCAATTCTATCATTAATATGCATTAAAATCTTAACATCTTTAACATTTCTTTTCAATTGAATATCATACTTCCTTGGGAACACTTATAAACTTTCCATAGTTAATTCTTTTTTTTTTTCATATTTCTCATTTATATTTTTATAAATCATTACTAATAATTAAAAATGTTCCCTTTTAATTCTCTCAATCATTTTAATTCATTTATATATTAACAAACATCCCACTGCATTACAATAAATATTTTATCCATCATCATATTTTCTAAAGTTATTTCTATTTGTAATATAACAAAGCTATCTTATGTACCTTTGCAGAATCCCTTTTATAATTAAATTTTCACCCATTATCTCTAAACAAACTTATGGTTACAATCCTTATATCTTTTCCCTGTTTCTCCATTTCTTGTTTCTGTCTTTTACAGCTTCTTTTCCTTGCCTTCTTCCCCCTCTTCTTCTCCCTCCCCTTTTTACCCCCTTGTCTCTCTACTTCTAACTCTCTCATCTGTAATCCCCTCTTCTGTTGCTTTCTAATATTATACTTATTTTTCAAACTATTCTTTTTTTTTTTTCAAATCTTAAACTTTTCATTCTCTTTCCTCCCTTTTCTTCCCCCCCACCACTTAAAATTATTTGATCATTAAAGATGGCTTCTTCTTTGTCCCAATCTTCTTGTTCTGCAAGCGTTTCTTGTTGCTTCTCATAGTTTCAGATCTCCATTTCTAAGAATTGAAACACGAAGCCAAAAGAACTTCTCCCTTCTTGTGCATCTTCTTTCCATTTTTAAAGTTCCGTTTTCAGTTCTTCTAAGAGTGATACCATTTTAAAAACTTTTAAACAACCACCCAGTTAATTTTAGTCATCTAGATGCAAAAACCAAAAATCACCACGTAATCCAAATAATCCAAGGCTGTTTCTACTTGCTTCTTTTTTTCACTTTCTCTTCCTGGGGCTCTATTATTTTGTTACCAAGTTTCCATTAAAATGTATCTTTGAGGAATCTTGTTAAAATTTCACTGTAAGTTCCTTTTAATTACAGTTCCATTCCTTAATTCCAGGCAGTCTCCTCCATTTTTCCAGATCCTGCCCTTCTATTCTTTTTTTTCTCCTTTCCAGCTTTTAAAAACTTTTAAATGTCCAGAAATCTTTATTTATCCCTTTGACTTTTATTTTCAGCTTAGATGCCTATTAATGTCAAAGTGGATTTTTTTTTCAGTTTCTTGCTTAAGTCTCTTAGCTGTCAGTATAAGGAAGGGAAGAAAAAAAAAACCTAATCCTTTCCCTTCTCTCTCTCCTTCGCAGCTTCAAAATCTTCTTTGGGAACAATGTTGTTAAGTTTAAATTCCAGGGTACCTTATTTGTTGCTTTTGCTGTTTGACCCGGTCAACCAAAACTTTCTCTTCTTATCTTCCTCCTGCACATTCTTTTCCGGTCAAGTTCTTCTTTGTGGTGGCCATTTCTGACCACCGCTACAACCGCCTTCAGGAAAGGGAGTAATGGCCAGCTGGGGAGGAGAGATGCGGCTCTCCTCAACCCTGCAGGCAGTCTCCCCCCTCTTCACCACCTCTACGGGGTGGTTTAGCCCTGAAACCAGCTGGCTCGGGGCGCTCCAGCAGCGAGCACGGATCGAAGCCTCGGAGAGACGAGGTTTTGGTCTGTCACCGAAGAAGCTCAAACCGGAAGTTCTATAGCAAACCACTTCTATATTCATCAGAGTAAAGCTCAGTTCAAAAGAGATTTTAACCTTTGTATGAGTTTTAGGGGGAAGAAGAACAGTTGATAAGAGGCAAATATTTTGAACAATATAATGCATGAAGTGGAACATAGATTCAAAGTAGAATAAGACATAGTTGTATATTCCACTGTATTATTAATTATGTGAGAGTTACAGCCTGAGGAATACTGTGAAATAGACTTCTAGAAATGTACTTCATAAGAATATAGCTATTCCCCCCCCCTCCCCACACACACACACAGGTAGAAAGACAAACCTTAACTAGGTCACATATTGACACTAATGCATAGAATGAGCAAAAAAGAAATTCAGCATATGTAAAGTTACAGTAGCATCTTTTAAGGCAAGCTTTAAAGCATATTATTCCTCATTTATTTAACTTTATTCATTAACCCTATTTAAAATTTTAATTTACCCTTTTTAAAAAAGAGAATTATGTTTGCACCTCTAAAAATTCAGGAAATAATTTTTTGTAGGCGGTAAATTAAAGGTGACTAATATTTTCAAAATAATTCTCATAAGTAATCATTACTAATTTCAAGTCTACAGAGCTTACGACATTATAAAAGCATAGTTGTTTTCATCGAATAATAGAACAATCATGAATCTAAGCCCAAGTGGCATTTACTGTAAAATGAAAGAAAACAACATGATTTCTGGAAACTATGAGCAACTATTCCGAGTCAGTGTCTCAAATCCCTAAAGATCACTGCATGTAACAAAGCATGAACACATATATGCTGATACATGAACTCAAGCATTGAGAAAAATGTTAAGGCATTTTTAAGGCATCACATTGTGAATAATTTGCTTGCATGCCATCTCAGTGGTAGATAGCAATATTTGGCCAACTCTGTCTTAGCTCAGATGTTAACCCAATGTTTCTCAACCTTGGCAATTTTAAGATGGGTAGACTTCAACTTCACCTCTCAAAATTCCTCAGCCACAGAACTTGCCAAGGTTGAGAAACACTGTGCTAACTGGTGCTTAGCTAGGGCTAGGTTGTAGCTAACTAAACACTGTAAAACACTGTACTGCTAAACATTGTTCTGCTCAAGTAGCCTTTAGCAGGGCTAGGTAGTACTTGGATGAGGAAATTAGAAAGAAAGTCCAACTCTATAGGCTAGCACAGGGCTGTCAAACTGATGAATGGTTTTATATATATATAAAACCATTCAAGCAATAAGATAAAGCTACTCTGATAAGAATTGTTCTTCAGAAATCAATGTGATTTCTAGTAATCACTGAATTGTTTCCAGTGCTTACAGACTGAATGCTTTATGATTTGCTCCATAATCTTTCCAAGTGTGTGTGTATTTGTATTCACACATACATACACTTATGAATATTAGAATAGCTGTCCTGAATCATATTCAATGCACTCATTTCAATCCAGAATTTTGTTTCTTGCAGTTATTGTCTCTCTGGTCTCACAAGCAAAAGATGGATACTAGAGGTGATATTCAGCAGGTTCTGACTAGTTCTGGAGAACCAGTAGCGGAAATTTTGAGTACCGGCAAATACCACCTCTGACTGGAGATTTTACAGTAACCTTCCACTGCCACACCCACCAAACCATATCCACAGAACTGGTAGTAAAGAAAATTGAACCCCACCACTGATGGACACTCTCCTACTGTTCCCCTGTACATACTTCGATAGATTACATATTTTCTTGAAGAACATAAAACAAAAAACAAAATAGTGATTGCTCACTGCTTCATACTATACAGGTGAAACTCGAAAAATTAGAATATTTTGCAAAAGTTCATTTATTTTAGTAATGCAACTTAAAAGGTGAAACTAATATATGAGATAGACTCATTACATGCAAAGCAAGATAGTTCAAGCCGTGATTTGTCATAATTGTGATGATTATGATGATTTCAGCTCATGAAAACCCCAAATCCACAATCTCAGAAGATTAGAATATTGTGAAAAGGTTCAATATTCTAGGCTCAAAGTGTCCCACTAATTAAGCCATAACACCTGCAAAGGGTTCCTGAGCCTTTAAATGGTCTCTCAGTCTGGTTCAGTAGGAAGCACAATCATGGGAAAGACTGCTGACCTGACAGTTGTGCAGAAAACCATAACTGACACCCTCCATAAAGAGGGAAAGCCTCAAAAGGTAATTGCAAAAGAAGTTGGATGTTCCCAAAGTGCTGTATCAAAGCACATTAATATAAAGTTATGTGGAAGGAAAAAGTGTTGAAGAAAAAGGTGCACAAGCAGCAGGGATGACCGCAGACTGGAGAGGATTGTCAGGAAAAGGCTATTCAAAAGTGTTGGGGACTTTCACAAGGAGTGGACTGAGGCTGGAGTCAGTGCATCAAGAGCCACCACACACAGACAGATCCTGGAAATGGGCTTCAAATGTTGTATTCCTCTTGTCAAGCCGCTCCTGAACAGCAAACAACATCCAAAGCGTCTTACCTGGGCTAAAGAAAAAGAGAACTGGTCTATTGCTCAGTGATCCAAAGTCCTCTTTTCTGATGAGAGCAACTTTTGCATCTCATCTGGAAACCAAGGACCCAGAGTCTGGAGGAAGAATAGAGAGGCACACACTGCAAGATGCTTGAAGTCCAGTGTGAAGTTTCCACAGTCTGTGTTGATTTGGGGAGCCATGTCATCTGCTGGTGTTGATCCACTGTGCTTAAGTCCAGGGTCAACGCAGCCATCTACCAGGAGATTTTGGAGCACTTCATGCTTCCTTCCACAGATGAGCTTTATGGGAATGCAGGCTTCATTTTCCAGCAGGACTTGGTACCTGCCCACACTGCCAAAAGCACCAAAACCTGGTTCAATGACCGTGGGATTACTGTGCTTGATTGGCCAGCAAACTCGCCTGACCTGAACCCCATAAAGAATCTATGAGGCATTGCCAAGAGAAAGATGAGAGACATGAGACTGAACAATGCAGAAGAGCTGAAGGCTGCTATTGAAGCATCCTGGTCTTCCATAACTTCTCCGTAGAACTGCTACGAGCATCCATAGATTGGGAGGTGCTCTAGTCTCGCATCGTACAGGCTGAGCTATAATTGAGGGAACGCCCTCCTCCTCCACGTGACTCCTCCTTGCGTTCCCCCAGTTTTAGCTCAGCCGTCGACGAGACAGGCAGCTAATTTATTCCTTGGCCGTTTCAGGTTCCTAATCTTTGATTCCTATCAGGTTTGCCTTTTTTCTTAAATCCTTGTTCCTTGCGTTAATAGTGTGGTCCAAATTGTTACCTCAGCGAGGTTTCTCGCTCTTGCGGGAGCGTTAGGGGGAGTTGGAGCTTTGCCCCCCCCCACCTTCCTTATTTCTTCTCTGCCGGTTTAAAATCGCGCTCCGTGGAGCCGACCGCTTTTTTCCCCTTTTTTATCTTTCCGATCGTTGCGTCTTCCCCCCACTAACGCTATTAGAGGAAGCTCCGCTTCCTCTCCCAGCTCTTCTGATTTCATTCCTTTTTTGAGTTTAAGGGCTGGTGTGTGTCTGGGCTATTAGCGCCATTGCGGGCGGCCATTTTAGGCTCACCTCGTGGTCGGCGCCATTTTGAAAGCCTCGAAGTTGCGTGGTTGTCGGTGGTCCTTAGCGTGATTAATAGGCCGCGTGGACTCTGAATTTATTGAGAATACCGTGGCTCCGTGCCGTTATTCTCCTCTAATTTCCTTTTGCCTCTGTTGGTGTTGGTCTTTACCCGTAACTCGCTCAGCGACCCAGGCAGGGACCTTCCAAGTTCGCTGGGAGGCTGCCCTTGGAGGCCTTTCCTCACACACCTTTTTTTGCTTTCGTTTGTGCAAGTGGTCCTTCCCTTTGTATATAGAAGGATTAAAAAGTTTTTTCTGTGCACTGGCCTCAGCGTTGCATTTGGCTTCTCTTGTACAGTTTATAGTTAGTTAGTCTTTCAGTAGGTTTCATTTCATACTTAACTACCTTGGGGCCTGCCCCTTTTATATATATATATATATATATATATATATATATATATATATATATATATATATATATATATATATATATATGTGTGTGTGTGTGTGTGTGTGTGTGTGTGTGTGTGTGTGTGTGTGTGTGTGTGTGTATGTGTATATGTGTATGTATATATATATGTATGTATATATATATATATATATATATATATATATATATATATATATATATAAAATTAATAAAATTAAATTAAAAATTAGACATTAAAATAAAACAAAATTTTTTTGCTTTTATTAGGTCAGCCTTTTGGCTACACCTTTCCTTAAAGATTTTTTTTGACTATTTTTAGCAGATAGTTATTTAAGAGAAATTCTCTTTTTTCCTTCCAAAAGGGGGACGTGACCCAACTTAGGAAAACCGGCCTAGGTAATAGGCCGAACTGCTCGGCGCACCAACCGCCTCTCCTATTTTCCTTTGGTATTATGGCAGAGCGCAATCCTAGTGGGCCTTCTTTAAAGGCCAAATCCAAAACCCACTATTTGCGCACAAGGGACAAGGATTCCTCCAGTGCTTCCCAAAGGGATGCCTTGCGGCGTCATAAGGCTCTTGAGAAAGAATTTAGTAAACACTCTAAGGACTCGCCTTCTGTAGCTCTTGCCCCTCCCTCTCTTGCTGTTCAGCCCCCCCAGGGCAGTCTTCCCCCTCCAGGTGTAGTTCCACCCGAAGTCTTCAGACCTCTCGTGCCCCTGAGGCAACCTTCACACCTACTGCAGCGGGCCTATGGAATGAGGACCCGGCCTCTTCTATTATTCCTGATAGTATCAAGGAGTGGATGCAACTCGCCATCCGTCAAGGGATTGCTGAAGGCATGCAACAATTGTCAAGGTCGGAGCCTCAAGGAATGGCACCTGGATTTGAATCCGTGCCCACCAGACCTATCGCCGGATTGGCATCACAGCAAGGACAGGTACCTCTCCAATTGGACACTCCATGCCTGGAGGGTGAGGAGGCCCTGGTGGAGGAGGAAGGGGACTTTCAGTCCTTCGGGGATGAGGAAGGTTCCGATAGGGGGTCACTTCACTATTCTGAGCCCCTATTTGAGATGGATCCCATGGAGGGGGAAATGTCAGAGGACAAGGGCATTTCCCCCGAACAGCCGGTTATAGTGGGTCTGTTCAAGCCTCAGTTATTTAAATCCTTATTATTTAAGGCTAAAAATATCTCAGGTCTTCTTCCTCAGTCCGCCTCTGATCCGTCTCCTGCTATCCCGGGGGGTCCAGAAGACTCCATATTCAGTCATCCCATCATTGAGACTGAGGTGATCCCCACCCCACCCCTGATATTCTCCGATCTGGTAGCAAGACAACTGGCGTCTACAGGCCCTTCCCCTGCTCCTTCTAATCAGGACAAGAGGTTGTTCAATCTCGACCCGGAATTCTCAGCAATGCTGGCTACTCCGGAGGTAGACGATCCTATCGTTAGATTGGCCTCTTCTTCTTCCAATCCCACTGACTCTCTAGAGGCGCTTAAACCGGAAGATAAACGGTCAGAATTGGCGCTCCGGCGAGCGCATCAATCAGATGCCTGGGCCATAAGATCGGCCACAGCGGCTTCCTTTTTTATCCGCTCTTCCATAAGGTGGCTTAAACAACTAAAGCAGCATGTCCCTGCTTCTAACACAAGAGCCCAACAGGACATCGCCAAGCTCACAGCCGCGGCGGAATTTGCAGCTGACGCCACTTTCCACTCAGTGAAGTTCTCGGCCTGGGCCATATCCTCCCACGTGGCTGCTCGTCGGCTACTCTGGCTCCGGCAATGGCACGCCGATGTGAAGAACAAGTCAAAGCTAGCCTCAGCACCCATTTCGGGGGGTAAGCTATTCGGCCCTGCCCTAGAACCATTGCTCATGGAGACACGCAATAAGAAAAAATTTCTTCCATCCATTTTGCGTAGATCAGATGCCAGAGGGTCCCAGCCCTTTCGGAGGGGCTCTTTTCGTCCCTCCTTCCAGCATTCCTTCACCCCTAGGTATCAGGCCTCGCAGTCCTTTCGGCCAACCTATCAGGACAGGGGAGACTCAAGTGACAGAGGCAGGAGGGGAGGAAATTACAGGAGGCCCTTCAGAGGTTCAGGAAACAGGGCGTCCCGAAGGCCCAGGTAGTCCTTCCGTCTCCTATCCCATTGGTGGCCACCTTAGGCATTTTGCTGACCAATGGGTAGCATCCACTTCGGATGCTTGGGTCAGAGACACTGTCAAATTCGGTCTCTCCCTCCAATTTCATTCCCCACCACCACATCATTTTATGGTTTCTCCCCTATCCAGAGACCCGGCTAAGCGGACGCTTATGTCATCAGCCATCCAGCATCTCACAGATATTAGGGCTATCCAGCCCGTACCTGCCTCGGAGCGGGGAGAGGGGTTCTACTCCCTCTTCTTTTTAGTCCCTAAGCATTCTGGAGGCTGGAGGCCCATTTTGGATTTGAAAAGGCTCAATCGGTTTATTATCCGACATAAATTTAAAATGCATACTCTTCAATCCATTTTGCAGAGTATTAGAAAGGGAGACTGGATGACTTCAGTAGATTTGTCCGAGGCTTATCTCCATATTCCTATTCTCCCCTCGCACTCCAAATACTTGAGATTTTGTTACAATCATCAGCATTTTCAGTATGTGGCCCTTCCCTTTGGCCTGGTTTCGGCCCCAAGGACCTTTACTAAAGTGCTAGCAGCTCTAGCGGCCCACCTCAGGCACTTCCCAATTCGAGTTCATTGTTATCTTGATGATATTTTAATTGTTTCGCCCAACCGAACCCAGGCTACACGGGACACTGCCACCACCCTTTCGGTGCTACAGGCCCACGGTTTCCTTGTGAACTGGGAGAAGAGTCAACTCACTCCTTCCACCCATATAGCCCATTTGGGGGCCATTATTGATTCAGTTAGGGAGAAGGTTTTCCTTTCCCAAGATAGGCTCACCAGCATTCAAGCCTCCATCAGAATCATTAGGCAGTCTGGTAGGGCCTCCTTGCTTGATTTATCCAAGCTGCTGGGGAAGCTTGTTTCCTGCATTTCCATTATTCCATGGGCACGTTTGCATTCTAGATCGTTGCAGTGGTTCCTTCTGCCGTACCAACGTTCCGGACGAAGCAACTCCAACATCAAGGTGAGGGTCCCTCCAAGAGTCCTCGCCTCCCTTCTATGGTGGACAAGATCTTCCATCAACAAGGGCCATCTATTCAAGGATCCTCCAAGAGTCACGCTCACTACAGATGCCAGTCTTTCAGGATGGGGAGCACACCTACACTCCCTTTCGGCCCAGGGCATTTGGTCGGTCACCGAACAGTGTTGCAGCATCAATTGGTTGGAACTTCACGCGGTGTACTTGGCCCTGAGGGTTTTCCTACCACAGGTGCAAAACAGCCACGTGCTAGTCCTCACCGACAACACCACAACCAAGGCGCATATCAACCGCCAAGGGGGCACTCACTCCCTTCGTCTTATGAGGGAGGCCGAGCGTCTGTGTCGATGGTCAGAAACCCATCTCCTATCCATCAGAGCGGAACACATTTCGGGAACCTCCAACGTGCACGCGGATTGGCTCAGCAGGGCCATATTGGACCAAGCGGAATGGCGCCTTCATCCTCTTCTGTTCAAGGAGGCAGTGACCATCTTCGGCCAGCCTCTAGTAGATCTGTTCGCTTCTCCGCACAACGCTCAGACACAAAGGTTTTTCTCCAGATACCCCACCAATGGGGCAGAGAATTACGATGCCCTGCGTTGCCCTTGGCCTCCCGGTCTTCTATATGCCTTTCCTCCTCTTCCGTTAATCCCCAAGGTGATTCGGAAACTGGTTCTAGAGAAGGCGGAAATTCTCCTGGTGGCACCGTATTGGCCCAGGAGACCGTGGTTCGCGGACCTTCGTGACCTGTCGGTGGCCCCTCCGTGGAGGATTCCACGGGACAGGATCTCCCTGTCCCAAGGCCCTCTCCTCCATCCGGATCCACAGTGGCTTCAGTTAGCCGTTTGGAGGTTGAGCGGGAAAAACTAAAGGCAGAGGGTCTTTCGGCCCAGGTCATCACCACCATTATGGCAGCTAGGCGCCCTTCCACCACTCGCATTTATAATGCAACCTGGAACAGTTTTTCCAAATGGTGCCGTCAATCTTCTATTAATCCGCTCTCCCCTTCCGTTGCGCAGATTCTGGCTTTCCTGCAAGACGGCCTGGACAAGGGTCTTTCCCCCAACACTCTGAGAAGGCAGGTTTCGGCTCTTTCAACCGTGGTTCGTGGCGACTCGTCTGCACCACTTTCCCACCATCCCCGTATTAGAGCCTTTCTCAGGGGAGCTTCCAATCTGCGCCCCCCAATGGTTCATAGATACCCGACTTGGGACCTTAATAAGGTCTTAACGGCGTTGACCAAGCCTCCCTTCGAGCCTCTCAGGGAAACGTCGCTCCAGTATCTCACCCTTAAAGTGGTGTTCCTAGTGGCAATCACTTCAGCAAGAAGGATATCTGAAATTGCAGCTCTATCCGTCAGAAAGGACCTGTGCATTTTCCATCCTGATCGGGTGATTTTAAGGCCTGACCCTGTCTTTATGCCAAAAATTAATTCGGCCTTTCACAGAGCACAGGAATTGGTCCTGCCTAACTTTTGTTCGAAGCCTGTACGAGAGAAGGAACGGCAGTGGCACACCCTCAATGTGCGCAGAGGCCTCCGTATCTACATCCATCGAACTCAGCCTATCAGAAAGTCTGAGTCACTTTTCCTTTCTTTTCAGCCGAAGACGCTGGGTGGCAAAGTCTCCCCATCTACCGTAGGCAGATGGATCAGGGCTACCATTTCTAAGGCCTATTTGGCACAGGCTCTGCCGGTTTCTAGTGGGATTACTGCTCACTCTACCAGGAGTGCGGCTACTTCGGTAGCCTGGGCCACCCAGGCTTCCATCCATGACATCTGTAGGGCGGCCACCTGGGCTTCCCCATCTCCCTTTATACGACACTACAAAATTGACACTTATGCCTCCGCTGAGGCTTCTTTTGGTAGGCGAGTCCTTCAACAGGTGGTGAGAGAGCCAGAGGAGATTCCGATCCAGACGGAGTCCCGCCCGTAGGACAAACATGCTTTGGTATGTCCCAATCTATGGATGCTCATAGCAGTTCTACGGAGAATGGGCGTTGGTTCTTACCTGATACGCCTCTTCTCGTGGAATGCGTAGAGCATCCATCCCCACCCTTCTTCTTCCGTCTGGTAGGGAATCCTGTTTCGGCCAATGACTTTGTTTATTATTGTTCAGAGTTGATTTTTTCTAGTTAAGTTAGAGGATTATTCTTGTCCTCTCGTCTTCGTAAAACTGGGGGAACGCAAGGAGGAGTCACGTGGAGGAGGAGGGCGTTCCCTCAATTATAGCTCAGCCTGTACGATGCGAGACTAGAGCACCTCCCAATCTATGGATGCTCTACGCAGTTCCACGAGAAGAGGCGTATCAGGTAAGAACCAACGCCCAATCTCAGCAGTGCCACAGGCTGATAGCTTCCATGCCATGCCGCATTGAGGCAGTAATTGCTGCAAAAGGGGCCCAAACCAAGTACTGAATACATATGCATGCTTATACTTTTCATAGGTCCAATATTGTTCTATGTACAATCCGTGTTTGATTACGTGTAATATTCTAATTTTCTGAAATTGTGGATTTGGGGTTTTCATGAGCTGTAAGCCATAATCATCACAATTATGACAAATCACACCTTGAACTATCTTGCTTTGCATGTAATGAGTCTATCTCATATATTAGTTTCACCTTTTAAGTTGCATTACTTAAATAAATGAACTTTTGCACGATATTCTAATTTTTTGAGTTTCACCTGTATGTTGAAGAGTAGACCAAAATGTTTTCTGCATGTTGCTGCACGTATGAATTGAGAGATTTAGGAATAAAATAAATAACAGTGAACAAATTGATCTTTTGCCCTGAAGATAATGTTCTTTGTGAACTTTTGAAAAAGCCATTTTAAAAAGAAAGTATTCAATTTCTCAAGATGTAATTACACAGAGACACTGACACAGACCTTGATACCCAGGAACTGCATTGAAAAGGTGTTTATAAAGTATATTAAATCATAAATATATCAGAATACTTGAATTCTGCTTTGACTTTAATTTTAATCTGCTCTGAAAAATAGCTTTCATTATTTCTAATTAAATGTAGAATCTAATGTTCTAATAACTTCTTAGGAGCATAGGCTGTTTCCTTGCACTAATAGGCAGACATATCAACTTTGTGACCTTGAGTTTTCTCGCTTTCTGTAGGGAAAATAATTTCTTATCAAGACCATCTGGAGATATATGTAAACATTTTAGGACTACATTTTATGTTATATAAGTAAACTTTCACCTGCATGTGGGATTTTCATTCTTTTCCTTTTATTGCAGACCTCATGAAAGGAGATTTGAAACATGAAATCCACCTAATAGATCCACATACAACAACTACTGTATTGGTGAATGTCATTTCATCAACATAATGATACACTTGGGTCAGTGGTGGGATTAAAAAAAAATTACTACCGGTTCTGTGGGCATGGCTTGGTGGGCATACCCTTGGCAGGGTAAGGATACTGTAAAATCTCCAGTCAGAGGTGAGTATTTGCCGGTTCTCTGAACTCCTCAAAATTTCTGCTCCTGGTTCTCCAGAACTGGTCAGAACCTACTGAATACCACCTTTGACTTGGGTGTAAGACCCCCTTTTTTAACATCTACTCACAAAAATGGAGAACAAAACTGTCTGGGGTGTCTACATAAATGAAGGAAAAAGTAATTGAATGAAGGCAAAGGGTGACAGATGAAAAGATAGAACTGCATAAAGGAAATACAACGCAATTCCCAACATAAGCAACACAGTTAAGACAGATGACTTAAAATGAGGAGGAAATGAAAGAGGAGGAAATGCAAACCCCAAACGAAAAAAAGGATTTTGATGATAACATAGTCTCTAAAACAATAGAGGCTTGCTCCTTAGATCTTTCTCTAGTACAAAATTCGTACATTTCAGCCATTAGTTTAAATTACATTGTACATTAGAAAATTGGGACCAATATATCTGTAGATTAAAAGATTGTATACAAAAATGGGGGAATGCATATGTGTGTGTGTGTGTGTGTGTGTGTGTGTGTGTGGCATTCAGCTTTGTTCGGATATATATATATATATATATATATATATATATATATATATATATATATATATATATATATATATATATATATATATACCGTGTTTCTCATATAATAAGGCCGGGTCTTATTTTTTTTTGAGCCCCGAAAAAATGGCTAGGCTGTCTTTTCGGGGGTGACTTAATTCCCCCCCTTGCATCTTCGGGCGGGTGGTGACAGCTTGGATGTTGACCTCGGCGTTGGTGGGGCACTTCGTATCGGGGTCAACGCAGGCAGCACCATATCCGGGTGTGCAACAAAAGTATTCCCTAACGGCAAGCCCCCCCACCATTCCCCTCATTTCGCATGTTTTAATATAGGCCTTAATTTGGGGGGAGGGGCTTAATTTCATTTCATGCCTATAAAACATGCTGGGACTTCCTATTGGGGGAGGCTGTATTGTTGGAGAAACAGGGTATATATATATATATATACATATATACATTTATATATATATATATATATATATATATATATATATATATGTTTTCTTAAGTTTTCGCGGGTACTTACATGTATGGTGTTTGGCTTGGTTCGGATATTTTCCCACGTCATTGTAGTTCTTTTAAAGTTGTAGCAACGTTTCAGCAGAATCTCATCTGCCATCATCAGGCTTCTGTATTGTGTTCGTCTGTGAGTCAGACTTTTACAGCTATTTCAGTTTTAAATTTGGGGCTAGCCTACTGCTGTGCCAGAATGGTTTTTTCTTCATCCTGATTGGTTGGGAGTCTTGGTCTGTGTTTATTGGTCTTGGAGTTTGCTGTGTTCTGCTTGATTGGTGTTTCTAATATCTTCTGTCTGTTTTGTGGCTTTTTTTGTGTCTTGATTGGCTGGCAACATTGTGTTCCTGTATTGGAGGCTTTTAGTGCAGCTTGGCTCCGAGTAAATGGACGTCTATCATTTGTTAGGAAGCTAGGTTTCATCTGGGTGCCTAGTTGGGGTGTGTTTGAGCTGGAGGTATCAGTGGGGATCTGCTTGTGCCCAGGTGTTTGCCTGGCTAGTGGTGTGGAGATTTTTTTGTTTGTGAGTGCAGGCTTCCAAATGATTGACAGTCTGGTGGAATCATCTCTTCTATTCATGCTTTCAGGTCTTTTTTCAATCTCTATGGCTTCTCTGATAATTCTGTGGCTGGGGTTTTCTATAGTGGCTAGGGTTTTGGTGCCATTGAAGTTGATGCTATGAGTTATATAAAGTTGCTACAACTTTAAAAGCACAACTATAATGATGTGGGAAAATACCCGAACAAAGCTGAATTTTATATATATATATATATATATATATATATATATATATATATATATAAATAAATAAATATAAATATAAATATATTAAATCTGAAACCACTGTAAAAGTCTGACTCACAGACGAACACTATACAGAAGCCTGATGATGGCAGATGAGATTCCGCTGAAACGTTGCTACAACTTTAAAAGAACAACTACAATGACGTGGGAAAATACCCGAACAAAGCCGAATGCCATACATATATACATATATATATATATACATACATACATACATACATACATACACACACACACACACACACACACACACACAGTATATATCCTGAATCTGAGCTTCATGTTGCTTTTTTCAATCTAGTTTTAGGAAACCTAACCCAATTCCTATGCGTTGTTTTCATATTGAATGTCTTTTCCCATGCCGTTTGTTCCAGGATAAATCTACCATTATTTTTGTGTGTTTGTGTCCTGACTTTAAAGAAGCATAATGATATCCCTAAGTAGACATATCCCCTCATTGGTATTTTCTGTCAGGTTTCCAAGTGATTAAATCCATTTAAAAATAAAAGAACAAAGTCCATCTTCCAAAACAAATTCTTTTATTTAGGAAAACATCAAATTGGCAAAGTCCGTGGTAATTCTGGATCTGACACAACCCGGAATTACCCCACAATATTACAAGTTGGAAACAACTCCCATTCCTATGACTTCTATTCTCCAATAGAAGTAATTCAGTGTTGCTTGATGTCATAAATCTCCACCTCGTTTCCCAGTGGAAGAAAGATCACCTAGCCAAATCACTTTCTTTATCTCCACTCCTCCCCCCTTAGGAATGTGGCAAGCCCGAAACCCTTCCCCCATGACTGCCACAGAGAAAGTAAGAAAAAGAATATATACTAAGCCTAACTAAAATGGCTACACTTATGTCAATTTCGGGCATGACATTTCCCCATTATTTTGGTCCAGAGATAAATATAAGAGGCCCAAAACTGTGGTTTTGTTTTTTAGCCCTGTGTTGAATAAAATCTGACTTAACATTAGCTACATTAGCTGGCATCCTTCCAATTAGAATTTTACAATGGATAGAGACAGGGAGGAGAGGGGGGAGAGAGAGAGAGGGAGAGGGACTGTTTTTAACCATGACTTCATTAAAGCCTAACCCTAATCTTTGATGGAGTTGTACTAAATAGGTATTTGTCATCATTTTGCTTTTGAAGACTATGAAGAGAGAACCTAAAGATAGGAATCCCATAACAGAGAGACAGCTTGAAGACAAAAACATATGAAGAACGGTTGCAGGAATTGGGTATGGCCAGTCTAGAAAAAAGAAGGACTAGGGGTGTCAGGATAGCAGTCCTCCAGTATTGGAGAGGCTGCCACAAAGAAGAGGGATCAACTTATTTTCCAAAGCACCAGTAGGCTAGACAAGAAACAATGGATGGAAACTAATCAAGAAGAAAAGCAACCTTGAATTAAGGAGAAATTTCCTGACAATTAGAACAATTAATCAGTGGAACGACTCACCTCCAGAAATTGTGGGTGCTCCAGCACTGGAGGTTTTTAAAAAGAGATTGGACAACCATTTGTCTGAAATAGTATAGGAGCAGGGGGTTGGACCTCCAAGATCCCTTCCAGCTCTATTTTGAATAAGTTTCTATTCATACCAAACCTTTTTTTAATATCACAGAATTTTCTCTTACTTCATTGTCTTCAGCCTCGAATGTCAGGAACTATGAACATCACAATCTGACTCCTAACTTATGCAGCTGGACTTTGCTAGGAGCCATGGGACTTCATAGCCCATTTGAGAAAAATATTTTTTTAGTAGCATATTATTGATTATTTCCTCCTCTTTTTTCTCCCCTCTGATTGTGTTTGGATTAGAAACTATGAGGAAGGGCATTATCACAACTAAACACCTAGACTTGTTTTCCAAAGAAAATCAAGAACCAAAAAGTTTCCTGCTTCCTATGCAGCACTGACATATTCTATATGGGAAAATGTGATTGGGGTAGGATAGGGTCAAATGGTAGAAGCAGCATATTTTTCAAAAAAATGATGAAGTGAAACTCTCAGTTTGAAACCCACTATCTTTATGGCACTGAGCAAGGTATGCCATCATATTTTATTTATCATAAGCTTTAATATTTAATTCCTTCTTACTTAGGAAATACATTGTGGTTTGCATTGAATGGTTTTAATATCCTGAATTTAATCAATTTTTTCAATTCTTAATAATATATATCCAGAGTCACATTTTAAGACGGTGATATTAATGTGAACTACAAAACAGTCAACACTACCTGCCAGAGATCTGATGATAACAAAATCATCTCCACCAATCACACCAGGGTTTTTTGTTTTTGAGGCATATTAAAACATTTCTAGCTTCTTGTAGTGATTAAAATGCATGGACGGCTCAGTGCAGTCTTAAAACCCGCCATTGGGTGAAATAACAGTGAAAGTCTGTCATCCATCAAAAGGCAAGGAGACTTTATTGTATCTAGGGCCACTGGAGAGAATACCTCAAAAGGTCATTCTCTACAATATTGCTCAGATTAAAAACAATTAATATTGAATTATGTAGGATGCAAAGCTATTAATTCAGGAGGTTTCATTTTTATCAGCAATATTTCAGTATAACTTATTTCTCAACATTGCAATTAATTTGCTGAATCAAATGTTCTCCAAAGAACTATTTTAATATGGAAAAGAGATTTAAGTGAGGCTAAAAAGATTGCTCCACATTACCATTTTCTCTCCAAACCCACCCCAAATTTCATGAGAGCTCATATTGATCAGATAAAAGACCTAACTAGTATATCACTTTGCTCATCTCAGAGACTAAAGTATGTTTCCCATCACCACTACAAAATATTTCTATGTGTAGACACAAGTATTTTCCTTTGCAGATCAGTCATCACTATTCCTTAGAAGAAGGGAAAGACTTTATATCAGTGTTTCTCAAAGTTGGCAAATTTCAGATGTGTAAATGTCAACTCCCAGAATTCCCCAGCCAGTTTTGCTTTAGATGAAGGGGAAAATGCCATGATTGATTCATTTCTCCATGTAGGACTGGGGAAAACTCTATTCTAAATTTAGTCAAGCTAATGTCCAAGGGGGTAGACAATCCTAAGCTAATACAGTTAGGCACAAATAACCAGGACCATTTGTTGAATTCAAAGCACAGAAGAGTTTATTATTGCTACATCTAATGCATGAATCCACTCAACTAATGATCAAAGCTAAATTGGTGATAGAAAAGGGCCAATAGAATTCATGGACTCCAAACTGATGACACATTTAACTGCACCTTGCAATTTAGCCTCTTCTTCCACTGAATAAGGCAGATTACCATGATTTGATCTGGGCAGCAAGTAGCCAATTTACCACTTTATAGGAACAAAAATAATCATAATAATAATAGAATTCTCTGTATCTCTTTGTCACCATGTAAATTTTGCAGCCTAACTCTGGGTGGCTTTCAAAAATTTAATTAAAACATGTATAAAAATAACAATAAACATAATGCATTTAAATGGTAACATTAAAATGATAAGGATTTTAGAGGCCTGTAACAAGGATTTCAACTGTAATTTATTGCATAATAATGGTCTTAACACCAAAAGAAACTTTTCTTTTGTCAATGTTGAATGTATCCATGTAAATCTTGCAAAATTGCCCCATTAAAGAGCTGACAATGTAGAACAGACTCTAGTCTAACAGATATAATGGTTCACTGAAACCCAAACCATGAGAGTACTTTGTATTGCCAAATGTATCTACTGCTGCTGTAACAATCCTAAACCTCATGCATGTTTCTTTCCAATGTAGGTATTAAATAAGGCAAGATAGAACCTTGGAGAATCTTCTAGAATGGTTTTCAAAGACTAAGGTGATGTCTCCTAATCCTGTCTTTTGATAGAGTGTGAACAAATAAGGTAGAAACTTCCACCAGGTAAGAACTTCCATTTCCGCCTTCTCAAAAGAATATACCATGGTCATTAGTATCAAGAATTATTGAAATTTCTTTCAGAATCGGTAATTATATTCTCTATCATCTCTACTACAGTTGAAATCATTCATAGGAATAATAAAGGCCATCTTTATTTTAAAACCAAATTGATATCTAGATGGAAAAAAAATCTAGATAATGTATTCTCTAAGTTTCAGGGGCTCCACAATCACTGCCTCCTCTATAAGCAGGGGTGGGATGCTAAAGAAGCAGGCACATCAAACCGGTTCAGTGTCTGCTGCTCTGTTTGGCCTGGCCGCTCACCCAGACTCTTGGCTGTCCTTTATTTCCTGCTTTCTCAACCTCAGCTGTTTTGCGTGGCACAGCTGAAGTTGAAAAAGCAGGAAAGAAGAGGATTTTCAAACGCTGCGCACCCTCGTGCAGCACTTGTCAGCTGTCCGGGTGGCACAGCTGAGGTTTATTGGAAATGGTCTACACATTCATGCAAAATGCACTTTCACCAGGGGTGGGATTCTATCTGCCGGAGAACCGGCTAATTGTGCCACTGGCTGGCCCCGCCCTACCCACTCACTCCTTACCTGGCATGCACGCCAACAAACTTGCCTGCTAAGTTGCTATTTTTCTTTTTCTTTTTCCCCAACCATTAACTGTTCAGCTGTGCTGGGAGATTTCAATTAGCTAGAAAGCAGGAAATTGTTGAATGTCTTGCTTTATAGCTAATCTAAAAGCAGAGCTGAACTTTCCTTAGGACTGAGGCTTCTATTTTTCAGTGCAGACTCAGGTAGCCAATAGCAGATAAATAGATCTCTAAGTGAATCTGTGATTCTGTGAGCAACTCAATCTGCCTGCCTGCTTTGCCTGATTTTTGGTAAAAGTTGCTCCTTTTTTATAAAAAAATCAATATACATAGTGTGTTATGAGTTAATTTTATGAGTTTGCTTGCTAGCAAATTTTATGTGACAGACTCAGGTAGCCGATGGCAGAAAGATAGATCTCTGAATGAATCTGTGATTCTGTGAGCAATTCAGTCTGCCTGCCTGCCCTGCTGGATTTTGGATAAAAGTTCTTTTTATATAAAAAATTCAATATTTACATAAATATTTATAATATTTACATACAAGCCATGCCCAGCCAGTCACATGACCACCAAGCCATGCCCAGTCAGCAAACCATGCCCAGCCAGTCATATGACCATCAAGCCACACCCACAAATTAGGCCACACCCACAGAACTGGTTGTTAAGACATTTGAATCCCACCCCTGTCTATAAGCTTAGGCTAAGTAGAAAAAAAATTGGACTTTGTAAATCATATGAAGTTATCAATTATATTAGTGTCCCCCCAAATATCCAAAATTTACTTAATAAGATTATATTATGCTTGTATCGTGAAACAGAAGAAAGCAACAAAGTATAAGGAAAATAGACATATATACTATCCATGCAAATTACAGTAATAATCCACATTTGTCCATCTGATGGAAAAAAATGTTGCTGATGCTTATGTCTGTCTCTAATTTAAGATAGTTTATATGAATATATATATCCTAAATACTTTCATTTTCTGGAACTTGCCTATTTCATTTTATTAAAAAAGGATGGTGTGAAATTTAATAATTCAATTACATACTGTGACAGCAGCCATGATTAAACTTCTGTGTATGTTTGTGTGTGTGCATTTCTAATGATATGAATGTTGTCAGGTGACAGCATCAATGAGAATGAGGAAAGCTAATTCTAGGAAAGGAAGTACCTCTAGAATTCAAAGCATTGGCTTAAGTCAAAACTTGCTTTCTTGTTCTTAGTAAAACTCATGTATTTATTTTTATTTATTTATTTATTTGATTTGTCAATTGTTTACAAGATAATAAGTACAAGTGTATACATAGTTGTGAATATATGAAATGGGTACATATAAGAAAAATAAAAGAATAAGAGAAACAATAGGACAGGGACGGTAGGCACGTTGGTGCGCTTATGCACGCCCCCTACAGACCTCTTAGGAAAGGGGTGAGGTCAATAGTAGACAGTCTAAGGTTAAAGTTTTTGGGGTTTGGGGAAGAGACTACAGAGTCGGGTAGAGTATTCCAGACATTGACCACTCTATTGCTGAAGTCGTATTTCCTGCAATCAAGTTTGGTGCGGTTTACTTTGAGTTTGTATCTGTTGTGTGCTCTTGTGTTGTTATGGTTAAAGCTGAAGTATTCATTGACAGGTAGGACATTGCAATGTATGATTTTATATGCCATGCTTAAGTCGGACCGAAGACGGCGTAATTCGAGGTTTTCTAGTTTTAGAATTTCGAGTCTGGTGGCATAAGGTATTCTACAACGGGTAGAAGAGTGGAGAACTCAGAAGAGTTCCAAATACTTCTGGACTTTCTCAATTGTGTTAATATCACATACGTAATAAGGATTCCAGACTGATGAACTGTATTCGAGTATTGGTCTAGCAAATGTTTTGTATGCTCTGGTTAGTAGTGAGATATTACCAGAGAAAAAGCAACGTAGGATTAGGTTAACAACTCTTAATGCCTTTTTGGCTATGTAGTTGCAGTGGGCTCTAGCACTTAGATCATTAGAGGTGAGTATTCCCAGGTCCTTTACAGAGCTTGGGTCATCAACAAGATCTTGACTATTCAGCTTGTATTTTATTTTCTGATTTTTTTTACCAATATGTAAGACAGAGCATTTATTTGTTGAGATTTGAAGTTGCCATATGTTAGACCATTCAGATACATAGTCTAGGTCTTTTTGTAGGGTAGTAGTATTGTCTGTGGTATTGAACAGCTTTACATCATCAGCGAAGAGGACGCAATTGCTCTTGATATGATCACAAAGGTCGTTTATGTAGATTATGAAGAGAGTTGGTCCTAGAACACTGCCTTGGGGAACACCACTATTGACAGGTACTGGATTTGATAGGGCGTTCCCGATTTTGACCATTTGTTGTCTGTTTGACAGGAATGCTTCTATCCAGTTATTCAGTTGTCCAGAGATACCATAAGATTTTATTTTTAGGAGTAGTTTGTCGTGTACCACTGAATCAAAGGCTTTGCAGAAGTCTATGTAGATTGCGTCTATTGCTTTGCCCTGGTCGAGTTATGTAGTCCATTTGTTTTTGCAGTGTAAGAGTTGCAGATTACAGGATAGTTTTTTTCTGAAACCAAATTGTTTATTGGAGAGTAGGTTGTTTGTCTCTAAATGGAGGATGATGGATTGGTTAATAATTGATTCCATGACTTTACAGGTGACGCAGCATAAGGAGATTGGTCTGTAATTTTCAACTAGGCTTGGGTCTCCTTTTTGAAGATAGGGATGACTGTGGCTTGTAACCATAGGTTAGGCAAGGAGCTGGTCCTGAAAGATTTTTCAAAGATTATGCTTAGAGGTTTGGCTATGGCAGTGGATAGCTTTCTTAAGAAGTAGGCACATATTCCATCCGGTCCAATAGATAGAGATGGTTTTAGGTTGCGTAGTGCTTTTTCAACGTTGTCTACTGTAAAATCGATTTGTATTAGATCATTGTTGTTATCTGTGGTACGGCTAGGAAACATTAGGCATGATCCATTACTGTTTACAAACACTGAGCCGAAGAATGTGTTAAAGATGTTGGCTTTAATGGTGTCGTCGCTGCAGTCTTTACCATCGGGTCCTATCAAGGGAGGGATGGACCTTGAGTCTTTTAGTTTGTTGTTTACAAAATTGTAAAAAGCACGGGTGGAATTGGTGCTTAGAAGGTTTTCCTCTTGTTTAATGTGATAATTGGTGCATTTAAATTTGATTGGCCGTGCTATTTATTTGGTCATTACCAGGAAGAGCTGTCTGTAATCAATCTGAACTTATAGTAGAATATTGTTGCTGCCTCTGGATGCTAAGGTAAATTGCTTTAATTTGTTTCAGAAAGAGGTACACTTCTTTTCATTGTACTTATACTTTCTAGAGGAAAAAAGTGGAAGGGGGGGGTTGATACTGTCTCATGAGAATACAAACTAGTGATACAAAATGGTCTTTCATTATTTCTACTTTACATTTTCTATAGACAGTTTCTCACATTACATCTGGAATTTTATACTTCAGAAGCACAGCATTTGCTTCATTCCACCGATGGATTCTGGAAATCATTACATGATTAATAAAAACATACTGCAGATCTGCAAACAATACTGTGTATAAAAAACAGAGAATTACCCTGTGAGTCAACTCTAAAGACAAAATAATTAAACTGATAGTCATCTATTTCTTCTTTCCTTTCAAGGGCTTTCAATCTAGTTTCTTTTGGTGGGGGAAATGACGAAGTGATGATCACATTAAAAGAATGCATAACATGGAGTAACACTGAAAGGAACCTTTTAACATGATGCTAGTGCAGAGGTGTGGGGAGGCCGTATTTCTGAAAGGTTTAGTATGGCAGGGAAAGGTTGGAGTAAATCTTGTTTGGAATGTTAGTGCCAAGGGGGAAGAGTACATTTTTGACTGCATAAGTAGCCTTATGACTCTTGTGAGTGAGTGAATGAATGATAAAGGCTCAAAAGGCTACATAGAACTATTTGGATCATTGCTGTTAGGAATAACAAGGTTACCTAACGTAGTTTGGGTAAAATAATATATATAAACTATGATAGTAAGTTTAAGTGTGTGTCACTTTAAACTGCAAAGCATGTAATTTTGGGTGCGGTTGTAAAACCGCCATAAGAGGGAGCAAGAGAACCTGCTGGATTGCTGACTATGCTGGATTGATGGTTTGCTAACTGCGTGTTCCCTGCTGCTGAGTTTTTGAACGTCGAAGGAAGAAAGGAGGTTTGACTTCTTTATATCTCTACTGCGAGGAGATATATTACTGGACTGATATTTGTAAGTTTACTAACCTCTTTTTCGACACTGGACTTTGCAACTGAATAATCCCCGAACGGACTGAACTAGTGAATGATATATGGACTGTTTGACTATGATAAAACTTTTACTGGAATAAACTATTTAACTAGCACAGTGTATCTGTTTTACTGAGTGTAAGCTACAAAAACGTTTACCTCACATATTTGCCTGACTGCCGTGCAAATTCTGCTAGGGTGTATCCCTAACAATTGCATAGCCCCAAAGATAGAATTATGAAAAACTAATTGGTAGGTAAGTAGCTTAATGTAAAATCCAGCAGTCTTAAAGAAGAAGGTACCAGTTAGCACAGATTTTGTATCAAAAATCAATGTTTAAGTCACTTTGAAAATACTATTTCTATACTGCTGTATGAGAAGACTCCGATCAGCCCTTCTCTGTCACTCAGGGAATCAACATGGTTTTCCTTTCTTACATTTTATTTTATTTATTTTTATTTTATTTAGAAAATTTATATTGCTGCCTACTCACACATGGTAACTCAAGATATAAAAACACCATATTAAAAAATAATAAAAAAAATAACCCTCCACACCCCCACACCCTGGCGACAACACACATTCATACTAATATTTAATGGGCAAGAATAAGTCCCTCCTTTATCATTTTTTGTCAGGGTTAAAAAAAGCTTTAGTATTGCTGGAACTATGTAAAGTTATGATAAGCAAATAAGATAGCTGTAAGGCCCTGTCTCTCCTTCCTGTTCAAGCAAGCATGGACTAAACTTTAGCATTTCAAAAGGAAACTTTTATTGAAAGGAAATGAATGCAGGACAATGCAAAACAGGGTCTGAGTTCCTCCTCCAGGCAATTCTGTTAGGATAAAGTAGTTAGAAACCTCTCTCCTCAGTCTGATGTTGAATGAGCCAATCCACTGGTGTGAAGATGTTGTGGAAACGGTCATCCTGGGAAAGAGATAAGGATAAGATAAGCTCCTTCTGTGAGGCTTCCAAACTGACACCAAACAGGTGACCCTCCCCCTTTATACATTCCCCAAGGTAAATCAAAGCACAGGGCACAATAGGTGACAGGGTAAAATTTATAAACTAGGGAAATTACAAGATACATAGGAAACATAGGATGAGAGCAATAAATGAGTAAAAAAATCTGGGGTTCCCTCCCCATATGAATGGCAGTATCATGATAGGAATCTGACATGCTGCCCCCCTTCCAAAAAAAATGAGGGAATTACCTGTAAAAAAGAACAGAAAGATGAACATCATAGACAGTTGGTTTTGGTTTGTTTTTTGAGTGAAACTTTTTCAGCAATGCAGGGGCCCTAATATGTTTCTTAGCTACCCATCATTTTGTGAGGGAGGTAAATGTCTCCAGAAGACTGGGTATTGAGTTGAACCACGATGGGTGTGGGAGTCAAGGATTTCTTTTATTTCAAAGTGTTGTTCCCCTTCGACCATAATAGGGGTCGGAGGAACATCTGCTGGGCGTCTCAAAGGGATGTAATTTTGGGTTCCATCAGGCTTCAGTGAAAAACTAGGTGGAGCTGTCTAAGTGTTTTGGGGAGTAGTAATTCCACCATTACAGGGTTGATGATTCTTGTGATTGGGAAAGGACCTATGAATTTGGGTCCCAATTTCTTTGAGGGTTGTAAGGATTTTAGGAATTTTGTGGACAGGTAAACCCTAACACCTATATTAAATGGGTTTGGTTCTGTTCTTCTTTTGTCAGCTTGGGCTTTAAAAGTGGCTCTAACCTCATTCAGAGCTAATCTCACTACTGGCCAGGTGTTTTGTAGTTGGTGTATCCACTCCTTAAGGGAGGGTATGGTTGGTTCCTCTACTGGTAGTTCTGGCATTGGGATGAAGTCCTGGCCAGTGGCAACTTGTAATGGGGAGAACCCAGTGCTAGAGTGCACAGAGTTATTATAGGCAACTTCTGCAAAAAGGAGAAGGTCAGTCCAGTTATCTTCTTGATAGTTAATAAAGCATCTTAAATATTGTTCCAGAACCGAGTTCAGTCTCTCTATTGATCCATTAGTTTGAGGATGATGACTAGAGTTTAGGCCCTGGCCAGTTCCAAGAAGGTCCAAAAGGCCTTCCAAAACTTTGAAGTGAATTGGCCCCCCCCCGATCAAATATTATCCTTTGTGGGGTCCCATGTAGCTGATAGATATGCTGCAGGAAGAGTCTGGCGAGTGCCTTAGCAGTGGTGATTTTGGGGCAGGGAATGAAGTGGGCGTGCTTAGAGAAGAGGTCTGTTATGATCCAAATAACAATATTCCCCCCAGGTATACTGTAGGTAATTCTACAATAAAATCCATTGAGATCTCTCTCCAGGGTGCTGAAGGTTTGGCTACTGTCTGTAAAAGACCGGGGTTTTTTCCTTGTCTCCTCTTTGCTGCTGCACAGATAGGGCAACTGGCTACATAGCTTTCAATGTCTTTCTTAAGAGATGGCCACCAGAATTGCCTTTTGATAAGGTGTAGGGTTTTCACAAACACAAAGTGACCAGCCAGTTTGGAGTTGTGGCATGTTTGCATGAGAGGAATTCTCTGACTGGCATGAATGTTTAGTTTTCCTCCCACCCAAACTAAGTCATCTTTAATTAAACAGGTGTTTTTATGGGTTAGGAACCAGTCATCAGTTTGTAGGCTAGGAACCAGTCATCATTTTTAAATGCCTGAGTGGTAGCATTGTCCATTAGTGGTTGTTGTTTAGCTTGCGCTCGGGTCATCACTTTGGCTGCCAGTTGGGAGACTGGGAGTAGGGGTTTGATCACTTCAGGTTTCCTGCTATTAAACTGGGGCTTTCTGGATAGTGCATCTGCTAAAAAGTTTTTTTCCACAGGGAAGTATTTTAGGTTGAAATCGAAATGTTTGAAATATTGAGCCCAACAAACTTGTTTTGGGGGAAGTTTCCATGGGGTTTTTAGGGCCTCTAGGTTTTTATGATCAGTCCAGACTTTGAAAGGGATTTTGTTCCCCTCCAGGAAATGCCTCCAAGTAAGGAGAACCCACCATACTGCAAAAGCTTCCTTCTCCCAGACAGCCCATCTCTGTTCAGTGTCGGTTAGTTTTTTTAGACGTGTATGCACAGGGCTGCAGTTGTCCCTGCTAATTTCTTGGAGTAGGATGGCTCCAACTGGTACATCACTGGTGTCTGCCTGTATGATGAACAGTTGTTCTGGATCTGAGTGTTTTAAAACTGGTTCGGCTGAGAACAATTGTTTCAATCTAACAAATGCTGCCTGGCATTCCATGGTACAATTTATGGGCTGCTTTGGTTTTGGTTTATCCACCACCCCCTCCTTTGTTTTCAGTAGGTTAGTGATTGGGAGTGCAATTTGTGCAAATGCTGTGATAAATTGCCAATAAAAATTTGCCAGTCCCAGGAAGTTTTGCAGTTGTTTGTGGATGCAGAGAGGGGAACCCAGTCAATCACTGCTTGCACTTTCCCTGGGTCCATTTCCATGCTCTTGTAGGAAATCCTATATCCCAGGTAGTCAATTTTATCTTTGGGGAATTCACATTTAGAAAGTTTTGCGTAATATTTTGTAGCATGGAGTTTGTTTAGGACCGCTCAGACAAGCTTTACATGCTCAGCTTTTGTCTCAGTGTATATTAAAATGTCATCTATGTACACCACAACCCCTTTGTACAGGTGCTCATGGAGCACCTCATTTATCAGTTGCATAAACACGGCAGGGACGTGTTTAACACTTAGACTTATATACTGCTTCATAGTGCTTTACAGCATTCTTTAAGGATTTTACAATGTCAGCATATTGCACCCCAACAATATGGGTCTTCATTTTACTAACCTTGGAAGGATGGAAGGCTGAATCACTCCTGAGCCAGTCAGAATTGAACTCCTGGCAGTGAGTAGAATTAGTCTGCAATAATGCATTCTAATCACCACCATGGCTCCTTCAGATAAAACTGAATTAGAAAAGGACTTCTGTTTTAATGGATTGGTATGTGTAGGTGTGAGTGTGGGTGTCTATGTGTCTCTCTCTGTGTGTACTGTATTTCAAGTTAGTTTTTGACTCCTGGCAACTGGATTAATACCTATAGTTTTCTTGACAATCTTTTTTTCAGAAATGATTGTCAAGCATCTGGGAAATCAGGAGATTCAGGCAGTTCAAATGAGTATAAAGATTTATTGAAAGCTTAAGCTCTCTACAAGAATCTGAGCTAACAGTCAGGGGAAATGAGCAGGAATTAAGAAGGCATTCAAGGTGGGCTGCACTCAGATCTCTTGTGGGTGCATAGGGATTCATGACTTATGATGTGTTTGACCCTTCCTTCAGGCTCAGCCTGATCATCTCCTACAGTGATATGCTGTTGCTTCCTTCCTAGAGCTGACAATGAGTAATAGGCCCAAAAACCCCTGGCTGACTTTGTACTTAAAGCAAATTAGAATTCACAATTTTCTAGTTTTGTAGTCTGGTGCCTTCAACACTACACCAAAGTAGAATTTTGTTACCTTAATGGACATACAGTAGATAAATCTTTAGTTAGCACTTTACTAACTGAACCGTTGGGTCATTGTTTCTCTTTTTGTTACCTAAAAAGAGAAATAGAAAGACAACAGGTGGGCAAATATCAGTAGGAGCAGAAGCAACTTTTGACTTTCATGTGATAATCTGGCAGGGAGCATCAGAAATCCTTCTTTCCTTCCCTGCAGGTAGGCAAATGACTGCTGCTGCATGGGGCAGAAAGCAAAGGTTGTGAGAATGACTGAGGGGGGGGGGGAATCATGGAATGCTGAAGATGAAGATGACATAATCACAGCAAGAGTCCAGCAGTGCAGCAGTAACCAGTAGTACTAAAGCAGCTACAGCTTTTCCAAATTTCATTACCAAGAATTGTGGGTCCCATATTTTGGACACATTCCACAAATTATTCCATTTCAAAAATTGTTCCTTATAATGCACCATTTCTCCCAGTTTTAATGGTATATAGATTGCCATAGGTTATAGTTTAATTTCTGACCTTTTTACATAACTTTGATTCTATGGAATCTCAGTCTCTTTGATCTTTCTAAGGAGAGTGGTCCTAATTTCCTACAGATCTAGCCCATCTTGCAATCAGCAAAGGATCTTATTGTCCTTTGCCTCTTCCTACCAAAGAATCTTCAGAGCAGCTGCCTATGTAGTAGGCTGTATTACCTATGTAGAAGGCTGTATTGCTACTATCCTTCTGATCTTATCATTCTCATCTTCTCATCTTTCTTACTACCTTCTCCTATTGGCATCTTATGATTTATCATATGTTGTTGTATCTTATGATTAACTATGATCTATGATATAACCTAGCACTTTGTATTCTATTCTATTCCATTCCGTTCCATTCCATCCATTCCAATTTTAGCAGTTTTGTCTTTTAAACTCTACCATTCACTGTTTTAATATGTAACTACCTTCAGTTAAATCAGTTTGCATTTTCTTATTTAAAAAATAATATTAATTTTAAATTATAAAATGTACTTTTTATCTAATTCTCAGAGAAGGGATATCTATGTTTTCTCTTCTCACAAACTCTAAAAGCTGCAGGACTGGGAACCAATGTATAAAGTATATTTTCCTTTGTTCTTGCTGTTGCGTTACTTTATTATTCAGTAATATTTCCTTATTATTTTTTTAGTAAGGTATTGAGATTCTGGAATCATTGGCTGTTCTACATGCCAAGGTTAAGGTGGAAGGCACAAGGTAAAGCCCTCTCCATTGAAAGTAGGCAGAGACAGTAGTAATTACCCAGCAACTACACGAGAAAGTGAATTGATGTAAGTGAAATCCAGAAGAATTCTTGAAGAAGAAAGGCATGACCTCCCTCACTTATATCTTTACAGAATTAGTCATGCAGCCAAGATTTTCCTTTGCTTTGTTTTGAAGAATTGTATTAAAATTATTATTATCATCTTCATCTTTATTATAGTTTCATTTGAACCTGCAAACTGAGATTTGTAAAATTTAGTAATAGGAGTTAACAATGCCAAATAGAAGGAAAATAAAAATAAAAATCACTTTGCTTTCTACAATCAAAAATAAGAGGAAGGATATTTTAATATTTTTTTGAACTTCTTTCCTAAGTCTGTCTTTGATCACTACTTTATTTTTTGTCCAAGTCTAATAAACTAATCCAATTAATCTCATTAGTGAAGGTCCAAATTATAGATCATTCTGGCTAATCATTAACATTATAAACTGCAGTTGTCATTTCCTTTGACTATTTATTTAAATTCCAATTTGTACCTACATAAGTTAAAACGGATTGAATTTTCAAGTAGCTGCCCCTCCTCAGTCAATTTTCACTGTTCCTTCTCTCCTTATCAAGTCCAATCAAAGATAGAAGACAGCAGAAGGGAAATCCCAATCTGATTTAAGAGAAGTCAATCAGCAAATCTCATTTGGTGTTAATTGCAACTGCAGTCCTCATCTTAGTTTAATCAACACCTCAGTCAAGCAATCTAAGAAGTCTGAGAGACAGACTTCGATTTCATTCACAGCAAGAGCCTCACTGACAACTTTTGTCCTCTAAGCCTCTTCCATTTCCAAGAAACTAAATTGTCACCATTCCATTCAGAGTTCTTCCATAATATTTGGAGTGCCATAGCAACTGGAAAAAAGAAATAAAGCCCCTATTCACACATCTTCTCAGGACTTCATGCAGCAACATGCTCCCTCCTCTTTCCATCATACAGTTAATGTGACACAGGAATGGACTGCTATGGTCATCCTAATTTCAAAAGTGTTACACAAGCAATTAGCACAGGCCTCGCCCAAGAGGGATTTTTCTCTCCTTTGGCAATTGCTAGTAAATGAGTTTGTGTGTGTTGTGGGTGGAATTGGGGGATATAGGAAAGAAGAGAGAGAAAAGAAAAAAGGTGAAAGAAAGAAGAATGCTTTAAAAAGACAGAAAAGGAGGAGGGAATGGATTTCCCATTGTAGCCTTGTCCTCTAACTCACTCCAGGTTAGCATAACCTCTTAGCCAAATGCTACAGCCACTACTCTGAGACTAGATTTATTTGATTTTTCCTCTTAAAATGTGTGAGAGAAACTCTATGCTTTGTTTTTAGTAAACTATACTAACCACATTTAGGAAGCAAGCATATGTGTGTTTGCATGGGTGCTTGCCCATAATGTGTTGTGTATTCCAATGTTCCACTCAAGGCACACATTAAAAGGAGAGTCAAGCCATATATGTAAGAGGACCATAAGGAGGATAACTAATATTCTAGAACGCTGATGGTGTAATGATAGTGTAATTCTATATGGTAAAGTTTGAAATGCAAATGATACTGTGTCTGAAAAAATGCATGGTAAGGATTTTTCTAATCTTTGCCCTCCATAACTTCTGAAAACTAATTTGAAGAACTTCTTCTCTGGGATATTTACTTTAAATATGGGTCTATGCTTTCTTTTATCTCATATATATCAATGCATTAAAAAAATCAAAATTTAGCAAAATCAATAAATGATCAAAGTCCAAACCAATAACCAAAGATATTATATAACTCTGATATTATGTACATTTCTGAAAAAGCAAATGACAAGCAGACAATATGTATTCCAGGCTCTTGAGAGAAGATGAAGGAGAAAAGCTGTTTGTTTTTACTCAACACATCATCATATATGTGGTATGTCCTGTCATAGCCTAAAAGGGGCCGAACAGGCAAATCTAGGCTGTTTTGTAATCAGGCTTCTTATTGCTCACATAGTTGGAAATGAATAACATGGAAAAATCATTTCAGATTCAGTCCCATCTGTAGTGCTTAGAAACAGCTATTCTTTGTTTGCTTAAGGCAGAGAAGGAGAGGTACTAGAGGCTACTTCCTTTACTAATTTTTATCAAGGCCCATGGCCTGTTCCTGGGTTGCCCCTCCTTGCCATAGAGCCACAAGCATTACATTTCAAAGGGAGGAAAAAACAAAATGTAAATGAGTTGAATTCAGCTTGCTTGAACAAAAAAAAACAAAAACAAATTTCATACTTGGGATCATAAGGAAAGGGATTGAAAATAAAACTACTAGCACTTTAATGCTTTTAAATATGTTTTTGGTGCATCTGCTAATAGAATCTACATGACATAGAAAGGGAAATTTGTAGCAATAATGATGCCAAAATGATTACATGTAAACTATGACATATTTATACAAAGGATGCACTTAATACTTTCTTCACAACATGGGACTCAAGTATGCGAGTTATATATTTTATGTCATATTAGAATATAACTTTCTATGAATGTCCATAGCAAATA